>NC_056746.1:1495295385-1495895385 GCF_019279795.1 Protopterus annectens
ACACTCAGAAAAAAGAGGAGTGGCTATTTTATGGAATAAAAGTATGCCCATTCCTAAAACCATTAAGTCTTATCAGGATGACAAAGGAATGTTTTGTATGGTTACAATACAAATTAATGGGAAGACTTACACTTTAATTAATGTATATTGGATACCTGGAATTGGTATTAATACAGTGAAACATCATCTTGATAAGATCATATCATTCTCTATAGGAGATATTATTTTAGCTGGTGACTTTAATTGTATACTACATGAAAGTGATACTACCACTATAGGAAAGAGAAGAATTACATCTAATGCAAAACATTTAAAGGATTTTGCTAATTCTTATCATTTGAATGATATTAATAATCAGATAGATTCAAAATCATTACCATACACCTTTTTTTCTAACAGATACAAAACTTATTCAAAAATAGATGGGTCTTTATTTCTAACCAGATGGTAACAGATTGAATTAATTCCAAAATCATTTCATGTCCTATATCTGATCATAATTTAATTGTTTTTGAATTCATGATAAAAAATACTCATAATGTTCAGATCAAAAGGATACCAGCATACTTAACTCAACTAAAAGACTATAAAGAATATATACTTTCAGAAGTAAAACATTTTTTAGACATAAATAACACTCCTGAAGTCTCCATTGTTTATGTTTGGGATGCCTTAAAATCATATCTATATGGACAAAGTATCAGATGGTATAATAATAAAAGGAAATCTTGGGATAAGGAATTGTTAGATATTCAAAGTAAATTAGACTTTTATAAACATAATAATAAAGAAAATATTATGGACAAGAAAGTTACTGAAGAAATAAACAAACTAAATGAGAAATACAAAGAAATTTTAACTCATAAAGTTAAAATAACTTTAGAGAAATACAAGTTTTGTCTTATTCAATAAGCCCCAAATACTTACATAGACTTAAAAATAAAACAAAAAGGTTGAATAAACAAAACCATATCAAAGAAATCTTTTCTTTAAGGAAAAAGAAGAATGTTTCTAGTATACCAGAAATACTAGATGAATTTAGAAATCACTTTCACAAAATTAACCATAATAATATTAACATGGAACCTAAAGATAAAATAAAGGAGTTTATAACCACAAATATGAATAAATGCTTAATAAACAACAGATTAAACTATTGGGCAAGAGTATTTCATATACAGAAGTTATTACACAAATAAATAAGCTTAAATCAAACAAAGCACCGGGTAATGATGGTATTATACCAGAGATATATAAAATCCTTTCTAAAAATACATATTAATTAATACATAAGGTTTTTATTTTGGCCCAAACTGAGTTAATAACCCCCCCATCTTGGCAATATACATTTATTTCGCCAATTTTAAAACCTAATAAAGATCCAACTAGATGTTCTTCATATCAGCCCATCTCATTACTTAATGTTGATTATAAAATGTTTATGAATATCTTTGCTGATAGATTGAAGACAATCATTCCCGGCATTATAGATATAGATCAGACAGGCTTCATTGTAAATAGAAATACTTTTGATAATATAAGAAGAACTTTAACATTAATAGATTTTGCAAATAGGAAAAGAAAGATTTAACACTTATTAGTCTTGATATAAGTTCAGCATTTGATTCAGTAAGTTGGGACTATCTGTTTACCTTAATGAAGTGCACAAACTTCTCGGATGCATTTGTAAATCTAATTGAACATTTATACAAAGGAACGTTGGCTTATATTAAGGTAGGAACATATGTTTCACAAAAATACCCATTCTTAAAGGTACAAAACAAGGATGTCCACTTTCTCCACTATTATTCACTTTAGTAATGGAGCCTTGGGCTAATTTGATCAGAAACAGTACTGACATAGAGGGTTTTGAAATAGATGAAAATACAACATCAAAATTCAACTTTTGCAGATGATGTTCTAATTACATCAGCAGGATCTAATTCTTCTATACAGTCTCTATTTGATAACATGATGAATTTTAAAAGTATTTCTGGTTTAATATTCAATGAAGAAAAACTAAAATACTACCTATATATACACGAAAAATATTCTCATTAGTGATTTTACTAAATATGTACCCAATTCAGGTCAGATAACTTATTTAGGTATAATACTATCTAAAGATATTAAATCTATTATATATAATAATTATAATACCTGTTTTCTTAATATACAAAATCTTTTAATACCTGGAATAATGTTTTTTTACTATGTAGGAGAGACTTACAATTATTAAAATGATAATATTCCCCAAGATTTTATACTTAATACAATCAATAATACTTCCACCTACAAAAATAATTATCAAGAAACTGAACACATTAATGTTAAATTTCTTATGGGCACCTAATAGACCTAGGATTGCATTAAAGAAACATACTAATAGCTGGTCTCAAGGGGGTATTTCTTTTCCAGACTTTAATTTATATACTATCTCTTCTATTGTAAAAGTTATTACTTTATTAATAGATCAGTCATATGTCACAAAATGGAAAGATTATTGGGAGCTAATTAGTATACACTTCATGAAAATCTCCTTAACACATAAAATATGATTGTAAATAACTCCATGTTATGGTTACTAAAGGAATTTTGTACTTCACCTATTACACCTAAACATATGGTTTGTTACCCATTAAATATTATTATTAGTTATCATAACTTTATATTCATGCACCCTAAGTATAGGGAATGGAATTTTATTGTATTTCCTATAATGTATACTCAGGGTATGCTTTTGTCATCTACTTCTGAAGGAACTCATTTAGCTATAGATAATGATCTAAAGTACTGGTATCAGTTGATATCTGATAATAAAGTTAAAAATCTAGATTTCTTAAAACAAGAATTTGATCTAAGAGAAACTTGCTGGTTAGAGGTTCAGACCTTTAGACAACATCTCATTAATAAAATAGATTTAATGTCTATAACTGTTAAAGAATCTATTCCAACACTGATTGATTACTTGATATTAAATTTACAACATAAAGTTTCTGATAAAGATAAACTTTCATACATACATAAAGTTATCAGACAAGAAACTTTTTACAGTGTAGATTCATACTGGAATTATTTCACTTCTATTAATGGGGACCCACCAAATCAACAAGATAAACAATATATATTGGAATCTGCTTATAGAACTACGCCTTCCATTGTCTGGAGACTTTATACATGGAAATTTTACATAGATCTTT
Organism: Protopterus annectens; assembly: GCF_019279795.1. NCBI lineage: Eukaryota > Metazoa > Chordata > Ceratodontiformes > Protopteridae > Protopterus > Protopterus annectens. Next base: position 1,495,298,586 of record NC_056746.1, read on the forward strand.
TATACACCTTTGATGATGAATAAAATAAATAATAAAGATAATCTATGTAAGAGATGTAATGTAGAAATTAATGTTGACTGGGCTCATATGTTTTATGACTGTATAAAATTGAAAGAATACTGGAAGTCAATTAATGAATTTTTGCAGGCTCTTTTTACAGATAATTTCATTATTTCTAAATCTCTTATATTATTCAACACACCTGTACCTCAAAGTGTTAAAAAGGTTAAGCTTCCCTTGTTATGGTCTATTCTAGCAGTGGCAAGGAAAATAATAACTAGAAATTGGATTTCAGATACACCTCCTTCGTTCAATGAATTTAAAAATGTTATGAATATAGTGTGCCATATGGAAATAAACACAATTAGGACTAGAACAAACAGAAAAACATCTTATTTTATTGTATGGGATAATTTACAAAATTTGTTAAAAAAATTTTAATTTCAACAGCATGGTATTTTAGTTTAATTAATTGATCTGATTGTAGTGGATGTCTTTGTAAATGCTTTAGTTGTTTTGTTGAATATTATAATAATACCTATTTTTAATTACTTGTATAAAATTGTTATGATATTTCTCTTATATGTTAAAACAATAAACCTGTTTTGAAAAAAAAAAAGAAATATACTAATGAATATGCAATAACTAGCAGCTTTGCAGCATGTGTGTGTCTCTAACAAGTACATACCTATAGGATATTAAAAGGAATAGATAGCACGCTCTTGTTTCATAATTAACAAATGCACACAGCCTGGTATTTACTTTCATAGACATAAATTAGACCTGTTACTTATATGCATATCAGGTACCAACAGCAATATGTTAGTAAATGCCTATGCTATTCAAATTATATTTTAATGCTGATTGATATGAGATGTAGCTGACAATGGCTTTAGCGTTTGTGATGTTATATAATATATATTCAGTATTATAAGTAAAAGTATGTTGCATGTCTATTTGCAATCTAAGGTTCAAGGCTGATCAATGTAGACATACAAGACAATCTCTTTAGCCTTGGTTATATAATGGAAGTTACTGTGTCTCTACACAACCATTCATTTTCAGTGAGGATGTTCAATATTAATATAACTTGCCTTTAATAAAAGCATACTTATAATTCAGCAGTTCTTTCCTATATATATATATATATATATATATATATATATATATATATGTATATATATAAAACAATATCATAAGCAAGACTGAGATTTTTCTTTGCTCATTACTGCTTAATGATTGTGCTACTTGAACAATTTAATATTTACAGAGTATCTTGATAATTAAACAGCAACTCTTTTTACCCTTAAAATGCCTAATAACACATAGCTACATTCATGAACCTTAATTGACTTACTATCCTTAAGGTTGAGTACACTAGCTGCAGTGTGTTTACAAATATGTTATATAGTTCCAGTCAAGGACTTAAATATATTAATTTTTTATAAAATTAAGTTAAATTATAGTAATTTACATGGGTGATCTTATCAGAAAAGATTATAGTAAAGTCTGTATGTGTTAACTATTCATACAGTTTCTTCCAAGTGATATACTTCTTTTTATGCTTTGTCTGCTGTTTATGTGTACAATTCAAAATGAATAACAAATATTACAATATAATAAAACGTCATGTATGTGTTAATACCTTCTAAATTCATTAGGTACTTCAGTGTACTTTTAATATTTGTTAAAACTGTAAAAGCACTTTGCCATCTCATAAATAGTGTGCTGGTTACTTTAAGTAGCTTAGGAGCTGACATCACACCCATACTGTCTTGTTTTAGTGCTGACATCACTCATGACTGTTTACTTTCATTTTGTGCTGTTAGAAGGTTTAACACACTGTAATGGATTCTAACTGAAGAACCTTCATTCAGGGGTGGTAAAATAAGAGTTCCCAGCTCGTGACCATGGCGGGAAGACAAAAACAAAGTAAGTGAAGTTTTTAGGGCTTTTTTTAAACTGAACACCAGCTCATGAAACTTCTATTAGTTTTCTTAACATTAAGGGCAGATATACAAGCCAAACAGTTGTTTGTTAGTCAAAAAGGCACTTTTAGCATAAAAAAATAGATAATTACTTTTCAAGGCACTTTGACAGTTATTACTATCAGTTTTTATATATTATTATGTGTATTAAATACATCAGTTTAGATATTTCATGCAGCTTAGTGTAAATAAAATAAAAATGAATCATGCTCATTTAAACACACCACATTAATATGTCAGTGTAAATACATCATATTCTATACTAGCAGTAAAAGGCAGGTAATTTATAAATGAACTATCTAAACATCATTTAGAGTTAGAAAAATCATGACTGTAAGTATTTACACTGTAATAGAGAAAGATATGTTACCTTGCTTTCTTTAGGGTTGTTTACTTTAGTTATAAAATGTCCTGCTTATCTTGTATTTATATTGTTTCAAAGACTGACACATGTGTAAAGCATGAATGCTTTCAAAGAACTTTTTTGCCTTACAGAGCAAATAGAAGACAATAATGTTTGTGTTTTTCATTTCTTTCTTGAAAGAGGAAAATAAAACTGAACTTTTTTCTTTTTTACTCAAGATTTTGGATCAAAAGACTAGAGAATGATGATGTGAAATATACCTCAGAAAATTTGGAACCAAAGGCCATCTGGGGTCCAATGGCACCCAGATCCTTGGGTTAATTTGATTAGTTCTTTTCTTCCTCAGTAATTACATTGCAGTTTCTGTCAGTTGTGATATGATGAAAGGTACAAAAAAGCTGAAGAGTAAGACACAGAGTGAGAAAACAAGAAAAAAGTAATCTGGATAGTGTGGGCTGATAACTGACCAGGAAACACAGTGGGGATAATAATAGTAGGGTGGAATGATAGACAACCAGGGGGTTGACATGGAGTCCTTAGCATAATGTTTCACTTGATCTAAGGTCAACTCTGCCTCCTAGTACTAAAAATGAGACTAAAGACTTAAGATTGTACCTATCGTCCGACTGCAGACTAGTTATGTACTACTAAAGTACAGAAAGTTTTAAGTTTTCAAAATCTGTGTTCTTTTTAACTAAATATTATTATTTATTATACTGGGAGTATAAAATACGGAAGGGGAAAATAGAGGGTGTCTATATTTACATATTATAGTATATTAGTTGTAGTACTGAAAAAAGGCTACTAGCTTGCATATGTATTTCAAACAGTAAGGTCTGATTGTGGAGTGATATGTTAGAGCCTGTACAAAACAATTTATTCCACTACTTTTTCCTGAAAGTGTTCCTGTTACTGCTTTACTAAATGCTGAAGCACATGTTAAAGCTGATAAACTATTAAAGGTGTTTGACTTTCTGTCCATCTGCTTAGGATAAAATACATGTAATGAGAGAACACAAGCTAACAATATATATCAAATAGTTATTGCTTCTTGTCCCACAGAAATACATGCACATTTCATAGCTATGCTAAACTGAGACAGCTCTACTTTTTTGAAACCATCTCCATCTTTTCTGCATTCACTGACTTTGCAAAAATATAAATACATGCATAAATATAATAATGATACTGCCTTTTTTCAGATTAAAGACTGACATTATCTGATTTGTGTGCCTTACAATTCAAAGTATCTATGTGATTAAAATGAGAGACAATTTATCTAATTATATTTATAATGCTGGACTTGGGATCCCATATATCCTTTTCTGAGACAATGGACCACAGACTGGGAGTCAGGAGTTTCACAAAATTGTACAAGAATGGGAGTACAGACGTACTAACACTACCCATCTAAGATATCCAAGATATCCATAGTCCCAGGATTAAGTGGAAAGGTACATCCAAGCAGTTAAAACTAAAAAGGACACTGCTACTGCAAAGCAAGATTGTTGCATAGTTTTACAAGAATGCATAAATACTCTGCTATAGTCTCTTAAGCTAGTCTTTTTGCAATTGCTAAGATAAGATTCAAGGCAAAATTGTCAGCATCTACACAGTTGCTTGAACCTGAATTTATATCAAATGTCTAAGCTTCTTGGCAAAAGGTTCAGATGAAAAAGAAACTTTACTGTGAGAAAACAGCGTATTATTGTCTCTGTGTCCAGGTTAAATCAAGATAATGTAGAATCCATGTACTAAACATTTAGATCAGCTAGAACCTGTAGCTGTGAGATCAGATGCAATTCTTGTAGCTTGTATTAGCTTAAAGTCATAGTGAGATATCTGAAACCATACATCCAGCCATCCGCAACCCCTTTTCCCATTTTTGCACATGGGGTCAGAGTGTCATTTCAACAGTGACAATCATCTAAAGCCAAGGTTTACACAACCAGGTGGCTAGTCCTGCTGTGGAGAGAGATATCAGAATGCAGTATGCAAAACTGAGTGGAATGTATCTATACTCAGGATGTGGACAGTTCTGAGACACAAGTAGTGCAACAGCACAATGCTCAAAATCGTGTGACATGCAGAGCATGTGAATCAGTAGATGCAAATAAAACAGTGCATGTAGATACAGGAAACATAATATACAAATATATAGCTAAGATGGTGGCATAATTCAGAGACCTACACAACAGCACTGCTGCATGATCATGAGGCTTCATATTATATGTTAACATTTTCAGAGTTTATGCAGGGAGCCATAACAGGAGTTGCAGCAGTTGTCTCACAACAGCATGTACTATTAAATGCTGCCCTCGAGAAGAATTGTTTCAATTTGTTGATATACCAATTCATCATGGTGCTGGCACATGTTCTCATGCATACCATATCTACTCCATAATGGAATGTGTAGCAGCAAAGTATTCCTGGATAACAGACTTGCGCATCTGCTGACGGATTCTGAGCGCTGCAAGTATGATGGAAATTATGAGAGATGTGTCAGCTTCAGATTCCCATATGTGACTGACCTATAGTGAACTGTACACATATCAGAAGCAGTGTATATGTCTGAGCCGGCTGTTGGAGCAGACACAGCAGCACCCTGTTTGGGGTTCTCAGCCACTGAAGGTTCATCAGACAAGTTGTGCACTCAGAATGTACATCCACAGGGGCCTTTATGCCTGAGATGTGAGCAACATAGCTCTGGTGTGTCACACGCACTGCCAGTGTGTCATTGTTCTTTGATGCATGAATACTAGCATCCACATCTGTTAAAGCTGCCATAGTGGCATTATCCCTCAGTTTCATGTCCTCTGTGACCCTTCACCACTGGAACCTGTGAATGCATAACAAATAGTACACCCTAGTAAGGCCGCATACATTTACTAATACTAGACTCCTGTTTCATGTATAATAACAAGGGGAAACAGATTCATATTAATTGTAGACACACATACCTTGTTGGGTAGGACACTGCACTTACAGACTAGAGGTGCTTAAGATTTACAAGTGTGCATTCTGCACATATGCATAAGTGTCATATAGAAAACTGTAATGGTACTAACCTAGTGGTTCTCCAAGAGAAACATGGCTGGGTTGTGCAAGGCCTGCCCCATATCCAGACCACCACCAAAAATAATGGGCTGTTCTTCAGGGCTGGAAATTGTAACTAAGAATTCCACCTCTGTTAAGCACTTTCTTGTTGGTGGCTCACATTCTGCATTATTCTTGCACACTTGAGTTCCTTGTGCCTTATTCTTGCTATGAGAAATCCTATCAGTCCCTTTCCTCTCGAGTATGCTGTACTGACCTCTTATGGCCAACAATAGCACTGCTATGCGCCAAGCCCTGACATATTTGGACCCTGAGTTATTGGTCTGCATATCATCTGTCCGGAAGGTACATGCCATACATGTGAAGGGCCAGCAGTGACACATCATATTCAGGCCACTAAATTTCTCAAGCCATTGCCTTCCTCTTTTAGCCATTTAAATTCATGCATACCTGGAGAGAACACAGCAAAAGGTATGTATGTTAGTATGGAGAGAACACAGCAAAAGGTGTGCATGTTAGTATTCTCACTGCAGTCACTACTTACCACAGCATTCCCACAAAACAGGTTTACACATATGTATGTATGCATGCATGATGCCTGTTGTTCTATGAGTGTGTTTTCTGAATACAAAGAGCTACCCATGGCTGGCCTCAACCTTGCATTGCAAGCAGGTATACCTACAACAACACATTATACATTTCTATACCCTGACAGCCTACCACAGCACTACAGTTGTACAATACGCACCTCATCATCGTAGTCCTCATTACTTCTGTCTATAACACATTCTTGTCTGTGACATTATTTGTGCATCCATGTTCATCTTACTGCTCCTCTATTCAGCTGCGTGCATGCATATGGTTGCATCAGCATCTGTCAAACACTGGACTCAATCTTCACATGTCAAGGGAATCCAGATATTTATTGTATTTTACTGTTTATGCATCAGGTAAGTAAGCTGGTCAACTGACCCCTTTCCATCACAACCCAGGAGAAAAATATCACAAAAGAAAACATGCACAGGAAAATATCAATAAATACACAGGCAAATGACAAAAAATACATTAGGAGTTTACATTATTAACAGGTACATATATGATAGTGGAGAACATTACCATTTTATTACACAAGATTTGCACAAGCTTAAGAAGTAAATATACAGTGTATACAAGGAGGTAAATATATAACAACTCTCTCTCTCTCTCTCTAGATATATATATATATATATATATATATATATACACACACACACACACACACACACACACACTATGTAAAGATCTATAACTCTAACTATTTACTGTTCAATAGGTGTTCTAGGTAATAATATTCTTAGTGTGTATCATGGAAACGTATATTTGGCATCTTCACGTTGGAATTTTAAGTTGGGCAGCACAGTGGTGCAGTGGTTAACGTTGTCACTGCACAGCAAGAGGTTTTCTGGTTTGATTCTCGGCTGGGGTGCCTTCTGTGTGGAGGTTGCATGTTCTCCCTGTGTTCACGTGGGTTTCCTCTGGGTACTCCGGTTTCCTCCCACATTCCAAAGACATACATCTGGAGCATTTCTCCCTGGGCCTCCGCTGAAAACAGGCTCTGTGGAACCTAGTCGGACTTTCCCGGTCAACAAATGATAAATACATCATTTTTTTATTCATCATCGTCAATTCCTTGAACTGTTGTCCTTTATTTCCAATCAACTTCCAAGTCTTCATTCTGGTCTTTGTTGACCATAGAATATTCTCTGACCACTGCTGATTATTGCTGGTTGTGGTTTATGCTGTGGGTCAACTATTTCATTGGTGATGACTTCGCAGTTGCTGATTTTACTTCAGTGCCCTTTCCTTGCTAGAAGGAAGTCTACCTGAGTTGCATGTTGGCCATTCTTATATATGATCTTGTGACTGTCTCTTTTTCAGAACTGTATGTTCTAGTATGTCATTATTCTTTACATCATTTGGGAGGTGGTTCCAGTCTTGGGGCCCAATTCAAGAAAGGGCATTTTCTCCTATTGCTTGTTTGAATCTAGGCCTGGATAGCAGGAGAATGTTGTCTTAGCTTCTTCAAAGTGAATAGTTTTGTTCTCCATTAGGGGATTTTCTTTTAACTGGTGGGCAATGACCTAGAAGAAGGATTTTGAATAAAAGGGTACCATAGTACGAAAGTATCTCTGCTAGCTACTGTGAGTCAGTGGAAAGTATGTATTACATGATAGTGGTATGAATAGTGGTCAACTATGAGTGCAAATCTGCTTATTTTTAATTCTGTGGTTGGTAGTTTTGTCAGTTGTAGACTGAATGCATACTAAGTTTTGCAATCAGGGCACTTTTGGCTATTGCTTTAAATGATATTCATATCCTTCATAGCCAGGCAGGCATCTGGGTACATGCACATATTACATCTGTCATGTATTGTACTACAATATATCATTTATTTGTTGCTATTCCAGAAACAGATGCATGTTTCTCCCTAAATGTTTTGCTATTTGGCCTGTTAGGCCACACATCCTCAGTGCTGTACATCAACTTCTACTGCAAAACATACATAGTACAGTTATCTGTGGAAATGTATTCCATGCCTTTCTCTCTCTCTCATTTCTGTAATTGCTCTTGCAGTTGAACTTTATCTCATTATCTCTCACTTAAACGGTACCTACACACTCATGTACTACTAACCATGTAGTACACATTTCCAGTCTTCTTTAATTATTTATTTATTATGTTTCTCTGCTCCAGCTTTATTTGGCTGCATAGCAAAACAAGCAACATTTTCTCTGTTTCTTTTGCCACCTTATTCATCCAAAGCATCCCTGACTCAATGAAGCAATATTCTTCCCAGGTAATTCTAATTCTCACCCCATTTATAGAACTCAGATTAAATGGACTGTGCAGGACTGGCAAAGTAAATAAGTTTTCTGAAGGAATTAAAATTGAAGTCCCCTCATTCCAAAGCCTGAAGATAGTTATTGTAATTTAAACGTGCTATAAAGTGTATTTTTAGACTGTCTGTATTATCCCCTCACCCCCTTTTTTTTTGTCATTTACATGTCAGCAGTTCGGCATCTTACTCTCATCAAACTAAATGAGCCAGAACTGATCATTCAGAGCCTTTAGAATGTCCTTAAACAATATTAGATTGTGTCTTTAGGCTACTAGGTTAATTATGTGATTAAGCACTTGGCCGTTTAAACATACATGTCCTGCAGGTCCAGCTACTGAACTGTGAAGTACTGAAAGATTAAAAACAAAACCCCATCCCCCAATTCACGAGTGGTTTGACTCAAAACTTCTCATGCATGAAAGCCTGAATACAGAATCAAAGAGTGCTATAGGAATAACACAAAAAGGAAGCCTGTTGTTAAAATCAAACATAGTTTTTAAAGGTCAGGGTACTGTAGTTCAAAAAATCCAAAAGAAATTTAGACTATCGTAAAGAGAACTGCAGAAACTTGGTTAAAGGTATTGGGGGTTGTGTGGGTATTAAAATAAAAAAATATTTCTAGAGTAAGATTGCCATCTTGTGGCTAAAGGCAAAACTTACAGCCCTCTTTTATCTCCATTAGCTTAGATGAGCAAAAGCCTAGCTATGACTTACAAGTTCTTATAAAACAGTAATAAATGACAGTGTCTAACGCAGTGTGATGAATTAGTTAAAGGAGTATATGAGCACAATGTTATGAAAAGAGACATTGCCAAGTGTGATTTAATTGACTGCTTTGCTTGATGTTAAGGAGTCTTAATGGGGTGTTAAAACCTGTCTCTGTTGGTCAGTTCATATAGTCATATTAAAGTGCTTAAAAATATTCCTTTTTGCAGTGAATGATGGTCTTACAATACCAAACAGCTAAAACAAAATTTGATTTGTATGATAATTCTACATATGTGTCTGTGTATATGTGTGTCAGAGACACAGAATCAGAAAAAACTGTCATAGGCTTGCTGAACAGTTCAAATGCCAGAAACAGCTAAAACAAGCTACACATACAGATAATTATTAAAAGACAATAAAGGCATGCTATATTGAAAGATCAAGAAAGATAAAATCAAAAGGCAGGTGCCTACAGAGTGTGAAACTTTCAGTTATATCAAACTGTGTTATAACTAAAGTAACTGTCTTGATAAACTGTTTTACAGATAGTATACTTATTATTTCACAGCTTGGCTTCCTTGACCAATCCATACTTCATCTTTCATTTACTGTGCATGGTTCATTCATAGCTAATGTATTCTGAAGACTTATAGATTCTGGGCAACGGCAGAGAAATGACAATGGGTATGAAAGCCTGGTGAACATGTTGTGAAGCAAAGCATAGATTAATACAGGAAGTTATAATCTGTTTTATAGCTAGAATTTTTGAACTAGAACACCAGCTCCCAGAATGTAGCCCTTTCCCCTCCAAATGACCTTCTCCACAATAGTTAGCTTACATTCAAATGTCAGGACAGGACTGGTGAATGTTGCAAATAGTGCCCAACAACAAACCTGCGTTTATGTTGTGAAAGTTTGGCAGCAGCAGCAGAACTTGGACAGATATGCAGGACACCTAATTCTACTCTAACTGGGTAACCATTTGAAATGTTGGGACCCGCTAGAGCATGTCCTGAAATATGGAGAATGAATGTCTGAAAGGTCAGACTTAATTATACCAAGTCTGAGATGGATGTTTCTCTGAATATTCCCGTTTCAATGAGGTATGGCATTCTTGGAGTTTATATATATATAAGTTCAGGGGGTGCAAGGGGGCTTGCCCCCCAAAAGACATTTTAAGGAGAAGAGCAATTTTTGAGATTCACTCTTCTCCTGTGTTTTTGTCTATTTTTTCAGTTTGTTGGCACTTAGCATTTCGAGTGTCGACATTTCAGTAGGGAGCCCTGTGACTATCCTGCCATGTTTACTATTCCTATGCTCATTTTTGTAGGCTGTATCTTGTTCTCCAAGTGGGTTAACTGCATGCAGCAGAATGAGTGAATGCATGGAATATTCACACTCTGAAGGGCAAACACCACACTAAACAATCTGAAAGGAATGATGCAGTTACCTGATGACAATAGTAAATCTTCTGCTGAGTGAAACAAGATGACCCAGTGAAGGCCATATTAGTGAGACTGGTGGAGATGTCGCTTTCTCCTGACAATGAAAGGCAGCAAAATACAGATATGCTTGTGACATTTCCCTTGCTAGCAGGAAAGTTCCATAAGCAAGCTAACAGATCTCACCCCTGACAGAAGCAAGTGTTTCATGGCTGCATGCTGTGGTACCTAACACTAACAACGATGTCAACAAAGGATATGATCTTCTATCAAACTCCTGTGTAGCACTCTCAGTAAGGATATGTTTACACTTCTTAGTAACCTTAGTCCACAGAGTCAGTCATGACTCCAAAAACTAGAATGGCACCATCAGGAAATAGTAAAAAAACTTCTCTAGTGACTTATTACTAACGATCATGGGAATAGCTGCACAGGGATGTAAGCTGGATGTTCTTATCTAGGGCCAAAATACCTGGTAGGGAAATATGATCAATAACAAGAAAAGTGTGTAAAGTGAGTTGAGGGGCCTTGTATAAATATACCTTTGCTGAGATCTTTCTCCAGGGGTCCCTTCCAAAACTGGGTGTGGTCTAATCAGCCGACCCCATTTAAGAGTATATACAAATAAGAGATAACAGTCTCTAACATGTCACCTGTCTTTGTTATGGAAGAATCTAGCACAAGACGCACTTTGTATTCAAACATTATTAAAGGGAAGTGACCTGTAATGTTGTGATGGCCATACCTCCCAACTGTACCAAATTACTCAGTTTTTACCTAGTTTTGGGGTCCAAATAATGGGGTGCCATGATTCCCAAGTGGTACCCCTTAATTTCCCTACGTTTTTTATTTAACAGCCTGCCAGCAAGCTCAAGGGCTCAATGTGCATGCATTTCTTGCTGTTCCTTAGCCATTAACAGGAACAGAACAAGCTGTGATGCAAGGTGCTTTGATGCTGCCTACAGAGCTGCTGTTCCCCATGAATGGACGTTTTGTTTGCAGAGGTATTAAGCTGCTGGTGTGTGTGTGTGTGTGTGTGTGTGTGTGTGTGTGTGTGTGTGTGTGTGTGTGTGTGTGTGTGTGTGTGTGTGTGTGTGTGTGTGTGTGTGTGTGTGTGTGTGTGTGTGTGTGTGTGTGTGTGTGTGTGTGTGTGTGTGTGTGTGTGTGTGTGTGTGTGTGTGTGTGTGTGTGTGTGTGTGTGTGTGTGTGTGTGTGTGTGTGTAATGCCCCAGGTGAATATACCTGGTGGCTAGAGGAGGTACTCAGGCTGAAACCCTGTACCTGGATACAGGTGACAACAGCCTAAAGTCCCTACCCACCACCACTTGTGGAAATTTCCCAGATTTATGCCTCATATTTTTGTTCTGTTCCTCATATCAAATCTGTAGTTTTCTGAATTTTTGTGGCAAATCAGTGAAGGACTGAATTCACTAAATAATGACAGCCATTTGAATTTCAGACTTCATATTCTTCAGAAAATAAATGCCAACACAAAACCTTTTATTCTAGCAGTTTTCTAAGTTTATAAGCTCAGTATTAGAAATTTGTCCCTATTTTTGGGGCTGTATTCCCCCATTATTGGCTTTGTCCAGCTTTTTTTGTGCTAAAAGGTTAAGAGTAGCTATGGTAAGAAGTGAGAACTGAATTCTGTATTCCCCCATTATTGGCTTTGTCCAGGTTTTTTGTGCTAAGAGGTTGAGAGCTATGGTGAGAAGTGAGAACTGAATTCACTAAATGATAGCCATTTAAGTTTCAGTTCTCCTAAAGTTCCTATCTTTCAGGAAACTGCTGATTTGGCATAGTGGTATGCTGCTCTGACTGTAGTGCACAGGACCCTGGGCTCAAGACTTGGCAGTGAAATGCATGGTGGTAGCACACCATTTTATTCTAGCAACTTTCCAAAATTATACATGCAATGTTTAAAATGTGTCCCTGTATTTTTGTCTTTTGCCCCCCCCCCCAAATAAAATTTGGCTTTTTCGAGATTTCTTGTGCTGCAAAGTTAAGAGATACAGTTGAGTGTTGAGTGGATTTTACAAGGAGCTGAGTGCTTCAGGGAAGAGAAGTTTAATGCTGCTTATGTTGACTTTACTTGCATTGTTAATAGCACAACAGGTAGTGTACTTGCTTTAGATGCAGAAGACTGTGGGTTCTACTCCCACAGTATGTAGATCCATTACTGTACTGTGTTGTACTTTTAAAGGGGGTGGGTGTAACAAGTCAAGGGTGTAGCTACAGATAGAACAGAAGTGAGAAAATGTCATGCACAAGGGCATTTGTGTCTCAGTGGAAAGAGCAAAAAATATTAACCCAAATTCAGGAACAGAAAATCAAAATGATTATATTCTGTGCTGCATTATAAGAAAAAGTGTGTGTGGAAGTAGACTTGTATGATGGAAATGTTCTGAATTGGGCAGTTTTGTCATTGGTTTATTTTGTTTCGTTGCCTACTGGAAAATGTTCAAACAATAAATTTAAAATGCACTCTAAGTTTAACGTGTGCTGTATTATACAAATAATATAATTTAATAAAGTCAGGAAGGTGTATCAAAGAACACATGTATATTTCTTGTTTTGTGTGCAAGGGGCCTATGATTTGAAAACAGCCCAAAGGTAATCTTTATCCACCACTGGCCAGATGTATTTTCTTAGGATGTGGTGTGGGTTTCAATGCTGTTTCAATGAATGTGAGTTTCAAGGGCAGAGAAGTTTTAATGCTATGTTTATTTTCATTGTGAGACAGTACTGCTTTGTTTAGCAAATGTCTAACAATGTGCATTGTGCTATAAAATGTAAAAATAAAATCCAAATAATGTAGAAGTAAAGCAGTATGCACATTATTGTTTATGGTAAATGGGGCAAAATAGGTAATGGGACATTGGAATGGCTGCAGGGGGACTCTAGCATCATATTTTAGTTGTCCTTCAGTTTGCATTTGAAAGTTGATATGCCACAATTCCATTGGAGTGGGTGGGGTTGGATAGTTATGTATGCTAATTTTATGTTAATCAACGTACAGATTTATACCTATTTTTCATGGGCTTTGTCCAGATTTTCGATGTGTCCAGGTTGAGAGGTATGGTGATAGCGTGTGTCTGCCTAGGATAGTAGTCATGAGCCATAATAAGGGGTTTTAAGTGTTTCAATATGAAGAAGAAGACTTCAGATTAAGTTAAATTAGTTTAGGGAGAGGGACATAGAAATGCGACTGGAATCCAAATCTCTTCCCTCAGAAAATGAGAAGTCACTGATATAAACTTTAGCAATATAAGGGCAATTAATATTATACAGTATATTAGTATCATTAGCAGCCAGTAGAGCAGACATAAAAACGTTAACCCAGCTGTGGCACATCGGGGCAGGACAAAAGACAATTGGAAATTAATAACTACTTGTGTCCACAGTTTAAACAAAAGCTGACTGATAAGCTGAATTTGAATGAACAGCATGGTCTTGAAAATGTGGCAGCAGGAAAAACATGGAGCAGGGAAAGTTATGACTGGATTACAAACATATCCAGATTGCCAGATTAAAGGTAAGATATGACAGATACAATAAATACAAGCATTTTCAATGCTAAATGCTGCCAAACACAGGTCACTGATTCACCAAAATGATAGCAAAACAGGTTAAAAAGTAGAAGACAGAACATGGAATACAGAAGCTTTACAAAATAATAAAGACTTTGTAGAAATGAACTTGAAGCACCAAAATAGCTGCTACGAATAAAAAATGTATGCATATGATTAAGAAATATAAACATCGCCTTTTCATGCAGTTCCTAGCTTTTCAAAACTTTTTTCAGTTACAGCTTTTTATTCCTCAACTTTCCAAAAACATAAAAATATACATAATGTTTCTCTAAATAGATTGCTGCTTTTGCCACAAATATATGACAATGTTAACTGGCATGTACTCACAAAGACATCACAGGCCTAAGACAACCTCTGAGGTTCTGCTGTAGCTAGAGAAAAGAGTGAGCTCTTAGACTAGTTTTGTATACATAAAGAGATTCTGACTAGAGAACAATCTTGAGCCATATCTTTAGTTTCATAAAAAATCTTGGAGATTAGGCAAAAGATTCCATATATGCAAGTATACATGACACTGAGGTTAATGGCAAATATGTTTCAAGAAAATTTTGATCCAACTACCGATGAGAAGTGCAACACCCAACCCTACAGTTCCCAGCACTTTGAAAAATAACCATCAATTCAGACAAAAAAGATTGAACCAAGACTGGCTGTTATATGTTTAAAGCATTCCTGTAGGATGATCTGCTCCTTCTTTCACCACACCCCATGTGGAAAAGTACATCTACATAACCCTATAACTTACATATATATTAATTGCATGACAGATACATACCCTTGTAACTTATACATATTAATTAGATGACAGATACATCTCGGATTAGAAGAAAATATCCAAGGTACAGCAAACTTGGACATTTTTATACATTCCTTTCTCATTTTCAGTTCCACTTTTGTGAAGACTGCAATTAATCTCCTCACATGTTTTAACAGTCATACAATTCATGAACTGTGCATGTTATTCTGAATATGCAGATTATATGTTTTTACACATGACCACTGAATGTTAGCCAGTAGAATGGTAAAGAGAATCTTTGCATACTAGGCTTTAACCACCTTAATATTTGAGCTATGATTTATTCTATTAACATCTGATAAAGGAACAAGTAGATAGATCTTATAAACCCTTTATAACCGAGAGCAAAGGATATATGTGTATGAAAGAGTATCCAATCAAACAGTATGTCTTTAGGAGATCAGAAGGAACCAGTGAACTCAAATGAAGCCTTCAAGCACTCAGAAGACAAGGGAACTAGAAGGACACTAAGTGCAGACCAAAATTACCAGACCCTGTGGGTCTTAACACAATCCACTATAACATTGTTCAAAGAATAAGCAATAAACATGAATTCAGCAGGTAAGAGGGTTACTCTAGACAATTAGGTGTGAATATGAGTATGGCAGGAGGGAAAGTAGTGACCCTAAACAACAAGCAGTGATCATTAATCTCAGAGCTGGTTAGGACTAACCTCTTTAACAAAAATAAAACATGAGCTTGGGAGGTGGAAGTGGGCAATCTTCTACAAGAAGCAATCAACCCGAATTCATAATGTGTGAGGAAGTAGCACTCTACAGAAAACATGGAACTTGAATTCAGGACATGAAAAAAAGGAACCCTCTACAACAAACATATAACCTGAATGCAGGAGAAGGAATGTGGTAGCACTCTGTAATAAACATTTAAACTGAATTCAGGAGGTGGAACATGGTAGCTCTCTGTAATAAACATTTAAACTGTATTCAGGAGGTGGAACATTGAGGCCCACTGTAATAAACATTTAAACTGAATCCAGGCTGAGGCAGCAGGTAATACTAAACAAAAACTCAAAAAGTGTAGACCCAACACAACAAACATTCAACATGAATGAGTACTGAACAAGAATTCACCAGGTTGGAGAGTATAACCTTATACAGCAAGCATTTCATTTGGGAGGTGGAAAAGCTGGAGCAAATCTTTCAGAATGTCAAGGGTCTATAAAATGATATCTCAGGTGTTAATTCACCAGACAACATCATCTTCCAAACAGTCCAAGAGAAATCTCTAGTGCATAAATAATGAACAACAGGATAACCCAAAATACCATACCACAATAAACTTGGATAATGCTTTTGCAGGTGTCAAGCTCCCTAGACCCTCATGTGAGGGATTTCTCCCCATGTTACCTTTAAATATAAATCATCTTAATAGTCACAACTGTGTGGAAAGGAGAAACATCCTAAAACAAGGAGTGACCACAATACATGCCTACATCCGAGAAAAGCAAACATTTCTACAGGGGCCAAGCCATTACTCCATGTAAGGGGCTTCACCCTCACTCTCATCATAGTTATGTATTTCAATTCTCAACAGTTGAACAACCATGAATGAAGGAGAAACACCCTATATGACTGTACACAGTAAATGCCTAAGTGTCAGAATAGCAAACACTGTTAATGAAATGTGACATGAAGGAATCAAGATCACAGACTTAAGTAGTGACAAAATACATATCATTATCTGGTAGGGAAAATGTCATTGTAAAACTACTTATGCTCAATCACCCTTTCTGATGATCTGGCAGTGTGCCACACAGTAGTGAACATTTTATGTAAGTCCTCATCTGCCATAAAACTGTACAGTGTGAAGAAAAGAACTGCAGTAATAAAGAAATGTTTGGATGAAGACATGCAATAAACAGCATAGTTATTCAGAAATTAAGTAAAGGCTGTGAATAATGAAAGACATAATAAACATTTGCATCTTATTATTTTCAAACACATGCCAGGACAGATATCAGAGAGATGCATATCAATCATGGACACCACAGAAATACAAATAACAGTTGTGTCATGAATAATGCCCTTGAAGGTTTTACAGAAGTTTTCTATCATAAGGGGTATAGATACCCTACTTTTCTGGACAAGGCCTGAAGATGTCCCTCTGACTGTGCCATAACTATTTTCTGTGTGTAAGCCACTGCTGTCTGACAAACAAATGTTACCATTTTTAAACCCCTGCCTATGAAAATAGGCTTTTTAGAGAACTCTGTTGTGACTGAGTGTGCTACAAGAGACAGCAATGAAGGTTGTCACAAATAACTGAAATCAATGTGTGAAAAAAGAAAGGAGTTATGAATATAATTTGAACAATCTGATTCAGTCAGAATGCTGAAAAGCAGTTACGCATGCTAGTGTCCACACAGCAATAAGCAATACGATATCAATGTTTATTTGTAGGGGAAGCTGTTTCCATTATGAAGTATACACACTGTCCAGGAAATGAACCAAATTCTGTCTGTGTATGTATGCTTTACTAGCCAGCACTCAATGCACATGCCACTGGAGCACTCACAATATGCCCCAAATAACCATTTCACTGCCATGCAATCACAACATTTTATTATATATAATTGTCCAACATAAAAATGGATACAAATAACTAGAAACAATGTTTTTTGTATAAATGTCTTTTTCTGGAACTGAACAGCAAACTATGTAAGTCTACTAACTAAAGACGTGGATGGAATACAAGTGTCACAGTGGAAGCATTAACACAAGTGTGACACTCCATAATAAGTCATTACATCACATGATTGTGTCAAAAACAATCTCTTTAAGATAAAAGGGATGGGGAGATCTCTCTCACTGCAGAGAAAAACACTTACTACATCTGTTATATAAGGAAAATTATTTTATTTTATTTTTATTTTACATTTGTTTACCGATAAAAATCTGACTGGACGCATGTCCTTTTTCAGCAGAGGCCCAGGGAGAAAAGCTCCACATTGAACATACAGAAATAGTAAAATACAGAGTACACAAAACGTACACATTGAACATACAGAAATAGTAAAATACATAGTATACAAAAGTGATAAGAAAGATATTAATTTAAGCTAACCTAGTTATTACACATTAAAAGACAATTGAATAGCTAGTCACAAAAAATTTGCAGGTTAGTGTCAAAAACATAACAATGCAATGAACATTAGTAGTCTAATAGTAGTAATATTAGTAACAGTAGTAGCAGTAATAGTACAACTAGGGCAGTACACAGTTGAATAGATGATATCACCACTGTTTATTAGCTGGATGTTTATTCTAAAAAGTGGTTGAAGTGCACAATAACACTGTACAGCTACACATCATATATATATATATATATATATATATATATATATATATATATATTTATAGAGTAGTCTACACAGTGTGAAAAAGGCATGCTCACAATTGGACTTAAACCTTTTACCTATGTAGGTACCCAATCTACAAAGTGGAGCATCAAAGTCACTCACCACAGAAGTTGTACTACAACTTTAAGCATTCTGTAATCATTGTATTGCCAAAAATGTATTTTATCTAGTGATGCTAGAATTTTCTAGTTTAACACTTTGTCACTGAAAATGCATCTCATAAATGGAAGTGTAAATAATGGTGGATGTGAGGTGGCTAAATGCATGTAATAGTAATCACAGTCATACTATTTAAGCTAGGATGGACTACAGTCATCTGGAGTTATAACTGTTGCCATTACAAATGTTTGTAAATGAATCCTGAATCCATTTACAGTCATGCTCACACTCTGGAAGGTGGCCACTGCTGCATTTAAATCTCCCACCAATCTAGTTATACATTCTAGAGAATTGTAAGAAGTGCAAGCACCACAGGAGAAGTCTGACTTTTAAAGTGTGAGGGTGACATCATTAGTATGCTGCAAAGTTGTTGTTATGAAAAGTGGATAAGGGGATGGGGGCTCATCTACCTACCTAAAGGATTCCCCATGTGGAAGTGGATTGATTTCAGCTGTTGTGGAAGTTATATCTACCTGACTCTATAGCTCCACAGACAAGTTCACAACTGTGAGATTTGAACATGCTACCTATTTAGTTACATAATCTAGTTACATAATCTACAAACCAATGCATTAAATGCACATGCAACAGAAGTCTGACTACCAGTAATACATACAGCATCTTTATATGATGACATCATCACTTTGGGTCTATATTACGTTATTGAATACTTACAACATCGAATGTTATATGGTCGTCACCATATATTCTAAGTTGCAAGTATTCGAAAATGAAAGCGGAAATTTCAGTAGAGAAGATTTCCATTTACTGCACTGTAGTGTGATCTCGGAGTTGGTATATTTAAAGAGCAGGGGGTGTGGGGGTGCTGGGGGGTTTGCCCCCCTGCTTAAAACATTCAGGTAAGATTTCCTTTTTTTAATTTTTTTAATTTAATTTTCAAATGCTTGCAATTTTGAACTTATGGTGTTGACCATATAATGTACGATGTAAATATTCGATAATGTAATATAGACCCCATCACTTCACTGGAGAGACACTGGTATAATTAAAACTCACTACATTGATGTTGGATGATGGTTCTGGGCAAAATATGTCACTTGAGTGCAATGTTACACATCTGTGAATGAAAGTGTTCTAATGTACTATGAGTGCAGATATGGTAATCACTGCTGTATTTGAACCATCTACCTATCCAGTTACACAGTATGAACCCCAAGTGCCACAGTAGAAGTAAGACTTCCATAGTGTAAGAGTGCTCTTTAGAAAGAATTACCTCATCAGAGTGTTGCAGGGAAGATGTGAAAGGTGGGATAAGGGGATGGTGGAATAATCTAGCAGTTTAAAATGTTTTCCAGAGTGGAAGCTGATTGACTACACTGTGGTTGAGGACATGATCACCTAACTCTATTCACCTCTCATGAAACACACAAGCTTCCCACTGTGAGAATCAAACACCCTAACAGACCACAGTACTATTCACAAGTGCCACAGGAAAAGTTTGACTCTTAAGGGGAGAAAGTGTACTTTAGACAGGATGACCTCATCACTGTGTTGCAGAGAGGATGTTTCTATTAAATTTGGGAGAAAGCACAGAGGGAGCTGTGTGCAAAGTTAAATGCATTCTCCTCAGGAGAAGTGGACACAGCACTTTTGACAGTGAATCATTACTTACTTGTCACCATACCCCACCCCCAGACACACACACAAGTTTACCCTGTAAGAATTTAACATCCTACATGCATAGTTAGACAATCTATAGAGCACAGTATCAGTTATATGTGCCACATAAGAAGTCTGAATTTAATGTTGTGAAAAAGCACATTTGTAATTGGTAAAAAATCACTGTTTGGAACAGATGATAATCTGCATTACAGGTTTTGGGGCAAATGCATATGTGTGCACAAGACAACATAATAACACTGTGATTGTCCCATGTAATGACATACTTCTCTGCTAAGATTTCTATACTGTCCTCTATGTACATTGCCTTACTGTGATGGACATTTACCTGTTTCACAGTATCTGGTATATACACAACCTCGGCTAGCCTCCAAAGGTCTTCACCACTAAATCCAAACGAGTATTGTAGAAAAACCAGTATGAAGACCACCACGATAATGCAGCAAAACAACTTCTTTATTTAAAGTACAAACATGGAAAGATGAGCGCTTTCACGTACAGACTGTACGCTTCTTCAGATCTATTAAATTGTCACAAGACTTCTTCCTTATATAGCACAGCTAAATGATAGTCATTAACATCAATTATCCACTCAAAGGATTAATAAACAGGATTGGTTGCAAAAAACAGTTTATAACTATGAGATGTGAGTGCAACCTTAGAGATGAAAATATCTGTTTCAACATAAAAATAGAGGAAATAGCGTATCACTTTTTATATAAAATATATCTAGCACTGAATATACAGCTATTATATTAAAACTTTTTATATATATATATATATATATATAGATAGAAAACATTTCATTTAAATCTATGCTTTCTGAAGGCGAAAATAAAAATGAAATACATATGTGCAAAAATGCATTCAGGAAACATATATATATATATACCTACAGCAATAGATTATGTATTGTGTTAAAATAAAATAAAATAAAGTCATTATGTATGTCTCTCATCATGTTTGACAGTATCACAATATATTTTAAAAGTGAAGCTGATGTAAGAAATATATGTATACAGTATTTATCAAAGAATCAGAAACACGCAAAGTGTAAATCACTCATGAAGAATGTGAAACATGAAATGATAATAGAAGTAACTCTCTAACTATCTATGTTATGTGATGTATTTCATAAGAAGATGTGTGTGTTTTCTGAGACCGACACACTGAAGGCATCTATCCTGAAATGATATACAGTGAAAATACTCATATTGATTAAAAGAAGGCTCACAGTGAGTCATTTGTAAAAACAGAACTAAAATCATAAAAATATATATATGTGTGCACACATACTATATACAATAAATATATATAAATAGTATATAGTTAAATAAATAAATAAATAAATAAATAGACACTTCGTGAAAAAAATTCATTTACAAAATATTTCTTATATACATATATATATATATATATATATATATATGCATATGTGTTCATCATTCTCATATGGTATAATTAATCATTATGTAAGGTAGAGAACTAAATTAATTGTGGTTTATTATATGTTTTGTTATATATTTTGTTTATATTTTATTTTTATTTTTATTTCAATATATTTAGATATAAATATATTTTCCTTAGTATTTTGTTTAATGTTCATTTATATCATAGTTCATGGATGAAAATATGTAGAGAATATATATATATATATATATGTGTGTAAAAATAGTTATGTATATAAGGTATGTAAAAAAGGAAGGACAAACACAGAAGTGTATTAAGCTCATTTTATAAACATAGAAAAGTCAAAATTATATATATGTATGATAGCAGCTATATATATAAAAAACTATTAGAATATTGAATATATGTTATACTTATGGAATTCTTTCTATAAAAAATAGATAAAAAGAAAGAATAGGGGATCATATTGATAGATCTAAAAGAGGTCAGAATAGCCTCAAAAGTAATATAGGTGTTTGTATAAAATGTTAAAATGTATCTTATTTTGGAGAGTGCTTAATATGGTCAGTCTATATGTGATATTTAGAGTTATTCATTTCAAACTTCTCTTTTTAAGGACTGATCTAATACTAATGTACTGGTTCAAACCTGGGGTATAGTGTGCTTTAAAACGAATGATCCATTCTAATTCTATACTTTCTAATTCATTGAAAGTGTCTCCCTTTCTGTTATTTGAGTGAACAAGCTGTAACGTTCTAAATTTAAAACTGTGACCAGGATTATTTGTTATATGTTTAGCTAGGGCATTTTTCTGGTCATTCTTCCTAATGTCATATACATGATTATATATGCGTTCTTTCAAGGATCTGGTTGTCATTCCTATATAGAATGCTTCACAGTCCTGACAATTTGCTAGATATATTGTTAGAACTAGTACAGCTGGATCTAAAGTTTGGTTTGAAATTTACATCCATCTTAGGATGTGTAAAATTTATGTCATTAGAGATATAGCTACACATGTTGCATGTGTTACATGGATATGTCCCTAGCTTATTATATCTGGTCAGTCTATCCATATGATCTAGTTGTGTCATACTAGTTACATTATAATGATTGTTATTATTAAAATGTTTTCCAGAGTGGAAGCTGATTGACTACACTGTGGTTGAGGACATGATCACCTAACTCTATTCACCTCTCATGAAACACACAAGCTTCCCACTGTGAGAATCAAACACCCTAACAGACCACAGTACTATTCACAAGTGCCACAGGAAAAGTTTGACTTTTAAGGGGAGAAAGTGTACTTTAGACAGGATGACCTCATCACTGTGCTGCAGAGAGGATGTTTCTATTAAATTTGGGAGAAAGCACAGAGGGAGCTGTGTGCAAAGTTAAATGCATTCGACTCAGGAGAAGTGGACACAGCACTTTTGACAGTGAAGCATTACTTACTTGTCACTATACCCCACCCCCAGACACACACACAAGTTTACCCTGTAAGAATTTAACATCCTACATGCATAGTTAGACAATCTATAGAGCACAGTATTAGTTATATGTGCCACACAAGAAGTCTGAATTTAATGTTGTGAAAAAGCACATTTGTAATTGGTAAAAAATCACTGTTTGGAACAGATGATAATCTGCATTACAGGTTTTGGGGCAAATGCATATGTGTGCACAAGACAACATAATAACACTGTGATTGTCCCATGTAATGACATACTTCTCTGCTAAGATTTCTATACTGTCCTCTATGTACATTGCCTTACTGTGATGGACATTTACCTGTTTCACAGTATGTAAAACAGTGTATTATCAAGTATTCCTGCCATTTCATTCTGGAATGATTGCACACTTGTCTGGGATGTGCTTTGCCAACTTTTGTACAAAGGAGCATTATGCCTGTACAACTATGTGTGAACTTGCTGGAATACAGAAGAGGTATGTTTTATGCTTACATTTCATGGGTCATGATTGTCAGGACAGTTGCAGTTAGACAGTCCTTGTATGAATTCTATAGGTGC
The DNA here is from genome assembly GCF_019279795.1 of Protopterus annectens. Lineage (NCBI taxonomy): Eukaryota > Metazoa > Chordata > Ceratodontiformes > Protopteridae > Protopterus > Protopterus annectens. Next base: position 1,495,322,031 of record NC_056746.1, read on the forward strand.
ATTATGAAATACATGAGAGACCAAACATTATTGCTGGTGTAAACATAGCTTATGGAAACATGTTAAAATAAAAAAAAGGTTTATTGGAATACACAGAAGTAGTGGAAAGAGGTGGACAGTTGGTGACAGGAATACACCATACAGACATAATAACACATTAGTTTGTGTTTTGTTTCTGCATATATTTGTGTTGCATTACCAGTTGCTTTATCAGCATAATTATTCAGGTAAGAGCTGCACAAGACAGGCTTCACAATAGGGAGCAGGCACATTAATATAGAAGAAGGATAATGGTGTGTTAAGGAAAGGTTGAGGCAACATTTACATCTACAAGAGTCATACAAAACAGTTCAAAACAGTTTTGTATACAGACATCTTGATCTGAACCCTGAGAACCTTGAGTTGATTGTGAATGATGTTAACTACGCTGAAGTTGAAGCTATAGCTAACTTACTGGCAGATAAATTCAGCTATAACGTTACCCCTCTCTCCCCTCCATCTGTCTCTCAAGATATAACTGTTACTGGCTCACCTTCAGATTATACAGAAGACCAATTCCTGAAAGTGTTACTAAAAGCTAAAAGTACTGCATCAATGGGTACTGATATTAGATATTATATCAGGATACATCTTAAATAGCACGAAGCATGATTTAGCCACACCCCAACAACACTGTTCAATCTCAGTCTCCTTACTGATTTTGTACCAAGCAAAAGGAGAACAGCTACAGTCATTCCCCTACATAAGGAGGACCTTCCACAGACCCAGGTAATTACAGACCCATAAGTCTAACCAGCCTCATATGCAATGCCATGGATAGACTTATCATGGAATTAATTAATCAGGACATAGGGAACCTCCAACCACTGGACACATCTCAGTCTGGATTTGTCAAGGGCAGGTCATGCTTACTCAGCCTTTTGGATTGTTTTGAAAAGGTCATCAAAGCAGTGGATGAAGGCAAAGTGGTCTATTTGGCATACATCGACCTGGCCAAAGCTTCTGACACAATTCCCCATTTAAGCATAGTAGAAAACCTAAATACACTGGGAATAAACCCCTCTGTTACCTGCTGGATTTCCAACTGGCTCACAGATAGGATGCAGATAATCAAAATAGGGGAAGTTACCTCCACAAAGAAACCAGTCACCAGTGAAGTCCCTCAGGGTTCTGTTCTGGGATTCACAGAGATACCTTACTAAAATGATGCAAGGACTAAACAGCATGTCCTATGTGGGCAAACTCATAGTCCTGTCATTATACTCATCCTACGGTCTATGAGGTGACCTGTGTCTGGCATACAAGGTACTCTCCAACTCATTACTGATGTATTTACTGTATATCATCAAGTCAAATGGCATCAGAAATACTCAGTCTAGGGGTCTAAACCTCTTTTGCAGCATCAAAAGAATGGTTTGGAGGTACTGATATATTTCGCAGAGGATAACACTGCTATGGAATAGACTCCCCATCCACATAAAACAAAGTTCATCCCCATCAATTTTCAAGTGCAACTTAGATCTATAGATGGAAAACAGAAAATGTACCCCAGGACTGCCCCCTGTACTACTGACTGCCAGCTACTAAATGTTTTATCCCATGCATGGGGACCCTTCAAATTATCTATGGTATGATCCCAATTATTCTCATCAAGAGTAATATATAGTTATCAACCATGTGATGGGAAAGGCCAATCTATATCCAAATGGGATAGATTATTTCAAGCACAAATAGGGGAAATTGGCTAGGCTTACAATGACCCACAAAGGCAGCTATCCAATTATTCAAACAATTGAACAATTACATGAACCTATGAACCTATTCCAAGGAAAACCTACAGACCTAACTATTATCTAAACACATCACATAAGAAGTCATACTTCGTAACATTCTCATGTGACAGCAGACAGCAGAAAACAAGAATGTATGTATTACTCTTCATTACCCTCTTGACAACTGTAAACTGTACATTTAACTCTTCAGCTTGTTGCAAAGTAGATTAACAAAACTATGCATAGCTAAGCACAGCAGCACAAAGGAAGGCAAAAACTGACAAGCTTTTGCTGTAAGCTTTGCATTTCCATTTAGCCTCAGTTGCAGTTGGTTATCAGTGCAAGGCATTGTGCAAAGTCAGAGAAGAAAGATTAATCACATAGAAGGGAGAAAATAAATAGGCAGGGGAAGAGGGTGGCAGAGACTAAGTAGCTTATGACAGAAACAGGATAATGTTGGCTCATAACATGTAGGCAACAGCTACACATAAAATAGTGTACTTAAAATAGTCAGTGTTACTTATCTAATGCCTGGATTACAACCCTTGAAGATGCAAAAATCTGTCTACAGATGTGGGCATTATCTCATCACATAACACAGGAATTCCTACATTACTCCCATTAAACAACACAATCGAAGGACAGTGATAACTTACTGAAGCAGAAGGGGTGAACAGAGAGAGCTCCAGACAGATGGAGTGAGGAATACCAAAAATATATTTTGTAGGACATGTAGGACCATATGTATGGTGTGTTACTCTTACTTATTACCTCATTATTAAGCTGTCATGTTCTGTACAATTAAGTGCTTGATATAGGGAATAAGAAGGGGGTAGAAGACAAAAAACAATATTAAGACATAAGCAGGATAAGTGTGATTTATAAGTTTCCCTTTGGGGATGGAATGTTTTTGTAAATGATGTCCTGTTGAACTATTCAAATGGTGTGTTAATGAAATGTAAATAGAGAGAAAGATAGACATTTTCAGTTACCTATATGATAGGAATATGAAATGCCATGAAATAATAACTCAACATACAGCTGTAATCAAACCCATGACACTATGCAAAAACATTACTCTACAGACAGGGGAATTATCTCAACACACCACATAGGAACTTGCAGTGCATTACATTCAGCAGCCTAAGAACTGTTACAGTAACTGTTTCACAGTACTGCCTTTAGTCTGCCTTTATTCTGCATTCCCACAGTGCAGCAGATTTAAACACATGTCCATTAAATTAACTGGACTTCTGCAGCTAAAACTAAAATCTTCAGCTTTTGCCATAAGAAGTTAAACAGTGTTCACTGTCACTTGGTATCAGCATGCTATGGCAACCTCTGCACAAATGCTGAGGACAAAAAGTGAAGGTTTTCCATGAGCCATTTCTGGCCAAGTACATTGTGAGTCTATTTTTTGACAGGATTAAACATATGAAGGGGGATTGCTGGGACAGTGGTAAACATAGGTGTGGCAAGCACAAGGTAGAAGACAGGGGAATGAATACATGAATTTGCAGGAGGGTAGTGGAAAAGCACCATAGCTATCTGCTTCTTCACAACATAAATGTAAAATTGTACAAAGAATTTCATGACACTGGGCAGTCACCACACCAAGGATGGGTGAAAATACAGGATAATATTATATAGCTAACTCGACAAAATCAGGTGTGTCAAGATGACAAACAGGGGAAGCGGAGAGCTTTGCATGCAGCATAATTTTTTGTGGGACAGGTGCCCATATTCTGTATTTTTTCTAAAGAGAGAGAAATGTTGGAGAAGAAGCTTAGGAATATCAGGGTCAGGTTGGAAGGGTAAATTAGGAAGTAGGCATAGCCATACAGGATATAAAAGACAGACAGGGATGGTGATGGAGAGAAAAGGTTGGGGGACAACATGATTGGGGATAGGTAGGGGCATCAGAGGCACACCCACATCCAGCTTGAGAACAGTGATAATCTAGTCTTCACCCTCAAAACTGTCATCACTGTCCCCTACTTCAGTTGCTTGGGTCAGTACAGGATGTGGCATTGCTTTAGTAATGTGAAGCAGGACCTTTTCAACCCCACCAATGTGGGCACTGAGGCCACTCTCCATTATATCCTATACCAGTCCTGTCATCTTCTGCTGGGTGAGAAAATTACCACCTCCACTCATACTGCTGCCAGAGGGTATCATTGCACAAACAGCCAGGGCAGATATACCTGATGCAGGAGGAGCAGGTATGGCAGGGGCTGTGAAGACAAAGTTGACAGGTTGTGACCATGAAGTACTAGGCATCTTTGCTGCCACACGTGCTGGTATGGTGGGCAAAGCACCAGTGGTCAGTCTACCTCTCTGTGCTGATGGTCATTTTGTTTTCAGCAGTAAGGTATGCAAACAGCATAAACAAATATGATAAATGACTATGTACTCCTTTGCAACCCAGCCACTGGGGATGCACAAGCCAGTGCATTTCTTTGTGCTGGTCCCAAGCCCAGATAAATGGGGAGGGTTGCGTCAGGAAGGGCATCCAGTGTAAAAATTCTGCCACATAACTTATGGCATGAAAATTTCATATTTCTATACCGGATCGGTTGAGGCCCGGGTTAACAATGACTACCACCAGTACTGTTAGCCAACAGGGTGCTGGCGGAAATTGGGCTACTGTTTGCCAAAGGAGAAGAGGAGGGTGAAGGCATGCCAAAGGCAGGAAGAGAGGAGGAAGGTTAGGAGTGTAGCAGTGAGGGTAGGAACTTTGAATGTTGGCAGTATGACTGGTATAGGAAGAGAGCTAGCTGATATGATGGAGAGAAGGAAGGTTGATATATTGTGCGTGCAAGAGACCAGATGGAAGGGAAGTAAGGCCAGGTGTTTAGGAAATGGGTTCAAATTGTTCTATCATGGTGTGGATGGCAGGAGAAATGGGGTAGGGGTTATACTAAAGGAACAATATGCCAAGAGTGTTTTAGACGTGAAGAGAGTGTCTGACAGAGTGATGTTTATGAAGCTCAAAATTGATGGTGTAATGATGAATGTTGTTAGTGCATATGCTCCATAAGTTGGGTGTGCGATGGATGAGAAAGAGAAATTTTGGAGTGAGTTAGATGAAGTTGTGGTGAGTGTACCTAAGGGTGAGAGCGGACTTTAATGGGCATGTTGGTGAAGTGAACAGAGGGGATGAGGAAGTGATGGGTAGGTATGGTGTTAAGGAGAGGAATGCAGAAGGTCAGATGATTGTGGATTTTGTGAAAAGGATGGACATGGCTGTGGTGAATACATATTTTAAGAAGAGGGAGAAGCATAGGGTGACGTACAAGAGTGGAGGAAGATGCACACAGGTGATTATATCTTATGTAGGAGGGCCAGTTTGAAGGAGATTAGAGACTGTAAAGTGGTGACCGGAGAAAGTGTAGTTAGGCAGCATAGAATGGTGGTCTGTAGGATGATGTTGGTGATCAAGAAGAGGAGGAGGAGTGTGAAAGCAGTGCCAAGGATTAAATGGTGGAAGTTAAAAAAGGGTGATTGTGAAGTGGAGTTTAGGGAAGAGTTATGACAGGCACTGGGAGGCAGTGGAGGAGAGTTACCAAATAGCTGGATAACTACAGCAGAACTAGTAAGGGAAACTGCTAAAAAGGTGCTTGGTGTGACATCTGGACAGAGGAAGGAGGACAAGGAGACCTGGTGGTGGAATGAGGAAGTACAGGAAAGTATACAGAGGAAGAGGCTGGCAAAGAAGAAGTGGGATTGTCAAAGAGATGAAGAAAGTAGACATGAGTATAAGGAGATGAGGCACATGGCGAAAGCTAAGGATAAGGCATATGGAGAGTTGTATGAGAGATTGGACACTAAAGAGGGAGAAAAGGACCTGTACAGATTGGCTAGACAGAGGGACAGAGCTGGGAAAGATGTGCAGCAAGTAAGGGTGATAAAGGATAGTGAGGGAAAGGTACTCACAAGAGAGGAGAGTGTGTTGAGTAGATGGAAAGAGTATTTTGAGAGGCTGATGAATGAAGAGAATGAGAGAGAGAGAGAAAGTTGGATGATGTGTGGATAGTGAATCAGGAAGTGAAACAGATTAGCAAGGAGGAAGTAAGGACAGCTATGAAGAGGATGAAGAATGGAAAGGTTGTTGGCCCAGATGACATCCTAATGGATGCATGGAGGTGCTTAGGAGAAATGGCAGTGGAATTTTTAACTAGATTGTTTAATGAAATTTTGGAAAGACAGAGGATGCCTGAGGAGTGGAGAAGAAGTGTTTTGGTACCTATCTTTAAGAATAAGGGTGATGTGCAGAGCTGCAGTAACTACAGAGGGATAAAATTGATCAGTCACACCTTGAAGTTATTGGACAGAGTAGTAGAAGCTAGGTTAAGAAGGGATGTGATGATTAGTGATCAGCAGTATGGTTTAATGCCAGGAAAGAGCACTACAGATGCTATGTTTGCTCTGAGAGTGTTATTGGAGAAATACAGAGAAGGTCAGAAGGAGTTGCATTGTGTCTTTGTAGACTTGGAGAAAGCATATGACAGGGTGCCTAGAGAAGAGTTGTGGTATTGTATGAGGAAGTCGGGAGTGGCAGAAAAGTATGTAAGAGTGGTACAGGATATGTACGAGGGTAGTGTGACAGTGGTGAGGACTGCAGTGGGAGTGACAGATCCATTTAAGGTGGAGGTGGGATTACATCAAGGATCAGCTCTGAGTCCTTTCTTATTTGCAGTGGTGATGGACAGGTTGACAGATGAGATCAGACAGGAGGCACCGTGGACTATGATGTTTGCAGATGACATTGTGATCTGTAGTGAGAGTAGGAATCAGATTGAGGAGACTCTGGAGAGGTGGAGATATGCTCTAGAGAGCAGAGGAATGAAGGTCAGCAGGGCTAAGTCAGAATATATGTGTGTAAATGAGAGGGAGGGTAGAGGAATGGTGAGGATGCAGGGAGTAGAGTTGGTAAAGGTGGATGAGTTTAAGTACTTGGGATCAACAGTTCAGAGTAATGGTGAATGTGGAAGAGAGGTAAAGAAGAGAGTACAGGCAGGGTGGAATGAGTGGAGAAGAGTGTCAGGAGTGATTTGTGACAGACGGGTACCAGTAAGAGTGAAAGGGAAGGTCTACAAGACAGTAGTGAGGCCAGCTATGTTATATGGGTTGGAGACAATGGCATTGACAAAAAAGCAGGAGTCAGAGCTGGATGTGGCAGAGTTAAAGATGTTAAGATCTGCACTCGGTGTGACTAGGATGGATAGGATTAGGAATCAGTATATTAGAGGGTTAGCTCATGTTGGACAGTTTGGAGACAAAGCAAGAGAGACAAGATTGCATTGGTTTGGACATGTGCTGAGGATGGATGATGGGTATATTGGGAAAAAGATGCTAAGGATGGAGCTGCCAGGTAAGAGGAAAAGAGGAAGGCCTAAGATAAGGTTTATGGACATGGTGAGAGAGGACATGCAGGCGGTTGGTGTGATAGAGCAAGATGCAGAGGATAGGAAGAAATGGAAAGAGATGATTTGCTGTGGCGACCCCTAACGGGAAAAGCCAAAAGATGATGATGATGATGACTATGTACTCCTTTGCCACATCCAGATATGATGTGAAGGTATTAGTGTTTCATAAAATAAACAGATTTCACTGCTAGGATTTAAGAAATAGCCGTCTTTATTTCAATATGCTCTACAGGATATATGTGTTCACATGTAATAACTGTACTTAATATAATTCAATTGTTCGTGACATTCATTATTGCTGTTAATATTTTACAAATACTATCCTGTAAAATAACTAATTGCTGCTTCTGGTTTTGGACCCACACACAATTAAAGATGGCATTCTCATTGCTTAATGTAAGAATCAAGATCTATTGGAGAAGGAATGCACGCTTGATATCAAAGTTAAGGTACGCCTGATCAAGATGCTGGAGAGTGAGGGACTGCAAATACTTATCTGGCTTGCACTTGGCTCAGAAGCATACTTACCTTGTGCCTCTCTGAGGCAAGTTAGTCTCTCAAGGTGTGCCTCATGGTTTGCTGCTATTTTCTCTGCAGCTGTACAGTACAGAAAAAGAAAAGAACACATATGAAAACATAATGAGTAACTGTTCTGGCTGTCTAATTCATGCTATATCACTGGCTGTTGATGGGTAAGTGTACTGACACAGTTGAGGGGCTGCTTGCAGATTTAAATTCATCCACTCATCAGCTGAAGAGGTCCAGCATGCATTTTTTCAGGTCACTATGGTGGTGACGACATTATTCTCCATTGCATGGAATGCCAGTTGCATTGGAGACAGCCTTGGCCAAGCTATTCCAAGCCTCACCCTCATACTGAGCTGGGAATCGATCTCAAGGGAGAAAGAATGGAAAAACTGAAACTTAGTTTATTATCATTGTCACAGACAAACTTCCTTTTAAGCTTGGTAATTAAGAGGTATACTAATTTCAGAATAAATGGAGATGCCCTTCAGGGAAGCATGTATGTGTATGACTAAGAAGTCCTGGAAATGGATTCCTATGTAAAATGCATATTTCCTCCTACTGGGAGTGTAAATTTAAGACTGCAAGCACCCGTTAGCTGTGTGAGTATACTGCCCATCTGTAGTTAATGATATAGCATGCATGAGACAGCCAAGACAGTTATTCATTATGCTTTCATATGTGTACAATCCCATAAAGCAGCCCACAGCTGTAGTGCTTCATGAAGATTGCTACAAAAATCCTGCACTCCTCAACACCGCACCTTTCTGCTTTAAATTTAGCACCACTCTCTCCACTGTCAGCAATATCTGCAGAAGTCAAGCTAACAATATATGTCTGAACTGGCACCCAATTCAGATCTCATATGTAAAAGCTTGTGCACAAGGATGCACTGGCTTGACAACTGCATTTGCACAATTGCAAGCATATGAATCCCTTGGCAGACACACTGGCAGTACTTACATTAATAGCAATAAAGGTGTAAAAAATGGCAGTGAGATTTCCCATGCACAATGCTCAGCCTATTGACACATGTTCCAGTGATCAACAATGAAATGCTTAATGACTTGGCTTGTACTCCTTGGTGTTTGGAAGGATGAATAGGATGAATAGTGACATATTTTGATGTTGGGACTTACACACTGTTATAATTGTGTTTTACCAGATGGAAATCAATCCCATAGGATAAAGAATGTGAAAATTGAAAGTTAGCTTATTATCAATGCCACATGAGAACTTACTTTTAAGCATGGTAATTAGAGATTCCAAAAAACAGTATAAACTTGTAAGTTGATAAAACTGGTGAAACCAAAAGTAAAAACCACCAACAGCTTTATTAGGACCAGTAACTCACATCAAACAAAACTGACTTAGCGCTTTCACCCAACTAGGGCATCTTCAGAGTCAGTTGTCAAAATTTCAAACAGTTACATTTAAACCATAATTCAAACATCTTTCAGTCAATGAACATCAATGATAGCACACATGTTGTAATGATCTTTGGAATTAACTCTTTGGGTTCAGTATAATTTCAGTAATCAAAAAACACACAATGTTTTTCATACGTACCCAAAATCTTGTTAAAAATCACATTTCCCCCAAAATTCCATCTGTAGATCTCATATTAAAAAACAGTGGTAGACTAGTTTGATGAATTAAATACTTAAAGCCTTGTGTTTTAGTATACAAGCCAGAGATAAAATGTCATTGATGCCGGGTCTTGTGCTGGCGTCTAATCTAATCTGCCAAAGACATTCTCTGACTTCAAGTATGTTTTTATAATCACCCCCAAAATCTTTTCTATAAATTCTATCAATGACAAAAAATATGATTTTTTTTAAATTCACATAGTCTTTGCTGTGCATGTATAGAGAATTGGTTGCTTTTTTGTTTTTAATGTCCCTGGTCTGTTCCAAAATTCTTTGTTTTAATCTCCTTGTTGTCATGTCCACATAAACGCTGGGCATGACAAACAAGTAGCCACATATATCACACATGTTTGTGTTACAGTTACAGTAGCCTGGGGACACCAGTGATCTTTTGTAATTACCAACATGTACATACAGACCATCATTGATGAATTTACATGCCTTACATTTACCACATTTGGCCATCCTTGCTGGCCTTTGTCCAACAGGTTTAGGGTTTCTCTCTAAGAATTCCTTTATATTTGTGCCCCTACTGTTGATGAATTTTGGACCTTCCCCTATGACTTCTAGTATTTCTGTAGAGAATATACTGTACCATCCTGTTTCAATAATATTCTTCACCTTACCAGATGTGGTGTTGTACTGCAACACCATCCCAGCCTGGGTGTCAGTATGCTTGTGATGTTTATCGACAATTTTTTCCATACCCCTTTGATTATCTATTAAAATAGGTTTAAAGTGTGTGCCCCTTCTTTGAACTATGTCTTTCTTAATAGATGTTAACAACTCCATGGGATAACTCCTTTCCGTAAACAACTCAATTAGTTTGTCAACTTCATTTAAGAATATGTTATCTTCACTAATTATACATGATGCCCTAATCATCTGCCCCTTAACTACATTTTTCTTAATGTAATTAGAGATATTCTAAATTTTAGAATGAATGGAGGTACACTTCAGAGAAGCCTGTATGTTTGTGATTTTAAGTAGCGCTGGGAATGCATTCCTATATAAAATGCAGTATTTCTGTTTTTAACATATTTTAGATCAGTGGTGCACAACCTTTTTGTGGGAGGGCCACTACACGAATTCTTAATGCATCTGCGGGCCACCGCAAAACATAGTAAGTCATTATGAGTTAACAATAGGTACAGGTGACTGGTATTTTTACTTCAGACAACAGTCATGCAATTGCCTGTTTTCTACAGCAACTTTGCGTTTAACTTTATTCTAGCTTGCAGCCATGACTTTTTACAAACTCTTGCAGAAAGATACTACTGTTTACAGACTACAAGTTATAAACAATAAAGAATAGTTACTTCCGCAGCTAAAATTACAGGTGTGCACAACCGCAGTCAATTAGGTAAGTAAGCATTGCTGGAAAGTTTGCATGACTAGAGTAAGGCATAGCATTTTTTCACTTTTTTTTAATTTTTGGTTACTCTCTGGGGCCAGATGGTGTTGCATCAAGGGCCGAATTTGGCTCACGTGGCCGGACATTGTGCACCACTGTTTTAGACGGATGGAGTTGCATAACCCGAGTAATATAGGTACGGCTACATTACATACATACTTTACAAGGTATACTGTCCTAAATAAATAGTTAGGATATCATGACGATTCACAATGATTATAACAAAACTATTTGTGCATATGCAAGTGCATTTTACATTAAATATCCTCTGTGTGATGTTTAACAAATTTTATACATATTTTCTTGTGGTTATATATGGAGCATTAATGATATATGCTAAATAGAAAAGTATAGTTATGCAAGCATTGCTGACACATTGCTTACATATCAAATCAAAATGTTGTTAGAAATGGGATTCTGACACCCTTTGTAAAAGTATCTTGTTAGCTGAATTTGAACCCTCAATCACCTGTGTTATCTAAACTCACTGAACTTATACATTATGCCACAGAAATAGGTATGTGACAGGTGGAATTTCTCCACTCAGTACTGCTCTGACTGCTGTGGAAAGTGCACTGTTGCCAGGTATGCTTGCACAACAGAAGGTAGCCAGAATTACCATTTTCACTTTTTTCCTTAGGTAGACCCGTGGTGGTGGTGCTGCGGTAGTGTTGTCGCCTCACAGTAAGATGCTGTCCGGTTCGATTTGCAGCTAGAGCATCTTCTGTGTGGAGACATGCATGAATGGGCGTACCTTTGTTGAAGGTTGTGCGTCAGGGCTGGTAACTCGGCACATAAAAATCAACTACCAATCATTAGTGGACCAGAGTTCCGCTGTGGCGACCCCTAACCAGGAAAAGCCGAAAGACACAAACAAACAAACTTTTTTCCTTAGGTAGTGAACCATGTTTGCTCACTGCTGAGCACAGCACTAATGCAAAAAAGTATTAGAAAAAATATGACAGAGAAAAAAGTTGACAGTAAAATGAATTTAATCAATATGTATAGCTATCAATGGCCAGAGTAAGAAGCGCATTCAAGTGACAAATTCATACTTCTCATATCTCCTTGCAACATCAGAAATATACTTTTTGGAACACATTATCAGACTTGTAGTTAATGAAAAATAATGTGAAAGTGGACAAATAGCTCACATGCTGTTAGCAAAACTGAGAATATTTGAGTTTTGCACAGCACAATAAATAAGAAAAATGTGTGTACATATATATTTAGACTCCCATAAAAATAATAATTTACAAGATTCAGGCCCTGATTCACCTGTCTTATTTTTCTCAGTTCACTTTACTTATACTAAGTGTCAAAGGAATAGTTACCTGAGAGGTGGAATTTATTCACTAAGTACTTTCAAGAGTGCTTACATCCCCACACCATTGCATATTTGAACTGCAGAAGGCAGCCCAAATTAATTTTTTGACTTTTTTTCATTTGACAATGAAATCTATTTGCCTGCCACTTGACACAAATACAAAAGGCAACATTATAACCAACAATATGAAGCTGTAGTGAAAGTAAAAATTAAATACTGATAATACGTTCAACATTGATTTGCAACATCAAAACTTGTGTTACTCCTCATGACTGGTTAATGTAATGGTAATTATTCAGAAAGAGGGGACACAGAAATTAACATTTAATTTGTGACACAACACATACAAGTTATACTGGCATACTTTGAAAGAAGACTGTCTTACTATAATGAGTGATACGTAGGCTATGTAGATAAATAATCTGTCATATATTATACATATCAACAGTCATCCTGTTTTTAAATATCTATTTTCACACTTTAGAAACTATTTCTGACATTATAAATAGAAAATGTTGTCATGAGCAAGATGTATAGATTATTTTACTACTACAACACACTATTAACTGCAAGTCACAAGGACTATAGGTAACATATTCATTTTCTAAAATGTGTGTTTATCCTTGCAGTTGACACCACTATCAAATCTGTGTTTTTTCAAAGTCACTGTCTATACAGCTACTACCTCAGAGAAAGGTAAATAATAGATGCATTTTATACAGTCATTACTATTTGGAGTGCTGATAGTGCCGCACCAACACCAGGCTCATTTCCAATACTGATAGCAATCTAAGTTAATTTATTTTCACTTTTTTTCCTTCAGTAGTGAACCCTTCTTGCACTCTGTGGAGCGATTTTTAAATCCAGATGGCAAATAAAAAAATAAAAATAAATAAATATTGAGAATAATTGAAAGGGAAGCTTAAACAATGAAAGGGTATATGTAGCAAGTACCATATAATGACACATTCATTCTCTTCAAATGGTCTTACCCCAGAAGTAAATTCATTAATGTGACAGCCTATTAGAACTTTCATATTTAAACTCATGTCTATCACATATTGTTCTTACTACTTTGATTTTCCAACAGCAGCTCATTCATAGACCAAAATGACTAGTATGATGGGATTGTTTGAAGTTGATTATTTATATGTCCATTTTTTTTTCTGAAACAGCATGCAGTTGCATATTAAAGATATATACATGATTTAATTTTTGTTTGTGGGGGGGGGGGTCAAGAGAAAACTGAAAATTTCATTTAAGATTTACATAGAAATACATTTGGTTTACAGTTTGATGGTCTCCATTATGGTAATAAAGTGACATTTTTAGATCTATGTCTAGAAGAGGGTATTAATGGTAGAATTTAGAGATGGAATTCAGTTTTTGGAAGCTAATAGTTATCATCTCCCTCACTTGTTTAAAGCACTACCATATGGAGAAATGTTACGTGTTAAGAAATTGTGCAATAATAGCACTGAACAGGAATGGGAAATAAATATGACAGCGAAATGTTTATTGAGAGAGGTTACAATAAGAATAGAGTTATTGATTCTTTACAATGAGTTAAAAATTTGGATACCAAACGTATGGATTATAGATGCAATAATAGCATGGTAGAAATTTTGGGAAGGCCTGAGGATAAACAACAAAAAATATATGTGGTTATTACATATGATTTGTTGACTGAACAGACTGTGGAAATTATTAAATATTATTGGGGCTTTCTGTTTAAATATAAAGAATTTTTTGATAAATTGTGTAAGAATCCCTTGTTCTCCTTTTGTAGGGGAAGAAGTATTAAAGACATGATAGTACATAGTAAGTTTATGGTTCCTAATAGTAAAATGGATAGGAATTTTAATGTATTTGGAATTGTTCCATGTGGTAGATGCATCAGTTCTAAGTTTATAGTTAGAACTTTTGATAGTTTGAACTTCTGAAGCTGAGATCCCTCATAAAAAGACAACCACAAAGCATTCTATAGCTATGTCAAGAATCTCAATGGCAACACTCAGATCTGCTCTGAGTTACAGCACAATGGCACTAAATATACATAACCAACTGATATTGCCAACATCCTAATAATCGGTTCAGTGCTAACTTTAATCCTCTCTCATCCCCTAAAGGGTCCATCTCTATACCAAAAGAATGCAAAGTACCTGTAATCACAGCTGCACAGGTAAAAAACACACTCTCCAAAGCCAAGAACACAGCATCCATGGGACCTGACAACATCCCAGGTTGCATTCTCCATGAACTACAGAACAAACTGGCACCCCACCTAAGTACCATGTTCAATCATAGCCTCACCTCAGGCTTTGAGCCCACAGAATGGTGCACAGCAACGGTTATCCCACTCCACAAAGGGGGAGCCACCACAGACCCTAGGAACTACCGCCCCATTAGCCTGATGAGCCTGGTCTGCAAGGCTATGGAGTGCAACATCATGGAACTTACAAACAATGACATTGGTAATCTCCAAACTCTGGACCCTACCCAGTTCGGGTTTGTAAAAGGCAGATCATGTCTCCTAAACCTGATAGACTTCTTTGAAGAGGTCACCAAAGCCATAGATGAGGGTAAGGTGGTTCACACAGCCTATCTAGATCTCGCCAAGGCTTTCGACACCATCCCCCACTCTGGAATTATAGACAAACTCACTAAACTAGGTATAAATCCCTATGTTACAAGATGGGTTGCTAACTGGCTCACTGACAGAACCCACACTGTGAAAGTAGCAGACTCTAAATCCACCTTCAGACCAGTGACAAGTTGAGTACCACAGGGTTCAGTCCTAGGTCCTCTCCTGTTTGGTATCTACTTCTTTGAAGTACAGGCTAACACAAAAGGTCTTTGGCTAACAAAGTTCATAGATGACTGCAAATTAGGAGCCATAATCAAAACTCCTAATGATGTGGACATCCTACAAAAGGGCCTCACTGAGACAGATGCTTAGTGAAGCCATGGCCTCAAGCTTAGTGCCAAAAAGTGCATTGTCATCCCTTTAGGTAAAAACTCTGTACCCATGAACTACCACATAGATGGTAGTCTACTTAACACCGAAAGTGTGATAAGAGACCTTGGGACACAGGTGAACAGTAGTCTCTCCTTTGATAAGCACATCACCACAGTAGTCAGGAAATCCTTCTATGTGGCACACCTCATCACAAAAGGTTTCTCATCCAGGAAAAAAGAGGTTATTGTTCCCCTCTACTCATCACTCATTAGACCCATTATAAAGTACAATGCCTCTTTTGGTATGTATCTCACAAGACATCTACAACAACTGGAAAGGCCACAGAAATACCTCACAAAGAGGATTACTGGCCTCAAACAGATGCCCTACGCAGACCGTCTCAAATAACTCCAGCTTTACTCTGTCGCATATCGCCTACTCAGAGTCGATCTCTGCCTAACATACAAAGCTATGTCAAACCCATAGCTGTTGGACATGCTCCACATAAAGAAATCCCAATCCCTCTGAGCTACATGCTCTAGGGACCTAAACCTTGTCACCACAATAAACAAAACAGGCTGGAGGGATAGATTCCTGTCTCAGAGACTTCCCATACTCTGGAACAAACTACCCATCTATATCAAACAAAGCTCCTCATTAGCACTCTTCAAAAAAAATCTTGATGATTGGATGGGAGATAGGAAATTCATCCCGGGGATCACATCTGTGGCTCTACTTGACAGGGGCACAGGAAATAATTTTCTTGGTTGGCAAAAGCCAGGGTACCATTTGGCTAGGCTTATATAAGCCCTAGGGCCAATAGCCGAGTACCTACCTATGAACCTATGAACCTATAAAATAAATGGCATACATTTTAGGACAAATAGGGTATTTGGTTGTGACACCATTTCTATTGTATATGCTTTGAACTGTCCTTGCAACATATATTGGGGAAAGCAAGAGGGCGTTCAAGTTTAGGTTACAATAAGATGAGAGATATTAAAAATGGTAAACTTGAAAGCCCTCTTGCTATGCATTTTAAGATATGTCATAATGGTGATCCAGTGGGACTTCAGGGTACAATTTTTTTGTTTTATGTGGAATTTGTACAGACACTAAGAAAAAACTTTTATATAAGGAAACGTTGTCGTCATCATCATCTTCTTTCGGCTGTTCCTGTTAGGGGTCGCCACAGCAGATCACCTGTTTCCATTTCTTCCTGTCCTCTGCATCTTGCTCTGTCACACCAACCACCTGCATGTCCTCTCTCACCACATCCATAAGCTTTATCTTAGGTCTTCCTCTTTTCCTGTTACCTGGTAGACTGTTAAACACCGGACAGCACACAATAAGAGAGCTGGAAAAACGATTTAATATTATCACAATCTATGTTATAAGTTTTAATATGTATACTTGCTACAATTTTTAGTTCGTGTTGGCGGAAAGACCATAATAGATACATGTCCGGTGTTTAACAGTTTACAGTTTGTTTTTGTTTTGGTTCTACCTGTTACCTGGTAGCTTAATCCTTAGCATCTTTTTCCCAATATACTCAGCATCCCTCCTCAGCACATGTCCAAACCAACGTAATTGTGCCTCTATGGCTTTGTCTCCAAACCTTCCTACCTGGGCTGACCCTCTAATATACTTATTCCTAATCCTGTCCACCCTCGTCACACCCAGTGCAAATCTTAACATCTTTAACTCTGCCACATCCAGCTCAAACTCCTGCATTTTTGTCAATGCCACTGTCTCCAACCCATATAACATATCTGGTCTCACTACCCTTTTGTAGACCTTCCCTTTCACTCTTACAGGTACTCGTCTGTCACAAATCACTCCTGACACTCTTCTCCACCCACTCCATCCTGCCTGTACTCTCTTCTTCACCTCTCTTCCACACTCACCGTTACTCTGAACTACTGACCCCAAGTATTTAAACTCATCCACCTTCGCCACCTCTACTCCTTGCATCCTCACCATTCCTCTATCCTCCCTCTCAGTCACACACATATACTCTGTCTTAGTCCTGCTGACCTTCATTCCTCTTCTCTCTAGAGCATATCTCCATCTATCCAGGGTCTCCTCCAACTGTTCCCTACTCTCACTACAGATCACAATGTCATCTGCAAACATCATAGTCCACGGGGACTCCTGTCTGATCTCGTCTGTCAACCTGTCCATCACCATTGCAAATAAGAAAGGGCTCAGAGCTGATCCTTGATGTAACCCCACCTCCACCTTAAACACATCCGTCACTCCCACTGCAGACCTCACCGCTGTCACACTACCCTCGTACATATCCTGTACTACTCTTACATACTTTTCTGACACTCCTGACTTCCTCATACAATACCACAACTCCTCTCTAGGCACCCTGTTATATGCTTTCTCTAAGTCTACAAAAACACAATGCAACTCCTTCCAACATTTTCTGTACTTCTCCATCAACACTTTCGGAGCAAAGATCGCATCTGTAGTGCTCTTTCCTGGCATGAAACCATACTGCTGATCACTAATCATCACGTCCCTTCTTAACCTTGCTTCCACTACTCTTTCCCATAACTTCATGCTGTGACTAATCAGTTTAATCCCTCTGTAGTTACTACAGCTCTGCACATCACCCTTATTCTTAAAAATCGGTACCAAAACACTTTTTCTCCATTCCTCAGGCATCCTCTCACTTTCCAAGATTTCATTAAACAATCTGGTTGGATATTGGCAACAGTTAGAATGCTCATGTACTCATACAGTATTAAAAAAAAGAGTGCAAACACTGCAGCTTCCCTTCTCCATGCTTTCCTAAAAGCAATGCTGTCTTGTTTTTATTGCATATGGTATCTCTATCAATGAATAATATACTCCATTGAATATGCACATTTCTTAGTAAGAAGAAACAACTGTGGTCATAAAAACATCATTTGAATGTTAGGAATGTTGCTGTCCTAACTTAGTCAATGTACTTTCAGACTTTTTAGTAAGTCTCTTCTCCATGGCACACCCTCAGTAAGTGTACATCAAAGATGAGAGACTGTGAAACAATGACTTTTCCTGCAGTCAGACTAATCATTGACAGCTGTAAGTCATTAGCAGGTAACATTTGTCAATGGTCATTCTTGATGTGCTAGGGCATGGGCATGCAGTTGTGCTGATTGTGGTATTCAGGAATGCAGGGGTGTAGCTAGAAAATTCCATTTTTTACTCACAAGCTCTTAGTGCTACCCCCATCACTTAAAAATGGACACCTCTCAAAATGCTGCCCCCAAACATTTAATAAATGTATTTAACATATTCAGCTCAGCTGTTCCCTCTAAAAACTATTAAATATATTGTTTTTTTAATTAGCTATATTGAATCTTTTGCTAAAGGCATTCATTTAGACAGTTGTAGACATAATAGGATCTGAGAAAAGCAAAGTTGATATGATGCTCAGAAAAAAATTTACTCAGTAGAGTACAAATACCTCATTTGCATATTACATCCATTGCTAAGAGGGCTGAATCTGTACTATATAAAGGTAATCATGTAGTTGAGGAACTTGCATCATAGTGGGGAGATTGGATCCAGACAGCTCAATACTGCTATATACATTTTGAGGAGATACAGCTACTTTCTAAACTGCTTTCTTGTCAAGGTATGTTGCTATTTTTTACAAAATGCTTTTAGCTTAATATTAATGATAGTTTGCGATGGCCAATACAGCCACTAATTTATGTTGGCATTTTTTTATCATTTACTGTTGGCATAACCCATGTATATCAGTTATTTGTCTGCATTGCAAAAGTTTTTAAAGAATGTTACCTGACATAATTGTGTAGGTTTTAATTTCTGGGAATGTAAACAGCTGTTGCAGAAGACAATAATATAACTTCTTAGCAAGGTCAGGTAGTTTTGCATGTTTAGCCAAAAGAATGTGTTAAGGTTGTGATCTCTATCTGCCTGCCCTCCACAGCAGGACATGCCACTATAAAAGTTTCTCCATGTCTATTTGTACTTTATCAATTATTATTATTAATGCTGTTATAAACTACACAATTACAGATCTATTGTCCGCATTACAGAGCTGTTATAATTGTTTTTAATTTAATGAATTTTGTGGGCGGGAGCTGTCTTAACTTGTGTGTGGTCAAAGGAAGCATTACATTTTCAACTGTGTGCATGATGGATGCATACATTCATACATAACTGAGTTCACAGCCATCCTGTCTGTGTATTATAAAATTCTTTTTGTGTCTGTTTTCCGTTTCATCTCATACAGGTCTATGGCACTCAAGACATCTGTACCCTTCCAGACACTATTCACTGATGCAGAAAATAAGGTCATTATCTGGGCCTTCTGTCACCATGGTGCTCTTTTTATAGGGAGAGGTAGGGGTGACAAATCTGCCCAAGACAGGATACAGTAGTAAGTGGTTGACAATATCAATAATGTCGATGGGCATGGTAGAACTTACTGTGAGATATGACAGAGGGCAAGTGATATGATCACTTCTGCCTAAAGTAGGGTGGCTGCAGTTGCCCAGGAGCAGATGGCTATGGGGGGGTGGGGGGTTACCACCATTGACTGAAACACAGGAGTTCCTGTCCACTGTTAGAGATCCAGACAGCTTAGAAGAGGGATCACATAGAATTAATGATATTAATGACAGACCAAGAGTGTCTAAAGCAGAACTTCTAGGTATGAGAAACAAAAATAATTTAAACATCATTCTAGTTATTTTACATGTGTATATCTTATATACATTATATATCTGATATATCTACAGTCAGTGATAAGTGTGGGTTAATTACACAGTACAAGAAAGACAGAGAAGGATGTTTGGGGGGATTCAACTGGTCAATAGATTTTTGTATGAAATGATTCTTTATCTGCACATGTAAAAGGGGTTATTCTCTGTGTCCTGTGTTATTTGCATTGTGATACTTATCAGCCTTCTTTCCTCTCTCTTCCTTACATAGAGGGACATCTGGATTGCAGTCTGCTAGAGAACTTGCATATGGTAAGCAGATATTTTTGTTGTTATTAGTGTATATAAGGTAGATTTAGGTCTAAATGAAAATTTGCATTGGTTTTTCAACTATTCTAGTTTAACATATCTTTCACATAACAAAGGTTTGAGCAGTGTTATTCCCTATTTCTCTCTTTATTGTGTTTATTGCCTATTTTCACAGGTGATCCTGACAGTGGCACTGTGGAATTCCTTCCACCGATGTCTGACTGTCAGTAGTTTCTGATAATGATAGCAGCAATGAAGTGGCACAGTCTAGAGTGCAGAGGGTCAGTCTGACACTGATTTTTGACCCCACTTCTCCTGCCATATTTCAGACACAGTCAGCATGTCTACACATACTCATTCCACCACAGTCCACTGATATAGAACAGGTTGAGGGTGACACAGTTGATCCTGGTAGTGTGATTACTCCAGCTGCCAATCTTCTTGATTCTCCCCATAGCCATTGTGAGGGCGAGCTGACACACAGGACAGTTGGTAGAGGTGCTTGGAGGAGTCCTGCTGCCCACCCTCCTCCTGATGCTGGTGTGTCATTAGGTGCCGCCAGACATATGTGTATGGCTATAATGGAGGCATATTCCACAAGGGCTTCAGAAGAGATACAGCAAGTACTGGATGTGGTGCATTCTGCTATGCGTCTTTCCCTGAACTGTTTTGGTGACTCCTTGGACAAGATGAATGAGGCACTGGAATGGGCATTGTTCTGTGATGGAATATCTGCTGGTGGAGAGTGGAAAAGAAATGTGATTCCTTGCATACTGTAGCACTGCATTTTAAAACTGCTGCAATGTTCTAGATGCTGATGCCTGTTACACCTCTAATATATCCCTTGTTAGATGCATACATACCTACATATATACATACATACAAATATTTCAAGTATGTGCATTAATGCCTTTCTAGCCTGCCAATATGCCAAGAGAAAAAGGGATACTCTCAACCATTGGTTGCAGGAATGTGAGACTGTGGATATCCTACAGCTGTGAAAGTAAGACAATAAGACAGTACTTGTAAGACTTAGTAAGCTAAATATAGGCAAGGCTGGTATGCATAATGTTCTTCTGTTCTTCTGTTCTTTTCTGTTCTTTGCCCAGCTCCCATCAAATGTGAGTTCAATTGACAGGCTCATGTTGCTTAACTGGAGAGACTGAGGAAAGCAAGTGGTATATATGCAACAGAAGAGAAGTGTTATTGCAGCATTAAAAGTTAAAGATAGCTTTTTTGGTCTTTTATAGAGTTGTATCAAATTGAGCATGCATATCCCAACTGTAAAAGCAAGTAAGCATGCATTAGTCTGTAGCAGAAACCAACTGTAAAAGTTCAATATTAGACTGTAGTCAGAGGTTGTGGGTTAAAATACCACAATTCCCAACTATACAATACTGTTATTTCTTCAATAATATTTACATTAAATTAAAAACGATATACAAGTGGCACAAATGACCTGCTGTAAACTATAATCTGTGTAACTGGAACATGCATATGTACAACATATCCACATATCAGGGATTATTTTCAGCAATCTGTAGTATAGTGTGTATCTGTTAGGACATGTACTTAAATGCAATACTTCAGATAAAGAGTTGTATAATTGTGTTAACGCATTGTATGCCACATATGATGGCACTAATTTTATCCCTTTTTTCCTCTCACCCCAACCCTTATCTCACTCTTTTTTATTTTCTATTATGTATTATAAATTATATATATATATATATATATATATATATATATATATATATATATATATATATCGAAATGTCTCCATGTCATCCATGTGTACCACATCACTAAATGCTACACAGCACAGTGAGGTAGGCCAACCATAGTGCATCAGCCTGGCCCCATTCCACTGGCTCCAGCATCGATGCCCAGCATGCCTGGGATCTAAGCTGGCAGCACTGCCTCTGCTGCTCCTGCACTAACTGTGCCCTCAGGTAATACCGCCCTGGAAGCTGGTGCAGTGGTACCCTTCAGGAGCAGTGATAGAGGTGGTGATTTCATCATCTGCTGGGAGTTGCCAGTAATGGTGTGTAGGGTCGTACACCTATGCCGGATGGAGAGGCTGCTCTCCCTCATAGTCCATAGGAGGAGAAGATGTCAGGCACTCCAGCTGCCAGCAGGGTAAGGGGAAGTGATTTCAGCCCAGTGGGTGAGGACTTGATTCTCACTGTCTCCAAAGCTTGATGTCCATGAGCTTGCATTCCCCCTCCCTCACCTCAATCGTGGTATCCCCCAACCTTTTATATCTGTCACTATCCCTGTCTCTTGTTTGTCTTGTTTGCATTTGCTTCCTCACCTACTCAGCTTTCCTGACCCAGACATACCTACGTCAGGCAGTACTCTCTTACTGAATTTTTAAAAAAAATGGGCACCTGTCCCACAACAAAATTGGATATTGTGTTTTTTTAAGCCAAACAATCCCATTTCTAGTTTTGTGGCCAATTGGATATATAACATGATTGCATTGTTGTCACCCCTCTTTGTGGAGGTGACAGTCCAAATTCAGTTAATATGCTGCACATAGTTTCAGTTTACACTATTAAAGAAATGGATAGCTATGGTTCATTCCTACCTTGCTCCTTTATTGCTTTCCCTTTGTTCCTCCTCCTGCTTGCCCCCCATTTCACCACTTTCCTATCTACCCCATTTTAACACCTATATTCTAGTCAAAAATAGAATCCTATGCAACATACATATGTAGCAGGAAAAAGCAATGGATCCTTTCACTTTCTGGCCTCTATGTTTGCATGTAGTTTCGCATCATGCACCAATGCGCAGTGACAGTGAATGGTGGTACAATGCTACCGTTATCTCTGTGCAATGCTACTTAACCCCGCTGTGCTATGCCAACACACAGCAACACATGTACTATAAAGAATTCATGTCATTGCATTATCACAGTCTATTTAAAAGTCTTTAAAAGTATTAGATTCACCTGGATTCACACCCAGTACCATCTCGGCTCAAAAAGAAATGTGTCAAAGCATTTACACCTGCAGTTAAGAAGCAGATGAGTTTCATAAACTCAATATTAACTCTTATAATTTTTGCATTGTGGCTCATGTTTGCCCACTGCTCAACCATGTGCAAACATGGAAAGTATTGAAAATGTGCATCTTGCATGTGCAAACACTTTGCCAACCATTGAGTAAACCCACTGCTCTCCGTGCTATGGAAAAGTAAATATTATTATGTATTACTGCTGATTACTGTCCATTTCCTGTCTATGACATGAAATTACATGTGGAAACATAACAAAGTGATGGCCCTAACAATATTTCATATATTTACAATACAGCCATGTGTTGCCTCTCCCAAGCACTGCAACTCTGGTGTCTCAGTACTTTTTACACACATATATCACCTACACTACACACATTAATATCACATGTTGTGTGTTATGCAATGCACATCAATCTGGTAACATGCAGAACTAGAACTATTGACCCACAAGCCTAAAAAGCCTTATCTGCAAAGCTAGGGAAGGGATCAGCATGGCCCTTATCCACAGGGACATTTGTGACCTTCAACTCACTTGATGCAACCCATTTTGGTTTTGTCAAGGGTAGATCTTCCTTATTAAACATTGTGATCTTCTTTGATAACGACCCCAAAGACCTGGATGAGGGATAACAGAACATACAGCTATGTTGATTTATTAAATGTCTTTGACAATATCCTCCATTCAGGTATCATAGAGAAACACTCCCATCTGGGAATTAACCCATACATTACTAGATGGATAGCCAACTGGCTCACTGACAAAATGCACACTGTCAAAGTTGGGGACTGCACCTCCACCAATAGACCACTTACCAGTGGAATACCACAAGGATCTTTGCTGGGCCCTCAACTGTTTAGAAACTATTTCTCGGAAGTCCAGGCAAAGGAAGATGGCCTGTGGCTTACCAAGTTTGCAGATGAATGTTAACTGGACGCACTCATATAGAATCTCCCAACTATGTAAACATATTACGGAAGGGGCTGACACAGAGAAATGATTGGTGCCAAACTCACGGTCTGAAGCTTAAAGCAAAAAATGCCTCATTTCTCCCTTTGGCAATGATGCAACCCTGCTAATTATGATTTAATTAGCATCCGTCAAAGCTCAAATACAGTGTTGCGAGAATTAGGAACACATGTTGATAGCAATCAACATTTCGATCATTGTGTGTCCATAGTGGTGAGACACTCACACATTCTACATTATGCACCTTATAAGTAAAACCATCACATTCAAGAGCAGGGAAGTCATAGCTCTGCTGTACTCCACCCTTATCAGACCACTATTTGAGTACAACACTCCCTTCTGTCTGTACCTCACCAGAAACCTGCAGCAAACTGAGGCAACATGTAGGTTTGTGACTGAGAGAATTCAGGGCCTCCAAAACATGACAAACATGGAAAGACTGAAAGACTTGTCATTGTACTCAGTATCATGCAGGCTGCTGAGAGGTGACCTGTCTTACAGAGCAGTTTCAGCCCCTGCCCTTCCGGAAATGCTAAACATCAGCAAATCAAATATAACAAGAATAATGTGCTCCAGGAATCTCAAACTAGCCTGTGACATAAACTGAAAATACTGGGGACAGAGATATATATCTCCCAGCAATTACCACTCCTCCTTAATAGGCTCCCACTGCATGTGAAGCAGTGTTCCTCAATCACCCTATTGAAGCTAAACCAGGATAACTAGATGGATGATTGTAAATTTACACTTGGGTTGCCACCTATGTCCCTCATGGACAGGGCCAGTCAGTGCTGACCACAAAATCTCTCTGCTAACAACAACCATCTAGGTATGCTCAATAAGGGTACTTGTATTTTTACATGGCTAGGCTTTTAAATGCCCTAAGGCCATTAGGTTAGTAACTTCCTATGAAGGCCTCGAAACATCTTCTTTCCAACATGTTCTGTTGATGTCATCCACTATAAGATGATCTGCAGTCTTGTAAATGTCAGACTTGTGCCATGACATTTGTGTAAATTACTGAGATCTGTAGTCTGTGTACATAGATAGGTAGGGGTTCTATTCTCATTGCAGTCTGTGTACTTATTAGACAGGTAGGGGTTCTATTCTCCCTGAAGTCAACTGTGTGTGTTTGTGCTCTTGCTTGAAATTACAGGGAGCCTTTTATACCAGCATGTGGGACACTGTTATTACCATATTCTCCTCAGCAGACACTGATGACATCATCAGCTATAAAGTGTTGTCTGAGACGCTCCAAGTCAGACTTGAGCTGTGGAACCTGCCTTAAACAGAGAGGTCTGTAGTCTGTGTACTTACATGGGTAAGGGTTCTATTCTCACTGCAGTCGACTCGGTGTGTGTGTGTTTGTGCTCTTGCTTGACATTATATAGATCCTTTTATACCAGCATCTGGGACAGGATGTGTGTGTATGTGTGTGTTTGTGCTCTTGCTTGACATTACAGAGATTCATGTACACCAGCATCTGGGACACTGTTATTACTATATTCTCCTCAAAAGACACTGCTGATGTCATCAGCTATATCTGATTTGTGAACTCAGAACTGAAACAAAAGCAGTTCACAGACTCCACTGGCAGCAAACTAGGTTAAGGAACAAACCCAGAAGGTTGAATTGTCACATGAAATCCTTTATTTGCTGAAAATAAAAAATCAGGTAAGTGCTTTCACTTAAACCATGTGTGAAACTTCATCAGACAGCTGGTAATTTTCAAATCACTTCCTATATAAACTTTCAGTAACATTAATTGGTGAATCAACTCATGAATATTAATAAAATTTAAACACTTCATCTCATGAATATAAAACACATATTCCAAAAAGCACCTGCCTGCCACTCTATTGCTATCAAGCTAATAGTGAACTGTAAATAGAATTCATATTAACGTTTTTATATATATATATATATATATATATATATATATATATATATATATATATATATACACACATACAGTAAAAGACCACTACTAGAACATTTTATGTAATAACATTCTTCTAAAAAGTGATGTTCTATACTCAATAAAAACAAACTATACATAGTTCTGAATGACTTCATATCTGATTAAAAACATATTGAATAGGTTCATATATATGTAAAATATGTAGGTGAAAATATGTTTGTTAAAATATATATATATATATATATATATATATATATATATATATATATATATATATATATATATATCAAAATGTGAATAAAATGCAATAAATTTTATTTATTTAGATGTTGCTATCTTAACTTTTTTCCTTTCAAGAGCTTTCAACTTCAACACTGCAGCAATGGAACTCCGCTCATTCAGTCCTGGCCAACAACTATCCACCTATAGGCGGATTTGCCACTTTAGTTCTTTCATTTCTAAAGGAGCCCCCATGGCTTGTTGTCTTGTACACACACTGAATCTATGGCCATAAAACTGAATTTGTGATCAGTATTGCAATTAATGTGCCTAGCCAAAGCATTATTTAAGTTTTGTTTCTTTACAACATAATTGTGTTCATAAATTCTCTCCCAGAATTTTCTATACTTTTTAGGAAGGAAGCCTATTTTAATTCCTTCCTTCATTTCAGTAGCTCACATCCTTTTCACCAAAAGAGATCGGTCTTCAAGGGGCAACTGGTTCAAGCAGCCTGAATGACCACCACTTTTGAAGATTTTTTCAGTTGAGTGTGATTTCTTAAATTCCATGTTTCATAGAAGGGCATACCCAGGCCAACTTGTTGATGAATTAGTAGAAGAAGTTAAAACAAAGAAACTGAATGACCATTTCAAACCAATATTGGACAAATAGCATACAATTTTAGAACTGACTGATTCCCACAGAGAGGTAGGTGTTGGTGAGGCTAACCCCCAGAACATTTGTCTGAGTGGAACAAAAGAGGTTTCGTGGGACTTCTCTAAGGCGCTTGTTATCACTTATAGCAAGGAAGCTCATGCCTTAAAATCCATCTTTGAGAAAGATTGGCCTATATTGCTAGAAAATTCTTACATGAGACAACGGGTGGGCGATAAACCCATGATTATATATAGGAAAGAGCTTAACCTTAAAGATTTACTTAAAATGAAACAAGTAACCGAAATACAAAATAGACAGGGAATGACTAAGTGTGGGGCATGTACATGGTGTCTTAAAGTCCAAGTAGCCAACAGCTTTACAGTGAGAAATACCTCATATGTGAACAGTAAATATTTTTGTTCTTCTAAAGCAGTGGTTTACATGGCATTTTGCACTTCCTGCCTGTGCTTCTACATTAGTAAAACAGAGAGAAAATTCTGGGAGAGGATTTATGAACATGATTATGCTGTAAAGAAACAAAACTTAAGCAATGCTTTGGCTAGGCACATTAATTGCAATACTGATCACAAATTCAGTTTTATTGTCATACATTTAGTGTGTGTACAAGACAACAAGCCATGGGGGCTCTTTTTAGAAATAAAAGAATTAAAGTGGCAAATCCACCTACAGGTGGCTAGTTGGCCAGGACTGAATGAGCGGAGCTCCATTGGCCCAGTGTTGAAGTTGAAAGCTCTTGAAAGGAAAAAAGTTAAAATAGCAACATCTAAAAAATAAAATTTATTGCCTTTAATTCACATTTTGATATATTATATATATATATATATATATATATATATATATATATATATATATATATTATTTTTTTAACAAACATTTTTCACCTACATATTTTACATATATATATATATATATATATATATATATATATATATATATATGTTATATATCTATATATGATATATATATATATATATATATATATTTTACATTTTTTACATATTTATTCAGTATTTAACCTATTTAATATACATATTTATATGCATTTATTTTTTACATATAAAAAAAAGAGTGCACGTTTGATATTGGTGTAGTGACCTAATCAATATGCATTTAATCAGATATGAAGTCATTCAGAACCATGTATAGTTTGTTTTTATTGAGTATAGAACATATACTTTTTAGAAGTATGTTATTACATAAAAATGTTCTAGTAGTGGTCTCTTACTGTATATATATATATATATATATATATATATATATATATATATATATATATATAAAATAAGTTAATATGAATTCTATTGACAGTTCACTATTAGCTTGATAGCAATAGAGTGGCAGGGAGATGCTTTTTAGAATATGTGTTTTATATTCATCAGATGAAGTGTTTAAATGTTATTCATATTCATGAGTTGATTCACCAATCAATGTTATAGAAAGTTTATATAGAAAGTGATTTCAAAATTAGCAACTGTCTGATGACGTTTAACATATGGTGTAAACGAAAGCACTAACCCGATTTTTTATTTTCAGCAAATAAAGGATTTTATGTGACAATTCAACCTTCTGGGTTTGTTCCTTAATCTAGTTTGCACTTTGCTGCCAGTGGAGTCTGTGAACTGCTTTTGTTTCAGTTCTGAGTTTTCATTGTGTCTTTTGCATTTTTTGAGTATGATATCTGATTTGTGAATATGCAGTATTCTCACAAGGGCAGGGTCAGACATTGGCCTGGAGGCCAGGCAGAAGTCACCTCATCCTATACTATACAGAATATAGTGACATGGTTTTCAGTCTATCCACATACATTATGACATGGTTTTGAAGTCCCTGTGTTTTCTTGTTGAGAAACCTCTGTGGTCTCTCCAGCTGCTTCATGTGTCTGGTGAGGTACAAGCAAAAGAGCATTATACTTTATTAGTTTTCTGATGAGGTTCAAGTACAGTGCTGTCATACAATCCTAAGATCTGAATATGGTGGCATGACTTTTGATGTGCACAACATAGGCTTTCA
Organism: Protopterus annectens; assembly: GCF_019279795.1. Classification (NCBI taxonomy): domain Eukaryota; kingdom Metazoa; phylum Chordata; order Ceratodontiformes; family Protopteridae; genus Protopterus; species Protopterus annectens. Next base: position 1,495,350,919 of record NC_056746.1, read on the forward strand.
AGACCAGTGTGGACACTTGGTGGTCAAAGTTCAGATTACTATCAACATGTGTTTCCAGTGCTTGCATTACTGGGTTTCAGCATAGTAGTACTGTTGTCAATGCTGTAATTAGCATGGAATTCCACTTTTCAGAAGGACAAAATAAAGATGCATTTCTGCATTTATTTGTAAACTGTATGGCTTTGTCACCAATCATTTGTCTGTGTTAATCTCTCCTATAGTATGTTAATATCATAGGTGGACTCAGTGATTGCATCCAGTATGCAAGTATCAGCAAATGCGGTAAGACAAAGGCCATGCACTTTAGACTGAACTGTCAGGAAATAGATTCCAAACAGTAAAGGGCCAAGCACAGATCCCTGAGGTACACCAGTGGTGACAGCTGTACTGGTACAGGTTGATTCACCAACTTTCACAGTATGTGTTCCATTAGTGAGCCAGTTGGTTACCCATCTAGTGACATGAGGTTGAATCTCCAGCTGGGAGACTTTCTCAATGATCCCTGCATGGGGGGTTGTGATCAAACCCTACTGCAGTTGAGGATAGTAAGTATGCCCTGTCTTATCTACATCCAGGCCTATCACACAGAATCAATGGGCTGTGACATCACAGATCACCTATCACATGACTCATCACTTACACCTTCCAGACACAGTTAAATACACACTTCAATACACCCTCTAGACAGACTATGTTGCTTTTCAAGGGTGTTTTCAACATGCACCTGTGTGACAGCACTCAATGCATGCATGTATAGACACATCCTGACTCTCCTCATCTCTGAGGTAGACCAACATGTCATTATGAACCTTTTCTAAATGGACACTAATGATATCCCAGCTGTGTGCAACAGACCCTGTGTAAGTTGTTAATGCTACATCATCTCTGTTACATCTGTTAGATGTCCTCAAAGAGATCATTGAGGGCATGCATGATGACAACACTATCATCCTTTTGAACTTGACAAACCCAAGGCATTTGACACAAATCCACACTGAGACATTCGCTCAACACTGTCAGAAGTGGCCATATATATCTACATCACCACCTAAATATGTTGATATATGTGAAGTGACCTATATCTCACATCCAGTGATCAGGTCTGTAGATCAGAGTTGTCTCCTAGGGTCTTTCTTGTCCATTATTTAAGAAATGGACATCACAGATGACATATACATCCTGTGTCTAAGCAGCTGTCTGAAGGACTACAGTTTGTGGGCAGTCATTGACTCCAACTGTGATATTTGTATAATACAGACAGTATCAACACATACCAAAAATTGCTGCCACAGCCATGACAGCATCTGCAATGGAAAGAAAACATGGGGGGATTTGTTACATCAGGAAAACAAATATATAACCCAGGCATAATGTGGACATCACAACATATAATCAGACCAATAGGTAGGTGACCTGTGTCCTAGGATAGACGGTAAGTGGAACATCCACTATAATGTGGTCACAGTGCTGACTACTCCTTTGTATGTAACACAAGTACTGAGTATGTGAAAGATATCCACATCAGAGGCCATAACACCTCCATAGTTCCCAGCCTTCATCACACCAATAACTGAGTACAATGCACTCTTCGTGTACCTCACTACACATTTTCCACTGATGTATTACTGAAGTGTACCACCTTTGTCACAGTAAACTGTCACACAGCTTATGGGTATAACTAGGTATTCTTTTTGTGGCATAAACATGACTGTCTGATGGTGCGGAACCCCCATCAAGTTGTTAGACCAGATGCATGTGTGCTACCTGATCTGGTGATGCACACAATACATAGATAGGTGTTTGACAACATTAATGGTGTGGTTACCATTCGTGACAGTATGGATTGCGATAGATATATATATATATATATATATATATATATATATATATATATATATATATATATATTATTGCTTGTTCAGATTTGCATTAATAATTCCAAAACCATACTACATACAAGGTATCAGAATATTTTATCTTGAAGCATACTTGATGGCAAACACAAGTGTACTGATATTTGACCGCTGTCAATGAGTATTTGTTAGAATTTTAAGGTGATAACATCATTTTTTAAACACTCAAGCCACATCCACTGGGAGTTAAAGTTACAAACTCAAAAGAGCTGCACTAGAGGGAATGAGTTAAATAAAGCAGTTTAGTCTATAAAATAGTTTTACACTAATACTTACAATTATATATGTTTTTATTTTATTTATACAAAGCTGATTTAATATTTAATGAATATCAATAATTAAAGGAAAGGTTTATATATGTTTTGTTTAATTATTTAATGGAATGGATTGCTGATTAAAGTTCACATGTTATAAAAAGGAGCAATGGATTGGTTAATTGTATTCTGATGAAGCCAAAAGGAAAAAAGCGCAAAATGCAGTATTTAGTTAACTCATTCACGTCAATGGAGTTCAGGAAGTTTGTACTTTAACTTACAATGGGCAGAGCCTAAGTTTTTTGACAGCATCAAATTATGTCCTCATATTTCAAACAAATTTTCATATCTCTGGAGCCATAGAATTTATGAAAGAAGTGTAAATGGCAAACTTTTTAGCACAAACTATTTTCATAGTGGTAGTATTCGTTAGGTTCTAGGTCTTCAATAGAATTTTATAAGTCACAGTAAATACGGTGACTATTACATTTGTAATATTTTGTAAACAACTTAAAATATATCAGCAACCACTCAAGTTACATACATACTGTCAGCAGCATTTCATTCATCTAGCTGAGAGCTTTCATATGAGGCTGAGAAGTTCTGTCTGTGTTACTTGGTTGTTGAGATATTTAGAAAATGTTAAAATTATATCGATGTAAGTTAATATCATAAAACAATAGTTAATATCTATTGATTGGACTAGACAGAGGTCAAATATTAACGCAGTTGAGTTTGCCATTGTGTAAGCTTTAAGATGAAATCTTTTAAAACCTTGTACATAGCATGGTTTTGGAATTATTGATGCAAATATGAACAAGCAACATTTGACACATGGAGGTGTCAATAGGAGTTAACTGCAGATACACCTGGAGGCATCACTGGGATGTAATTAGTTAAATTCTACGTCTGTAGTTTTTTTGGCACAGATGTTTTGTGTGCATATTATTTATATTCTCACACCAAATGAGTATATCTTCATTTGTTTTTGCAATGCATTATACTGAGGAGTCTATTTTTTGTGTCTTATGGTACTGAAGAGATGGCAAGAAACTGTGAAGCTTGCTTGAGGAGGGGGAGCAGGCTCTCCAGTTGCTGGGGTCATACCTCTCAACTGTCTAGAATTTTGCCAAATGTCCAGATTTTTTCCTCATATTTTTGGTCTATCCCTCATTAAATTTCTGGCTTTTGGGCAAATCATTGAGGATTACAGTAATTAAGTAATGATAGAATTTTGAGATTTAGACTTCATATTATTTGGAACATATGTGCTAATGCAAAATGTGTTACTCTAGCAACTTTCTAAGTTTATAAAATCATTTTTTTAAAATCTGTCCTTGTTTTTGGGCCTTTGTTACAACATTAATTTTTGTATAGTTCCTAAATTATGTAGAATGAGATTGAGAGGTATGAGTGGGATTAAGTGTTGTAGATGGCTAACTATAATACAAACTGGGGATAGAAGCATTACATGCATATATTAATGACTATGTTTTTTTCTTTGTTTTCCTCTTTCTGCAGGGTCAGCTGTGGTGCAAGACAAGATGAGGAGATAGGCACATGGACCTTCTCTAGGCAACATCAGTTTCACTTGGTCAACAGCAGTTCTCAGATCTGCTTCTCTGCAGACGATCAAAGGTCCGTCTGTGAAAGATGAGATGGAAGGCTCTTCTGTGCCTTCTGTAGGTTCATTTCTGGTAGAGGTATGAGGGTCCTCACTTAGGAGTGTCACACAATGGTTCCCCTGAGTAACCCAACAGAAGGTATGATGGCTGGTCTCGGCACAGGAAAGCTGACAACTAAACACCTGCAATGGTATCCTGGAGTATCTCCTTCTGTGATTAATAAAGTCATATGACCAGCCAGCCACAATAATCGAACCACCAAAGTCAGGGCCTGCCAAAGATGTCAGACAGAGAGGTGACTGTCTTCTAGGTAGGCTCTCCTCTTAGACAGTCTGATAGGGCAATGTACCTCACATTACCCCCCCCCTCATCATGCTGTTTCCCTTCCTTGTGTCACACACTCTCTTGTTTATTCTCCATATCTTCCCATCACCAACAGACTTCCTCGTCTGTATTTCTCCACTATTGCCACTTTTATGTACACACTTCCCTTAATCTCTCTGTTTTTCTTATATGTTAGTTTATCTGCTCCTGCTACCTTCTCTAGACTCTTTGTCCTTCCCACACATGTTCCTTCTTAATCCGCCCCTACTGTTCTTTAAAATAAAATAGAAAATAGGCACCTGTGCCTGAAGAAAATGCCCATCTTCCTTACCATCTTCTTGTCAGGATACCCTTGTTTGTGTTTCTCTGTTTCTTATTGTCCCAACTCCCCCTTTCCTCTGCATTTCAATAGTGAAATGAGTTATCATTTTGCTGTGTTGGCTCCATGTGGCATGCTGACAATCCTCATGTTGCAGCAATGAGACACTTCATTGCACATCTAAACACACATAGCATAGGGCATGCCAGCACATATTAGTCACATGATCATACATAGTGTAGTCCCTGCAGCTGTGCACTGCCTCCCTTTAATCTTGCTCTTCTCTTTCTCTGTAATCAAGGTTGCCATCTTTACAAAAAGGATCATTCTTCTTTCCAGTACCTCTGGGGTATCACTATAAAAATAAGTAGGCCTGTCCCAGCAACAGGGTTTAACCTTTGTCAGAGAGCACTGAGTCATTCATATTCCTATTATTATTTGCCTTAATGTACTCACCATTTTTTAAACCTGTTGCACCACCTACTAAATCATTAAGGTGCTCAAACAATTACTTTGTATTACACGTTATTTACACTGGTTAGCAGTGAACTATGTGGATACCTCTCCATCCCTCCTGTAGTCATTCTGATTATGAAGCGGAAGAAGTTTAATAGATGAGTGAACATATGCTTCTGACTGTAGATCTGGTTGGCAGTGAGTCATCTGCTCTGCTGATACAAAAGTACTTAACTTCTTTCTGAAATGATCCCATTACTTCCTACACGTGACGTCCAACTCACTCATGTCTCATTTCATGCATCCCCCTTATTCTCCACATTTGCTAATGGATAGCAACATCAGTAATTTGTGGGTTCACTATTTCCCTTTTTAGTCATTTAGAAGTCTGGAATCTATTTCCCCCGGCTGTAATGCTCTGCTTGGATATGATAGAATTTATTTGCATTACTTTTCTCCAAAGCCAATTTAGTCAAAACCAGCCAACTAAATCAGCACTTCATTAAAATGCAGAGAAAAACATTGGCTTTTCTGTGAGGGCAGATCTCACATACTCCATGCAGAGGAAGAACACTCTGCACCCCACACACTAAAACTGAGCAGCTCCAAGGTCATCTTCACAAGGAAAAGGAAAAGGCAGCATCAACCTAATACCACTTCAATAGGCCTGGTTTAATGACTGTCATTCAATTATCCTAACTTCAAACAAAGAGTGAAATTTAAAAAAAATCAGAAGGAAACTACGATCCCCACTTTTGCACACTCTCCAGATGACAGCCTTTCCATTTAGGAATGGATCCACTATATTTCAATCTGCTTTTAGTGTTTTTGCTATGAAAGACAATAATAAAAAGATGCTAGTCATTGCTAAGTTACAGTGACCAGAAGAGAGCTGTGAAAAAACAAATTACGTTAAACAGAAATTATCTTCAACAGCCAAACAGAGATAGCTGAAGTAAACATTCAACATTAACTGGTTGTACAATAAAAAACACAAACCTTACCTGCTAAAAAGTAAGTGAGGCAGCATAGGGAAATGAGTTCTTTCCAGCTGGTCAACAGTGTTGCATGTCAACATTAGTTTTGATAACTTAGCAGCTGCAAATATATATATTTTTTTAATTTCACTCTTTTCTACCCACTGTGTATGCAGAATGTGCTACATATTTTTTGAAACTTTTTGCCCCTACTGCCTGCAACCATCAGATCTTCTCTTAGTCACCTGAACTATTCATCCACATCACCAGGCAAGAGAAGTTCAAGAGGGATCATCATTCATGCAGCTGTAAGGGGTATTTCAAACATTTTCATGTTAATTCTTAACTCCCCACATTAGCTCAGCTATGTAGCATAAGGGGGACAGGCAAGGGGTTGGCCATTCTGCTTGGCCTTCAGTTTTGCAAGGGACACTAGTAGTAAGCAGTCCTGCCCCTTCTCTCAAGCATAGATAGTGGTTTCCCTTGTCCACACTGGAGAAATTGTACTTCTCAATGTGCTCTTCAAGCAACCACAACCATCCCCTCTCTTCCACTCCTCTCTCACCCAAGAGAGGCAAACAAGTCTCAACTCTTCACTCCTGTCAATTCCTGCCTGGATCCTCCAGTGCTGGGGCCATTAATCAAACTTTGGTTGTCTAGGTCACAGCTGAGGCTCTATCCCTCTTCCTCATACAGCCACACTAATGTGCTGCATATATGTCAGTCTGTTTACTGCACTATCTGGTTACCAAATAAATAAAGGAAGCAGAAAAATCTGAACTTCTCAATAAGTATTTTCTAATTTATGTACTGTGTCCTTTTGATGGCTGATAGTTCCTTTACCTACAACAACCTGAATTCTAGCAATGGTCCTCGCAATGAGAATTCAGTGTCACTAGCCTCCTCAGAGTGTATGCCCCCACCACTGAAATTATTTATTTTGTTTGTCTCTTTTTCTTTCCATTTTTAATTTCCCAATTGTACAGTATAGCCGCAGAATGCATGCCACAGACATGCATCTAGAGCGTGTCACCCCGGGCCTCTGCTGAAAATAGGCTTCCTGTCATAGTCGGACTTACCCGGTCAACAAATGTTAAATGAAGAAGTAAAATAACAGTAGACACAACACCGACATGCCTGAGTTCCCAAACACTTCATAAAATGCATGCTAATACAAAACCCATTATCCCAAAATTGTCCCTAGTGTTGTGCCCTTGTTCCCCCATTATGGCAGGCATACTCCTAAAGTGAGAAAAAGTTAAATTTAATTTAAATCCTCAAAATCTTTTTTTTACTAAACCAATAACCGTAGCTGAGTGGGTGTGCCCGTCGAGCAGCTATGCATAGCAGAGTTCAAACATCAAAAGAAGTTAAATAGAAATATACACAGTACAAATAGCAAAACTGGAATAGCATAGTGGTTAGAGCATTCACCTAACATGTAGTCAGTCACTGTCCAAGCCCCACAGCAGTCCATACATTTTCATATGTGAAACACAGCTAAAATGTATTTTTCATAAATAAGTAGTGAATATTATTATGTATATGTTAACCAGGGTAGTGTAGCAGCCCCAAATGTGAGGTGTCAGTGAAATTTAAAGTTTAAACAAGATTTAGCATAGCTAAGCGGATTTGTGCACACGTAAGCATCAACCCCTTTAAGCAATGGTTATCTTTGCTAAGCGGGTTTTCCCGGTGCTTAGCTTGGCTCAGCAGTTTCAAAACTGCCCAATTACAGTAAAGGGCAAGAAATTAGCCCTATTTAATCCACACAGGTGGGAATACAGCTCATAACCAGTTGTAGCTCCCTACTGTAGGCACTATGGCTGGTGTAGGTGAAGGTGTGCACTTTCGGGCACAGCGCTGGGGCATTCAGGAGTCCAGGGTCATGGTCAGACTCCTCATTAAAGACCATGAAGGCCGCCTGCTGCAGGACCATTACTAGGGCTCCCAATACAAAGTGGAGGCATGGGACCATCTTGCCCGAGATTTCACCACTGCCACTGGCATCCCTCGGACTGGTGAGCAGGTCCGGCACTACTTTGCCAACTTGAAGGGGAGGAAGAGGGACCTTTTGGACCAGTGGGTCCAAGATGCCCGGGCATGGAAAGCTCCAGATGTGTGTAAGTATTAGTCAAAACAAGTGTTCTCCAAAGTCCAGCCTGTGTATGAGATGGATAGATATGCATAAATGTTTCTTCTCATCTCCTGTATAGCTGCAGATGAGAAGGCTGTGAACTTGGAAGCCCATGCCAGCAGGCTGCTAAAGCTGCATCATGAGGCTGGTGAGTAACAATCCAGCTGGTATTATGTACAGCAAATAAATAAAAAGTAATAGAATGTCACCTTGCAGTATTTAAAAATGGGTATGGTTTTTAATGACTGAAGACACCAGTAGGAGAGTAATAGTAATATACAGGATATATATCAATAAAATTGTAATTACTTGTCAATAAAAGTGAAAACCCCAGACTGGTTGTGTTTATTCTGGTATTGTATGACTTGAAGGTTTCATGCACCAAGATCTGCTATCAGAGTAGTAATGTTGTGTTAACAACTGTTTTCCATACTGTGCTATGTCAGGAAGTATGTATAGGAATGTATATAAAAGAATGCTGTAATCACAAGGTCAGATTGTACAACCAAGAGAGAATTAGACAGAAAACATTCAAGAAAGAGACAGCATTTTCTCAATAACATGTTCTGATGAAACACAAATTCTTGTATTTTTAGCAGAAACACCAACGGTTCGAATCCTGGGAGTGATAATAAGCTGTATGCATAATTTCAACTAGGATTTTGTGAATATGTGTAGAAACAGTCAAGTAGTGTCAACATAAATTCCCTCCACAGGTCTTCCAGGTAAGAGAAGGTATAAAGTAGCTATAAGAAGCCTGTAGTAATACTGTGTCTAACACCCACAGTCCAACCCCAAGATTGCAAATGACAGCAAGATAACTACGTACACCAAGTGATTTCCCCCAAGAAATGTTCAAATGTGTCATGCTGTCACAGCTACTGGTCCCTGCTACCAGCAACCAGGGTGACCGATGGAAATCAAGGCAGAGTATAGCAATAGCACACACACACACACACACACACACACACACACACACACACACACACACACACACACACACACACACACACGCACACTGTATGACTGCACATATGTAACCCTGACTATGTGAATATGGGTAGAAACAGGTAGTGTTAACAAACATTCCCTCCACAGGTCTACCAGGTAAGAGAAAGTATAAAGTAGCTATAAGATGCCTGTAGCTATACTGTGTCCAACACCCACAGTCCAATCCCAAGGCTGCAAATGACAACAGGATAAGAACATACACCAAGTGGTCTCCCCCATGAAATGTTCAAAAGTGTCATGCCGTCATAGCTACCAGTCCCTGCTACCAACAACCAGGGTGACCGATAGAAATCAAGGCAGAGTATAGCAGTATCTCACACACACACACACACACACACACACACACACACACACACACACACACACACACACACACACACACACACACATAGTATGAGTGCACATATGTAACCCTGACTATGTAAATATGGGTAGAAACAGTCAGGTAGTATTAACAAACATTCTCTCCACAGGTCTTCTAGGTAATAGAAGATATAAAGTAGCTATAAGAAGGCTGTAATTATACACTGTGTAAAAACATACCACTGCCCAACCCAAGGCCATAGGTTGTTGTGATAATACCTGCAGAGTAATGATTAGAGCAATGATCATTAAAGCTGTGAGTACTGCAAGAATCGACATTTGTTAAATGACATCTCTCTCTCTCCCCAACCTTATCTTCACCAATAATCTAAACACATAAATGAATGGGTATATTTTCCACCAAACCTACTATTGGCACATGTGTCCTATTATTCTACAAATGTTGAAATGTATTCCAATTAATGTTCCCTGTTCAAATATTATCATTGGTGGCCTGTTGATATCAATGTAATATGCATGCCAGTGTAATGCCCACTGTGGTTCCATATATGCATGTGCTCTGTTTGCTATGCAAATGCTCCAAATTTGTTTTGGGTTAATGTAAATACTCATGCATGCTGTTATAATTAATCCTGGAATGTGTTTACCATTACTAACCAACATATGCTCTAAATCTGCAACACCATACCATGTCTGAGAAGGCCGATCCCTGCGGATCTGCCTCTCCCGCCTCATCTGGCCGTAGCACCAGGCCCCAATATATCTAGGACCCACCCTGGGACCTCCTCATCTGCTGATCCTGCACCACCTTTTGGTGGAACCACCTCAGGGGATGGGGCTCATCCCACACCCAGGCAGAGGCATGGACAGGATCCTGTCACCCAAAGCCTGGTCCAGGGTCTGGTGCATAGCAAGTTCCACAAGGAATTAGGTGATCTGCTATGCCAGCTTGAGGGCTGCATGGCACAATTAGAGGGTCAGCCTGCCCATCCTGCTCAGCCCCCAGCACAGCCACCTTCAGGGCCATGAAGGTGCAGTGGTGACTGCCCATGGGTGAGGACTTAAGTCCCACTGTATCCATTTGGGGGCTCCTGGGCTTCTGATTATCAAACACCCCTCCCCGTCCAAAGTGATTACCCCTCACATGTGTCATATACCACCCCTGTATGCTGTCTTGTCTGTCTTTCTACCCAACCTGCCTCCCCAAATATACCTACCATCCTTTCCCAACATCCTACTCTCACCTTAAAAAAAAAAAGGCAATCTGTTCCCCAAAAAATGCCCCACACATAACTGTCCATTTCACAGATGTGTACACACATGTAATCTGGTCTAACTGGCTTCACAACACATTATTGTTGTCCTCACCCCTCTCTCAAAGGTTTAGGTGTCCAAATATACCTCAGAATCCAGTACATATGCACAGCTGTTGCTGTAGAACAAATTGACAGCTATGGACCTTCCCTACACCTATCCTGCACATCCCTAGCTATCTTTCATATTGTTTTTCCCTGTTCATGCCCCCTTTTTCGCCACTTTCCTGTCACCACTTTTTTTCTTTACTTTTAAAGACATTACTTACTATTATATCTACATATATGCATACACACACACACACACACACACACACATATGTATATATAGAAAGGTGAATAAATACACACACACACACACACACACACACACACACACATATATATATATATATATATATATATATATATATATATATATATATATACACACACATAAATATACATAAATATATGATAGCTACAAACACATGCAATCTGAGGGTCATGCTGCTGCACACTAGAAGTCTAATTCTGAAAATGCACTCACTGGAAGTATTCCTTAAAATGGGGAACAATGACATCTGTGCTGTAAGAGAGACCTGGTTAAAGGCAGCAGGAAGCACCCCTTTGCTACTAGTCTATAACTCATTCCACAACTGCTGGCTGCAGAACTGAAGTGCCAAAGGTGGTGGTATTTCCATATTCATAAAGAATGCACACACCTCCAGAGTGGTAGAACAACATTATGCATTACAGATCCTGCAGGTGTAGTTAACAATGGGTAAGACAATTGTTCAGGTTGTAGCCTGCTATAAGGCCCCAAACATGTCCCAAGACTCACACTCCATGTCCCAATCTCCCTGGAGAATATTATTGTTCACCTTAACACTCACCACCATTACCAGGGATAGCTACTCATGTACCAATGCACATGCCCATCACACCTACCTGGTTCTTGCTAACATGGGTGACTGTTGCTCTACACCAGTAGTCAGTTCCTCCCTTGTTACATCTTAACACAAATTAATCGCCTTTGGAAATCCACAGCCCTCCCCCACCCCCTCCACAGGTAGCCACCATGAAAAGCCTGTCCAAAGCTAACTATGGCCTTATAACAACAGAGGTGGATAACCTCATGGCAGCCATGCAAATGGAGACTAGTTGCATGACTGTTGAATCAAACAACGATGCACTATGAACACATAAACAAATGCATGGATACCGCCATACCCAATAGAACCAGACCCTCACCTCTGAAAAAAGGAAACCGATCTGGTGGTCCCCAGCCATGAAACTGTACAACAGAAGGAGGGAACTGATATGGAATAAGGTGAAGTCTCAAGACTGGAAAAAAAACCCTTATTAGCGTCAATTAAAAGTTGAGATCCCTCATCAAATACTACAAAGTTAGCTGTGAAAACAGAATTGGAGCACATAGTAAAGACAAATACAAGGCCTCATACAGTTATACAAAGAATCTCCATGGCAATACCAAGATCTGTTCTGAGCTACTAGACAATGGTACCCCCTAGACTGAGCCAACAAATATTTCCAATATATTGGCTGACATATTGAGTGCAAACTTTATCCCTCTCTCCCCCTCAAAGGACCAATCACAATACCAGTACACTGCCAGGCACTCAGTATTACTGTTGCACATGTTAAAACACCACTGTCCAAGGCCAAGAATACAGCTTCTATGGGGCCTGACAATATCCCTGGCTGTATTCTACATAAACTACAGAGTGACCTGGCACCTCACCTGTGTGCCCTGTTCAAGCACAGCCTCACCTCAGGTTTTGTCCCTACTGAATTGTGCACTGCTGCAGTCACCCCTGTCCACAAAGGAGGTATAACTGCAGACTCTGGGAAATACTGCCCCAACTGCCTGGCAAGTCTGTTGTCTAAAGCTATGGAATGCATCATCATGCACCTAATAAACAGGGATATGGGAATCTGCAGACTCAGGATCCCACACAGTTTACTTCTGTGAAGGGTAGGTCATACTTGCTCAATCAACCTGGTTAACTTCTTGCCATCAGTCACCTGAGCTGTGGATGAAGGCAAGGTGGCACATACAGCCTACCTTGATCTCACCAAAGTCTTTGACAACATTCCCCACTCAGGAATCATGCAAAAACTCACTAAGCTAGGCATCAACCCCTAGTTCATTAGGTGGGTTGCAAACTGGGTAACAGATGGGACTCACAATTTGGAAAAATCTGACTCCAAGTCAGACTGCTGAGCAGTCATAAGTGGAGTCCCACAGGGTTCTGTCCTGGGTTCTCTAATGTTTGGTATCAACTTCTCTGAAGTCCATGCCAACATTAAGGGGCTCTGGCTGACAAAATGTACAGACAATTGCAAGTTGGGAGCTATTGTTAACTAACCAAGTGATGCTGGCATCCTACTGAAAGCCCTCACTGAGACCAATGACTGGTGTCAGAGCCATGGCCTTAAGCTCAATGTCAGAAAATGTGTTGTCATCCCCTTTGTGGAAAACCCTGTTCCCATGATTTACCACATTGATTGTAGTCCCCTGAACAAAGAAGGTGTTATAAGAGATCTGGGTACACAGGTTGACAGAAATGTCTCTTGACCACCACACTGCCACTGTGGTCACAAAATCCTTCTATGTGGCACATCTCAGTACTAATGCATTAGCCTCCAGGAAGGAAGAAGTCATTGTCCGCCTGTACTCTTCTTGACAGAGTGACACAGTTTGTTTCAGGATACATATTCTGACAGATGTGAGGTAGGTAAATGAAATGTATGTCCTCATTTTCTGACAACAATCATATCATTACAGTGATTTACCAGAGAAATGATAATTATCTGTAAAAAAGACCAGAAATATGAGCAATAAACCTGGACATCCTGAAACAATCCAGCCAGTTGACAGGTACAGTCAGAACCCCATTCTGCAATGAATCTGGACCAAGGCTGACAAAGTGGTGGGTGGAAGCCATGAAAATGGGGATGTATCTGAAGTACTGGCGTAGATAAGCTAAAACAATTGCAGTAGTAATACCCTCCTGTATGTTCTAACATATATTTACTGAAATAGCCCAAGTTATTGAATTGGGACATCTACTATGGGTAATTATACGTGTATTTGCAAATATATCAGGCACTACGGGATGTAACAGCAGTGACAAACATACACCATTGTGGAAGTGCATACCCACAACCAACATCACCATAGTCACAGTCACATACAGATAAGTCAAGTGAACAGTAGAGTATATGGACTGTGTGAACAAATACATCGTTTGCCACTCAAACACTAGCCCTACATATAGAGTCCCAATTGTCAGTGTAGTCTGAATCCTGATCATGGTACAGGACATGTCTCAGTGTGCCCCTACAAACACATACAGCCAAAAGATCAGTGGAAACTGGAGCAGCATGCACAGTCAGATAAAGAAGGAGCCATAACACTTACATCCACCCCCTTCCATACACAGCCCAAATAACATGTACACATGACATGTGTACACAATCATGACTGCCTGTTAATGGCCAGACATACACAGGCCTCTGACATGTACATTTCACCTCAGAATGTACAGGCTCAGGACTCATTTCTAAGGCCTCTTCCCTGACATGTCTGTGGGTCTACGACATCAGTGGGATGGGAGCAGGAATGAAGTCAAGAAATAATGATAATAAATACATATGTGCCTCACTGACATCTGGACAAAGCCTGACATCATTTGGGGCCAGAGGCACAAACACAGGGGAAGATTGGACATACTGCTGTCACAGAATGAGACAGTTGCAGATGTTACTGTGTTTGTTGCAACATCCTTTATGAGGAATATGACATCAGTAATACCAACAGATGTGAGTATTTACTGACTGCATTAACCAGAGTCCACGACTGATTTACCAAGGACACCAACTGTCTGGGGAACAGACAAAACATAACAGGCAGACATGTGGCCAGTCTGTGGACAGCGTGCCAGTGGAGATGTATGAGAGAGACATATCACTGTCTTGAAGTCACTCACTAAATGCATGCCCATACAAACCCTGTCAATCTATCAATCTACCATATGTATAACAACACTGATGACATAGAATCTGTTCACAAATCTGGGGATACGTCCCCCATATTGTCTGTCTGTCTCCACATGTCCTGTCCTGTGATGTATTGCCACCTACTGTATGTAAATCCGTAGGCCACCATCTCTGTCATATCCCTCACACAGGTAAGGAAAAGGGGCAAGGCTCACATTAAGGAATGCCCCATATGTTGGAACTAGCAGCAGTGTCCAGGACCACAGCACAATACAATCTGGGCACCTACATAGTGGTATGGCTGTAGCAATACCTGGCATCTGCACATCTGTACATAGGACAGACAGAAAGTAGATAGCCAACAGCTTATGCATTAGGATGAATGTTTTGAAAGATAGACGTCTAAAACTAAAAGGTATGCCATTATTACATGACAGCAATCTTCAATGACATGTCCAAAAAACATAGTAGTCTACAGTTAATATCAACATATCAGATCAATATCCAATAGGAGATGCACAAAAACATACAGCTCAAACACCAAGAACAAGATAGTCAGTACTCAGAGTCCCAGCTTTGCATGCAGCGGTGTATGGTTCTAGTACTACAATCTGCAATCCACTCTTACTTGGAAAAGCACTGTTAAAAGTACTAACGTAATGATACAATATGTGTTAAACTTTTTTTGTCAACCAGTGCAATGTAGCTGGTGTAACATGCAAGTGTGACTGCATATAACCTGGCATACATGTATGAAACAAATACAAAGAGAAAAGATTGTGGTACTACCCATGAATACCCAGGTGTCCCATGCAGTATAGTCACATCCCTTGCTACTGTAATGACAGCACATAGAAGCATGTTATGCACAGGAAATTAAATACACTTATTAAATATGTCATTACCCTGCTATTTTATCAGATCGGAATGTGATCACTGTTTACCAGGACTGAGCAATGCTTAACAGGTTTCAGCATTGCTTAAATGTAAATCCTAAACAGATTTGCGCACTGGTAAGCAAAGCCTACACAGTGTAAGCGCCTATTCATTTAACTGTACTTTAGCACCACTTACCACTGCGCAAACCCATGCAAACATGCTTAAAGCTGCTTAAAACTGCCTTAATCACTCTGCATCCAACAGTCCTTGTTCTGCCTAGCAAGAAAATAAACAGCCTTTGCAGATCTTGAACCCAGGACCCTACACACCATAGTCAAAGCAATTTACCAGTAGGCCACCTCAGCTATATGGTTTGAGGATGTTTTATATATACATACATATATATATATATATATATATATATATATATATATTTATATATATATATATATATATATATATATATATATATATGCATATTTATATATATATATATATATATATATATATATATATATATATAGGGTCTAAATTACAACGTCAAACTAACATAAGTTCAAATGTTGTAATATCGAACCCAAAAGTCCGAAACCCAATAATAATGAAAACACAAAACAGCAATTTTTTTTTCCATGGGAAAAAAAATTGCTTTTCCGTAACAAAAAAATTAAACCTTAAACTTAAACTAAAGTGGGGGGGGGTTCCCCTACACCCCCTACTTAAATATACCAACTCCAGATTGCTCCACAGTGTAGGAAATAGCAAAGCCCCAAAAACTGCCCACTGATTTTTTTTCATTGGGGAAAAAAAATTGATGTGCCGTGGCTTTGCTATTTTTGGATTTCTGACTTTTAGGTTTGATATTACAATGTTTGAACTTATACAAGTTCGACGTTGTAATATAGACCCATATATGTGTGTGTGTGTATATATATATATATATATATATATATATATATATATATATATATATATATATATAGGTTCTCCCGTTCGATTCTCGGCTGGAGTGCAGGGAGTGCCTTCTGTGTGGAATCTGCATGCCCTCCCCGCGGTTGGGTGGGCATTCGAAAGACATGCGTAAATGGGCATGCCTTCGTTGAAGGTTGAACGTCGAGCTGGCACCTCGGAGTTCATCAAAATCTACTGCCAATCATTAGTGGACTGGAGTTCAGCTGTGGCGACCCCTAACTGGGAAAAGACGAAAGACAACAACAACATATACAACAACATATATATATATATATATATATATATATATATATATATATATATAGATAGATAGATAGATATACATATACATATACATACATGCCCAAAATGCCCATACAAACATATACTGCTGATAGATCACCCACAGCTGGGGCAGCATGCACAGCTGGATGCAAAAGTAGCCATGTCACTCACATCTGCCCCCCCCCCCACAGTCCAAATAAATAAGTGAACAGTACACTGCTACAAAATCATGATAGGCCATACACAATGGCCAGACATACAACAAACTCTTAACAAAACAAATAACATGACTGAACATAGCAAAGAGAAATACAACCAGGCAGTAATTCATACATGTTTATTATACTCTGATGTCTTGGCCAAAGCCTTCAAGGAGTAAAACATTACCAGAAATGTATGCCTTAATCACAAGAAGCAATTAACATCTAATTACATAATTCAAAACACAGCCTCCAATTACACTCTTCATTTAACCTTTTATGGGATAATGTATCACAGCTAATATTAATACATTGAGTCTGTACATAACAATTGTCCTTTTATGAATGTTTCATCAAACTGAGGAACAGACCTTTTCAAAAATAATACCTGGAACCCAATACTGTCCATATGGTGAGATTTATTCAAATGTACGGCTATGTAACTGTCATCTTTCATATCAGTAATATGTCTCACATGTTTTAACAGCCTAGTTTTAAAACATGTGTTACTGTCCCCCACATAAAATATGTTACAAGGGCATCTAAGAGCATTCTCTATACACAAACCTCTTGAATGTACAGACTTCAACATGTTTCCCAGCCTTTCCCCTCAGCAGGAATGACAGCACTAAAAATTGATAGACCAGTATACCTATCAACCTCCTACTGTATGACATCTGGACAAAGCCTGACATAATTGGTGGACAGAGGCCCAAACACATGGCCATACTTGAAATATTGCTGTTATACACTGAGAAAGTTGTGTTACAAGGTTTGTTGTAACATATCTTTTCTGAGGGATAAAAAAGTCAGAAAAACAAATAGATGTTACCATTTACATAATGCAATCACCAGAGTATGCTACTGATTTGCCAAGGACAACACCTGTCTGGGGAACAGTCCAAACATAACAGGCTAATCTGTGGCCATTATGTGGATGGCCCTACAGTTGAGAGCTATGCAGAGACAGAACTTTGTCAGACTGAAACCCATGCAGAAGTAGCATGTGCAGACAAACCCTGTTAAACTAGCGGTATTCCAAACATATAACAGCAATACTCACAGTCTGTCCCTAAGTCTTCAACCTTCTCCACCATTTAGTTGACTTGTCTCCACAAGTCTTGTTGTAAGAGGTAGTAGCTATAACAACTCCAGGATGTCTTCCTTACAAGAAGGGAAAGGGACAATGCCCACATGGAGTACTCATTTACAGGAGTGTGTTGCCATGACATTGGCTATTGGAAGAACTACACAGCTGCTCTGCATGCAATTAGCAAGTGGGGAACTCTAATAGGTGCACAGGCCATCATCTGGTCATGAGCATCACCTACAAAAGCCATGCTGCCATCTATTCAAACCAGCTCTATCCCTGTAGTGCACAGAGGGGGAGAGAGAGAGAGAGAGAGAGAACAAATAAAACATAAACTGGAAAAGAGAAGAAAGAAAAAAGGTAAGTGGAACATTTAAGCATGTAATTGAATGTAGTACTTGGTCTGTAATAATGGGAAATATGATTTGGAGGAATATATGGCCCAACAAGACTTGCTAACTAATGTCCTGCTGAACAGCTGCTATGGCCACAGCATCTAGCCCTCTCTGCAGTGGGAGGGATCACAGAAATACCTCTCAACTGTATAGATCTTCACAGAATGTCCACATTTTACCATCATAGTTTTTTTGTCTGTTCCTCCTGAAATCTGTACTTTTCTGGCAAATAGCTGAGGATTGAAGTCATCAAGTAATGACAAGCACTTGACTTGAATTTAGGACTCCACATCCTTAAGAATATTCACGGTAATGCAAAATGTATCATTCTACAAACTTCCTATGCTTGTAACAGGAATATTTAAAGTCTGTCCCTATTTATCCACCCATCATTTTAGGCTTTGTCCAGATGTGATGCTCTGAGAGGTTGCGAGGTAGGATCACAGCTTAGGAGCCTGACTCACCCTGGGAAAGGACAGTTCATATATGACAACCACGGGGGTGTCTGTCAAACAGCTGTGATTGTGCCACTGCTAAGGCCAATTAATGGAATGTTGTCCATATCCATGTTACCTGTGAATATGAGTATGACATGTTTGTCTTGTAAACCTAAGAGACCTATATAGGGCATGTGCATAGTAAAGTACTGTTGTAGACATGAGTGTTGAACTGCATGTGATATACTGAATTAATAACATTCAACTGTACAGTGCTCTGCTGGACAATAAGCACATTTGTGAATGATATCTGTAGTCACACACAAATATACCTGTGTTATGTCAGCCAAACCACTGGCAGGTCTGTGAGCAATGACTTTGTAACATAATTGCCTACTTATGACTGTTGGACATCTTCCAGGTTATCACAGTGATGTCAAAGCCTACTGTGCAATCAACATACTAATGTATGGTACAGCTATATTAATACAGTATCAATACTGATGTCCCTTTTGTCGCCCATTTATTTGTGCCATTGTCCAGACATACAGCTATAACAGGTTGAGAAGTATAACTGAGCAGCAAAACTGTAAATGCACTGTGCCAAACTAACATAGAACAAAAATCTATACCAGGTATCCCCTGAGCATATGTATGTATGCATATGTTCAGCTGGAAGGCACAAAACTAATCATATGGGTTTCAAGCAGTCAGATACATAGGTTGTGCATGCTGCACATGTGTGTATCAGTGTCAGTGCATACAACAGACATAAATTTGTACAGCTACTGGTTGTTGCTTTGCCCTGACACTAATATGGGTACAACAGTAGGCATGATTATCAGGTATTAATCAGGAAAGTCTCCAACTGTGTTATGACCCTCTGTCCATGCCTACCACTACCTGCTACATCAACACCTATATAGAGTGGATATCACAAGTGTACACACCCCTGTTGGAATGCCAGGTTTGTGTGCTGTATGACAATCAGACCACAGAATATCATTTCATAATGTTTCTCATCTTGAATGTGACCCCTAATTTGTACAATTCCATTGGAATACAATCAAAGATGTTTCTAGGAAGGTGAGCAACTATTGCCAAGTGAAGATGTGCCATGATGTTAGAGTCCAAACCAAGATGAATGAATGCTGTAACCATCTCAAGAGGTGCATACCCAACATACCAGTTTAAGGGTGTGCACACTTATTCAACTGGCTTATTGTACTGATTATTATTTCCATATGTTTTCACAGACCAGATTGTTATGTTTGCAATTGAATTGTACAGGTTATAGATCACATTAAAGGTGGGAATTGTTTTGAAATGAGTTATTGTGGTGTCATGTTCCAATTGCACCAATACCAGGCATTTTAACAGGGGTGTGTACCCTTTATATCCACTGTAGCTATATGGACTCAGCAGTACCTGACCTGTATAACCAGCCTACACCAATGTAGAGTAATCCCCTTTTGTGGACAGCAGCAATACACAAACCACATAATAGGTTGCTACATTGGCTGTACAGGGGCACACAGGTCCAGGCAACAACTTGGAAGCAAGTCCACCTATATCTGAGCAAGCATGTAAGTTCGCAGGTGACTTCCTGTAAGGCTATGACTACAAATCAGACATAGCCACCCCACCAAGGACAATTACAACTGTATCTCCACATATGTTGTAAGTCTCAGAGGAAACAACACAATTCACCCTGTACTGGGGGTAAAAAATACCTCATACACACATGCCATGGATATAGGCAACCTGCATCACACAGATTAGGTGAGAACATTGCCACTCTGTCCACCCCAGTTGTACAGGGGGATATGCACATCAACCACACTCCTCCCCTCAGCAATGGTGAGCATGTACATATTGCCTACTGATGGCAACAACAGCATATCTCCATGGGGCATAATAACATCACTGCCTGCCTCCTACATGAACTCAGGCATGTGCTCACAGCTCCATCACACACCACAGTCAAACATAGACCTGGCACCATCCACATGGAAGATGCCCACTGTCAACCATCTACACAGAAATTAATGGAGAATAGAGGATTATGCAATGAAGTGTTCAACATTGGGGGAATAAGAGAGCATAGGGACAGGAGTGTAATGCAACCTGCTATAGCCATGATAGCTTGGAGGGTTATGGTGTAGTGTGGATTATTTGCAAGTAATATCCTCTGTTGATGTGCAAATTTGACAACAGTATGAGGTCCTGTGACCTTTTTCCTGTTTATGTCTTTCAGGTAACATGCAAAGGGCTTGCCTAACAGCATTTTCTGTTGAGAGAAACTGACATCATCACCTGATATGTGTTTGGACATTATGCCCTGTTAGTTGGATGGAGAGCAGAAGATGTGTGGGAGAGGACTGCCCTGTGAAACAGTGTGGTCCACAGGGTAAATGATGCCAGCCTGCACAGCAGAACTTATCAGCATGTGCAGCATTAGGCCACAGACCTCATCCACCCTGCCCATCAATGGGCTGCTGCTGTAGCGAGGGACCGGCTAGCCACAGGTGGGGGCCCAGCCATCCAGCCCCCACTGACACCCACCGAGGAGCTCCTCACCAAACTTGAGGCACCCATCCAACACACAACCCATGAAGCTGAGGGAAGCATTGTGGAGGTGGGTTGAACACACACACTGGATGAGGAGCGTGCAGATAAGGGCCCAGTGGGAATTAGCACACTAATGTATCAGACATACATGTATCTGTATTGTATCTACATCCATGTGTCAGGTCCGATTGCTGTTGTGGATGTGATTTTCTAATGCACAAAGGTGCACATCTATGGTGAGGACAGGACATTGTGTATTATTGAAGTTAGTACTGTAAATGTGCAGACATGCTGCATCGATCCTGTACCAAGGACACATGTGAGTCTGCTGACAATAACTCCCTCTCACAACTACCTAGGACCCTCTGGTCTGCATATGGGACAGCAGCCCAAAGCTGGTGAGTATGACATTGTTCTTTTGTTGCCTGGCAATACCCAAGGCATGTAAAGTGCATGCAATTTACCATGCACACAACCATCAGTAATAGCTATATTGCTTTATGTAATAGCTATACTGCTTTTTGTGCATGTTCACTTGTGCTGGGGTTAACTGCATTGCATCACAGTGGTCATCACTGGGGCCTATCTGACATGAATTCAATATTCCTGTAGCATACCTCACAACTTGTCAGTGCCAAGACATCTGGACAGAGGCCAGCAAAACAGACTGGACAAACATCCTAAGGTAGAGACATATGTGACACATTAGTGGTATACAGTGGATATAAATTGTGTACACACCCATGTTAAGATACAAGATGTTCCTGTTACATAGTAATTAGGACCACAATATGTCAGTCCACACCTCTTCCAGCCTTTAATGTGACCCATAACAGGAAGAGTTCACTTGTAAAACCAAGCAACTGGACTCATGTATTGGACCTACAAGGCTGGCCACCTGTGAGGATCATATCAGCATAATGTTTCAGTCAGGTATGATACATCATGCTGCCATATATGTCAGTACTTTAAATAGCATTATGGCTTGGCATTTCACCAGGTTATTGTATCAAGATGTGTGGCACACCCGGGAGCCATCATCAGTACTCGTTCATCACAGAAGTAGCCCCAGTACTTACTAGTTATGTCCACCCCTCCTGACATGTTTGAAGGGCAGTTTTCTGTGCTTTCACCCATTAACCTGGTGCACTTGTCCATTCTGAGGCACTGTTGCAACTGCCTCATGTACACAGATAACCCTCCCCTCTAAACTCCAAACACTCAGACCTGTGAGTGTTATCCATATATCACCCAATGTGGACATGTGCACTCTCCAGCAAAGACTGGACTAGCAGGTCAAGAGGATAAGATCAACACCTGCAACACACCATGTGGAACACATAGCTCACCATGACACCCACTTTGACAGCCAAGACATACAGTGGAAAGCCACACACCCACCTTCCCAGAGGCACTCAGTGGACATTTACCCAAACAGCACAGACCAGCAAGACAGACACCCACTCAGACGCCGCGACATGGCACATGCCAAGGGACACATATTTAACCTACACTGTGTGCCCCTTAACCTAAGCTCCTAAGGCTAACCACCTTGCACAATACAGTGATCACGGGTAACTCAATACTGAGGCACACACATATCCCACTCACTAAGTTGAATATGGAGCAAGTAACAGCCAAATATCTATCACATGCCATCATCCAACACATGACACAGCCAATCATGGCACTACACAACAACTATGAGTATCATTCTGTATCCATGTTAGTCTGAATGACTTGGGACACGCCTCCCTGGAGTACCTGACAAGAGACATGATTGAACTCTCTGATTATGTGGTCCAGGCAGGTGTGACAGTAGCCCTGAACAGTGTACCGCCATCACCCAGAATGATGCTGTGGTACTATCAACAGACGATTGACTGCAACATTGGCTTACATGTTTTGTGTCATTCTCAGGGGATCCAGTACCTCTCTGCTTGGGATGACACGACTGACAGAACCCAATGACTTTCCACAGATGTCCTACATCTGTCAGCACTGGGTTTCCAGGTACTGGTTAATGTCTTGCCACCCCTACTATGCCTTATTAGGCAGTGTTCCTAATGTAATTACCACCATAACAGCTAG
Source organism: Protopterus annectens (assembly GCF_019279795.1). NCBI lineage: Eukaryota > Metazoa > Chordata > Ceratodontiformes > Protopteridae > Protopterus > Protopterus annectens. The sequence goes on from NC_056746.1 coordinate 1,495,374,476, forward strand.
ACATGTATGCAATCTGAGGGTCATGCCACTCAACAGTATACATCTAACTGTCAGGATGTAGTCACTCAAAGCACTCGTTGGAGTGGAGGACACATGTCTGCTATAATGGAGAGGTGGTTCACAGCAGTAGACAGCAGACCTGCAGTATCAGGCTATGACACATTCCACAGCTGTCAGCCCTCAAACATGGACCATACCACACCTCCACAGGTGGTGTTGTCTCCATAATCATTATGGCTAGGAACACCTCCAGAGTAGTATCCCAGCATAATGCATTGAATATACGTCCTGTACAACTGCTTTGGGGTAATAGTGCAATCCAGACTATAGCCTGCTATGGGTCCACATCTATGTCCAAGACTGTAAATACACATTCCTCAACACCCTGCCATCTATGCTGGTTGAATGCAACATTGATATAGTATGAGACTTCAACTACCCCCCCCCCATCACCTGGGGAACGTAGCCAAGCACCAGTACATTGGCCCAACACTTCTGGGATTCATCATTTCCAATGCCCTGGACCAGCTCATACTGACCCCCAGTAGAGGCTGGAACAACCTTGATCTGTGTTGACTACTTAAATATGGGACTGCTGTTCATCCACAGATGTCAATCCCTGCATGGTGAGATCCACACAGGCTGCAATCAACATGGAACTCAACATGTCAGCCACACCCCCCCACAAAGGTAAACCACCTTGCAAAACCTCTCCAAAGCTGACTTTGCAGCCATTAAAACAAGGGTGGGTGACTACACTGCACCCATGGCAATGGGAAATAGCTGCATGACTGTGGAATCATACACATATGCACTATACAAACAGGTACATGAATGCACTGTACAAGCCAGAGACAACAGAATCCAGACACTGTCCTCCAAACACTGGGAGACAATGTGATGGTCCCCTGCCATTACTAAAGTGTACATCAGAAAGAGGACACTGTTTCAGAGAAAGGAGGTGTCCCATGACTGTTAAACTCCCTTATTAGCCTCAAACACAACTTTGGATCCCTTATGGAATCCCCTACAGGCATCTATGACTGCGGACATACAGCAGACACTGACGACAATCACAACAGCCTTTGATAGTTACATCAACAACTTCTACAGCATTAAACATAAGTGCTGTGAGTTACTGCACAACGGTATATTGGCCACAGTCTTGGCAACACATTCAGTGCCAGCTTTACCCCTCTCTCCCCCACAAGTGAAGTCCTGAAAGAATGTGTTCTCACATGCTGTATCCCATTTCTGTTATAGGCATCTGTGTGTCACCAGGATGTGGCCCTGCAGCAAGACCATGGGGTATGGCAGTGTGGTAACACATTCACCATGTCATAGGCAGGGTACAGCTGTATGTGTATGGAAATCCCCTGTCTGTAACACAGTGATGGCATATGCCTCATAGATTATAGGGCTGAGGGTTGTATATAGGTATATGTTGATTTACAACATCTGTTGTAGAATGGAGAATGGTCCGTGTTGTGCTTTGGACACACCTTTGATTGCTAATAACCACAGCCACAGGGGATATTCATCAACCAAACACACTGAGATTACTATTCACACACACACACACACACACACACACACACACACACACACACACACACACACACACACACTTGCCAGTACTGAGATCTATAGGTTCATTGCTTCATAGGTGTGTAGTAGGTGAATGGGCCTGAAGGCTCTACAAGGCTAGCCCAAGGGAATATCCTGGCATCAGGCCACATGAAAATAGTCCCCAGTGTGGCTCAGGAGTATAGTCACTGGAGTGATCGTCAGGGCTGGGTATTGTATTCCCCATCCACTCATCCAGATTTCTATTGTGGGTGGCCAGTGATGTGCACTGCTTCACATGTATGTGATTTATATTCCATAACATGCAGTGTCTGGGACATGCACATGTTCCACATGCATGTTCTTTTACATGTGGAAGTGTGCTTAAGGTCTCTGGGGCATGTTGTGTGGACAGATTGGTATCTTCAGAAGTAGCATGCTTAACCTTGATTTGGTGAGACATGGCTATGTAACTGAGGTAGTGATTGCACCTACACAGACAGTATGATACGGGGATTCATTGGAGTTATTGGAGTCTGTCCATACAGGGCATGTGTATAAGGCATGGTATTCCCTTTGCGGGCTATGTTTGTAGACTCTACAGTTGTTGCAGGTGTCCAGTGGGGAACATGGCAAAAGGGCCACTGTACACATTGATTGGGCTACTGAGGGGATGGAACAGGGTGCCATGTCATTTTACTTGCTTTATAACACACACTCAGTCAGGAGATGTAACACATCAAAGTACTTTCTGATGTCAGTGGCACTGCTGTGATCAACAAGCAGCTGACTGTCAGCCTGTGTTCCCCATTCCATTATAATAACATCACTGTTCAGTGGACTACCACCAATGTATTACTTCATGTGAGCCATGGTGTTCGCAAAGGTCATGGCAGCAGATATCTTGGCATTGAGGTAATGTCCAGGGTTTTGACAACAGTCATAGGTATAAAGTGGCCTTTGGGCATGATGTCAACATCACATGATTGGGAATGCTACCACCCACCTTACTGTTGCATGCAAACATTATCAGCCAGGGTGCCTTTGTGTTCTCCTGCACCTCAGAAGGGTAGATCCCAAATGTGAGAAGACATGGGTCTGTACCCTGTGTGACACCAGTCATGTCTGGTCATCGGTTCGACATGGAGTCCACTGCAATCACACCGTGGGTACTATCTGTGAGGCAATTTGCAGGAGAACTACTGATATAGTGGTTGCTGCCTAGCCAAGTGTGTTTATGTATGATTCCTGGGTGGAGAGTGGTCTCTGAGTATTGGAAGGGTTGCCTATATTGTTAAATAATCCATATTGTCACACAGTCATTGCACATGGCACTACACATTTAGGGCTGTGGATTGTCTACACCAGCCTCTATGGCGTTTGGCAACTGTTGGCCTTGTAATGTGGACATTGGGACATATACTAGGTCCTCAATATAATAATTTAGCAAAACCCACCCCCATTGGATCCTGTTATTACACAATTACACCAACACCCACACTGGATACTGATGACAAACACACTTGCCAGTAATGAGTTCCGAACCCCTACCTAGCTATGCATTGCTACTACAGTGTTACACATTTATCGCACATGCCATGGAGCTTATAGGACAGATGTTGTCCCAAGATACTTCTAAGGTGAGGAACATCACCAGCCCTTGTAAATACTGGCACTGGGTGATGTAGTGGGTGAGAGATTTCACAAAACATTTTACCCTACACATACTTTTACATTTGCCAGGAGTGAGGTCCAAACCTCTATCTAACTATGTTTTCAGACCTTTATGTTACGCATTTACCACATGCACCACTGACCTTACATGGCTTAGGGTTGCCAACAGGTACTTCTAAGGTGAACGATAGTTGCAGGACTGCTAAAGTCAGGCACTGAGAAGTGTACTGGGTGTAAATGGGGCCAAAATCTTTAAGGTACAGACACATATATGTACACACAGACAAACACTTGCTAGGAGTAAGATTCAAATCCCTATCTATGTAGATATTGCTACTACATTGTTCCGCATTTATCACATGTGCCACACAGCTTATTAGTAGAACACTATCCAAACATACCTCTAAGGTGAGTGACATCAGCAGCAGTGCTAAAGAAGGGGTAAGGGAAGTGTAGTGAGTGTGAATGACCACAAAATCTGGTCTCCACAAAGACAGACAAACACACACTCTCACACAAACACATATTTTCACAGTTGCCAGGACCATGATTAGAACTCTTACCTAACTAGCTTGCTACACTATAACATTACACAGTTATCACAAGCACCACAGAGCTCATATACTGTAGAGTTGTCCAAAGGTATCTTTGAAGGTGAGTGGCATCAGCAGCAGTGCTAAAGGTGGGGGTAAGGGAAGTGTAGTGAGTGTGAATGGCCACAAAATCAGGTCTCTACAAAGACACACACACTCTCTCACACAAACACACATTTTTACAGTTACCAGGACCGGGATTAGAACTCCTACCTAACTAGTTTGCTACACTATAGCATTATACAGTTATAGCAAGCACCATGGAGCTTATATGTTGAAGAGCTCTCCAAAGGTCTCTTTGAAGGTGAGTGACATCAGCCACAGTGCTAAAGAAGGGGTAAGGGAAGTATAGTGAGTGTGAATGGCCACAAAATCAGGTCTCTACAAAGGCACACACACTCTCTCACACAAACACACACATTTTCACAGTTACCAGAACCAGAATTAGAACTCCTACCTAACTAGTTTGCTATACTATAGTAGTACACAGTTATCGCAAGCACCACATAGCTTATAGGGCTGCAAGCTGCCCGAAGGGTTCTTTCAGGGTGACTGACATCAGCAGGAGTGCTAAAGTAGGGCAATGGGAAGTGTGATGAGTGTGAAAAGCCACAACCACATTCATCTAGAAACACACACACACACATACACACACACACACACACACACACACACACACACACACACACAACTTTACATTTGACAGGACTGAGATTACAACTGGTACATGGATACTTATTTGTACTGCAGTGTTACACAATTATCACGAGCACCACTGAGACTATAAGGCTGAGGGCTAACCAAAGGGATTTCTACAATGAATGACATCAGCACATCATGCGATATAGGCCAATGGGATGTGTACTGGGTGGGAAAAGCCTCATAATAGGATACTTTCTGTCGCTGTCTGTCTCCCTCTTCCCCACATCTCTCTATGTGTGTATGTTTGACATATTATATTATGTTGGCCTTAGATATGTGTGAGTATTCCTATCCAGTGTGTGTGTGTGTGTGTGTGTGTGTGTGTGTGTGTGTGTGTGTGTGTGTGTGTGTGTGTGTGAAGTATCAATGTCATATAATTTGATGTGTGTGTGTGCACAGACATCTGCAAAAAATGGATATCTGTAGTCTATTGTGTTGTCAGACATGAGGTTCATTTCTCTAAGTGTAGGAGCATGCCTAGTATGACCTTCTATATTGAGTGTGTGCATCCATTCCAGGGAGGGTTGGACTCCAGTTCAGGGTTTTGTGTGCTATTTCTATACCTAGCAACCTGTTTTTGCTGGATATCTGTAGAGATGTTGCCAATATGGAGACACAATGGGCGTAACATATGGGGGAATACTGTAACTATTGCTGTCTGTGTTGCTTGTGTAACATGGTTGGCTGTAGCATAGCTTTTCTGACATATGTACTGTTTTACACTGTGATGCATCATGGCATTATCTTCTGACAGTTATCATTTTTTCTCACAGTTATTTACCAGGGAAATACAAGATGAATGAAGCCGAGACCAATATTCTGAGGCATAGACTACACATTCTGGCACACTCCTGCCATTGTGCAGGCTAGCTACAGACAATAGACTGCTGGTTCTGTGTAAATGGTCCAGCACCTTGTTAGTATGCTGGCTGATGATCCCCTTCTTGTGCTTTTCTCAACTTAATGGAATTGCCATATCCTGCTGGGGCCATACCTCTCAGCTGTACAGATACACCCAAGTTATCCAGAGGCAGGACTCGTATATCTGGTCAGTTTATCTTCACATTGTGGTTTACAAGCAGTTTTGTGGCTATTCATTCATGAGTTTGCAGTCAGGTGGTAGTATGGGTGGACATTAGAGTTTCAGACTTCACACACTCTATGACATCCATGCTTCTACATCCCCCTCTGTTATTCTCTCCTTTTCCTAAAATTATGAAAGCAATATCACAGAGGTATCCCCATAGTTTGGACCTTTATCCCAGTAGTATTTATGGCCTGGTCAACAGTCCTTGCAGTAAGACATGGGAGGCATGCTACTGGCATTTGTCAGCATGGTCTTGCATTTGTTTTCTGTTTACTGTATTAGGTTGTTAGTTAGGACCCCATGACATTCCATACATTGGCACTATGGGTGAGGCATGGGCCTTTGCCAGAGGAATGTATGCCATTTGAGAGTGCTGCAGACCATCTTTAGCAGGCTAGTGCATTCTGTCACTCATACATTCCCAGGCTGCAAGCCAGTGGATTACCCTGGGGTGACAGTGGTAAGAGGTTGAGGTGTTCCTGTCAATCCTTCCTGTTCATACTGATCCACGGTCTGGATGTGGGCAAGCTGCTGCTTGCAGCCAGGACACACCTGCATGGGACACCTATTCAGCATGCAACATCATGTGTGTATTCCCATACAGAGATGAGTTCATTCTGTACTCATTCCTTAAAGCAAGGATATGACCTGTGATAAACCTGTGGCTGATGGGGGCGTGAGCTGGGTGCATGTGTGATATGGAAGCTACTGGCACCGACTCACAGATATACCTGGGACATTCCCCTTATGCTGCCTTGTGTGTGAACATGGGCAGTCTATCATTACTTTATAATTGTGCCTTTTGTGGTCTGCCAGTGACTGGCCAGACTACCAGTATTCTATACTAGAGGGACAACTAATGTGATGCTAACTTCTATGTATAATTCCAAACTTATGTGCAGTTGACAGTTATTTTATATGCACTTTATGTAGGTTACTTCCACCTGTGTACTGTTTCTATGTATGGGCCGCCATTAATGGCATGTCCAGCTTTCCAACAGTGACCGATATTGTCATCTGGACAGTGAGTATGTACAACTGCTGACATGGGTGTAGCTGAGAAGCAGTGTGGTTGGCACTGCAGTTGTTGGAACATGGCCCTGTCAACCACTGTACTGTATCTAGGCCACTGAGACACAACCATCCAGGCCTACATGCTGACCACTTCCAGGCAATATTAAACACACAACAAACTCACCACATTGACCCCTGCATATTGCACACATGCAACAATATAGATTGGAACAGCTCTGGCAATCTGTCCTCCAGTGATATTACTCCTCAAACTTACATATTACTGCATTTTTACATGGGATTGTGGGGGAGGGGTACACACCTGAGAACTTTAAACATTTGCAGTGACTACTCGTATTTCGGTTACTCCGTTGGCTTCCATTTCATATTGTATTGTGACCTATCGTGCAGAAAGGACACATATCAGTGGAGTACATGTTAGATTTTAATGGCAGAGATTTCAGTTTCTGACTTCTTACCCTTCAGAAATAAAATGCAACTGCCAGACCTGTTGTAGTATGTGTGTGTAGGTCTGGAGGGGGGCTGTTCACCATTGCCATCATTTGTGGGCCTTAGCGCAGCCTTTCTTTATGGTCATCTACACCTGTCCTGCTGGGTGAGACTGGTGGTGGGTATGTGACCCTCACTGACATACATGTGTGTGACCTACTGACACCCACAGTTATTTGGACCATCACATGTATTGCGGTGGGAGTTGTCACCTTCTGTAGTACTGCCTAGTATGTTGAAACCAGTACTTGTTGTGGATTTCCTGCTGTCCCATATAGCTGCCAGCTGTCTGCTGCTATCCCATTCAGCCACCCAATTCCCTTGCATGCTTGCATCCATACCATACATACAGCTATCAGAACATACTACTGCATTCAGTAATTGATAGGAAGGGTGACTTACCTTGCTGCTGGGCCAGTATTGAGGATGGTGTTGGAGGGCTGACTATGTTGGATGCACATAGTACACTCCCTATACATGGTAGAGCACAGGTAGTGTCATGTTTGGCATCCCTTTTCCTGTATGTGTGAGTCAGAGAGAGGTATCAGTCCCTGTGTCCATACAGTGTCAGTGTGTGTGCTATGCATTGCCTCTTTGCCAAGGCCTGGGCATACTGGGCATGCCTCCTTCTGCCTACAGGGTCAGGCTCAGGAAGTTCCTCCTCCGAGCCCCTCTGTGCCTGTGTTGGCCCTGGCAATGGTGGGGGGCTGTGTGGCCCTGCCCCATGCTGTTCCTGCTGCAGTTGTTTCCACAGAATCATATTGTGTAGCATGGCACATACTATGAACATTTGTGTACATGTAGCTGGAGAGTACTACAAGGCTCCACCGGATATGTCAAGGCAGTGGAACTGTGACATGAGCATCCCAATCACACGCTCTACAATGATCCTGGTTTGTGCGTGTGCCTCATTATGGTGTTCTTGTTCGGGTGTGTGTGCATTTCTGATGGGTGTCATCACCCATGGGTCCAGTGAATAGCCAGCATCCCCCACTAGATGGGCATATAGGATGTCCCCCCCGGCAAACTCCTGATACAGTTGTGAGCAATGCCAGATGTGGGAGTTGTGATAGCTTCCAGGGCTGCCAGCACACACATTCATGATATCGCACACAACCTGGCAGTTAATGGAGGGAAGCCCTTGTGGTTTATGGAGACCCTACCCTGCTCACCAGGTGGTGCTTTGATGTGTATGTGCATGCAGTCTATAGCACCAACTACCTCAGGGAATTCTGCTATACAGTGGAAGAGACGCATTCTTCTGGTCAATGCCTCACAGCTGCTGGGGAAATATATGTGCTCGCTGACATGTGCTGACATGGCATCCAGGAACTGTGTGTGAGGTGTGGCTGGCATAGCTTGATGATTTGCTGTAAAATGTCCCTGTTCACCCTATAGTGCTCCACTATCTCCAGTTCATGTAGGCCCTGGTAGGTTACCTTGGGTCTGTACACTCTTCTCCTCCTCCTCACTGTGGGTCAGTTGTCAGCATTCTCCTCCTCACCACCCTCAGTCTCTAGCACATATTGATTGATTAAAGCAGCAGCAGCCTCTAACACTTCTAGTTAGTTTTGCCAGTTAAATATCCCCCGTCTGTGTACACCGGTGGTGTAGAGTTTATGGGAAAAAACAGTCTGAATGGTGTTTGCATAGTTTATAGTAGTGTGCTGGGCTGCTGCATGTGTAATTGGTTGATTCTGATACATTCCACCTGCCAGCTATGCTAGTTCTCCTTGATTGCCTTCCTACTGCTGTTTCCCTTTCCCAGTCCTCCCTATTTAAGCCCTGAGTGCATGCCATGCATACCCGGTGCTCAAATGTAAACAGTGCTGCCATTTCCTCTTTTTTTCTTTTTTTTTTGTTTAAAATCCGGTGCATGGCGCACACACCTGTTTAGGCTATGTAGACACTGCTCAGGCACATCTGACACACCCCCTTCCTTAGTTGTGCTTAGCTAAGGGCAAACACAGGCCACAGAGCTCCAATGAGCTTAAAACAAGCATGACACACCCCCTTATGAAGTAATTCAGCTCTTGCTCTTGCACTGTTGTATTGCTGCACATACACGGTTAGATACAAGCTGGCACTTTGAAGAAATATGTGATTCAGTATAACTCCCCTTATTTGCATACCCCAGTGTGTAGGTCATTAGTTACTACACTAAAACAGACCCTTTCCCCTTGACAACCAGTGCTTCCTGGTATTGTTTACATTCTGCATGCCATTAACTATAATGGCAAAATGCAGAATTAACTTAAAACTGAGTTTTCACATTTTTTTTTATTTTCAGCACGATCCCGTTTGCGCGCCACTGCCCTATGCTTAAACGGCCAAGATCGCCCAAAAAAAAGTTTAATTTTCATAATGATTAATCACTTTTTAATGCCAATGGCCTTATATTTGGCCATTTGCATGTCTAATGTACATAATACATGTTTTTCCACAAGCTGCCATGCCTCCATTTTGTCAGTTGCAGAAATGTACTCAGTTATTTTCTGAGTACATCTCTGCACTGACTCTGTTCTAGCACGGAGACCTGGCAGCTTGGTGAATCGCTAAATCACCTAATTTGCATGGTTTTCACCAGCAAATTAGGTGATTTGCATATTTTCCAGTTTTCCGTGCTAGAATAGTGTAGGATCACTCGTGCACGTGAAAACGGCACTATCCTGAATCGCTCAGCGGCCATTTTCCATGCAGGAGCTCCTACACTATTCCTGCAAGGAAAATATGGCTTGCTGAATCTTGGGGTTAGTCTGTCCTACTGTATAACCTGTTGCATCTCCTAACCTTCTTTCTCTGTTAGTAACTTCTGCTTAAACTAACCTCCTAAACCCTCAGCTCTACTACTATAGCCCTACTATAGCACCCACCTTTCTCTCCCCCTCCCCTTCTCCACGCTATTTATCTTTCCCCCCACTTTCGATCAATGTTTGTACATTTACCTTCTTTTAAACAATGATTATCTTTTTGTTTTTACTCCTATATGTAGTAAATTTAGACCACTGCTATCAGTGCAACCCTTAACATTCATAATTTTTTCTTTTGTTTTTCTCTTTATAATTAATTTCATATTTGCATTGTTATTTTTAATAGTTTTTGTCCTGTATGTTTATCTTTGCTTATGTTTGCTGGGGAACTTTCCCCTTGGGTCTCCAGTGAAAATGAGCTGCTTACTATCCATGCAATGCAAATAGTTAATAACATTTTCTTTTTTTAAATTATTTTGTATTGTGATTGTTATTTAATAATTGTATATTGTCACTTTATCTTTACTTATGATTGCTGGGGCTTTTCCTCTCAGATCTCCACTGAAAATTGGTTTGTTTGCAAACTCAGTTGGACTAACTTGGTTATCAAATGTGAAATAAATAAATAAAGTGAATTGCTTAGCTATACTTTAGAAACACATTACTTAAAATCAAGTCTGATATCCATAAACATTAAGGTGATTGCAAAATATCTCAAATAATATTTGAACCAAAGGTTAATAAAGTCATAAAGAAAAATGATTCAGTAAAAATTTCAAGAAACACCCTGCCAAGCTAGAGTCATCATTATGCACTACCTTAAACTTCCTGTAGAGAAGGCCCATGCAAAATATGTAAATTATCGTTTAAGGATATTCTAGTGTTTCAGCTGCATGACTTCTGATTATCCTGTAAGCGCGCACGTGTGTGTGTGTGTGTGTGTGTGTGTGTGTGTGTGTGTGTGTGCGTGTGTGCGTGTGTGTGTGTGTGTGTGTGTGTGTGTGTGTGTGTGTGTGTGTGTGTGTGTGTGTGTGTGTGTAGACAGAAAGATAGAAAGACTTTCCCCAGGATTCATTAAGCTCTGTGCAGGAATAGTGCTATTCTGCACGGAGAGGATTGTGGCCGTGTAGAGTAGCAGCAGCGCGCCTTGCTTATTAATGAAGGCACGCTGCTGTATGCTCTACATGGACACGATCCATGTACGAGCACAGGGGGGCTGTCTTTGCAGTGCACAGACACTAAACACACCCCCTACACTCAGAAAGTGCCGTATGGCAGTTTCTAAGGCATGCTGGCATGATTACGTTCTAATATTATGCCAGTATGTCAGTGTCCGTGGACACCGAAATGTGAAATAAATAATTTCAGTGTCCACGGACACTGAAATAAAACAGGCAAACAGGAAAGCAATACAGGGGCTGTGTCACAGAAGCTATGATAGACTCCCTGTATTGCTAAAGCGCCGTACAGCACTTAGGCATTCTGCAGAAGCAGGAAATGTGTGCAAATGCAGATTGTACCTCTCAACCGTACAGATTTTCGCAGAATGTCCAGATCTGCATACCTCTCAACCTCTTAATGCCAGAAATCTGGAGAAAGCTTGACAAAACTGGGGGACAAATAGAGACATATTTTAAATATTGCCCTTATAAACTAAGTTGCTAGAGAGTAACAGGGTTCGTTTTAACATTCTGAAGGATTTGAAGTCTGAAACTCAAATGTTATGTCATTATTTAGTGACTTCAATCCTGAGATTGTCCCAGTGACTTGCCAGGAAAAAAGAGTAAACGGCCAAAAATATGAGCCAAAAATATGGACATTCTGTAAAAATCTGTACAGTTGAGAGGTATGCAGATCTGTACCCCCAAATTCATGATCCAGAGTACAGAACATGATTGTTATCTGGCAAACTAGTGGAAAAGCATTAACAGTGAAGTGAAAAATAATGAGAGACATTTGAGTTCCAGATATCATACCCTTCAGAAAAGTCATGCTATATCAAAGCCTGTTAGTCTATCAACTTTCTAAGTTTATAAGAGCAATACACAGATAATGGTGCAGAAAGCAATGTGCAAACCCCCACAGTAAATAAAAATAAAACAAATATGTAAATTTTTCTTTTTTTCTGTCCGCAATAAAGTTTAAGCGTAGCTGAGTGGGAGTGTGCATCAAGTAGCTATGCTCAGCCTAGCGTACACATCCCAATGAACTAAATAGAAATATATGGCCAGAACAGTGTAAAGTGAAACAGCGTAGTAGTTAGAGTTTTTGTTTAGCAAGCAAGCATTTGCGGTTCAAGTCCCCATTAAAATATATTTTGTTATCAGTAGGTAGTGAATAATATATATATATATATATATATATATATATATATATATATATATATATATTTGTTAACCAGGGTGGTGTAGCAGATCCAAATGTGAGGTGTCAGTGTAGTACAGATGTGAAATCCCCATATAAACACAAGTGTCCCATGCAGCATAGCCACAAAATAATGTATTGTAATGAAAGCACATAGGTGGATGTAATGGAAGGTAAACATACATATCATAATATGTTATTTATGAGAATCAACCCCACAATGCTGATAGTCTGCAAAAGGAAAGCTGAACAATGCTAATTTGTGCTCACCTATGCTTAGACAGAATAAGCATTGCTTATACATAAATTCTAAGCAAGAACTAGCATAGCTAAGCAGATTTGTGCTCTGGTAAGCAGTGCTTAGCATCTAGCCCTCTAAGCAGTGCTCAAACCAGCTAAGTGGGTTTGCCCAGTGCTTAACTTAGCTTAGCATATTCAAAACTGTCCAATCACAGCAAAGGGTGGGAAATCAGTCGTATTTAAACATCACAGGTGGGGATGCAGCTCATAAACAGTTGTAGCTCCACACTGTAGACAGTATGGCTGGTGTTGGAGAGGGTATTTGCTTTCAGGAGCAGCACTGGGGCATATAGAAGTCCAAGGTCATGATAGGACTCCTTGTTAAAAAACATGATGTGAGACTGCTGCAGGACCAGTACCAGGGCTCCCAATATAAAGCGGGGGCCTGGAAAAGTCTTGGCCATAATCTCACCAGTGCCTCTGGCATCCCTCAGACTGGTGAGCAGGTCCAGCACTACTATGCCGACTTGAAGAAGAAGAAGAGGGAGCTCTTGGACCAGTGGGTCCAAGAAGCACAGCAGAGGAATGATGTCCCAGGCGTGTGTAAGTATTCATATCAATAACTGTTTACCAAAGTCCAGCCTGTGTATGTGATGGATAGGTATGCATAAACGTTTCTCTAGCTTCTTTACAGCTCCAGCTGAGTGGGCTGTGAACTAGGAAGCACATGCAAGCAAGTTGCAAAGGCTGCATCGTGAGGCTTGTGAGTAACAATCTAGCTTGTAGTATTCATACCAAATAAATATAAAGGAGTAGAATGTCACCTTGCAGTATTAAAACTGGGTATGGTTTGTATTGAATAAACCAGACAATATTACAGTAATAGTCTCGTATAGGTTATATATAAATAAAACTGTAAATGTCTGTCAATAAAATTCAAAACCCTGGACTGGTTGTCTTTACCCTGGTATTGTATGGATTGAAAGGTGTACATGTTATGCACAGCAACTATAGCTCTGAAAGCATTCTTAACAGCAACTATAGCTCTGAAAGCATTCAACAATCAAGTCTCATCTGACAAAGTTAGTGCCTCTGTAAGAAATGAGATTAACTGATATGAAATGTTTCATGCACCAAGATCTGATATCAGAATAGTAATGTTGTGTTAACCACTGTTTTCCACACTGTGCTATGTCAAAAGGTATGTAAAGGAATGTATGTATAAGACTGTTGTAATTACAAGGTCAGATTGTACAACCAAGAGAGAATTAGACAGAAAACATTCAAATAAAAGACAGCAGTTTCTCAATAGCTCATTCTGATGAAACACAAACTTATTGAATCTTTTGCAGAAGCAGCCACAGTTTGAATCCTGGGAGTGGTAGTAAGCTGTATGCATAATTTCACCTAAGATTTTGTGAATATGTGTAGAAACAGTCAGGTAGTGTTAACAGAAATAGCCTCCACAAGTCTTCCAGGTAAGAGAAAGTATAAAGCTGCTATAAGAAGGATGTAGTTATACTGTGTCCAACACCCATGGTCCAACCCCAAAGCTGCAAATGACAGCAAGATAAGTACATACACCAAGTGATGTCCCCCAAGAAATGTTCAAAAGTATCATGTTGTCACAGCTACTGGTCCCTGTTGCCAACAACCAGGGTGACCGACAGAAATCAAGGCAGAGTATGGCATTAGCGCACACACACACACACACACACACACACACACACACACACACACACACACACACACACACACACACACACAGTATGAGTGCACATATGTAACCCTGACTATGTGAATATGGGTAGAAACAGTCAGATAGTGTTGACACAAATTTCCTCCACTTTTCAACCCAAGGTCATAGGTTATTGTAATAATACCTGTAGAGTAATGATCATTAAAGCTGCGATCACTGCAAGAATCTACATTTGTTAATTGACATCTCTCACTCTCCCCCACCTTATCTTCACCAATAATCTAAACACATAGACAAATGGGTATGTTTTCCATCAAACTTACCATTGGGACATGTGTCCTATTGCTCTACAAATGTTGAAATGTTTTCCAATTAATGTTCACTGTTCAAATACTATCATTGCTGGCATGTTGCTATCAACATAACCTGTATGCCGGTATAATGCCCACCATGGTTCCATATATGCATGTGTTCTGTTTGCTAGGCAAATCATCCACATGTGTTGTTTTGGGTTAATGGGAATACTCATGCATGCTGTTATAACTAATCCTGGAATGTGTTTAGCATTACTAACCAACATATGTTCTAAAACTGCAACACCATAGCACATCTGGAAAGGCCAATCCCAGGGGATCTGCCTCTCCTGCTTCATCTGGCCATGGCACTGGGCCCCAGCACGTCTGAGATCCACCCGAGGACCTCATCTTTCTTTGGTCCTGCACCACCTTCAGGTGGAATTGCCTCAGGGGATGGGGTTCATCCCCCCTGGGCATGAGCATAGACAGGATCCTGTCACCTGAAGCCAGGTCCGGGTTCTGGTGTGTAGTGAGCTCTGCAAAGAATTGGGAGGTCTGCTACACCAGCTTGAGGGCTGCATGGTGCATTTAGAGGGTCAGCCTGCCCCTCCTGCTCAGCCCCCAGCACAGCCACCTTTGGGGCCATAAAGGTGCAGTGGTGACTGCCCATGGGTGGGGACCTCAGTCCCACTGTATCCATTTGGGGGCTCATGTGCTTCTGATTACCAAACACCCCTCCCCGTCCAAGGTGTTTACCCCCCACATGTGTCATATCATGGCCCTGTATGCTGTCTTACCTGTCTTCCTACCCAACTTACCTCCCCAAATATACCTCCTATCCTTCCCCAACATCCCACTCTCATCTTAGAAAAAAAAAGGCAATCTGTTCCCCAAAAAAAAATGTCGCCCCATACATAGCCATCCATTTTGCACACATGTCCACTGGGCATATGTAATCTGCTCTAATTGGCTTCACAACACATTATTGTTGTCCTCACACCTCTCTCAGGGGTTTGAGTGTCCAAATTTACCTCCAAATTCAGTATATATGCACAACTGTTGCTGTAGAAGAAATGGACAGCTATGGACCTTCCCTACACCCATCCTGCACATCCCTAGCTATCTTTCATATTATTTTGCCCTAACCGTGCACCCTTTTTCACCACTTTCCTATCACCCCTTTTTTCTTTTCTTTTAAAGAAATTAGCATGGGGGTAAGTGTGAGTAAGAAGTAGTAAGCGGGACTAAGCCTGTTTGTGTGGTGCTAAGAGATGCCTACACAGATTAAGCACTTTTAACGCTGTCTATCAACATACTTAATGGTAGGTTAGCATTGCTTACCACCACACAAACCCCCACAAACCCACTTACAACTGCTTAAAAGTGCCTTAATCACTCTGTAGCCAACAGCCCTTGTTCTTCCCAGCAACAAAATAATCAGCCCTTGCAAGTCTTGAACCTAGGACCCTGCTGACCATAGCCACAGCAATGTACCACTAAACCATGTGAGCTGTTGCTATGTCTGATGTTTTTTCAAACATATCATTCAGTAGAGTCATTCAACAGCAGGGAAAATGTTTGTTAAAATTAGTCAAGTTTTGTACATATATATAAATGTATATGTGTATGGATATATATATATATATATATATATATATATATATATATATATATATATATATATATATATATATAAACATTAATACATAATATATGTAGAGATATACATATAAAATATACACATATATAATATATATATATATATATATATATATATATATATATATATATATATAAATACATACATACATATATATATACATATCTCTGCATGTACCTAAAACACACACACACATATATATATATATATATATATATATATATATATATATATATATATCAAGATATATATGCAGTCGGACATCAGTCCCATACTCTGAACCTCTTACTGCAACACATCTCTCCAAAGGCTGTCAAAATGGGGGTCAATGGGCCCAAACTAGGGACCTCTTTTAATTATTGCCATTATCCATTCCTTCAAAGCAGCAACTGTTCTGCCTTGCAACAAAATAAGTCCTGCCAAGTCTTGAACCCTGGGTCCTGTAAACTGCAATCAAAACACTGCACAATTACACTATCTCAGCTCTACAAAACAGCAATGGTTTTCCAAACATATCAGTTAGTACAGTCATTCAAGAGTAGGGAAAGGAATCTGTAGAATCAGTCAGGTTCTATATATATACATGTATATATGTATGGAGATGCATATATTTGGACATATATATATATAATATACATATGTACACACACACACACACACACACACACACACATATATATATATATATATATATAAATACATATATATATATATATATATATATATATATATATATATATATATATATATATAGCAACAAACACATGCAATCTGAGGGTCATGCTGCTGCACCCTAGAAGTCTAAATCTGAAAATGCACTCACTGGAAGTATTCCTTAAAATGGGAAACAATGACATCTGTGCTGTAACACAGACCTGGTTAAAGGCAGCAGGAAGCATCCCTCCACTATCAGCCTATAACTCATTCCACACCTTCTGGCTGCAGAACTTGGACTGAAGCTCCAAAGTTGGTGGTATTTCTATATTCATAAAGGATGCACACACCTCCAGAGTGGTAGACCAACATTATGCATTACAGATCCTGCAGGTGTAGCTAACATTAGGTATGGCAGTGGTTCACATTGTAGCCTGCTATAGAAATATTAGTGTCCAACCTAACACTCTCATACTGGTTGACTTCAACTACCCCACCATTAACTGGGAAAGCTACTCATGTACCGATGCACTTGCCCATCACATCGACCTAGTCCTTACTAACATGGCTGACTGTTGTTGTACATCAATAGTCAAATCCTACTGTGTTATATCTCACCAAAACGTAATCACCTTTGGAAATCCACAGCCCTCCCACCCCAACCCCCCTGCACAGGTAACCACCATGAAAAGTCTTTCCAAAGCTAACTATGGCCTCCTAAAAACAGAAGTAGCTAGCATCACAGGAGCCATGCAAATGGAGACTAGTTGCATGACTGCTGAATCAAACAACAATGCACTATGAACACGTACACAAATACATGGATACCATCATACCCAGTAGAACCAAGACCCTCACCTCCAAAAAAAGGAAGCCAATCTGGTGGTCCCCGTCCATAAAAAAACTGTACTACAGAAGGAGGGAACTGAAACAGAATAGGGTGAAGTCCCAAGACTGGAAAAAAACCCTTATCAGCTTCAAATAAAGTTGAGATCCCTCATCAAATACTACAAAGTTAGCTGTGAAAACAGAATTGGAGCACATAGTAAAGACAACCACAAGGCCTCATACACTTATGTAAAGAATATCCATGGCAATGCCAAGATTTGCTCTGAACTACTAGACAATGGTACCTCCAAGATTGAACCAACAAATATTGCCAAATATACTGCCTGACATATTGAGTGCAAACTTTACCCCTCCCCCCCAGGATCATTCACAATACCAGTACACTGCCAGACACCCAGTATTATTGCTGCACAGGTTAAAACAGAAGGAAGAAACTGTTGCAGAAAAGAGGAAAATCCCAGGATGCAAAACACTCCCTTACCAGCCTCAGTAAGAAGCTGAGATCCCTCATAAAATCCTCCAAAGCTAGTTACAAAAATAAAATTGCCAAAGATTCCAAAGACAACCACAGGGCATTCTATATTTATGTCAATAATCTAAATGGCAATGCTCAGATCTCCTCTGAGCTACAACAGAATGGCATTGAATATACTGATCACAAAGATATTGCCAATATCCTGAAAGATCAATTTAATGCCAACTTCACCCCCCTCACCCCCTAAAGGGCTCATCTCAATACCAAAAGATTGCCAAATTCTGGTAATCATGCCCACACAGGTAGAAACAGCACTCTCCAAAGCTAAGAATACAGCAGCCATGGGACCAGATGACATCCCGGGCTGTGTACTACATGAACTACAAAATGAACTGGCACCTCACCTAAGTGTCATGTTTAATCATAGCCTCACCTCAGGCTTCGTGCCCACTGAGTAGTGCACAGCTACAGTTATCCCACTCCAGAAGGTGGGATCCACCATGGATCTCGGGATCTACCGTCCCATCATTCTGACAAGCCTGATCTGCAAGGGCATAGAATGCATTGTCATGGAACTTATAAACAAAGACATTGGCAACCTTTAAACACTGGACCCCACCCAGTTTGGGTTCGTGAAGGGCCGATCTTGTCTCCTGAATCTGATCGACTTCTTCGAATCAATCTCCAGAGCTGTAGACGAGGGTAAGGCAGTCCACACAGCCTATCTGGACCTCACCAAGGCCTTCAACACCATCCCCCACTCGGGAATCATAGATAAACTTACTAAGCCGGGCATAAATCCCTATGTCACTCGATGGGTTGCCAATTGGCTTAATGATAGAACCCAGACTGTAAAAGTAGCCGACTCCAAATCCAGCTCCAGACAAGTGACAAGTGGAGTACCTCAGGGTTCAGTCCTGGGACCGCTCTTGTTTGGTATCTACTTCTCTGAAGTACAGGCCAACACTAAGGGACTCTGACTAACAAAGTTCGCAGATGAAATGATGTGGATATTCTATAAAAAGGCCTTACAGCAACAGATGCCTGGTGCCAGAGCCATGGGCTCAAGTTTAATGCCAAGAAATGTATAGTTATCCCCTTTAGGAAAAACCACATACCCATGAATTACCACATAGGTGGCAGTACACTGAACACCGAAAGTGTGATGAGAGACTTAGGGGCACTGGTGGACAGTGGTCTCACCTTCAATAACCGCATCACCACAACAGTCAGGAAATTCTTCTATGTGGCACATCTCATCACTAAGGGCGTTTCATCCAGGAAAAAGGAGGTCATTGTCCCACTGTACTCATCCCTCATTAGACCCATTATAGAATACAGTGCCCCATTTGGTATGTACCTCTCAAGACATCTGCAACAACTGGAAAGGCCACAGAAATACCTCACTAAAAGAATCACAGGCCTAAAGCAGATGCCCTATGCTGACCATCTAAAAAAACTCCAGCTATACTCTGTGGCATATTGTCTACTCAGAGGTGATCTCTGCTTAACATACAAGGTCATGTCAAACCCTGAGCTGTTGGACATGCTCCACTTAAAGAAATCCCAATCCCTCAGAGCCACATGCTCCAGGGATCTAAACCTTGTTATCACAATGAACACAACATGCTGGATGGATAGGTTCCTGACCCAGAGACTCCCCATACTCTGGAATAGACTGCCCATACATGTCAAGCAGAACACCTCCTTGGCCTTCTTCAAAAGGAACCTTGACAATTGGATGGGAGATAGGAAATTCACCCTGGGGATCACATCAGTCACCCTACTAGACAGGGGTCCAGGGAAGTAAGTGTCCTTAAGTCTCTCATCACACTTTTGGTGTTCAGTGTACTGCCACCTATGTGGTAATTCATGGGTACATGGTTTTCCCAAAGGGGATAATTATACATTTCTTGGCATTAAGCTTGAGCCCATGGCTCTGGCACCAAACATCTGTTTCTGTAAGGCCCTTTTGTAGAATATCCACACCATTTGGGGATTCAATAATGTCTTCCAGTTTGCAGTCATCTGCGAACTTTGTTAGCCAGAGTCCCTCAGTGTTGGCCTGCACTTCAGAGAAGTAGATGCTAAACAAGAGCTGTCCCAGGACTGAACCCTGAGGTACTCCACTTATCACCTGTCTGGAGCTGGATTTGGAGTCAGCTACTTTTACAGTCTGGGTTCTGTCAGTAAGCCAGTTGGCAACCCATTGAGTGACATAGGGATTTATGCTTCCAGAGTGGAGGGGTAGTGTCAAAGGCCTTGGCAAGGTCCAGATAGGCTTTGTGGACCTCCTTACCTTTGTCTACAGCTTTGGAGACTGATTCAAAGAAGTCAATCAAGTTCAGGAGACAATATCGGCCTTTCACGAACACAAACAGGGTGGGGTCCAGTGTTTGAAGGTTGCCAATGTCTTTGTTTATAAGGTCCATGATAATGCATTCCATGCCCTTGCAGATCAGGCTCGTCAGACTGATGGGACGGTAGTTCCTGGGATGCAAGCTGGATCCCCCTTTGTGGAGTGGGATAACTGTAGCTGTGTGCCACTCAGGGGGGACGAAGCCTGAGGTGAGTCTATGATTAAACATGACACTTAGGTGAGGTGTCAGTTCATTTTGTAGTTCATGTAGTACACAGCCTGGGATGTCATCTGGTCCCATGGATGCTGTATTCTTAGCTCTGGAGAGTGTGGTTTCTACCTGTGTGGCCATGATTACCAGAATTTGGCAATCTTTTGGTATTGAGATGGGCCCTTTAGGGGGTGAGAGGGGAGTGAAGTTGGCACTAAATCAATCTGCCAGGATATTGGCAATATCCTTGGGATCAGTATATTTAATGCCATTCTGTTGTAGCTCATAACATATCTGAATTGCCATTTAGATTCTTGACATACCTATAGAATGCCTTGTGGTTGTCTTTGGAATCTTTAGCAATTTTATTTTTGTAACTTGCTTTGGAGGATTTAATGAGGGATCTCAGCTTCTTTCTGAGGCTGGTAAGGGAGTTTTTTGCATCCTGGGATTTTCCTCTTTTCTGCAACAGTTTCTTCCTTCTGTTGTACAGTTTGTTTATGGCAGGGGACCACCAGATTGACTTCCTTTTTTTGGAGGAGAGCATCTTGGTTCTATTTGGGATGGCACAATTCATGCACGAGTGGATGTGCTCATACAGTGCCTTAGTGTAGGATTCAATAGTCGAACTTTCAGCTCCCGTCTGCATGGGTGTCATGAAGTTTGTCATTTCTGACATGAGCAGCATGAAGTTGTCTTTGGAGAAGTTTTTTACAGAGGTTTCCTTACTGGGGGTTGGGGGTGGGATGTGGATGTCAAGGGTGATTAGCTTATGGTCAGACCTGACCAATGAGGAGGTGACCACTGGTGTGGAGCATCTATCTCCCATGTTGGTAATGACCAGGTCTAGAATACTGGAGCCCCTGGTAGGACAATGGATTAGTTGATCCAGGGCATTGGAATTTATGAATTCCAAGAACCGTTGGGAAAAGGTGTTGGTACCCGAGTAGTTTTCCCAGTTAATGGCAGGGTAGTTGAAATCACCCAGTATTAGGGTGTTTGGTTGTATCTTAATATTTTCCAGTACATTTAGAAAGGTGTAGTGAGAATCTTGGGGCATGGTATGGGATCTGTAGCAAGCTAAAATTTGGATTGCAGTCTTACAGTTAGTTGTACCTGGAGAATTTCAGACGTATTGTGTCGGCAACTAGCCTGGAGGTGTGAATATCCTTGGTGAATATGGACACTCCTCCACCTTTAGGGTTTCGGTCTTGGTTTTGTGGCCGAAATGTGTGGTAAAAGTTGAAGCCTGATATTGCAGGGGTGCTCTCTGGAGCCTTGAACCAGGTCTCAGTTACTGCACAGATATCGATGTTCTCCATTTTTAGGAGTGCCTCGAGAGAGTGCATTTTGAGGTTTAAACTTCTAGCATTGAGTAGCATTACCTTCAGATTTTGCATGCTTGTATCTTTCATGGTGTTGGTTTTGTCCTTTGAACCTTGCCTAAAAAAGACACTGTAGGGGTGGCAAGAGCTTTAGCCAGTAACTTGAATCCCAGGGGTGACAGGTGCAGACCATCTCTGGCAAAGCATTGTTTTTTGTCGATCATGTCATCCCAGGCAGACAGATACTGAATCTGCTTTGAATGACACCAGAAGCTTAGCCAGTTGTTGAAGTCAATCATTTTGTCGTGATACTGTGGTATCATTCTGGGCGAAGGCAGGATGCTACTCAGGGCTAGAGTCATACCTGCCTGGGCCACATGATCCAAGAGCTCTTCCATGTCTCTTTTCATGTAGTCCAGGGAGGTACGTCTCAAGTCATTCACTCCAACATGGACAATGACAGAGTCATATTTCTACTTGTTGTGGAGTGACTTGAGTGCATGCGTTATGTGGCAGATCCTGGCACCCGACAGGCAGCTGACTGTAATTTTCTCCTTGTTCAGCCTGATGAGTGGGACATCAGTGTGCCTGACTATAGAGTCACCTATGACTAAAGTGTTGGGTATATTTTCTTGCCTTAAGGGCTGTTGTTGGGTGGCATACTGGTGTTGTGATCTATGTGTCACTTTGGTTGTGACTGGTGTGTTTGTTTGCGTTTCAGTTTAGGAGGTCCCTGTTGCTTGGGCAGGTTAATGTTAAGGGCCTCCGCATATGTGGGTTTAGTGTTGCTATGTGTGGGTGTTGATGGTATGGGTTTTGAAGGGCTATGTGTTGCTTGAGGTGTAGTGCAGGTGTTAACCTTCTCCTCTTGACTGTCTAGCACAATCTTGGCTGGAGAGAGCTTTGCTTCCAGTTTGGCTATGTAAGTGCATCTCTCGCAAGTTGTAGTGTTGGGTGGTAGGAGGAGAGGGTTGTCTGTGTACATGAGGCAGTTGCTGCATTGCCCCAGTATGCCCAGATTCACCAGGTGGGCAGGAGAAATCACCAGAAGCTGACCCTTGGACATGCCTGTTTAGGTGCTTTTTTGTAAAGTACAAGAGCTGTTTTCCCTTACCTTTGCAAGGTACTTTGCAATTATAGGCTGTTTAGTGCCTATGATTAATTTCTCCTTATTAACAAGGGGAGTTGAGTGCTTGTATCAGTTTAGGGATTCCTAGTGCTTTCCAGCTGGTTCTAGAGCAAGTGCTAGTCACAGGGGTTCAGATTTTAATGCTACTACTGAGAAACCAGCTAGTTCTAAGGGAAAATTTGAAAAGCAGACTTTCTGGCACCTGCAATAGTTTAACTGTAGCCCCGTGGTGCTGCATGATGTGAAAAGCACGCAAACACACTTATTTTTAAGCCAGAAAGTTGAAAGGGATAGAAATCAGCCCAAAATGGCTAATAAAATTACAATTTCAGAGCTAGAAACCACTCTTCTAGTGTTAGATAGACAGTACAATGCTCACCACTCCCACTGGTAAGCAATAGGACTTCCCTCTACCACAGCAAGGTCTGGTTAGCTCTGAACACAGAAAATAAAGTCCTGAAACCAGCAAAGCCTGGGATCTGGACTATACTAGTTAGGAAAGGCAGGAAACGAGAAAACAAGATAGTATTTTTTTTGTTTTTGTTTTGTTTTTGTTTTTTTTTTTGTTTGTTTATTAAAACAGGCTAAACAATGCAATCATACAGTAAATAAACACAGAAAAGGCTAGCGCACTTGAGTGTGTAGCCCTAAACAGTAAATGCAATTAAAACTCTACAAAATTAGCAGTTTAAAACTTTTTAAATGAAACAAGGCAAGTGTGCAACTGAAAAACGATTTAAGAGGCAGTAATACAGTAGAATAAGTAGCTAGTTTACATATACAGAAAGGTCTATATATACAGAAAAGTAGCTAAAACAACACTAAAACAATTCCGATGCAGTGCAACCTAGAGCACTTGAGTTGTAGCAATATTAAGGCAAATACAGTTTTAATAAATGTACTAAAATATACTCTATATTTCCAAAATGTTTGAGAAGCACAATCAGGACAGTAAGAGTTTCAGTCAATTTTTTTTTTTTTTTTTTTTTTTTTGCTTTTAGAAATGGAGAAAGGAGAAACAGAAGGAAAGTGGGTTGGCCTTCTCAGATGTTTTCTCTGTATTAGGTAGAATGAGCTAATGACACTAGACTGGGAGGAGTGTCCAAGATCAAATTTAGAGTAGGAGAGGGCAACTGCAAGGCCCACAGGTATAAAGAACAAAATACCAAAAGGGAGGGAGGGTGAGGAGCTAGTCAGAACACACTACAAAAAATCACTTCAGGCAGAAAACACTACAGGCAGTGAGCCAATAGCTATCAAATACAGTAATAAAGTATGCAACAGAAATTAAAAGTGCTATAAATATCTAGAATAACCAATAACTAATAAAAATAAGCAAAACAATAGTCTACTTATTGTTATATATCACAGATCAGAGTTTTAGTCAGTGCTCCTTCTCCAAAAGCTCTGTGTGGAATGACACAGAAAACACTCAAATTAACTTCTTAAGTAACAGAAACATGAAATCTGAAACAACTTTAAAAAAATCTGAAAAGAACCAATGAGGTGCTTTCTCCAAACTGTAGACCTGGCAACCCCAACCAGCAATGACCACAAACACTACACTCTCACTGTAGTGGGGGATGGTTTTTGCTAACTAAGATGGCCTTGAAAATAAGCTGAGAACACAATCTCTAACAAACAACTAGGCCCAGAAACACAATCTTAAATATGGAAACTTTTCAGGCAGAAAACACTACAGGCAGTGAGCCAATAGCTATAAAATACAGTAATAAAGTATGCTGCAGGCAATAAAAGAGCTATCAATATCTAGAATAACAAATAACTAGTAAAAATAAGCAAAAAAAATAGTCTACATATTGTTATATATCACAGATCAGAGTTTTAGTCAATGCTCCTTCTCCAAAAGCTCTGTGTGGAATGGCAGAAAACATTCAAGTTAACTTCTTGCGTAACCGAAAGTTCAAACTTGAAACAACTTTAAAACAAATCTCAAAAGAACCAATGAGGCGCTTCCTCCAAGCCTTAGACCTGGCAACCCCAACCAGCAATGACCACAAACACTACACTTTCACTGTAGTGGGGGATGTTTATTGCTAACTAAGATGGCCTTGAAAATAATCTGAGAACACAGCCTCTAACAAACAACTAGGTCCAGAAACACAATCTTAAATATGGAAACTTTTCAGGCAGCAAACACTACAGGCAGTGAGCCAATAGCCATAAAATACAGTAATAAAGTATGCAGCAGACAATAGAAGTGCTATAAATATCTAGAATAACCAATAACTAGTAAAAATATGCAAAAAAATAGTCTACTTATTGTTATATATCACAGATCAGATTTTTAGTTAGTGCTCCTTCTCCAAAAGCTCTGTGTGGAATGGCAGAAAACACTCAAGATAACTTCTTAAGTAACAGAAAGTTGAAACCTGAAACAACTTTAAAAAAATCTCAAAAGAACCAATGAGGTGCTTTCTCCAAGCCGTAAACCTGTCAACCCCAACCAGCAATGACCACAAACACTACACAGTCACTGTAGTGGGGGATGGTTTTTGCTAACTAAGATGGTCTTGAAAAAAGCTGACAACACAGCCTTTAACAAACAACTAGGCCCAGAAACACAATCTTAAATATGGAAACTTTTCAGGCAGAAAACACTACAGGCAGTGAGCCAATAGCTATAAAATACAGTAATAAAGTATGCAGCAGACAATAAAAATGCTATAAATATCTAGAATAACTAATAACTAGTAAACATAAGCAAAAAAACAGTCTACTTATTGTTATAGCTCACAGATCAGTTTCAGTCAATGCTCCTTCTCCAAAAGCTCTGTGGAATGGCAGAAAACACTCAAGTTAATTTCTTACGTAACAGAAAGTTGAAACCTAAAACAACTTTTTAAAAAATCTCAAAAGAACCAATGAGGTGTTTTCTCCAAGCCGTAGACCTGGTAACCGCAACCAGCAATGACCACAAACACTACACTCTCACTGTAGTGGGGTATATTTTTTGCTAACTAAGATGGCCTTGAAAACAAGCTGAGAACAAAGCCTCTAACAAACAACTAGGCCCAGAAACACAGTCTTAAATATGGAAACTTTTCAGACAGAAAACACTACAGGCAGTGAGCCAATAGCTATAAAATACAGTAATAACATATGCAGCAGACAATAAAAGTGCAATAAATACCTAGAATAACCAATAACTAGTACAAATAAGCAAAACAAAGTCTACTTATTATTATCTATCACAGATCAGAGATTTAGTCAGTGCTCCTTCTCCAAAAGTTCTGTGTGGAATGGCAGAAAACTCAAGTTAACTTCTTAAGTAACAGAAAGTTGAAACCTGAAAGAACTTTAAAAAAATCTCAAAAGAACCAATGAGGTGCTTTGTCCAAGCCGTAGACCTGGCAACCCCAACCAGCAATGACAACAAACACTACACTTTCAGTGTAGTAGGGGATACTTTTTGCTAACTTAGATGGCCTTGATAATAAGCTGATAACACAGCCCCTAACAATCAACTAAACCCAAAAACATAATGTTAAATATGGAAACTTTTCAGGCAGAAAACACTACAGGCAGTGAGCCAATGGCTATAAAATACAGTAATAAAGTATGCAGCAAACAACAAAAGTGTTACAAATATCTAGAATAACCAATAACTAGTAAAAATAAGCAAAGGAATAGTCTACTTATTGTTATATATCACAGATCAAAGTTCTAGTCAGTGCTCCTTCACCAAAAGCTCTGTGTGAAATGGCAGAAAACACTCAAGTTAACTTCTTAAGTAACAGAAAGTTGAAACCTGAAACAACTTTAAAAAATCTCAAAAGAACCAATGAGGTGCTTTCTCCAAGCCGTAGACCTGGCAACCCCAACCAGCAATGACCACAAACGCTACACTCTCACTGTAGTGGGGGATGGTTTTGGCTAACTAAGATGGCCTTGAAAATAAGCTGAGAACACAGCCTCTAACAAACAACTATGCCCAGAAACACAATCTTAAATATGGAAACTTTTCAGGCAGAAAGCACTACAGGCAGTGAGCCAATAGTTATAAAATACAGTAATAGATTATGCAGCAGACAATAAAAGTGATATAAATATCTAGAATAACCAATAACTACTAAAAATAAGCAAAATAACAGTCTACTTATTGTTATATATCACAGATCAGAGTTTTAGTTAGTGCTCCTTCTCCAAAAGCTCTGTGTGGAATGGCAGAAAACAGTTAAGTTAACTTCTTAAATAAGAGAAAGCTGAAACCTGAAACAACATTAAAAAAAATCTCAAAAGAACTAATGAGGTGCTTTCTCCAAGCCATTGACCTGGCAACACCAACCAGCAACGACCACAAACACTACACTTTCACTGTAGTGGGGGATAGTTTTTGCTACCTAAGATGGCCTTGAAAATAAGCTGAGAACAAAGCCTCTAACAAACAACTAGGCCCAGAAACACAGTCTTAAATATGGAAACTTTTCAGGCAGAAAACACTGAAGTTAACTTCTTAAGTTACAGAACGTTAAAACATGAAACAACTTTAAAAAAAATATATCAAAAGAACCAATGAGGTGCTTTCTCCAAGCAGTAGACCTGGCAACCCCAAGCGGCAATGACCACAAACACTACACTCTCACTGTAGGGGGGGATAGTTTTTGCTACCTAAGATGGCATTGAAAATAAGCTGAGAACACAGCATCTAACAAACAACTAGGCCCAGAAACACAATCTTAAATATGGAAACTTTTCAGGCAGAAAACACTACAGACAGTGAACCAATAGCTATAAAATACAGTAATAAAGTTTGCAGCAGACAATAAAAGTGCTATAAAAATCTAGAATAGCCAATAACTAGTAAAAATATACAAAAAAAAGTCTACTTATTGTTATATATCACAGATCAGAGTTTTAGTCAGTGCTCCTTTTCCAAAAGCTCTTTGTGGAATGGCAGAAAACACTCAAGTTAACTTCTTAAGTAACAGAAAGTTGAAACCTGAAACAAATTTAAAAAAATATCAAAAGAACCAATGAGGTGCTTTCTCCAAGCTGTAGACCTGGCAACCCCAACCAGCAATGACCACAAACACTACACTCTCACTGTAGTGGGGGATGTTTTTTGCTAACTAAATGGCCTTGAAAATCAGCTGAGAACACAGCCTCTAACAAACAACTAGGCCCAGAAACACAATCTTAAATATGGAAACTTTTCAGGCAGAAAACACTACAGGTAGTGAGCCAATAGCTATAAAATACAGTAACAGCTTATGCAGCAGACAATAAAAGTGCTATAAATATCTAGAGTAACCAATAACTAGTAAAAATAAGCAAAAACAATTTACTTATTGTTATATATCACAGATCAGGGTTTTAGTCAGTGCTCCTTCTCCAAAAACTCTGTGTGGAATGGCAAAAAACACTCAAGTTAACTTCTTAAGTAACAGAAAGTTGAAATCTGAAACAACTTTTAAAAAAATCTCAAAAAAAAACAATGAAGTGCTTTCTCCAAGCCGTAGACCTGGCAACCCCAACCAGCAATGTCCACAAGCCCTACACTCTCACTGTAGTGGGGGATGTTTTTTGCTAACTAAGATGGCCTTGAAAATTAGCTGAGAACACAGCCTCTAACAAACAACTAGGCCCAGAAACACAATCTTAAATATGGAAACTTTTCAGGCAGAAAACACTACAGGCAGTGAGCCAATAGCTATAAAATACAGCAATAAAGTATGCAGCAGACAATAAAAGTGCTACAAATATCTAGAATAACAAATAACTAGTAGAAATAAGCACTAAAACAGTCTACTTATTGTTATATATCACAGATCAGAGTTTTAGTCAGTGCTCCTTCTCCAAAAGCTCTGTCACCCATTTATGCATGCCATTGTCCAAACGTCCTGATATAACAGTTTGAGAAGTATGATTGAGCAGCAAGACTGTAAATACAGTGTGCCATACTAACATAGAACAGAAATGTACACCAGGTATCCCCTGAGCACATGTCTGTATGCGTATGTTCAGCTGGAAGGCACTAACTACTAATAACATGGGTTTCAAGCAGTCTGGTACATAGGTTGTGCATGTTGCACATGTGTGTAATATCAGTGTCAGTGCATACAACAGTCATAAATGTGTACTGCTACTGGTTGTTGCATTGCCCTGAAACTGATATGGGTACTAGAGTAGGCATGATTATCAGGTAGTAATCGGAGAAGTGTCCAACTCTGTTATGACCCTCTGTTCATGCCTACCACTAACAGCTATATTAACACCTATATACAGTGGATATCACAAGTGTACACACCCCTGTTGGAATGCCAGTTCTGTGTGCTGTATGACAGAGACCACAGAAAATCATTTCATAATGTTTCTCATCTTGAATGTGACCCCTGACCTGTACAATTCCATTGAAAAACAAAGGTATTTCTAGGAAGGTAAGCAACTATTGCCAAGTGAAGATGTGCCATGATGTTAGAGTCCAAACCAAGATGAATGAATGTTGTAACCATCTCAAGAGGTGCATACATGACATATCAGTTTAAGGGTGTGGACACTCATTAAACTGGCTTATTGTACTGATTATTATTTTCATATGTTTTCACAGACCAGATTGTTATGTTTCCAATTGAATTGTACAGGCTATAGGTCACATTAAAGGTGGGAATTGTTTTGAAATGAGTTATTGTGGTGTCATGTTTCAATTGCACAAATACCAGGCATTGTAACAGGGGTGTGTGCACTTTATATCCACTGTAGCTATATGGACTCAGCAGTACCTTACCTGTATAACCAGCCTCCACCAAGGTAGAGTAATCCCCTTTGGTGGACAGCAGCAATACACAAACCACATAATAGGTTGCTATATTGGCTGTACAGGGACACATAAGTGCAGGCAACAACTTGGAAGCAAGTCCACCTCTATCTGAGCAAACACGTAAGTTCACAGGTGACTTCATGTAAGGCTGACTATGACTACAAATCAGATATATCCACACCACCAAAGATAATTGCAACAGTGTTTACACATATGTTGTCAGTCTCAGAGGCAACAACACAATTCACCCTGTACTGGGGGTAAAGCACACCTCATACACACATGCTATGGATATAGGTAACCTGCATCAGACAGGTTAGGTGGGAACATTGCCACCCTGTCCACCTCAGTTGTATAGGGGGATATACGCATCAACCACACTCCTCTCAGCAATGATGAGCATGTACATATTGCCTACTGATGGCAACAACAGCAAATCTCCATGGGGCAATAGGGCATAATAACATCACTCTCTGCCTCCTACATGAACTCAGGTATGTGCTCACAGCTCCATCACACACCACAGTCAAACACAGACCTGCCACCATCCACACACCATCCACATGGAAGATGGCCACTGTCATCCCTCTACACAGAGGATTATGCAATTAAGTGTCCAACACTGGAGGGAAGAAGATAGCTCAGGGCCAGGAGTGTAATGCAAGCTGCTATAGCCATGATAGACTGGAGGGTTATGGTGTAGTTTGGATTATTTGCAAGTAATATCCACTGTTGATGTGCAATTTGACAACCGTATGATGTCCTGTGGCCTTTTTTCCTGTTTATGTCTTCTAGGTAACGTGTAGAGGGCTCATCTACCAGCATTCTCTGTTGGGGAAACTGACATCATCACCCAATATGTGATCAAACATTATGCCCTATTATTTGGACGGAGAACACAAGATGTGTGGAAGAGCACCCCCTTGTGGAATGATCTGGTCCACAGGGTAAATGATTCCGGCCTGCACAGCAGAAGTTATGAGCAGGTGCGGCATCGAGCCACTGACCTCATCCGCCTTGCCCGTCAATGGGCTGCTGCTGCAGCAAGGGACCAGCTAGCCACAGGTGGCGGCCCAGCCATCCAGCCCCATCTGACACCGACCGAGGAGCTCCTCGCCAACCTTGGGGCACCCGTCCAATGCACAAGCCATGAAGCTGAGGAAAGCATTGTGGAGGTGGGTTGCACCCACACCCTGCATGAGGAGCGTGAAAGTAAGGCCCCAGTGCACATTACTAGAACACTGTTTCTTATCCATTTCTATCTGTATACTATCTACATGTATATGTCAGCTGAGATAGTAGGTCTTGTTTGTGTTTAGTAATGCACAGATGTGTACATCTATGATGATGGACAGCATATTTTGTAGTATGGGGGTTGTACTGTTAATGTGCTGAAATGCTGCTTCCACCCTGTACCAAGGCCACATCAGTGGCTACTGACATTACCTCCCTCCCACAACTATTTAGGTCCCTCTGGTATTCAACTGGGACTGCAGCTTGTAGCTGGTGAGTATGGAATTGTTTTGTTGAGGTTTGCCAATACACCGGCCATGTTAAGCCCATGCTATTTGCCATGCACACATTTATCACACATACCCATAATGCATGATGTACATGTTCAGTTTTGTTGGTGTTAACTGCACTGCATCACAGTGGTCACTATGGTGTCATATCTGAAGGGTATGTAAGATTCCTGCAGTATACCTCACAACCTGTCAGTGCAAGATGTGTGGACAGAGGATAACAAAATGGTGGGAACAAATGGGCTACAGTAGGGACATGTATGAAACATTACCCTTATACAGTGTATACAACAGTGTACACACACCTATTAAGATGGCAACTGTTCCTGATATATACAATGATAGACCACAATAATACATCCCACACCTTTTACAACCTGTAATGTGATTCCAACATTAACAATTAACGTATATAATAGCATTATATGTTAGTGCAACAAATATGGGGTATACACTCCTTACAAAACACTGGATGCATATGTGTGTGCACACACTCAATATAACATATTGTGGAGGCAGCTTCTGATGTACTGATAGCATTCACTCTACTTGAGTACACACCTGCCATCAAGTACAGGGCCTCAATGTCACACCAAGTAATGGTCTGCTGTCTGAGAAGTATGTTCATTACAGCTCCTCCGTTGCCTGCAACAGAAGCTGCCATGGCTTGCACACATCTTACAAAACATCAAAAGGATCCCATATCTGAAATGCAGCAGTCAGGAGTAGAGAAAAAAATTACCTCACCATTGCATATACCATGGAAAACAGTGCAGACAGTGATCTAGAGGTGTATTAAATATGGGACAACAGTGATGCTGAAATGAACCAGATGCCCATCCAAAACAGATAACAAAACATGTAGAAAAGTGGTCAGGGAGGCTGCCAGGAGACATGCAGCAACACAGAGGGAATTGCAGGAAAGTCTAGCAAGTACTGCCTGTGTAGTACCGGTGGCAACAATCGTCTGGATTCCACATAAGTGTAGCCTATGGGTAGGGTAAGTAAATGGAAGATTTTCCCCACAAGAAACAACATCCAGGGCTGTGTACAGGTAGCAAAAGTATAACATCAAGTCTCCCAATGGCATGTGTTGCGATGTGTAATGGTGTCATGACACCAGGTTTCAAACCTACAAACAGTATTCATTGAGATATGTGTGGTGCACAAGCAACACCTCACTTCAGCTCAGGGCACCATCCCCAACTTGAAGCTTGCTGGTGCCAGTGTACACCCTTAGGGTTGCTGTTCATTAGCTGAAACTAGGCCTGTAGACATGGTGGAGGGGATTTTGAACACTGCAAAATAACACTCACATGTGGCCCACAGTTGTCAAGCATCTGCAATAAGGCTGAGGGTGAGGAGGGGTTTCAGCTTCAAACACAACAGTGAACTGAACCATACATCCAAAGTTATCTACGAATGGCTGTATCTGAACACATTCAAGGTTATAAATTGGCCCAGACATAACCCAGACTCAACAGCAATAGTAAAGCCTCTGTGTGACCTCCAAGAGGTGTGCACATGACCTGGCCTTGCAATCTGGCAGTGTTGGGGGACCTTTGTAGCGAAGACAGACCAAATAATGCCAGGTCAAGATGTGCCATGCTAGTATACCCCTTACCAGGAATAGTAACTGCTGTAGTTCACTTAACAGGTGCTTCAACAAACCATTGGTCTAAGGGTGTTCACACTTATGCAACCCCCCATATTGTACGCATCTCATTCAGTATCCTCACGACTAACACATTTGGATGGCACAGTGGTAGCATTGTCACCTCACAGCAAGAGGTTCTCTGGTTTGATTCTCTGCTGGGATGCCTTCTGTGTGGAGTCTGCATGTCCTCCCTGCATTCATGTGGTTTCCTCTGGGTGCTCCAGCTTCCTCCTATGTTACAAAGACATGCATCTGGAGCCTTTCCCCCGGGCCTACTCTGAAAACTGGCTTTGTTCCAAGTCGGACTTTCCCAGTTAATAAATAATAAATAAATAAATAAATAAAATTTGTTTGATTCTTGATTGGATTGCACAAGTCATATGTCACATATCAGGTGTGTGTAATGTTTTCAAATACAGTACTGTGGCCCCATTTCATATCATAGAAGAGGCTGGCATGTCATCAGGTGTGTGTACTCTCCTCATATCTACATTAAGCTTTGAAGGTCATTGGTGTAACTGGATTTTATCGCACATACATGCACTGCTGATGATGAGATCTGCAAACCAATAGTCAGTCATTAATTAGTGACATCAGTCCTCATATCATCCCAGTTATGTGTCAGACAAACACATAGGGGTTGTGAGGAACAGAGAAAGCATAACTGCCAGACATCTACACATTCAGCAATGATTTGTACAGTTGTGAGGTATGGTCTACAGTACATGCCAGTGTGCTATACCGGTGCACAGCAATAATGTGTATATGGGTGTAGTGTGTTCCAGGGGAAGGGATATCACCTAACACGACTCATGCATCCTAGAGATGTATATTGTTACTAACAGGGATTAAGAATGGCTGCAATGCATGATGTTGAGTGCCATGTGTCATGCATGTCAACTGTTGGGTAATGTGAGGTCTGTGTAATCTCTTTGTGCCACCTTGCCTGTAAGTGTGTGTGTGTGTGTGTGTGTGTGTGTGTGTGTGTGTGTGTGTGTGTGTGTGTGTGTGTGTGTGTGTGTGTGTGTGTGTAAGTAAACCATAAAGTACAGGTATTAATTTAGATATATTGTCTTCCCCTCACAGGTGGCGATGTGGGTTGGGGTCCCTCCCTCCCATGGGGAAAATTATGTCAGTGTCTCTGCAGACTCTGACAATGATGATAGGCATAGTGAGGTACAGGCAGGGTTGTCAGGGGCTGAATCTGTGCCATTGGTTAGCATTCCCCTTTTATCCACCCCATCCCCGCACACAGTCACAATGCCCACACATACACCATCACCAGTGGCCATAGATGAGGGACAGTTGGCGGGTGGTGGCATGGGACGGGAAAGTGTGGTAACTATGGCATGTGTGTCTGTAGATACCAGCCATAGCTGGATAACAGATAAGGTCCCACACAGGCAGATGGACAGGGTTGCTCACAGGAGGACTGCTGCCCATCATGCCCCTGCCACAAGTGCCACAGCAGGTGTCACCAGACGCATGTTTTGGACCATCATGGAGGCACAGGCACATATGGAATGTTACACCAGAGATGGTCTGAGGCTCCAGAGGGCTACTCTACCTGCTGTATATGACAACATCTGTGATCTTGCAGATGCCCACGGTTATTATGAGGAGGTCATGGATAGACAGTTGGGTGAGATGGTGGAAATCATCGACCATGGGATGTCTGTGCTAGAGCATGTGGTGGGAGTAGGGCATAAGCCATGTGGACTTGGGACAGCACCACCAACAGCTGAAGGTCTACGTGGCAGTGCAATATCTCACTGCCACTCCCATAGTGGCAGTACCAGCAGCTCCACTGCCATGTATGGTCCACAGCTGTCCAACATACCCTTGTATATGGCAGCCACATGGCAGAACTGTGTGCATCCATCCAAACCACACACCACCTCTGCACAGCCCATTTAATAAACAACCCCCTAACCCACATACATGATGTCAACCAAATGGCTCAGAGTAGGCCTCTGGCAAACCCACACCACACCCTGTGCATATGATGATACCTGTGCCACATCCCTGTCATCCATACCATCAATGCAGGGACATGCTAATAAGGTTCTGATGCACAGGGTGAATGTATTACAGTTTAGCAATGTAATGCTGTTTAAAGTGTTGTCGGCTGGCATGTTTAATGCTTACACATCAGGGTGTGTAGTTGTCCATCCATGATTCATTATTGCTGTTATTAACAGTGACTGAATGTGATCTCCATAATGTATTCTGTTTTTGTTCAAGGTGTCTGTGTGTCAGGAGGATGTTGGCCTGCTGTCCTTTCCTACAAGGGGTGTGGCAGTGTGGTAACACATTGACTGTGTCATACCCAGGATACAGTCGAACACAAGTAACAGGTCTGTATGACAGTTATTGCATGTGCCACATGGCTGATAGGTCTGAGGGGAGTATACAGGTAAGTGCATGGTGGCTGATGTAAGTGGCTCTTGTACATTGGATAATGGTAAGTGTACTAGGTGGCACACACCATAAGTTTGTGAATAACAGACACAAATAAAAGCTTTTGTGATGATGCAACACACAGAGTACTGTTCACATGGATGTACTTCACTTTGTAGAGAACTCATTTTTGCAAATGTAATTCCAAAAGGACCAAATTGCCAAAACCTCAAATCACTTAATAAAATTTCACTGAAAATAGTAGTGGCAGGGTATATGTTCTGTTCCCCACTATAGTGCAATCCTGGAGTTGGCATAACTAGTTGTGGTGGTGTGGGGTGGCATAGACCCACACCTAGTTAGATTAACAACTACTTATCCTCTTAACATAGACCCGACAATATAACAGCACACTATGCATGGGGATTCACACAACACTACCCCCAATGTGGGGGGCTGTACCCCCAACAACCACCACCAACTATATATACTAACTCCAGTATTGCTGTAAAGTGGGGAAAAGGGCATTTACACTGCCACTACTAGTTTTGGTGAAATGAGATTCCACAAGATGATTCATTTGCAATTTTAGCTTTTGCCAATTTGGTCTCAGTCAAATGAACACCTGGGAAATGGTTTTACTGCAAACTGAAGTAGATCCCTTCACATACATACACACACACACACACACACACACACACACACACACACACACACACACACACACACACACACACACACACACTTACCAGCACTGAGATTAGAACCCCTACCTATGTAGTTATTGCTACTAATGTGTTCTGCCTTAATTGCACACACCACAGAGCTTGTAGAGTGAGGTGTGTTCCGAGGTTCCTGCAAAGTAGACTATATCAAGAGGCCTTGTACAGTATGGCAATGGGGGATGTACTGGGTGTGAATGGACACAACATACTATAACATACTGACATATACACACTGACAAACACATACAGTCATACACACATTTGACACACCTGGGTTTAGCAGCCGTGACTATCCAGTCAGACAGGGCATAGTGTTACATAGTTCATGCACACAGCACAGGCCTTATTGGGCTGAAGATTGTTGTCAGATAATTGAGAGGTTGATGGAGACAGCAGACCACATACAGTGGACATTGGGACATGTAGTGGGAGCGCCACTGTCTAAAATGTGAGAACCACCATCCAAGTGGACATAGTACTCACTCAAACACAGCATACTGTACTGACACACAAATGTTCACAGATTTGAGCTTCCTCAGATTAGAACCCCTGGTTATGTAGTTGTTGCTACTACAGTGACACACCTTTACTGCACACAACACAGACTGTAAGGTGATGACTGTTCCATGGCTCCTCTACTGTGGCCAACATCACCAGCACATGCAGAGTATGACAATGTGCAGTGTGTGTGGAGACTAAGCTCTCAAAAAACTACCTTAATCACTCTGTATTCAACAGTCCTTGTTCTGCCTAGCAACAAAATAAACAGCCCTTCCAGGTCATGAACCCAGGACCCTGCACACCATAGTCAAAGTAATTTACTAGTAAGCCATCTCAGATGTATGGTTTTATGATGTTTTCTCAAACATACCCTACTTTACAGCCAGTTTACAATATGGAAGAGACACTGTGTAATTAGGAAGGATTGGTATCTATCTATCTATCTATATATATATATATATATATATATATATATATATATATATATGAAAAGAAACATATACATAGAGAGAGAGAGAGATTGATATGTATGGGGATACATATATGTGTATAACTATATATAGATATATTACCAATAAATGCTGAGGTGTATATGTATATATATATATATATATATGTGTGTGTGTATATAAATATATATATATACACACATGCATATATATATACACACACACACACACACACACACACATATACATATATATATATATATATATATATATATATATATATATATATATATATATATATATGTGTGTGTGTGTGTGTGTGTGTGTGTGTCTCAAGATGCCCATACAAACATATGCTGCTGACAGACCACACATAACTGGGGCAGCATGCAAATTTGGATACAAAATGACCCATGACACTCACATCTGCCCCCCTCCACAGTCCAAATAAATAAGTGAACAGTACACTGCTACAACATCATGACTGGCCATAAACAATGGTCAGACATACAACAATCTCTTAGCAAAACAGCTAAATTGACTGAATATGGCAAAGAGAAATACAACCATCCAGTAATTCACAAACTATCTATACAACTCCTCATATGCCTCATCCTTTGCCTTTGCCATATCTCTCTTTGCCATGCACCTCATCTCCTCACACTCCTGTCTACTTTCCTCATCTCTGTGACAGTCACACTCCTTCTTCCCCATCCTCTTTCTCTGTGTAATGTCTTGTACTTCCTCAGTCCAGCACCGGGTCTCCTTGTACTACTTCCTCCATCCACATGTCACATCAAGCACCTTTCTAGCCATCTCCATTAGTAGCTCTGCTGTACTTCACCAGATATGTGGTAAATTGACAGTGCCACCCAGTGTCTGTCTTAATCCTTCCTTGAACTCCAACTCACAATCACCCTTTTCCAATTCACACCATGTGATCCTTGCTGCTGAACTCACACTCCCCCTCTTCTGGATCACCAGCATCATCCTGCAGACCAACATTCTATGTTGCCTCAATACACTTTCACCTTTACCACTTTACAGTCTCCAACCTCCTTCATACTGGCCCTCCTACTTTGGATATATTCCACCTGTGTGCATCTTACTACAGTCTTGTAACTCACCCTATGCTCCTCCCTCATGTTATAGTACATATTCACCACGGCCATGTCCATCTGTTTTGCAAACCCCACTACCATCTCACCATCTGCATTCCTTTTAACACCATGCATACCCAACACTTCCACAGACCCTCTGCTCCTTTCACTAACATACCCATTGGCATCTGCTGCAATGACCACTCTGTCACCCTTGGGTACAGTCATCACCACATCATACAAATAACTTTACATTTCTCTTTGTCATGCATCACAAAACCAAGTTGTGTAGCATAAGAGCCCCCACCAACCCTGGGGCACACACCCCAGTACAACATCAGGGTACAGAGGCCAACAAGCTGGAGGTGGGTAGCACCCACACAATGGACAGGGAGTGTGCAGGTAAGAGCCCAGTGGGGATTAGTACACTAATGTATCAGACATACATGTATCTGTATTGTATCTACATCCATGTGTCAGGCCCGATTGCATTTGTGGATAGGGTTTTCTAATGCACAGAGGTGCACACATTTGGTGAGGACAGAACATTGTGTATCATTGGGGTTAGTACTGTAAATGTGCAGACATGCTGCATCTATCCTGTACCAAGGCCACATGTGAGTCTGCTCACAATACCTCTCTCTCACAACTACCTAGGACCTTCTGGTCTGCATATGGGACAGCATCATGAAGCTGGTGAGTATGACATTGTTCTGTTGTTGCCTGACAATACCCTAGGCATGTGAAGGGCATGCAATTTACCATGCACACAACTATCGGTAATAGCTATATTGCTTTATGTAATAGCTATATTGCTTCATGTCCATGATCTATGTGGTGGGATTAACTGCATTGCATCACAGTGGCCACCACTGGGTCCTATCTGACATGAATTCAACATTCCTGTAGCATACCTCACAACTTGTCAGTGCCAAGATTTCTGGACAGAGGCCAGCAAAATGGGGTGAAAAAACAGCCTAAGGTAGGGACATGTGTAACACATTAGTGGTATACAGTGTATATAAATTGCGTACACATCCCTGATAAATACAAGGTGTTCCTGTTACATACAAATTAGGACCACAATATGTCACTCCACACCTCTTCCAGCATTTAATGTGACTCATAACATGAACAGTTCACTTGTAAAACCAAGCATCTGGACTCATGTATTGCACCTACAAGGCTGGCCACCTGTGAGGGTGGCAGACATCATATCAGCATGATGTTTCAGCCAGGTATGATACCTCATGCTGCCATATGTGACAGTACACTCACTGTGGCCTATTTGGCTACAATATTACATCCATGGGCATTAAGGCACACAGACCACTTCCGACCATGTATAGGTTGCAAACATCTGGATATTCCAGACACATCTCTACAGAGGACTGTACAATGGTTTAACTTGCTGAATGTGAGGCAGATGCTGTTACCACATTATATAAGTTATGGCAGTGTAAGGTGGTCACCAGCCATGTATGGTACACACATCAAAATGGTATAAGCCACACAAGATATGATCCTCACACACAGACACACACCCACACACACACACACACACACACACACACACACACACACACACACACACACACACACACACACACACACACACACACACACACACACACAAACAGTTGCCAATATTGGGATTAGAACTCCTTTCTATCTAGTTATTTCTACTATAGTGCTATTAAGTTTTCAGACACGCCACAGAGCTTATACATTTCCACCTACTCCAAAGGTACTTCTAAGGTTGATGACATCAACAGGACTACTAAATTGGAGTGAGGGGAAGTGTAAAGGGTAGTGCACTCATCACAAATGGTGTAACCTACACACTACATGATTCTCACACAAACACACATCCAAACAGTTGCCAGTAGGGAGATTAGAACTCCTGCCTATCTAGTTATTTCTACTATAGTGTTACGTAGTTATCAGATGCACCACAGATCTTATACATTTTCATTTAGTCCAAAGATACGTCTAAGGTGGATGACATCAACAGCACTACTAAATTGGAGTGAGGGGAAGTGTAAAAGGTAGAACACAGCTTAAAATGATATAACCCACACACTACATGATACTCACACAAACACTCACTTTGCAGTAGTGAGATTACAACTCCTGTCTATTTAGTTATTTCTACTATAGTACTACGCAGATCAGACGCACCACAGAGTTTATACATCTTCACCGTCTCCAAAGGTACTTCTAAGGTGGATGGCATCAGCAGGACTACTAAACTGGGGGAAGGGGAATTGTGAAGGGTAGTACATAAGTCAACAATGGTATAAGCCAGACAGTACATGATACACACACACACACACACACACACACACACACACACACACACACACACACACACACACACACACACACTTGGCAGTATTGGGATTAGAACTCCTGCCTAGCTAGGTATGTCTCCTATAGTGTTACACAATTACTGCACATGCTACAGAGCTTACTAAACTTTCACTTGGCCAAAGCTGCTAACTGCACAGCTGAGGTAAAGAATTACAGGTGGCAGAAAGTCTGCCTTCAGTTCCACCCTTACATCATGCTAGTTCTTTTGGTCTTGCACTTCAAATAGCATTATGGCTTGGCACTTCACCAGGTTATTGTATCAATAAGTGTGGCACACCTGGGAGACATCAGCAGTACTCGTTCATCACAGAAGTAGCCCCAGTACTTACTAGTTATGTCCACCCCTCCTGGCATGATTGAAAGGCAGTTTTCTGTGCTTTCACCCATTAACCTGGTGGACTTGTCCATTCTGAGGCACTGTTGCAACTGCCTCATGTATACAGACAACCCTCCCCTCTAAACTCGAAACACTCAGACCTGTGAGAGTTACTCGTATATCACCCAATGTGGACATGTGCACTCTCCAGCAAAGACTGAACTAGCAGGTCAAGAGGATAAGATCAACAACTGCACCACACCATGTGGAACACATAGCTCACCATGACACCCACTTTGACAGCCATGACATACAGTGAAAAGTCACACACCCACCTTCACAGAGGCACTCAATGGACATTTACCCAAACAGCCCAGACCAGCAAGACAGACACCCATTCAGACACTGTGACATGGCACATGCCAAGCCACACATATTTAACCTACACAGTGTGCCCCTCAACCTAAGCTCCTAAGGTTAACCACCTTGCACAATACAGTGATCATGGGTAACTCAATACTGATGTACACACATATCTCACTCACTAAGTTGAATATAGAGCAGGTAACAGCCAAATCTTTATCACACCAGCATCCAACACATGCCCCAGCCAGTCATGGCACTCCACAACAACTATGAGTATCATTCTGCATCCATGTGGGTGTGAATGACCTGGGACACACCTCCCTGGACTACATGACAAGAGACATGGTTGAACTCTCTGATTATGTCTTGCAGACAAGTGTGACAGTAGCCCTGAGCAGTATACTGCTGTCACCCAGAATGATGCTGTGGTACTATCAACAGATGATTGACTGAAACATTGGCTTATGTGTTTTGTATCATTCTCAGGGGATCCAGTATCTCTCTGCTTGAGATGACATGACTTGACAGAATTCAATGACTTGCCACAGATGTCCTACATCTGTCAGCTCTGGGCTTCCAGGTGCTGGCTAAGTGTCTTGTCACCCCTATAATGCCTTATTAGGCAGTGTTCCTAATGTAATTACCACCATAACAGCTAGACATGTATGCAATCTGAGGGTCATCTGCTCAACATCTAACTATCAGGATGCAGTCACTCAAACTACTCGGAGTGGAGGACATTAACATTTCTGCTGTAATGGAGAGGTGGTTCACAGCAGCAGACAGCAGCCCTGCAGTATCAGGCTATAACACATTCTACAGCTGTCAGCCCCCAAACATGGATCACACCACACCTCCACAGGTGGTGTTGTCTCCATATTCATTATGGACAGGAACACCTCCAGACTGGTATACCAGCATAATGCATTGGAGATACTTTCAGTACAACTGCCTTGGGGTAATAGTGCAATCCAGCCTGCTATGGGTCCACATCTATGTCCCTAGACTGTCAATGCACATTCCTCAACACCCTGCCATCTATGATGGTCCAACAAAACACTGACATAGTATGAGACTTCAACTACCCCTCCATCACCTGGGGAAAGTAGCCAAGCACCAGTACAATGGCCCAACACTTCCTGGGATTCATCATTTCCAATACCCTGGACTGGCTCATACTGACCCCCAGTAGAGGATACACCAAACTTGACCAGTGTTGACTACTTAAATATGGGACTGTTGCTCATCCACAGTTGTCAATCTCTACCTGGTGAGATCCACACAGGCTGTAATCAACATGGAACTCAACATGTCAGCCACACTCCCCACAAAGGAAACCACCTTGCAAAACCTCTCCAAAGCTGACTTTGTAGCCATAAAAACAGGGCTGGATGACTTCACTGCACCCATGGCAATGAGAAATAGCAGCATGACTGTTGAATCATACACATATGCACTGTACAAACAGGTACATGAATGCATGGTACTAGCCATGGACAACAGAACACAGACACTGTCCTCCAAACACTGGGAGACAATGTGATGCTCCCCTGCCATTACTAAAGTGTACAATAGAAGGAGGACACTGTTGCAGAGAAAGGTGGTGTCCCATGACTGTTAAACTCCCTTATTAGCCTCAAACACAACTTGGGATCCCTCATGGAATCCCCTACAGGTATCTATGAAGGAAGACATGCAGCAGACACTGACAACAATAACAAAAGCCTTTGATAGTTACATCAACAACCTCCACAGCATTAAACACAAGTGCTGTGAGTTACTACATAATGTTAATACCTATCCTGAGACAACAGATATTGGCCACAGTCTTGGCAACACATTCAGTGCCAGCTTTACCCCTCTCTCTCCCCACAAGTGCACAATCACAATGGCAGATGAATGTCAGGCACCCAGCAGTACTGCAGGCCAGGTTAGACCTGCATTGTCCACAGGCAAGAATACAACTTCCATGGGACACCAACATATCCATGGCTGTGTTCTACATGACATACAAAGTGACCTTGGATCAAATCTGTGTGCCCTGGTCAGTCACAGCCTCACCTCAGGCTTTGTCCCTCAAACATGACACACTGCCACAGTCATCCCTCTCCATAAAGGGATAGCATCTACAGATGCTGGGGATTATTGACCCCTTAGCCTGACAAGTCTACTATGTAGGGGTATGGACCACATATTCAGGAACTGATTGACCAATATATGGGTGATCCCCTAACTCTGGACCCACACTGTTTGGCTTAGTGAATGGCAGGTCATGCCTGCTTGACCTTGTTGACACCTTTGACTGAGTCACCAGGGCTGTGTATGACAGTAAGGTACTGAATACAGCCTACATCAATCTCTCCAAAGCTTGTCTTACCATCCCTCAGTGAGGGATTTTTGATAAACACCACAAACTAGGCATCAACCCATATATCATTGTTTTGCAAATTGGTT
Source organism: Protopterus annectens (assembly GCF_019279795.1). Classification (NCBI taxonomy): domain Eukaryota; kingdom Metazoa; phylum Chordata; order Ceratodontiformes; family Protopteridae; genus Protopterus; species Protopterus annectens. The sequence continues at coordinate 1,495,418,278 of NC_056746.1, forward strand.
CACAGAACACACAAGTATGACAGTGGCGAAGTCCATGTCAGACTGGCAAGTAGTCACAAGTGGAGTCTCACAGGGATCAGTACTGGGTAGTGTCCTGTCCAGCATCTAATTCTCAGGAGTCCAGCCCAACACAGAGGAACTCTGGCTGACAAAGTTCACAGAGGACTGCAAACTGGGAGCTATCATTGGCTCCACAAATGATGCACACATCCCACAGAGACCACCAGAGAAACATGATGAGTGGATGGGTAACAGACAGTTCAACCCAAGGATCATGGCAGTGGCTATATTTGATACAGGCACCGGGATGTAACATTGTGTGACACAATGGCAGGGCCCTTCTATGTACTAGGCTTGTTAAGGCTCCTGGGCAATTACCTACTTCACACTTGTGAACCTATGAAGGGAATGACATCAGCAGGACTGATAAAGTAGTGCAGTGGATAGGAAACATATCAAAATACTTTGTCCTACAGACACACATACACAAACATACTTGCCAGATGTGAGAGTAGAATCCCTACTAACCTAGTGATGTGTATCATAGTGTTACACAGTTATGACATGTGCTACAGAGCTTACTGGGCTAAGAGTTGGCCAAAAGTGCTGATATGGGGAATGACATCGGCAGGAATGATAAAGTAGGGCAGTGGGTGGGAAACATATCAAAATACTACTACTTTCAAACATACATACCCACACACACATGCCGGAAAAGTAGAACCCCTGCCAACCTACTCATTTGTACTATAGTATTAAGCATTTATCAGACATACTACTGAGCTTACAGGGCTGACAGCTCACCAAGGTTGCTAATAAGGGACTGACATAATCTGGACTGATAAGGTGGGGCACTGTGAAGTGTCATGGGTGGGAATGGCATAAAACTGTTTCACCTATATACAAACGCACAAGTCCCTCAGTCTTGCACACACAACTGTCACACACACACACACACACACACACACACACACACACACACACACACACACACACACACACACACTTTTACATTTGCTAGGACTGAGATTAGAACTCCTACCTAACTAGTTATTTGTACTATCTTGTTATGCAGTTATCGCATGCGTCACAGAGCTTATGGAGCTGAGGTCTGACGGAAGGCACTTCTAAGATGACTGATATCTGCAGGGCTGCTAAAGTGGGGAAAGTGGGGGTGTACTGGGTTTGAATGGACCCAAAAGCTTTTAGTTGTGAACACACACCCCTCCACACACACACACACACACACACACACACACACACACACACACACACACACACACACACACACACACATTTACATTTGCCAGGACTGAGAATAGACCTCCTACCTAACTAGTTATTTGTACTATGTTATGCAGTTATCACACATGCTACAGAGCTTATGGGGCTGGGCTATGGTGTCAGACATCTTCAGGACTGCTAAGGTGGGGCAATGGAAAGTGCACTGGGTGGGGAAGGCCTGTTGATTCCTAGATCCTACTGACATTTCACTAAGTGTATGAGCATGCCCAGTGTGTCCTTCTATAGTACATCTGGGATTGTTGTACTCAAGTCCTGTTTGTTTTGTGCTACAGCCATACCTGTCAACCTGTTGGTGCAGGATATCTGGAGACAGCCTATCAAAATGTGGGGACAATGGGCCATACAATGATTGTTACAATTGTGTGTTACAAGTGTGGGTTGCATGGGTTACAGGGCTGGTTTTAGCAGACATCTGTCATATATGCTATTACCTCCTCAAATCATCACAGTGATTTACCGAAGGAATACAGGATGGATGATGCGCACACAAGGTTTATGGGCCAAATGCTATGCATTCTTGTACTATCCAGCCTGTTGAGGAGTGTGCCTAAAAGCAATTGACTGCTGCTGTTGTGGGAATGGTCTAGCACCTTGGGGATATATTACAATGGCGGAATCTCTGTGCATTTTTGTTCTGGCCTGGTCTGATTTCCAGTCCACAGTTGGGTAATATAAATCAGGCTGGATCAGGGTGACAGGCAGACTTCAGATATATTTGTAGGGGATAGAATATGTGGGGGGGTGTCCTGGGCAGATATGTTTGGCTACAGCTACCAGTACTTTGCATTGGGCTGTCCTCAATGGTTGACTGCACTTGGAGAGTCTTTTGTGTGTCAGACTGTTTGACAAGCCTGGAGGTGTGTGTTTGTCACACATATATGTATGGCCCACCTCATTTGCTTGGATAGCCACATGTTGGGGTCAGGATGTTGCATAGGATGACTGATCAGGGAGGGGTGTGTTAGTCCCCATGGCTGTGGCCTAGGGTTCTGTGGGTGCAGCCAAGTCATCATCTTCCAGGGTTAGGCCTGCCTGCAGTGGTTGCATTCTCATGTTTACACTCTGAGCCCTGCCTGTCGACTCTACAGAGTATCACAGAATGTCCACATTTATGACTCATATATCTTGTTGGTTACACAAACAAGTGTGGTTTTCCAGCACAAGTGTTTTGCAAGTCACTCAGGGTTGAAGTCAGATATTACAGACAGCTGACATTGCAGTTTCAGACTTCGTACCCATCACACATTCCATGCTAATACAAATCATTCCATCAGCTTTATAACATTATTAGAGCAGTATTTCACAGGTGTCCTTCACTTTGGACCTTCATCACCCCATTATTCATGGCTTTGTCCTGATTTCTGGCTCCCTGAGACTGGCAAGTTTGCTCCTAGCAATTGTCAGCATGGCCTTTCTTTGCATTTTGTGGAGTGTGTTATGTTGGTGTTGTGGACCCCATGACACTCCCTAAATGGCACTGTGGGTGGGGCATAGGCATTTGCCAGAGGCCTGTAGGCCAGGTGTGACAGTTGCAGGCCATCTGTAGCAGGGCAGTGCATTCTGATGATCATATGTTCCCAGGCTGCCAGCAGGAGACACCCCTGGGATAGCACCAGTAAGTTGACTGTGGGTGTTACTGACAACTGTTTTCTGATACTAATGCACCATCTGTTTGGGTGACAGCTAGATGCTGCTTAAGTGTAAGAACATGTTACTGCATTTCTATGGGACTATGGGGGGTGACACGACTGTACACGTTACACATCTGCACAGACTGTGCTGATATTTGCTTAACATTTTGGTCCCATGTAGCATGGTGGTGTGCCCTATCTATCAGACTATGGCCATAACAGTATCAACAACAGGTCAGATTGTTCTGGCATAGGCATGTGTAGTTTCAGACATCTTACCTTTCAAAGCCATACTGCCACTGCCAGACCAGCTGCGATATCACTGTGTAAGAGTCTGTGGGTGGGGATTTCATGGGTTTTGCCATGTGGGGGCCATTGCCAGGCATTTCTGTATGGTTGTGTACAGCTGATCCTCTGTGTGGGGTTGGTGGTGGGTATGGGACTCCCACTTTGACATCCATGAATGTGATCTATGACCCCCCCCCCCAGTTATTTGGCTCATGACATATACTGCAGTGATATTTGTTGACTAGGGTGGTACTGCATGGTGTGGGTAGGGCAGTAATGAGGATACAAATCCTGCTGTCCCACAGAGCTGTCAGTTGTCTGCTGCTGTCCCAATTAACCACCCCATTCCCTTACATGCTTGAGCAATACCATAGATATGCTATCAAAAATGCCCACCCCATTATTTTAATTTGTTATAAAGACTGGTTTACTTTGTGCCTGCAGCTGTTGTGAGGGTGGTGCTTGATGGCTGAGTATGTTGGATGCACATGATACACTGCCTATACCTGGTCAGGTATAGGTGGTGTGATGTTTGGCCTCCATTTTACTGTACATGTGAGTCAGAGAGAGAGAGAGAGAGAGAGAAAGATCAGTCCCTGGGGCCCCACAGTGTCAGTGTATGTGCTATGTGTTGCCTCTTTGCCAAGGCCAGAGCATACTGGGCACGTCTCCATCTGCCTACATGGGCAGGCTCAGGATGTTCCTCCTCTGAGTCTGTCTGTGCCTGTGGAGGCCTTGGCAATGGTGGGGGACTGTGTGGCCCTTCCCCATTTTGTTCCTGCTGCAGCTGTTTCCACAGGATCATATTGTGTAGCATGGCACATACTATGACCATGTGTGCACATGTGGCTGAAGAGTACTGCAAGGCTCCACTGCATATGTCAAGGCAGTGGAACCATGACTTGCTCATCCCAAACACATGCTCTATAATAATCCTGGTTTGTGCCCGTGCCTCATTATGGCATTCTTGTGTGGATGTGTATACATTTCTGATGGGTGTCATCATCCACGGCTCCAGTGCATAGCCAGCATCCCCCACTAAATGGCCATATGGGATGCTCCCCCTGGCAAACCACTGATGCAGCTGCGAGGAATTCCAGATGTAGGAGTCATGATAGCTTCAAGGGCAGCCAACACACACATTCATGATAATGCCCTGGGCATCGAACACAACCTGGCCGTTGATGGAGTGAAACCCCTTGCAGTTTATGTAGACACTATCCCGGCCACCAGGTGGTGCTTTGATGTGGATGTTTGTGCAGTCTATCGCACCCAGTGCCTCCAAGTAGTCTGTTATGTGGTGGAAGAGATGCATATTGCCAGCCAGATCATCACGGGTGCCGGGGAATTTAATGTGCTCCACGACATGTGTTTGCATGGCATTCAGGAACTGGTGGAGTATCCTGGATGCAGATGCCTGTGAGACCCCCATGATATCCCCAGTTGCTCTTTGTAAAGTACCTGTAGCTAGTATTCTTAGAGCTACACATACCTTGGTATCCACTGGAATGGGTTCCTCTCTGTTCTGGATGTGAGGTGAGGCCAGCACAGGTCCACAATTTGCTGCAGTATGTCCCTGTACACCCTGTAGCGCTCTACTATCTCCAGATCATGTAGCCCCTGGTAGGTTACTCTGGGCTCTTCTCCTCCTCCTTATAAGTCCAGGGCGGTTGTCGGCATTGTCCTCTTCACCACCCTCTGCCTCTTGCACATACCGATGTATGAGAGCAACAGCAGCCCCCAACATTTTGGTAGTTTTGTCAGTAACATTTCCCCATCTGTGTACACCAGTGGTGTACAGTTTGTGGGAAAAACTAGACTACATGGTGTTTGCATAGTTTATAGTGGTGTGCTGCAGATGCTGCCTGTGTGATTGGCTGAGTATGATACATTCCACCTACCAGCTCTATTACTTGTATTTGATGCCTCTACTCTGCTATTTCCCTTTTTTTTCTTGTTCCACTTGCCATTTTCTGTATTTTTTTAGTTTCGTGGGTTAAATCCCGGTGCGAGCCACTCACACCCATTTAGGCAAGGTAAACAAGGTTATATAGACTCGGACACACCCCCTTGCTTACATATGCACAGTGCTGCCATTTCCTGTGTTTTTTATTTTTTATTTTTTTGTTTGTTTAAGTCCCAGTGCGCCAGCGCAAACTCATTCGGCAAGTGTAAACACTGGTGACAAGGAAATGGCCTGCCCTAGCCGCAAACATGCTTAGCTAAGCACAGCTAAGCTAAGTAGAACAACCCTCAGCATAGCTATGCTTAGCTATGCTCAAACCCGGGCAACAGAGCTCCAATGTGCTTACAGCAAGCATGACACACCCCCTTTTGATGTCATTTACTTTTCATGCTTATATGGCCATATTAGAGCACATACACGGTTAGGTGCAGTCTGACACTTAGAAGAAATTTGTGATTCAGTAAGATTCCCCTGATTTGCATACACCACTGCCTTACTCCATAGTTACTGCACTCACACTGAGGCTTTCCCCTTAGCACCCACTGTTCCCTGGTATTGTTTTCATTCTGCATGCCATTGACTACAATGGCAAAATGCAGATTTCCCTGCAAATTGCTTTTTCACATTTTTTATTTTCATCACGATCCTGTTTGCGCATCACTGCCATATGCTTAAACGGCCAAGATCAACCAAAAAAAAATAAAAGTTTTGTTTTATAAAATTTAAGCTATTTTTCATGCCAATGGCCATAAATTTGGCCATTGGCATGCCTACTAAATATAATACATGCTTTCTTTTGAGCTGTCATGCCTCCGTTTTGTAATTTGCAGAAATGCATTCAGCTACTAGCTGAAAACATTTCTGTTGTGTACTCTGTTCAAGCACGGACAACTGCCTGCTTCATAGATTGCTAATTTACCTCATTTGCATGGTTTTCTCCAGCAAATGAGGTAATTAGCATATAGCAGTGGTGCCCATGCCGGAATAGTGTAGGAGTTCTCATGCACGATCCTGAATCGCTCGTCAGCCATACTGCGTGCAGCAGCTATTGCACTCTTCCTGCACTCCGTGCAGAGCTTGCTGAATCCAGCCGTATATATATAGATAGAGATATATAGATACACATACATTATACATTGAGAGATCTATCAAAATAGATATGCGTGTGTGTGTGTGTGTGTGTGTGTGTGTGTGTGTGTGTGTGTATACACACACACACACACACACACACCTATATATATATATATATATATATATATATATGGGTCCTCTTCAAATTACCGAAATGTCAGTTCGCCGACACGCGGAAGAGGAACGCGAAAGGACCGACAACACAGTTGACCAGCATGCTGAAATCCTGACAGCTGGAAGACCGACAAGGGGAACGTGTAAGCGCGACTTGGTAAGTATGCGATAGTGAGGGATTTTGGATTAGGGAGCGGACAGGTAAGTGTGCAATAGTGAGGGATTTAGGGTTAGGGTGTGTGAAAGGTGAGTGTGCGGTAGTGTCGGAGTTAGGGTTTGGGTAATGTAAGTGTGTGTTAGTGACGGGTTTATGTTTTAGGGTGGGTAAGTAAGTTAGGAATAGGGTGCAGGTAGGGTACATGTCTGGTACTGTCGGACCTTAGGGTTAGGGGTGGGTTAAGTGAGTTAGGGTTAGGGTGCAGGTAGGGTAAGTGTGCGGTAGTGTCGGACCTTAGGGTTAGGGGTGGGTTAAGTGAGTTAGGGTTAGGTGCAGGTAGGGTAAGTGCGTAGTGTCGGACCTTAGGGTTAGGTGGGTTAAGTGAGTTAGGGTTAGGGTGCAGGTAGGTAAGTGCGGTAGTGTCGGACCTTAGGGTTAGGGTTTGGGTTAGGGCTAGTGGATATGTAATGTAGTGTAATGTGTTGTTTACGTTTAGTGTGTCAGTGTAATGGTGTTCGGTGTTTTGCGTTGTTGGTATTGTGTGTTGTCGGTTATTTGGTGTCGGTGGTTTGTGTGTCGGCGAACTGGCGTGTCGGTGTTCTAAAGTAGACCCATATATATATATATATATATATATATATATATATATATATATACACACACACACACACACACACACACACACACACACACACACACTCACACAGTGGACATAAAAAGTGTACCCACTCCTGTTAAAATACAAGGTTTTTGTGATATAAAAAAATGAGACCACAATAAATCATCTCAAAACTTTTCCCACCTTTAATGTGACCTGTAACCTGTACAATTAAATTGAAAAACAATCAAATCTGTTAAGTGAAAAATATAAAAAAATAAAAAACGTACAATAAGCTGGTTGCATAAGTGTGCACACACTTAAACTAATACTTTGTTGAAGCACCTTTTGATTTAATTACAGCATTCAGTCTTCTTGGGTAGGAGTCTATCAGCATGGCACATCTTGACTTGGCAATATTTGCCCACTCTTCCATGCAAAAGCGCTCCAAATCTGTCAGATTGCGAGGGCATCTCTTGTGTACAGCCCTCTTCAGGTCACCCCACAGTTTTTCTATTGGATTTAGGTCTGGGCTCTGCCTGGGCCATTCCAGAACTTTAATTTTCTTCTGGTGAAGGCATTCTTGTGTTGATTTGGATGTATACCTGGGGTCACTGTCATGTTGAAAGGTGAAATTCCTCTTAATCTTCAGCTTTCCAGTAGATCCCTGAAGTGACTTTGGGCTAAAAGTGACTGGTATTTGGAACAGTTCATAATTCCCTCCACCTTGACTAAAACCCCAGTTCCAGCTGAAGAAAAGCAACCCCAAAGCATGATACTGCCACCACCATGCTTCACCGAAGGGATTGTATTCTTTTGGTGATGCGTAGTGTTGCTTTGCGCCAAATGCACATTTTGGAATTGTGGCCAAAAAGAACAACCTTGGTCACATCAGATCATAACACATTTTTCCACCTGCTTTTGGGAGACTAGATGTATTGTTTTACAAATTTTAGCCGGGCCTGGATGTTTTTCTGCGTAAGAAAAGGCTTTCTTCTTGAAGCCCTACCCCATAGTCCAGACATATGGAGAATATGGGAGATTGTTGTCATATGTAGTACACAACCAGTACTTGCTAGAAATTCCTGCAGCTCCTTCAGGGTTGCTGTATCTCTCTTGGCAGCCTCCCTGACCACTTTTCACCTTGTCTTTTCATCAGTTTTGGAGGGATATCCAGTTCTTTACAATGTCACTGTTGTCCCATATTTTTTCCACTTTTTGATGACTGTCTTCACTATGTTCCATGGTCTATCCAATGCTGTTGAAATTTTATTGTACCCTTCGCCTAACTGATACCTTTCAACAATGAGATCCCTTTGATGCTTTGCAAGCTCTCTGTGAACCATGGCTTTTGCTGTAGCAGGCAACTGAGTAAATGTCAGGAAAATCCTACTAGGACAGCTGAACTTTATTTGGGGTTAATCAGAGTCACTTTAATTGATAGCAGGTGTGTACCCAAGAAGATTGAATGCTGTAATTAAATCAAAAGGTGCTTCAAAAAAGTATTAGTTTAAGGGGTGTGCACACTTATGCAATCAGCTTATTGTACTTTTTTTATATATATATTTTTTCCCCAAACAGATTTGTTTGTTTTTCAATTGAATTGCACAGGTTATAGGTCACATTAAAGGTGGGAAAAGTTTTGAAATGATTTAGTGTGGTCTCATTTTTTTATTTCGCAGAAATATGGCATTTTAATAGGGGTGTGTACAATTTTTATATCCAGTGTATGTATATGGATATATATATATATATATATATATATAGAGAGAGAGAGAGAGAGAGAGAGAGATACACATACATACATATATATGTATGCGGTTTACTCTGAAAATGCTGAACGTTAGTTCAGCAAACGCGGAAAGGTGGTGTGTGGGGCATGGCCCCCCTCAGGGTGGTGCAGGGAGGCTTGCACCTCTGCTATAACGTGAATGGCAGTGTAGGTGTTTAACGTATATTTGCACCTATACTGCCATCATGTTCCATTTTCGATATACGTGTCGAATCTGTTAATGTCGATCAACCGAGTCGACATTTTCAGTCATTAGTATTCATACAGGATGATGTCATTTTTGGAATATCGACCGTTCATGTATATGAATGTCGATATTTTGATAGTAAACCTATATATGTATATATATGTGTGTGTGTGTGTGTGTGTGTGTGTGTGTGTGTGTGTGTGTGCATATATATATATATATATATATATATATATATATATGTATATATATATATATATATATATCTATATATATATATATATATACACATATATATATAGATATATATATATATATATATATATATATATATATATATATATATATATATATATATATATATATATATATATGTATATATATATATATACACATACATACACACACACACACACACACATATATATATATATATATATATATATATATATATATATATATACGTGGTTTACTCTGAAAATGTTGAACGTTAGTTCAGCAAACGCGGAAAGTCGAATGTTAGTTAGTCGACTTTCCGTGTTCTCACACGTTAGGAGAGCGAGATTACATGTCAGCGAATGCAAGTGTGCATTCGCTGATATGAACTCGATGTTATGAGTAGAGTCACGGTACAGTGCGGATTGGGAAATGTATCTCTTTCTTCACTGTAGTGTGATCTTGAAGTTAAAATATTTAATTTGCTGGCGATGTGTGGGGTGTGGTCCCCCTCAGGGGGGTGCAGGGGGGATTGACCCCCCTGCTAAAACGTGAATGACAGTGTAGGTGTTTAACATATGTTTGTCCCTATACTGCCATCATGTTCCATTTTCGATATAAATGTCAAATCTGATGATGTCAATCAACCGAGTCGACATTTTCACTCATTAGTATTCATGCAGGAAGATCGACCGTTCATGTATATGGGTGTCGATATTTTGATAGTAAACCTATATATGTATATATATATATATATATATATATATATATATATATATATATGTAAAAGATTTGTGCATATATTAATTGTCAAAAAATGCACTCACATTTGATCACTTACAAACTTTATTTGTGGAATACAGCAAATGTCTTAACCAGTTTTACTAGCATGGCTCTTTTTTCATATCTAACACTTGCATTTATTCTGCTGATTGCTATATTACATTCTTTACTATTTTTTTAAATAAAACACTTTTAAACACAAATTTGCTAATATTACAGCAAATACAAAATTCCATCCAAAAGCGATTCTTTTTCTTAAAAATACAAACAAAATATTATTCTTTTTGTTTATTATTATGAATTCTCAATATGCAGCACCTGAAATTATTCACTAGATGTCAGTAAAGCATAACTTATCCATAAAAAAACATTCCTAGGATTTATTAACAATTGTATAGGCTACATGTAAACCCTACCCAATTATAGCACATTAGCACAACAAGCAGCAGTCATTGAATTTTAATGCTGTTCATCACACTTACACATTTCTGAGCACCGTTTCATGGGCAGTAGCAGTGTTGGAAGCTTGAAACGGTGCTGGGAGCAGAAGTACACAATGTAAACAAAGCTGTAGTAAACATATTATATGAGCATCCATGGACAGCTTATATGAAATAAATGCAAGTGACTTGTAAGCATGCAGATACAGGGGATGTGAAATTGGGCTAAGTTACACAGACTACAGTATTAATAGTGCATGGATAATTAAGAGGTGAGAGTACATTGAAAAAATTCACTCAGTTAATGCATTCAAATATGATAGTGCCACAAAGATCCATGGAATGTATGTGTGATAACTGATCGTATTGTTGTATACTCCACTCCATCTTGTATAAACAAGGCATAAACTGTAGATCAGCTATGTCATGCACAGCAGAAAGGGACATGTTTTTACACTGATCACTGGACAACCACAGATGGGGGTATATTACATTGACGTCTTAAGACAAGCATGTGTTTTATACACATGTGCACCATCAACAGTAATAGAATAATAAAATAGTACTATAATAGCAATCAAAATACACAAATAAATGGAAACACAGAGCTGATGACAATGCAGTGGTTCAAGATCTTTGTTTGAAAATTGAGAGCATCTCATACAGGAATATACTGGGCATACTTACAAGACATTATAGCGAACACTGTCATAATGGCTTGTAAACAACACAAACACATAAAAAAGTGTTTGAACACAGGCTGAATCACACTTTATGATGCTCTGGCATCATGCCATACAGAAAAATATGTTTATGTAAGTATTCATGTCCAACAGAGCTGTACAGTGTGGAGAAAAAAATTACAGTAATACATAAATGTTTGGAGGAAGACATGCAATGAACATTATTATTTGGAAATTAAGTAATGCCTGTAAACAATCAATGACATACTCAACATTTGCATCTTGCCAGACTAGAACACAAGCCAGGCCAGATATTATAAGATGCGTATCTACCTGTAACACCACAGAAACAGGCATACTATGTGTCTTATGATGAACACATATGAAGGGCTTACATCTCTTCCCTATTCTAATGGGTATTCCCCTACCAAGTAGGCTAATAACTTAAAAATGTGGTTCTCTGACTGTGCAAAATATACTTTCTTTGTCTAAACCATTCCTGTCTGACACAGTTATCTGATAGACAGAAGTAATCAGATTCAAATCCCTGCCTATCATACTACGCACTCTATAGAGCTGAGTATTGACAGTGTCTGCGACACAACATAGCAATGGATCTTGTCAAAAATAAATGAAATTATGTGTGAAGTAATAAAGAACATGTGAGAATAATGTGTACAATATGATTTTGCCAAAGTGATGACAAGGAGTTAACTACGTTAATGTTCATACAAATGTGAGCGATGCAATATCAAATGGTTTCTTGGCCAAGGAAGCTGTTTCTGTAGTCTCAGATTTGAAACACACTGTATCTGTGTTGATAGGTTCATAGGTTCATAGGTAAGTACTAGGCTATCTGCCCAAGGGCATTTATGAGCCTAGCCAGAATGTGTTGGCTTTTGCCACCCCCTTAGATTAGTTCCCTGTGCCTCTGTCCAGTAGATCCATTAGTTCCCTGCGCCACTGTCCAGCAGAGCCACTGCAGTGATCCCTGGGGTAAATGTTCTGTTTCCCATCCACCCGTCAAGGTTTCTCTTGAAGAGTGTTAATGAGGGGCTCTGCTTGATGTATATTGGAATCCTGTTCCAAAGCATGGGAAGTCTCTTGGATAGGAATATATCCCTCCAGCATGTCCTATTTATCGTTGTGGTTTAGGTTTATATCTCTAGAGTATGTGGCTCTCCGGGATTTGTTTTTTTTTTTAGGTGGAGCATGTCCATCAATTCTGGGTTGAACATGCCCTTGTATGTCAGGCAGAGATCACCTCTGAGTAAGCAGTATGCAACTGAGTACAGCTGGAGTTTCTTGAGTCGGGCTGCATAGGGCATCTGTTTGAGGCCAGTAATCCTCTTGGTGAGGTACTTTTCTGGTCTTTCCAGCTGTTGCAGGTGTCTTGTAAGGTACATCCCAAATGGAGCGTTGTATTCTATGATGGGTCTAATGAGTGATGAGTAGAGAGGCACAATAACCTCTTTTGTTCTAGATGCAAACCCTTTTGTGATTAGGTGGGCCACATAGAAGGATTTTCTAACCACCTTGGCAATATGATTATCAAAGGAGAGATTACTATCTACTTGGGTCCCCAGATCCCTTATTACATTTTCTGTATTTAGGGGACTACCACCTATGTGGTAGTTCATGGGTACTTTGTTTTTTCCAAAGGAGATGACTATGCACTTTTTGGCATTTAACTTGAGGCCATGATTTTGACACCAGGTATCCATCTCAGTGAGACCCATCTGGAGGGTGTCTGTATCAGCCGGAGAATCAATTATGGCCCCTAGTTTGCAGTCGTCTGTGAACTTGGTCAGCCATAGTCCTCCTATGCTTGCCAGTACCTCTGAGAAGTATATACCAAACAGGAGGGGTCCTAGGACTGAGCCCTGGGGGACGCCACTTGTAACCGGTTTAGAGTCGGACGTAGAGCCTGCAACTCTCACCATGTGGGTTCTATCCATGAGCCAGTTGGCAACCCATCTTGTGACGTAGGGGGTTATGTTCAAGCTGGTGAGCTTGTCTACAATACTAGAATGGGGAATGGTGTCGAAAGCCTTTGCGAGGTCTAGGTAGGCGGTGTGGACCTCCTTTCCCTCGTCTAATGCCTTGATAACCATCTCAAAGAAGTCCACCAGGTTTAGGAGGCATGATCTGCCCTTAAGAAAGCCAAACTGGGTAGGGTCCAAGTTTTGGAGGTTCCCAATGTCTCTGTTAATGAGTTCCATGATGATGTGTTCCATAGCCTTGCAGACCAGGCTAGTCAGATTTATAGGGCAATAGATCCCGAGGTCCACTGTGGCTCCACATTTGTGGAGCGGGATACCTGTTGCTGTGCACCACTCTGTGGGTACATAGCCTGTAGAGAGGCTGAGTTTGAACAGTGTGTTTAGGTGAGGGGTTAACTCATTTTGGAGCTCTTGTAAGACACAGCCTGGGACACCGTCCGGTCCCATTGAAGCTGCGTTTTTGGCTTTTGATAGGGCTGTTTTAACTTATGTGTCGGTGATTGACAGGGCCCTACATTCTTCTGGTATGGTTATGGGCCCTTTAGGGGGTGAAAGGGGGGTGAAGTTTGCACTAAACCTGTCTGCCAGAATGTTGGCAATATCAGTCGGTTCAGTGTATTTTGTGCCATTCTGCACTAACTCAGAGCAGATCTGAGAGTTTCCACTTAGGTTCTTGACATAGCTAAAGAACACTTTGTGGTTATCTTTGGAGTCATTGGCAATTTTTATTTTGAAACTAGCCTTGGATGATTTAATGAGGGATCATAGTTTCTTGCTGATACTGATCAGGGATGTTTTTCCTTCTTGGGATTTTACTCTTTTCTGTACTAGTTTCCTCCTTCTGTTGTTTAGCTTGTTTATGGCAGGGGTCCACCAGACTGGTTTCCTTTTCTTGGAGGAGTGAGTCTTGGTTTTACTTGGGATAGCACGATCCATACATTCCTGCAGATGCTCACAGAGTGTCTTTGTAAAGGTTTCAGCAGCTTGGACAGCATTGTCTTTTAGCATGGGGGCTGTGAACCTTTCCACCTCGGTCTTAAGTAACATGAAGTTTGCTTTTGAAAAGTTTTTCACAGTGGTTTCCTTGATTGGGGGTGGGGGCGGAATGTGGATATCCAAAGTGATTAGTCTATGGTCTGATCTAACCAGTGAGGGGATGACCTCCGGTGTGGAACACCAGTCGCCCATGTTGGTAATGACTAGGTCCAATATGTTGTTTTCTCTGGTGGGGGTGTTGACCAGTGGATCCAGGGTGTTCGAGTTTATAAATTCTAGGAAGCGTTGGGCAAGGGAGTTAGTACTTGAGTAGTTCTCCCAGTTTATGTTTGGGTAATTGAAATCACCCAGTATTAGGGTGTTTGGTAGGACCTTCATATTTCCCAGTGTCTCCAGAAATGCGGAATGGGGGTTCTGGGCCATGGTGGGTGATCTGTAGCAAGCTACAATTTGGATTGCAGTTTTGCCCATTGTTAGTTGCACATGGATGATCTCCGATGCATTGTGCTGCACCACTAACTTGGAGGTGTAGGTATCCTTGATGAATATGGATACACCCCCGCCTTTTGTGTTTCGGTCCTGGTGCTGTGGCCGAAAGGTATGGTATGAGTTATAGCCTAGTAGTGCTGGGGTGCTCTCAGGAGCCTTAAACCAGGTTTCTGTTACTACACAGATGTCGATGTTCTCCATACTGAGGAGTGCCTTGAGTGCGTGCATTTTGAGGTTTAGACTTCAGGCATTGAGTAGCATTACCCTCAGTTTTTGGTTACTTGTGCTATTTATGGTGGTGGGTTTGTCTTTTGAGCCTTGCCTAAGAAAGGCACTATGGGGGTGGCAAGAGCCTTGGCCAGTATTCCAAAGCCTAAGGGTGACAGGTGCAAGCCATCTTTTGCGAAGCAACGTGGCTTGTCAAGCATGTCATCCCAGGTGGACAGATACTGGATCCCCTTTGAATGACACCAGAAACTTAGCCAATTGTTGAAATTGATCATTTTTTTTCTTTATACTGTGGCATCATTCTTGGTGAGGGCAGGATGTTACTCAGGGTCAGGGTCATACCGGCCTGGGCTACATGATCAGAGAGCTCTTCCATGTCTCGTTTCGTGTAGTCCAGGGAGGTACATTGCAGGTCATTCACACCAACATGGATAATGACAGAGTTGTATTTGTACTTGTTCTGGAGTGACCTGAGTGCTTGTGTTATGTGGCGGATCCTGGCACCCGACAGGCAGCTAACTGTAACCTTCTCCTTGTCCAGCCTAGTTAGTGGGACATCAGTGTGCCTGACTATAGAGTCACCTATTACTAGTGTGTTGGGTATGTTATTTTACGTTAAGGGCTGTGATTGCGTGGCACACTGATTATGTGAAATATGTGCTTCATGGTTGGTGATGGGGTGTGGAGGTTGCTTGGATGCCTGCTTTGGAGGTCTCTGTTGCTTTTGCAGATTTTTATTTAGAGCCTCCGAGTATGTTTTCATGTATTCATGTGTTATTTGCCGGTGTTGGTTTAGTAGGTCTATGTGAGACTGGCGGTGTAATGCAAGTATTACCCTTCTCCTCTTGACTGCCAGTTCCAGTCTTGGGTTAAGAGAGCTTTGCCTCCAGTTTGACTGTATAATTGCATCTCTCACATATATTAGTGTTTGGTGGTAGGAGGAGAGGGTTGTCTTTGTATATGAGGCAGTTGTAACATTGCCTCAAAATGCCCAGATTCACCAGTTGGACTGGAGAGTACATCGAAAACTGCCCTTAGGACATGCCTGAATAGGTAGAGTAAGCTGTTTTTTTGATTGGCTGGTGAGGACGAATAGAGAGCCTTGTCCTTCTGGACAGTATAGGGGGTCTAGTGCTAGGGTTACTTAGTGCTTGCTATGAGTTTTAAAAGTGCTTGACTGTGAAATGAATGGTTTGAGTGCTAAAGTTGAAGGTTTGTCTAGTTCCAAGGGAAAAATTGAAGAGTAGACTTCGTGGAGCTGAGAATAGTTTAACTCTAGCTAAACAGTGCTGCCCAGTGCACATTATAGCAGGGAAGTGAAAGAGATAGAAATTAGCCCAAAATGGCTGATAAACTACTAACGTCTGGGCTGGAACCACTCCTCCAGGGACAGATAGGCTGCTCAAAGCTCCCCTTTCTCACAGGTGAACAGAGAAACTTCCTTCTATCCAAGTAAGGTATGGGCAACACAGAAACTTGTAACACAGTCCTGGATTTAGCAATAACCTGAAAACTGGACTATACTAGTTCAGAAAGGTGGGTAACTAGTATTTTTTTTTAGAAAATAGAGTAGATACAATCAAAACAACACTTTAAATGCACAGAAAAGGCTATCACACTTTAATCTGTAGCCTACAACAGTTAAACAGATTATTTAAACACAAAAATGACTTAATTCAACTGCAGGCAGCAAATAAGTACAATATGTAGCAATAACAAACTTTTTAAATCACAGATTTACTAAAAAAAATGGCATTTTAGGCGGAATTAGTTAAGGCAGCAAGAAAAGCAGAAAACTGATACTTAATCACTCCAAAGTCACTATTTTGTCTCTCTGCTGCTGTAGACTCTGTAGAACACCAGGAAGGCACTTGCTGAGCGGAATACAAGCGCAAAAACTGCGCAAATGCAGTTTTTAGAGCAGGGAAGTAAAATAGATAGAAATTAGCCCAAAATGGCCAATAAACTACTAACTTCTGGGCTGAAACCACTCCTCCAGGGACAGATAGGCTGCTCAAAGCTCCCCTCTCTCACAGGTGAACAGGGAAACTTCCTTCTATCCAAGTAAGGTATGGGCAACAGAGAAACTTGTAACACAGCCCTGGATTCAGCAATAACCTGAAAAATGGACTATACTAGTTCAGAAAGGCAGGAAACAAGTATTTTTTTTTCAGAAAATAAAGCAGATACAATCAAAATTAGCCCAAAATGGCCAATAAACTACTAACTTCTGGGCTGAAAGCACTCCTCCAGGGACAGATAGGCTGCTCAAAGCTCCCCTCTCTCACAGGTGAACAGAGAAATGTCCTTCTATCCAAGTAAGGTATGGGCAACACAGAAACTTGTAACACAGCCTTGGATCCAGCAATAACCTGTAAACTGGACTATACTAGTTCAGAAAGTCGGGAAACAAGTATATATATATATATATATATATATATATATATATATATATATAGTCATAAAATTGAGCAGATACAATCAAAACAACACTTTACCCAATTATCCAGTTAAAAAGCTCAAAACTGAGCCCTGTTCCAGCAGTCTTCAATCAGACAAGTTCTAACTGCACAGTCCTGCCACTAGGGTACAGAGAAACCTTCTCCAAAAAAGATGGCCTGGATCAGTGCACAAGTTATACAAACAAAGCGAGATCCAGCTGGCCTGAATCTAGTCTATTCTACAGCAAACAAGGCGTACCGATTTCAGAAAGAAACAGTTCAAGTAATCATGCGCAATAAGGCTTTAACCAGAAATTCCCAGCTCAGAAGGGTAGAATCTAGCCTCTCCTCCCACAAGAGTGCAGACCACAAACCGTCTTAATGTAAAATAACTGGCCTGAAGCCCAAGTGCTTAACCCAGAACTAATACACTTTTAGAATAACAGACACTGAGCCTTCAGTCAGCATTTCCCAACTTAGAAGGATGTACACTACCTGTCCTGCCACAACAGTGCAGACCACAAACCTTCTTAATGTAAAACTGGTTTGAAACCCAAGTGCTTAAACCAAAAGCCTTAGAATAACAGTTACAATTTAATCAGGCTACTAACAAACAGTAATAAAGGCAGCAGAATAAATTCAATTGAGTACTTCTAATAAGAGACAAAAGCAAAACAAGGTAATAAAGTAGGAAGAAACACAAATACAGTAAAGCAGATGAAGTGCAATTTTTTTTTTGGAGAGAGAGGAAACAGAACAGATTAAGATACTATAGGGGAATGTCCTTCCCAAGTGCTCTCTGTACACTGCAGAGAAGCTGGGACTGGTAGGAGTATCTGAAATCAAACTATGATCTCACTGTATTCAGTTGAGTGAGCAAATGAGATGGGTCCAGGAGGAGTGTGCAAAAACAGATTTACAGAAGGGGCGGGCAATTCCAAAGCCACCAAGATTAACACCACAACAGGAAACAGGGAGAGGGGTGGAGAACTAACTGCAGAGAGACAGAGACACAATATTTACTGAATCAAAGACACACAATATTTACTGACTCAAATCTTAAATAAGTGCAGAGAAAAGTATACTTAAATCAGCTTGTGCCCAGTTGATATATGCAGACAAGTCTCAGTAGCCAGCAACTCCGATTAAAATGATTACTAGAAATGTAACCAAACACAGATTTTAATGCTATCAGAAACCCCCAGGCTAACTAACACAGGAATTTCAAAGCAGTCTAACAACTTTCAATGAGCCCAGATGGTTACACTTTTTCACACTTCAGGCAACTTAACTGCAGAGAGAAAGAGACTCAATATTTACTGAATCAAAGACACACAATATTTACTGACTCAAATCTTAAATAAGTGCAGAGAAAAGTATACTTAAATCAGCTTGTGTCCAGTTGATATATGCAGACAAGTCTCTGTAGCCAGCAACTCCGTTGATATGCTATACAAGTTATTACTGAATACACGTGATGCAGGAGCATTCACACCCTGATATTCACAGAACTGACTGCAGCCTAATCAGGGCCAGCCCTTTTCATTATACTATCGGTTATCCACCACTTTTTCTAGTCTATTCTGTCATCCCCCTCCCCCACAAGACCTATTACAGCCTAACCTAGCTTTCTTAAGCTACAGGACCCAGTGTCCTGGTACTGCTGTAACATTAAGTTTAGTACCTAACCGTGTCTTAGTCCCTCCTTATTTGAAATCTTACTTCTGTTCCTTGCTGGGCTCCACATTTAACTAACTTTATATCTTACAATTACCATAGTGTCTGTGCTTTGCCCCATGCTTGCTAAGCAGCCTACAGCATTTTTGTCTTTGTCCCTTAATTCCCTTACCCACCAAGCTGTAGTTTATATATTTTGCCACTAGGTGGCACTGCTCTACCACTTACAGTGTAAAGATCACTTATATCATTTTTCTGTTCTCTCCCAAGCAATCCCCCACTCTCATAGCATATTTACCCCACTGGCCTGCTTTGACTTGTGCATTGTTTTATTACCTTTCTCCCCCCACACTCCCCAGCCTAGACTCACCTCTGCTGTTCCTGTACTTCCCCTAAGCTCCAACATTTTAGCTACAGCTGGCTGATTGGTTTCTGCCAGCCACTTTCTCTCCATCTCTTCCCGCTCCATTCACCCTATCCTGCTCCCAATTTCCACCCACCCCCACTACTCCTACATTTATTTTAACTCCAAACCCCTCCCTCTCTCAACCAACCAATCATCTCCACTCTGTAATCCCTCCCTTCTCTACCTCCACCTGCCAATCACAACCACTCCAACCCTGTGCATCAAAGTCTCTATAAACATCTATTTCTACTCCATCTATACGCATATACAATCTGCCCTACTCATTTTATACTGCTAATATACACATATACTCCTCTACCATGTCTTGCCTTCTACCTCAAATCATTCTCACCCCATCTATCTGCATTCTATTCTTACTTCCTTTAAACCACGCTACCTCCTACTCCTTTAACCAACGTCATCCCTCCTTCCTGTCCTACCCCCCCACTCCCAACCTCCTTCCTCATCCCAATAAAACACACTTCCACAACATATCCATCTCTCTAGTTCAACCCAACCCACTCCACTACTACAGGATAAAACTTTTACCCCCTCAATTAAATACTACAAACCTAAAGTAATACCTTACTGTCCACAACTATTAAAGACCAAATCAAAAATACTACTACCCTTCCTCAACTACTTCTGCTTAGCAGGGGACATACACCCAAATCCTGGACCGAATGCATCCTCGAGTCCCAATCTCCCTGTCACAAGAAATAAAACAACCATAAATACCTCAAATTCTTCACCATCAATGCCCAAAGTCTAAGAAATAAAGTAGCCCACTGTCATGCTTGGATAAACTACAACCTACTCGACATTGTAGCCATCTCAGAAACCTGGCTAAAACCTCATATTTGTGACTCTGAAATCCTCCCTCCTGGATTCTAATCCCACAGATATGATCGCTTAAATAGAAAAGGGGGTGGGGTAGCCTTAATCTACTCTAATCTGCTATCCATCACTCCTTAACCCAATCCTATCCCTCCATTCAACAATGCAGAACTAGTAATAGGCCTACTAAAAATAAATAACCACAAAAGCATTTGTATCATTGCCCTCTACATCCCCACTGGTAATAACACCACTACTCTTGAAGAAATTCTCCTCTGGACTTCTACCAATATTAAGCTAGAGACCTTCATACTTGGAGATGTAAATATTGATTCAAATAAAATCAACAACTCTAATCCCACCATATCCATCAATCTATTTAACTATACCCAACTAACTAACTCCATTACCAGACCCAACAAAACAACCCCCCCCAGGTGCCACACTAGACTGGATCCTAGTATCCCATCCTAATAACGTCTTAAAGTCTTAAAGTCTGGCATTTTACCTGACCCTATAGGAGACCACTTGCCAGCTTTCATACACAAAGCTACCCACTCCTCTCCTCACCTACACCAATATATTCACACATGTAACCTCACAAACTTTAACCCCACAATGTTCTCTGACTCCCTAAAACAAACTGGAACCCCCTAAAAACTCTTCCACTAGACAATGCTGCAAAAGTTTTCAACTCAACCTTCTTAGACTTCCTCAACTCCCTAGCTCCACCAAGAACAAAAAGAGTAAAAACCAAGACCACCTCATGGCTAACCAAAGATACCAAAAATCTTATGCTACAAAGAGATAAATCCTAGAAAACATACCATCAAAACAAGCAGCCAGAAACTTTTCTTAAATATAAACAACTCCGCAACCTCACTAAAAAATAAATCATCAGAGGCAAAAAGTCCTATTATATCAAACTCCAGTCTAACCAATCAAAAAACCCCAAACATTTCTGGAATTCCATTAATTCTCTTCTCAACCCAGGTACCAGAAACAGCCCCTGCCCTTACACCAGCAAATCTGATCCTAAAATAGCCTCTCTATTCAACTCCTTCTTCACGAACTCCATAACAGAACTGACCAAGACATTCCCTAATAATAACCCTTCCACTCAACCTATCCAATCTTCCTCATCCCCTACACCACCCTCTGCCCCCAATCCTCCTACATTATTTGAACTTGATCTCAACCTCACACATAAAAAAAATTACTTTCTAAATTAAAACCATGCTCCAATGCCCATGACAAAATCCCATCTTCCTTCCTAAAAATAACCGCAGATGGTATCGCTCTCCCCATTAGCATCTTGATCAATAGATCCATGCAGGAATCTTATGTACCCAAATTATGGTGTGCTGCCTTTATTCTACCTCTCCATAAAGGAGGCAAAAACAATAGCATCTCTAAATACCACCCCATAGCTATCCTCTCCCCAGTCTCAAAACTTCTGGAAAAATGCATCCACCTTCAGCTTATGCCATTCCTAGCCAATCACCAACTAATCACTCCAACCCAACACGGCTTCCAACCTTGCCATAGTACTATCACTGCCCTTCTCTCCTTAGACACAATAAATCTTGCCCGTGAGTCTGGAAAAATAGTATCAACAGCTCTACTAGATCTGTCCAAGGCATTCGATACCATCTCCCACACCCATCTCTTGAACCATCTTTCTAACCTTAATCTCTCCCAGAATACCTTATCCTGGTTCTCAAGGTACCTCTCTGACAGGTCTCAAGCTGTGAAATGGGGGAAAGGCACCTCAACCTTCCTTCCTACCCCTACTGGGGTACCCCAGGGATCCATACTCAGTTCAATGCTATTCAACATCTTTATTAATGATTTCCACAAGGCCATACCCAACACCAAAAGTGCACAATATGCAGACGATTCAACTTTAGTCTGCTGTGCCTCTAACCTCTCAGAGCTTCAAACAGTGACCCAAACTGCTTTCTCCACCACTGAAAACTGGATGGTCCAAAACCACCTCTCGCTAAATGCCAACAAATCCAAAATACTATTATTCTCTCCGTCAAAAGCTTCCCCTCTTGATAAAAACTCGTTCCAAATTATTAGCCAAAACAACTCTGCTATAGAGGTTGTTCCCTTAGCTAAACTACTTGGGGTTACTATTGATGAACACCTAAAATTCAACACTCACATCCAGCAAAACATTAAGAAAACCCATATAAAACTTGGCATGCTATACAGAAACATCCGCTTTCTCTCTCCTTCAACCAGACAAACTCTCGCCACTACCTATCTACTCCCCTCACTAGTGTATGGCACTCCCCTACTAACAAACCTATCTGCCTCTCTCTCTCCTCCATATTGGAAGTCTGTTATAATAAGATTTCTAAACTTGCAACCAAAGCCAAATTCTTCACCCATCATTGTACTGCCCTTCATTTGTTAAATTGGCTTGAACTCTCCAACCATCTAGACTATCTCCAAATTACTACAGCCCACAGACTAATTTTTCAACCTACTAAGTTCCCAGCACTAGCAAACATCCTTCAACCTTACAGCCCTCAGAGAACTCTTAAGATCTACTCACGAAAACCTTATCACTGTCCGCAAACCCAATCGTCCTGCTGGTCAGCTTCTTCTAGCCTTTTCCTTAGCTAGAAAATGGACTTCTCTTCCTTCCTCTCTAAGGACTTGTGAAAACAATGAAAACTTTAAAACTTAGCTACATTCCTACCTTTCCTCTAACAGGAAATGCAGCTGCACTCTCGCCACCTGGCCTAATAATCAATCCATCCCTTAAACCCCTGACTAACTCTGAGTACAAGCTAACCTAACATAAATGTACATATAGTAAATAACATAATTGTACATATTATAAATAACCCATCCCACCTTTTTTCTCTTTTCCTTCTAAGTCTTTATACTCCCTCTCAATTAAGTTACCACTGCCATCCTACATATTTAGGTACTATGTAACCAAATAATTTATTCCTGTTCTCTAGCATGAGATGAAATTGTAATTGTGTCTTCTTTACTATGATTGTATATGTAACTAAACTATGTAATGTGGAGCTTTTCTCCCTGGGCATCCACTGAAAATGGGCTCCCTTGGCCCAGTGGACTTCCCTTGCCATAAAACTGGAAATAAATAAATAAACTGTTTCATTGGCGGGATATTACAAAATGACTTTATAATTCTTTCCCTAAAGCAAAAATTGAGAATAATAATTTCATGCAGTGTCACTTGTGTAATGGCAGTACATTCATAGAATGTTACGCTTGGCTGGAATTAAACAGCAAACTATGATAGTCCACTGACCAGAAACGTGTATGAATCACATGTGCCATGGTCTATATTATAAACATGAAAGCTTAAAAGAGCGAACGCTCTTTTATCAAACTGTAAACATCGAAACCACTAAATAGCGAAAAAACGAAACAGCGATTTTTTTTCCCAGCAAAAAAAAAATGCAAACACAAAATGAAGTGGGGGGCTTCGCCATCCACACCCCCCTACTTAAATATACTAACTCGAAATTGCATCACAGTGGAGAAAATGGCAAAGTCCCGAAAACGGTCCAGTGATTTTTTTCCCCTGGGAAAAAAATCGCTGTTCTGTGTTTTCGCTATTTAGAGGTTTCAGTATTTACAGTTCGATAATAGTGTTCACTCTTTTAAGCTTTCAAGCTTATGATCTAGACCCCATGTGCCACAGTAGACATCTTAACAAAGTTGTGAGTCTCCCCCTATGTGAAGTCATTCCATCATATGATTGTGTTGCAAATTGCATGAGATAAAACAGGTGGGGGAGGTTTGTCCCACTGCAACTGTACACATTATAACACTTGTGGATGTCATTCATGCATGACAGCAATTGGATACGTAATGGTTACAGCCACCCGATGTGGGTTTTGAACACCTGACTATATGGCAACAGAAGCTACATGATATGGGAAAGAATGAATGTGACACGCTGCCACTGGTTCTACAAGTATGAGATATTTTGGTCTTTAAAGCTGTGACAAGATGTTATTGCTACAAGGGAAATGTATGCTTGCCATTTCATTAAAATTCTGTAACTATATATGTGTTTCTCACCAAACATTGCCTGCTGCTAAGTATACCCAGACAAGCGTGATGCATAATACAGTCATCATTATGATGGGAGAATGGAAATCAGGCACAATGTGTGGGTAATCATGGATTCGAACACATGCCTTACTAAGGCAACAGTATACAGTATGCAGTCCTCTGTCCTCACAGCAGAAAAAGCCTTAGTAGTTCTTATGGGAAAGCCAAATGTCATCCCATGGTGCCATCATTATCCAATAAATCATTACAGTGTGAAAATTGAGAAGAAATCATTGTAATAGGAATTTTCAACCATACATGTACACAGTAGATAGCTGTCTGACAACACGGTTACCTACATGCATATTCACCTTATGTTTACTGTTTACCTACTGCAACTACATGCATATTCACAGCATACCAACACTGGGAAGTACAAGGAGTAATGGCTGGATTTAACTGACTATGTAAGATTGCAAGGTACAGCACACTACCTGAATTGCATGCACCACACAAGATGTTCTTTTACAATTGTGACAGTGCACATTTGAATGGATGGCATGACATCACCATACATTGATGTTCCTCTAAAAATGTATGAAGGTGGTTGAAGTGCACAGCAACACTAGACAGCTACATGTACTAAATGTATTAGAATCCCTCTCTACACAGCTTGAGAGCATATCTCTCAACCTCTTAGCACAAAAAATCTGGACAAAGTCAAAAATAGTTGGGAGACATAAACCCAAAAATAAGGACGGATTTTAATTATTGCTCTTATATACTTAGAAAGCTACTAGAATAACAGGTTTTACATTAGCATGCATTTTCTGAAGGATATAAATTCTGAAACTCAAATGTCTGTCATTATTTATGGACTCAAATCATTAATGATTTGCCAGAAAAACAAAAATTGTATGTGGCACAGACCAAAAATAAGAGTCAAAACTTGGACATTCTGTGAAAATATGGACAGTTGAGAGGTATGCTTGAAAGACATACACATACAGACAGTAGTCCATCATTCCTGGATTCAAACTTCCTCCCTCTGTAGTTGTGCAGTTTAGACAGCACAGTATCAGTGCCACATGATAACTCATATGACCACTTTGATGTGGGCCATTTTTGATAGCATGATGTAAGCATTGTGTTTCCAAAACTGGTTATTGCCTGGGGATAATAAAATCTATAGGGAAATCCTCTGTAAGTGAAAATATGCCTCCTATGTGAAAGTTTACATAATTTGTGTTGTCACAGACACAAATCTACATGACAGTACACACACAAACACTCCCACATTAGTTACCCAATGTTAGATTCAAACCCCCTATCTACCTATTTACACAATCTATACAACACAGAATTGGCCGCAAGCACCACAGGAGATATATGAATTGTAAGGGCATAATATGCAATTTTGACATGCTAACCTCATGGGATGGAGAGAAGATATCTGTGGTAAAAGTGGGATAAGGGGATAATGACATACTCTCCCGTGTTAAAATCTTCCCCTGACAGGAGTTTGATACAGATTCATTCAAAAAGCTATGCATATCTGACATTGAAGCTACACACAAATTCCCCACTGAGATTTGAATGTCCTGCTTATCTAGTTACAAATCTAGAAAGCATGGTGTTAGCCACAAGAGCCACAGGACAAGTCTGATTCTTAGCAGGATAGAACACAATTTTGACAGGATGACCTCATTGTTGTGTTGCAAAGAAGAAGATTGTGTTAAAAGTGGGATAAACTGCAGAGGGAGCTATGTCCAAAGTTAAAGTTTTTTTTCCTGAGTGGAAGTGGATACAGCACATCTGTTGTTTAAGTTTTATTTCCATGACACTAGAACCACCCAGACACACAAGTTCACCTCTCCCAGAATTAAACCACCTGCCTAACCAGTTACATAATCTAGAGAACACAGTATTAGCAGCAAGAGCCACAGGACAAGTTTGTCTCTTAAGGGTAGAGAGTGCTCTATAGACTGACAGAAGCAGGATAATGGTGGCTCATAATAATATACAGACAGCAGCAGTCATTAATGTTTAGGTAATGCCTGGATTAGAACCCTTGAAAGTATGTAAAAATATATCTATAGATCTGAGTACAACACAAAGGATCTCTTACTTCACACATTTTAAATCAAACAACTGATGGACAGTGACAATTTACTGAAGAAGAGAGGGTAAACAAAGAGAGAGAAATGGCAACAGTACTTTTCTGGGGCATGTAGGAGCATCTGTATGGTGTGTTACTCTTACGTATTTCATAAGTTTATAGGTTCATAGGCTGGTACTAGGCTATCATCCCTAGGGCCTATACAAGCCTAGCCATAACAATTACCTGGATATTTCTTCCCACGATATTTACTTCCCTGGACCCCTGTCTAGCAGGGTGACTGACGTGATCCCCGGGGTGAATTTCTTATCTCCCATCCAATCGTCAAGGTTCCTTTTAAAAAGGGCCAAGGAGACACTCTGCTTGACATGTATGGGCAGTCTATTCAGGACCTCCTGCATCTTTTTTTTTTTTTTCAAAAATGTTTTTTATTTATTTTTTTATAACAAGAATAATAACACTAATAACATAGTTATACTCAAAATTGAAACAAATTATGTACAAAGTCCATAATAAGGAAATACCTCTATATACATTCAGGAAATCATCTAATACTTTTTTAGTAATGATTGTAACTTTTCCCAAGCAATTAATTTGTGTGTTAAATTCTTTGTATTAATTTTTAAACTAGATATTTCTTTTTCACAAAAGGTCCTGGCTAAATAAATCAATTCATTTCTGAAAGATATAGGAGAGTTAGTTTTCCAATTTTTTGTCACAACCTTTCTTGCTACTGTAAGTATTGACCAAGGAAGGTGTGTTTGAGATCTGGGTACGATATCTGGTACTGGTACATTAAATAAAATGAGTGAAATTGAAATTTCACACATCATTCCATAAGGCCTTACAGAAACATTCAAATTCCTTCCAAAATTGGGATAACATATTACATGCAACAATCATATGAAACCAGTCAGCTTCTGTAGCTTTACACCTCCAACATTTCATATCATTTGTTTTGTACATATTTACAATTCTTTGAGGTGTATAATAACTTCTGTGGAGGAATTTCCATGTGTATATTTTCCAGTAAGGAGAAATTGTTGTTTTTTGCACTGATTTTAGAAGTAATTTCTTGTTTTTTAGTAGTAAATTTTCCATTATTTATTTTGGTGGAGTATTCACAAAAAGAAGCATTCGTGGAATTATTATCAGATCTAATGACTTTATATATTAGCGATATAAATGAGGTGCCTTTCAAAGAACCATCAGTTATATTAGTCAAAAGTTCTAGTGTTTTAGGTATGTTGTTTCCATGGGTTTGTAAAGAAAATATAGTTTTGTTATATATAAATTCTCTGCAGGTTTGTATGTCTATTCAGTTATTATTATGTAAGCTGTATCTAGTAATTAGATGGTTAGCTGAATAAATTCCATTAGTCAATAAGAATTGGTTCCAGTATATTAAGTCATTATTTTTAAATTCAAGCATTTTATTTTTATCAAAATATATTAAACATTCATTAGTATAAGCAATAGGAAAAATGAATATTAATAAGCTTTTAATTGACTGGTTAGATTGGGTGATTTTCATGAAATTTGCTATTATTAGACTGATAAAGGAGCAATATTTTAACTTCTGCTTATCTTGTATGTATATTTTTAAGGACCAAATAAAGGTGTTTTGGTGTATTGTAGTTAGACGGTCAATTAACGTTCTATTATTGTTTAATAAAATTTTTTCATGTAATAGTTTCCAATATGAATTATATGAGGGGTTTAACCATAAAAGGATTATATTAAAAATATAAGCATTTGCATAATATTCAATATTAGGAAAACTAATACCTCCTTCTTCCCAACTTGTCACATGTCTTTGTAAAGATATTCTGGGTTTCTGAGCATACCACAGAAATTTTAGTAAATTATTACTAATTTTTTAAAATATTTTCTTGTTTGGGGGAATGATTAAAGACTGACTTATATAAAGAATTTTAGGTAACACTATCATTTTAATTAGCATTAGTCTGTTCTCAAAATTAAAATAAAGTTTGTTCCATTTATCTGTGAGAATAATAATTAGATTTGTTAAGATATTATAGTTTGTAGTAATTGTATTCTTAAGAGTGGAATTAATTTGAACACCCAGGTATTTAATTTGTGTATTGTCCCAATTAAAGCATTTATAACTTTTCATTTTCATAGTCATTTTTTTATTTATTAACAAAGTCTGGGTCTTGTTATGATTAAATTTTAGTCCAGATAAACCTTCAAATAAATCTAAAGTGTAAAGTAGCTGATCTAAAGATGTATCAATGTCTCCACTAGTTAGTAACAAATCACCCACAAATACCTGAATCTTTGGAAATATGTTACTATTTAAAATATAGCCTTTAATGTTAGCATTATTTCTAATATAGTTGGCCAGTGGTTCTACAGCTAGAAGAGGACAACCTTGTTTTGTTCCTTTTGTAAGTTTAAATGAGGGGGATAAGAAAGAGCCTATCTTTACAAAAGAAACCTCCAGCATCTTTTGATCATTGTGATGATAAGGTTTAGATCCCTGGAGATGTGTGGCTCTGAGGGATTGGGATTTCTTTAAGTGGAGCATGTCCAACAGCTCAGGGTTTGACATGGCATTGTATGTTAAGCAGAGATCGCCTTGAGTAGACAATATGCCACAGAGTATAGCTGGAGTTTTTTTAGATGGTCAGTATAGGGCATCTGCTTTAGGCCTGTGATTCTTTTAGTGAGGTATTTCTGTGGCCTTTCCAGCTGTTGTAGATGTCTTGTGAGGAACATACCAAATGAGGCGTTGTACTCTATAAT
Source organism: Protopterus annectens (assembly GCF_019279795.1). Classification (NCBI taxonomy): domain Eukaryota; kingdom Metazoa; phylum Chordata; order Ceratodontiformes; family Protopteridae; genus Protopterus; species Protopterus annectens. Next base: position 1,495,447,584 of record NC_056746.1, read on the forward strand.
GGGTCTAATGAGGGATGAGTACAGTGGGACAATGACCTCCTTTTTTCTGGATGAAAAGCCCTTAGTGATGAGGTGTGCCACATAGAAGGATTTCCTGACTGTTGTGGTGATGTGGTTATTGAAGGTGAGACCATTGTCCACCTGTGTCCTTAAGTCTCTCATCACACTTTCGGTGTTTAGTGTACTGCCACCTATGTGGTAATTCATGGCTTCATAATTTTTTCTAACGGGGATAATTATACATTTCTTGGCATTAAGCTTGAGCCCATGGCTCTGGCACCAAGCATCTGTTTCTGTTAGGTCCTTTTGTTGAATATTCACATCATCTGGGGATTCATTAATGGCTCTCAGTTTGCAGTCATCTGTGAACTTTGTTAGAGTCCCTTAGTGTTGGCCTGTACTTCAGAGAAGTCGATGCCAAACAAAAGCGGTCCCTGGACTGAACCCTGAGATACTCCACTTGTCACTTGTCTATAGCTGGATTTGGAGTCAGCTACTTTTACAGTCTGGGTTCTGTCAGTAAGCTAGTTGGCAACCCATCAAGTGATGTAGGGATTTATACCCAGCTTAGTAAGTTTATCTATGATTCCAGAGTGGGGGATGGTGTAGAAGGCCTTGGCGAGGTCCAGATAGGCTGGCTGGACATTCTTACCCTTGTCCACAGCTCTGGAGACTGATTCGAAGAAATCAATCAGATTCAGGAGACAAGATCGGCCCTTCACGAACCCAAACTGGGTGGGGTCCAGTGTTTGAAGGTTGTCAATGTCTTTGTTTATAAGTTCCATGATAATGCATTCCATGCCCCTGCAGATCAGGCTCGTTAGACTGATGGGACGGTAGGTTCCCAGGATCCAAGGTGGATTCCCCCTTGTGGAGTGGGATAACTGTAGCTGTGCACCACTCAGTGGGCATGAAGCCTGAGGTGAGGCTATGATTAAGCATGACACTTAGGTGAGGAGCCATTTCATTTTGTAGTTCATGTAGTACACAGCCCGGGATGTCATCTGGTCCAATGGATGCTGTATTCTTAGCTTTGGAGAGTGCGGTTTCTATCTGTGTGGCCGTGATTACCAGAATTTGGCAGTCCTCATTATTAATATGACATGGTCTGCATAATAAAGTCCTTGCTATAGGGAGCAAAGATGCGTAGCAGAGGGCAGCCACATTTAATACATAAGTAGGAGGAGGGTGCCTTACTAAGTCTCCCTGTTGGTGGTGGCATGTTTTTGCAAATGCTTTCTTGCTGCATGATTCAAATGGTATGTTACTGAAATGTTGGAAAGGGAGATAAATACAAATGCTTGCAGTAAGCATATGATAGGAATAAAAATGGCATGAAATAAGAATTTGAACTACAGCTGTAATTGAACCCAAGACACTATGCAAAAACAGTCTACAGACAGAGGCATTATCTCAACACACATCATAGGAACGTCTAGACTATTACATCCATCACCCTAAGAAGTGTTACAGTAACTGTCTCACAGTTGTGACTTTAGGCTGCCCTTCATCTGTATTCCCACAGCACAGCATAGTTGTGTAAAAGTAATCAGACTACTGCAGCTGAAATTAAAATCTTCAATGTTTGTCATAGGAATTTAAATGGCATCCATTGTTACTCAGCCTGTGCGCTATGCCAATGTCTACACAAATACTGAGGATAAAAACTGAAGTATCTTTGATGGATTTCTGATCATTTATGTTGTGCGTGACTCTACTTTTTGACCAGACTTATCGAGTGAAAAAGGGGTTGATAGGACAATGGTGAAAGTGGGGGAAGGGTGGCAAGCAGACAGTAGGACACAGAGGACAGAATACAGAAATTTGCAAGAGGATAAATGGAGAGCATCATAGCTATCCTCCTTCTTCACCACATAAATCTAGTATTGTACACACTATTTCATGACTTTGGGGAGTCACCATAGCAGGGATGGGTGACAACCAGAGAATAATGTTGTATATCCAATTTGACCAAATCAAATGTCTTAAGATGATACATGGGCTAAGTGAAGAGCTATGTATGGGGCATAATGTTTTGTGGGGCAGGTTCCTTTCTTTCTTTTTTTTTGAGAGTCAGGAATGTTGGGGAAGGTGCTTACAAATGAGAGGGTCAGGTATGTAGGGTAGGTGAGATAGCAATTACAGACATACAAGACAGACAGGGATGGTGAGAGACACAGAAGATTAGGGGACATCATTATTGGGGAGAGGTAGCAGAGCTAAGAGGTGCATTCACATCCAGCTTGACAACAGTGAGAATCTAGTCCTCACCATCATAACTGTTGCACTGTCTTCTGTGTCAGCTAGGTCAATGCCAGACATGGCATCATTTTTGCAATATGATGCAGGACTTTTCCAAACTTGCTGATTTGGGCACTGAGGTCCCTCTTCATCCTGCCCTCCACCAGTTCTGTCAGCTCCTGTCAGGTGACAAAATCACCACATCCACTACTACTAATCACAGATGGCACCATTGCACCAGAAGCTGTGGCAGAGCTACCTGACACAGGCAGAGCAGGCAGAGCAGGAGTTGTGGAGGCAATGCTGACAGGTTGTTACCCAATTGTCACCAGGATGTGCTGATGGCTGAGTATGCCAGATGCACAAGATATACTGCCTATACATGGTCAGGTATAGGTGTTTGGCATCCATTTTAATGTATGTGTGAGTCAGAGAGAGAGAGAGAGAAAGATCAGTCCCTGGGGCCACACAGTTCCAGTGTATGTGCTATGCGTTGCCTCTTTGCCAAGGCCAGAGCATACTGGGCATGCCTCCATCTGCCTACATGGGCAGGCTCAGGATGTTCCTCCTCTGAGTCACTCTGTGCCTGTGGAAGCTTTGGCAATGGTGGGGGACTGTGTGGCCCTTCTCCATTTTGTTCCTGCTGCAGCTGTTTCCACAAGATCATATTGTGTAGCATGGCACATACTATGACCATGCGTGCACATGTGGCTGAAGAGTACTGCAAGGCTCCACCCCATATGTCAAGGAAGTGGAACCATGACTTGCGCATCCCAAACACATGCTCTAAAATTATCCTGGTTTGTGCTCATGCCTCATTATGGCATTCTTGTGTGGGTGTGTGTGCATTTCTGATGGGTGTCATCATCCACAGTTCCAGTGCATAGCCAGCATCCCCCACTAAATGGCCATATGGGATGCCCCCCCTGGCAAACCACTGATGCAGCTGTGAGGAATGCCAGATGTGGGAGTTGTGATAGCTTCCAGGGCAGCCAGCACACACATTCATGATAATGCCCTGAGCATCGCACACAACCTGGCAGTTGATGGAGTGGAACCCCTTGCAGTTTATGTGAGACCCCCATGATATCCCCAGTTGCTCTTTGGAAAGTACCTGTAGTTAGTATTCTTAGAGCTACACATACCTTGGTATCCACTGGAATGGGTTCCTCTCTGTTTGTTCTGGATGTGAGGCGAGGCCAGCACAGGTCCACAATTTGCTGCAGTATGTCCCTGTCCATCCTGTAGCCCTCTACTACCTCCAGATCATGTAGCCCCTGGTAGGTTACCCTGGGCCTGAACACTCTTCTCCTCCTCCTTATAAGTCTGGGGTGGTTGTCGACGTTGTCCTCTTCACCACTCTCAGCCTCTTGCACATACTGATGTATGAGAGCAACAGCAGCCCCTAACATTTTGTTAGTTTTGTCAGGTGAAATTTCCCCATCTGTGTACACCAGTGGTGTACAGTTTGTGGGAAAAAACAGACTACATGGTGTTTGCATAGTTTATAGTGGTGTGCTGCAGATGCTGGCTGTGTGATTGGCTGAGTATGATACATTCCACCTACCAGCTCTATTACTTGTATTTGATGCCTCTATTCTGCTATTTCCCTTTTTTTCTTGTTCCACTTGCCATTTTCTGTATTTTTTTAGTTTCGTGGTTACAATCCCGGTGCAAGCCATGAACACCCATTCAGGCAAACTAAACAAGGTTATACAGACTCGGACACACCCCCTTGCTTACATATGCACAGTGCTGCCATTTCCTGTGTTTTTTATTTTTTATTTTTTTGTTTGTTTAAGTCCCAGTGCACCAGCGCAAACTCATTCGGCAAGTGTAAACACTGGTGACAAGGAAATGGCCTGCCCTAGCCGCAGACACGCTTATCTAATCTAAGTAGGACAACCCTCTTCTTAGCTATGCTTAGTTATGCGCAAACACAGGCAACAGAGCTCCAATGTGCTTTTGATGTCATTTACTTCTCATGCTTATACGGCCATATTAGAGCACATACACGGTTAGGTGCAGTCTGACACTTAGAAGAAATTTGTGATTCAGTAAGATTCCCCTCATTTGCATACATCATTGCCTTACTCCATAGTTACTGCACTCACACTGAGGCTTTCCCCTTAGCACCCACTGTTCCCTGGTATTGTTTTCATTCTGCATGCCATTGACTACAATGGCAAAATGCAGATTTCCCTGAAAATTGCTTTTTCACATTTTTTATTTTCATCACGATCCTGTTTGCGCATCACTGCCCTATGCTTAAACGGCCGAGATCGGCCAAAAAAAATAAAAGTTTTATTTTATAAAATTTAAGCTATTTTTCATGCCAATGGCCATATATTTGGCCATTGGCATGCCTACTAAATATAATACATGCTTTCTTTTGAGCTGTCATGCCTCCGTTTTGTAATTTGCAGAAATGTATTCAGCTACTAGCTGAAAACATTTCTGTTTTGTACACTGTTCAAGCATGGACAACTGCCTGCTTCCTGGATCGCTAATTTACCTCATTTGCATGGTTTTCACCAGCAAATGAGGTAATTAGCATATAGCAGTGGTGTCCATGCCAGAATAGTGTAGGAGCACTCATGAACGATCCTGGATCGCTCGTCGGCCATATTGCATGCAGCAGCTCTTGCACTATTTCTGCACTCTGTGCAGGGCTTGCTGAATCCAGTCGTATATATAGATAGATAGAGATATATAGATACATATACATTATACATTGAGAGATCTATCAAAATAGATATATGTGTGTGTGTGTGTGTGTGTGTGTGTGTGTGTGTGTGTGTGTGTGTGTGTGTGTGTGTGTATACACACACACACACACACACACACACACACACACACACACACACACACACACACACACATACATATATATATATATATATATATATATATATATATATATATATATATATATATATATATATATATATATATATATATATATATAAACACACACACACACAGTGGACATAAAAAGTGTACCCACTCCTGTTAAAATACAAGTTTTTTTGTGATATATAAAAATGAGACCACACTAAATCATTTCAAAACTTTTCCCACCTTTAATGTGATCTATAACTTGTACAATTAAATTGAAAAACAATCAAATCTGTTAGGGGAAATAAAAAACATACAATAAGCTAGCTGCATAAGTGTGTACACCCTTAAACTAATACTTTGTTGAAGCACCTTTTGATTTAATTACAGCATTTGGTCTTCTTGGGTAGGAGTTTATCAACATGGCACATCTTGACCTGGCAATATTTGACCACTATTCCTTGCAAAAGTGCTCCAAATCTGTCAGATTGTGAGGGCATCTCTTGTGTACAGCCCTCTTCAGGTCATCCCACAGATTTTCTATTGGATTTAGGTCTGGGCTCTGCCTGGGCCATTCCAGAACTTTAATTTTCTTCTGGTGAAGCTATTCTTTTGTTGATTTGGATGTATACTTGGGGTCAGTGTCATGTTGAAAGGTGAAATTCCTCTTAATCTTCAGCTTTTTAGCAGATGCCTGAAGTGACTCTGAGGTAAAAGTGACTGGTATTTGAAACCGTTCATAATTCCCTCCAACTTGACTAAAACCCTAGTTCCAGCTGAAGAAAAGCAACCCCAAAGCATGATACTGCCACCACCATGCTTCACCAAGGGGATTGTGTTCTTTTGGTGATGCGAAGTGTTGCTTTGCGCCAAATGCACATTTTGGAATTGTGGCCAAAAAGTTCAACCTTGGTCTCATCAGATCATAATACATTTTTCCACATGCTTTTAGGAGACTTGTATTGTTTTGCAATTTTTAACCAGGCCTGGATGTTTTTCTGTGTAAGAAAAGGCTTCCTTCTTGCAGCCCTACCCCATAGGCCAGACATATGGAGAATATAGGAGAGGGTTGTCATATGTGGTACACAGCCAGTACTTACTAGAAATTCCTGCAGCTCCTTCAGGGTTGCTGTATCTCTCTTGGCAGCCTCTCTGGCCAGTTTTCATCTTGTCTTTTCATCAGTTTTGGAGGGATATCCAGTTCTTTGCAATGTCACTGTTGTCCCATATTTTTTCCACTTTTTGATGACTGTCTTTACTATGTTCCATGGTCTATACAATGCTGTTGAAATTTTGTTGTACACTTCGCCTGACTGATACCTTTCAACATTGAGATCCCTTTGATGCTATGTAATATCTCTTTGAAACACGGCTTTTGCTGTAGCAGGCAACTGAGTAAATGTTAGGGAAATCCTACTAAGACAGCTGAACTTTATTTGGGGTTAATCAGAGTCCCTTTACTTGATGCAGGTGTGTACCCTAGAAGACTGAATGCTGTAATTAAATCAAGAGGTGCTTCAACAAAGTATTAGTTTAAGGGGTGTGCACACTTATGCAATCAGCTTATTGTACTTTTTTTTTTTATATATTTTTTCCCCAAACAGATTTGTTTGTTTTTCAATTGAATTGTACAGGTTATAGGTATACATACATATGTGGTTAAATGTTGAAAGTTAGTTCAGCAAAACACGGAAAGTCGAACATTAGTTAGTTGACTTTCCATGTTGTCAAATGTTAGGAGATCGAGATTACATATCAGCGAATGCAAGTGTGCATTCACGGATATGAACTCGTGTTATAAGTAGAGTCACAGTACAGTGCGGATTGGGAAATGTATCCCTTTCTTCACTGTAGTGTGATCTTGAAGTTAAAATATTTAATTTGCAGGCGGTGTGTGGGGTGCAGCCCCCCTCAGGGGGGTGCAGGGGGCTTGCCCCCCTGCTAAAACGTGAATGGCAGTGTAGGTGTTTAATGTATGTTTGCATTTTTTGACAATTAATATATACACAAATCTGTTACATATATATATATATATATATATATATATATATATATATATATATATATATATATATATATATATATATATATATATATAGGTTTACTATCAAAATATCGACATTCATGTACATGAACGGTGGATATTCCAAAAATGACGTTATCCTGCATGAATACTAATGAGTGAAAATGTCGACTCGGTTGATCGACATCAACAGATTCGACATGCATATCGAAAATGGAACATGATGTCAGTATAGGTGCCACATTTCAGCTACAGCTGGCTGATTGGTTTCCACCAGCCACTTTCTCTCCATTTCTTCCCACTCCGTTCGCCCTACGGCTCACTCCGCTCCCCTACCCTGCCCCAATTTCCACCCACCCCCTCTACTCCTATATTTATTTCAACTTCAAACCCCTTCCTCTCTCAACCAATCAATCATCTCCACTCTATAACCCCTCCCCTCTCTACCTCCATCTACCAATCACAACCACTCCAACCCCGCGCATCAAAGTCTCTATAAACATGTATTTCTACTCCATCTATACACATATACAATCTGCCCTACTCATTTTTTACTGCTAATATACACATATACTCCTCTACCATGTCTTGCCTTCTACCTCAAACCATTCTCACCCCATCTATCTGCATTCTATTCTTACTCCCTTTATACCACGCTACCTCCTACTCCTATAACCAACTCCACCCCTCCTTCCTGTCCTACCCCCCACTCCCAGCCTCCTTCCTCATCCCACTAAAACACATTTCCACAACATATCTGCCTCTCTACTTCAACCCAACCCACTCCACTACTTCAGGATAAAACTTTTCCCCCCTCAATTAAATACTACAAACCTAAACTAATACCTTACTGTCCACAACTATTAAAGACCAAATCAAAAATACTACTGCCCTTCCTCAACTACTTCTGCTTAGCAGGGGACAAACACCCAAATCCTGGACCAAATACTTCCTCAAGTCCCAATCTCCCTGTCACAAGAAATAACACCAACCATAAATACCTCAAATTCTTCACCATCAGTGCCCAAAGTCTAAGAAATAAAGTAGCCCACTTTCATGCTTGGATAAACTACAATCTACCCGACAATGTAGCCATCTCAGAAACCTGGATAAAACCTCATATTTGTGACTCTGAAATCCTCCCTCCTGGATTCTAATCCCTCAGATATGATCGCTTAAATAGAAAAGGGGGTGGGGTAGCCTTAATCTACTCTAACCTGCTATCCATCACTCCTTAACCCAGTCCTATCCCTCCATTCAACAATGCAGAACTAGTAATAGGCCTACTAAAAATAAATAACCACAAAAGCATTTGTATCATTGCCCTCTACATCCCCACTGGTAATAACATCACTACTCTTGAAGAAATTCTCCACTGGACCTCTACCAATATTAAACTAGAGAACTTCATACTTGGAGATGTAAATATCGATTCAAATAAAATCAACAACTCTAATCCCACCATATCCATCAATCTATTTAACTATACCCAACTAACTAACTCCATTACCAGACCCAACAAAACAAACCCCCTCCCAGGTACCACACTAGACTGGATCCTAGTATCCCATCCTAATAAAGTCTTAAAGTCTGTCATTATACCTGATGCTATAGAAGACCACTTGCCAGCTTTCATACACCGAGCTACCCACTCCTCACTTACACCAATATATTCACACATGTAACCTCCAAACTTTAACCCCACAACTTTCTCTGACCCTCTAAAACAAACAAACTGGAACCCCCTAAAAACTCTTCCATTAGACAATGCCATAGAATTTTTCAACTCAGCCTTCTTAAATGTCCTCAACTCCCTAGCTCCACCAAGAACAAAAAGAGTAAAAACCAAGACCACCTCATGGCTAACCAAAGATACCAAAACACTTATGCTACAAAGAGATAAATCCTGTAAAACGTACCATCAAAACAAGCAGCCAGAAACTTTTCTTAAATATAAACAACTCTGCAACATCACTAAAAAATAAATCATCAGACACAAAAATGCCTATTATATCAAACTCCAGTCTAACCAATCAAAAAAACTCAAACGTTTCTGGAATTCCATTAATTCTCTTCTCAACCCAGGTACCAAAAGTAACCCCTGCCCTGACACCAGCAAATCTGATCCTGAAATAGCCTCTCTATTCAACTCCTTCTTCACCAACTCCATAGCAGAATTGACCAAGACATTCCCTAACAATAACCCTTCCCATCAACCTATCCAATCTTCCTCATCCCCTACACCACCCTCTTCCCCCAATCCTCCTCCATTATTTGAACATAAACCCATCTCAACCTCCCACATAAAAAACTACTCTCTAAATTAAAACCATGCTCCAATGCCCATGACAGTATCCCATCTTCCTTCCTAAAAATAGCCGCAGATGGTATCGCTCTCCCCATTAGCATCTTGATCGATAGATCCATGCAGGAATCTTATGTGCCCAAATTATGGTGTGCTGCCTTTATTCTACCTCTCAATAAAGGAGGCAAAAACAATAAACTTCTCTAACTACCGCCCCATAGCTATCCTCTCCCCAATCTCAAAACTTCTGGAAAATTGCATCCACCTTCAGCTTATGCCATTCCTAGCCAATCACCAACTAATCACTCCAAACAAACATGGCTTCTGACCTGGCCATAGTACTATCACTGCCCTTCTCTCCTTCTTAGACACATTAACTTTTGCCCATGACTCTGGAAAAATAGTATCAACAGCTCTACTAGATCTGTCCAAGGCATTCAATATCATCTCCCACACTCATCTCTTGAACCATCTTTCTAAAATTAATCTCTCCCAGAATACCTTATCCTGGTTCTCAAGCTACCTCTCTGACAGGTCTCAAGCTGTGAAATGGGGGAAAGGCACCTCAACCTTCCTTCCTACCCCCACTGGAGTACCCCAGGGATCCATACTCGGTCCAATGCTATTCAACATCTTTATTAATGATTTCCACAAAGCCATACCCAACACCAAAATTGTACAATATGCAGATGATTCTACTTTAGTCTGCTGTGCCTCTAACCTCTCAGAGCTTCAAACAGTGACCCAAACTGCTTTCTCCACCACTGAAAATTGGATGCTCCAAAACCACCTCTCGCTAAATGCCAACAAATCCAAAATACTATTATTCTCTCCGTCAAAAGCTTCCCCTCTTGAGAAAAACTCATTCCAAATTATTAGCCAAAACAACTCTACTATAGAGGTTGTTCCCTTTGCTAAACTACTTAGGGTTACTATTGATGAACACCTAAAATTCGACACTCGCATCCAGCAAAACATTAAGAAAACCCATATAAAAATTGGCATACTATACAGAAACATCCACTTTCTCTCTCCTTCCACCAGACAAACTCTCGCTACTACCTATCTACTCCCCTCACTAATGTATGGCGCTCCTCTACTAACAAACTTATCTGCCTCTCTCTCCTCCAGATTGGAAGTCTGTTATAATAAGATTTCTAAATTTGCAACCAAAGCCAAGTTCTCCTCCTATCATTGTACTGCCCTTCATTTGTTAAATTGGATTGAACTTTCCAACCATCTAGACTATCTCCAAATTACTACAGCCCACATTCTAATTTTTCATACTACTAAGTGCCCAGCACTAGCAAACATCCTTCAACCTTACACCCCTCAGAGAACTCTAAGATCTACTCACCAAAACCTTAGCACTGTCCGCAAACTCAATTGTCCTGCTGGTCAACTTCTTCTATCCTTTTCCTTAGCTAAAAAATGGAATTATCTTCCTTCCTCTCTAAGGATTTGTAAAAACTTTGAAAGCTTTAAAACTCAGCTACATTCCTGCCTTTCCTCTAACAGGAAATGCAACTGCACTCTCCCCACTTAGCCTAATAATCAATCCACCCCTTCAACTCCTGACTAACTCTGGGTACAAGCTAACCTAACGTAAATGTACATATAGTAAATAACATAATTGTACGTATTATAAACAACCCATCCCACTTTTTTTCTCTTTTCATTCAAAGTCTTTATTCTCCCTCTCAATTAAGTTACCACTGCCATCCTACATATTTAGATACTATGTAACCAAATAATTTACTCCTGTTATCTAGCATGAAATGAAATTGTAATTGTGTCTTCTTTACTATGATTGTATATGTAACTAAAATATGTAATGCGGAGCTTTTCTCCACGGGTCTCCACTGAAAACAGGCTCCCTGAGCCCAGTGGACCTCCCCGGTCATCAAACTGGAAATAAATAAATAAACTGTTTCATTGGTGGGATAAAATGACTTTATAATTCTATCCCTAAAGCAAAAATTGAGAATAATAACTTTACGCAGTGTCGTTTGTGTAATGGCAGTACATTCATAGAATGTTACGCTTGGCTGGAATTAAACAGCAAACTATGATAGTCCACTGACCATAAATGTGTAAGAATCACATGTGCCAGGGTCTATATTATAAACTTGAAAGCTTAAAAGTGGAAGTGAAAATATACCTCCTATGTGGAAGTTTTGTGCTGTCACAGACACAAAAGTACATGACACAAACACACAAACACTCTTACATTAGTTACCCAATTTTAGATTCAAACCCCCTATCTACCTATTTACACAATCTATACAACACAGAATTGGCCGCAGACACCACAGGAGATATCTGAATTGTAAGGGCATAATATGCAATTTTGACATGCTAACCTCATGAGATGGAGAGAAGATATCTGAGGTAAAAGTGGGATAAGGGGATAATGACATACTCTCCCGTGTTAAAATCTTCCCCTGACAGGAGTTTGATACAGATTCATTCAAAAAGCTATGCATATCTGACATTGAAGCTACACACAAATTCCCCACTGAGATTTGAATGTCCTGCTTATCTAGTTACAAATCTAGAAAGCACGGTGTTAGCCACAAGAGCCACAGGACAAGTCTGATTCTTAGGGGGATAGAGCACAATTTTGACAGGGTGACCTCATTGTTGTGTTACAAAGAAGAAGTTTGTGTTAAAAGTGGGATAAACTGCAGAGGGAGCTATGTCCAAAGTTAAAGTTTTTTTCCTGAATGGAACTGGATACAGCACATTTGTTGTTTAAGTTTTATTTTCATGACACTAGAACCACCCAGACACACAAGTTCACCTCTTCCAGATTTAAACCACCTGCCTAACCAGTTTCATAATCTAGAAAACACAATATTAGCAGCAAGAGCCACAGGACAAGTTTGTCTCTTAAGGGTAGAGAGTGCTCTATAGACTGACAGAAGCAGGATAATGGTGGCTCATAATAATATACAGACAGCAGCAGTCATTAATGTTTAGGTAATGCCTGGATTAGAACCCTTGAAAGTATGTAAAAATATATCTATAGATCTGAGTACAACACAAAGGATCTCTTACTTCACACATTTTAAATCAAACAACTGATGGACAGTGACAATTTACTGAAGCAGAGAGGGTAAACAAAGAGAGAGAAATAGCAACAGTACTTTTCTGGGATATTTAGGACCATCTGTATGGTTTGTTACTCTTACGTATTTCATAGGCTCATAGGTTGGTACTAGGCTATCATCCCTAGGGCCTATACAAGCCTAGCCATAACAATTCCCTGGATATTTCTTCCCACAGTATTTACTTCCCTGGACCCCTATCTAGCAGGGTGACTGACGTGATTCCCGGGGTGAATTTCCTATCTCCCATCCAATCGTCAAGGTTTCTTTTGAAGACGGCCAAGGAGGCACTCTGCTTGACATGTATGGGCAGTCTATTCTAGAGTATGGGGAGTCTCTGGGTCAGGACCTCCAGCATCTTTTGGTCATTGTGATGACAAGGTTTAGATCCCTGGAGCGTGTGGCTCTGAGGGATTGGGATTTCTTTAAGTGGAGCATGTCCAACAGCTCAGGGTTTGACATGGCCTTGTATGTTAAGCAGAAATTGCCTCTGAGTAGACGATATGCCTCAGAGTATAGCTGGAGTTTTTTTAGATGGTCAGTATAGGACATCTGCTTTAGGCCTGTGATTCTTTTAGTGAGGTATTTCTGTGGCCTTTCCAGCTGTTGCAGATGTCTTGTGAGGTACATACCAAATGAGGCGTTGCACTCTATAATGGGTCTAATGAGGAATGAGTACAGTGGGACAATGACCTCCTTTTTTCTGGATGCAAAGCCCTTAGTGATGAGGTGTGCCACATAGAAGGATTTTCTGACTATTGTGGCGATGTGGTTATCGAAGGTGAGACCATTGTCCACCTGTGCCCTTAAGTCTCTCATCATACTTTCGGTGTTTAGTGTACTGCCACCTATGTGGTAATTCATGGGTACATGTTTTTTCCCAAAGGAGATAATTATACATTTCTTGGCATTAAGCTTGAGCCCATGGCTCTAGCACCAAGCATCTGTTTCTGTAAGGCCCTTTTGTAGAATATCCACATCATTTGGGGATTCAATAATGGCTCCCAATTTGCAGTCATCTGTGAACTTTGTTAGCCAAAGTCCCTTAGTGTTGGCCTGTACTTCAGAGACATAGATGCCAAACAAGAGCGGTCCCAGGACTGAACCCTGGGTACTCCACTTGTCAATTGTATGGAGCTGGATTTGGAGTTGGCTACTTTTACAGTCTGGGTTCTGCAGTAAGCCAGTTGGCAACCCATTGAGTGACGCAGGGATTTATGCCCAGCTTAGTAAGATGCCCAGCTTAGTAAGTTTATCTATGATTCCAGGTGGGGGATGGTGTCGAAGGCCTCGCGAGGTCCAGATACGTTGGGTGGACCGCCTTACCCTTGTCCACAGCTCTGGAGACTGATTCGAAGAAGTCAATCAGATTCAGAAGATAAGATCGGCCCTTCATGAACCCAAACTGAGTGGGGTCCAGTGTTTGAAGGTTACCAATGTCTTTGTTTATAAGTTGCATGATAATGCATTCCATGCCCTTGCAGATCAGGCTCATCAGACTGATGGAATGGTAGTTTCCGGGATCCAAGGTGGATCCCTCCTTGTGGAGTAGGATAACTGTAGCTGTGTGCCATCCAGTGGGCACGAAGCCTGAGGTGAGGCTATGGTTAAACATGACACTTAGGTGAGGTGCCAGTTCATTTTGTAGTTCATGTAGTATACAGCCCGGGATGTCATCTGGTCCCATGGATGCTGTATTCTTAGCTTTGGAGAGTGCGGTTTCAACCTGTGTGGCCGTGATTACCAGAATTTGGCAGTCCTCATTATTAATGCGACATGGTCTACACAATAAAGTCCTTGCTATAGGGAGCAAAGATGTGTAGGAGAGGGCAGCCAAATATAATACATAAGCAGGAGGAGGGTGCCTTACAAAGTCTCCCTGTTGGTGGTGGCATGTTTTTGCAAATGCTTTCTTGCTGCATGATTCAAATGGTATGTTACTGAAATGTTGGAAAGGGAGATAAATACAAATGCTTGCAATAAGCATATGATAGGAATAAAAATGTCATGAAATAAGAATTTGAACTACAGCTGTAATTGAACCCAAGACACTATGCAAAAACATCAGTCTACAGACAGAGGCATTATCTCAACACACATCATAGGAACGTCTAGACTATTACATCCATAACCCTAAGAAGTGTTACAGTAACTGTCTCACAGTTGTGACTTTAGTCTGCCCTTCATCTGTATTCCCACAGCACAGCATAGTTGTGTAAAAGTAATCAGACTACTGCAGCTGAAATTAAAATCTTCAATGTTTGTCATAGGAATTTAAATGGCATTCATTGTTACTCAGCCTGTGTGCGCTATGCCAATGTCTACACAAATACTGAGGATAAAAACTGAAGTATCTTTGATGGATTTCTGATCATGTATGTTGTGTGTGACTCTACTTTTTGACCAGACTTATCGAGTGAAAAAGGGGTTGATAGGACAATGGTGAAAGTGGGGGAGGGGTGGCAAGCAGACAGTAGGACACAGAGGACAGAATACAGAGATTTGCAAGAGGGTAATGGGAGAGCATCATAGCTATCCTCCTTCTTCACCACATAAATCTAGTATTGTACACACTATTTCATGACTTTGGGGAGTCACCATAGCAGGGATGGGTGACAACCAGAGAATAATGTTGTATATCCAATTTGACCAAATCAAATTTATTTATTTATTTTATTTTATTTATTTATTTATTTATTTATTTAACATTTGTTGACCGGGAAAGTCCGACTAGGTTCCACAGAGCCTGTTTTCAGCGGAGGACCAGGGAGAAATGCTCCAGATGCATGTCTTTAGAATGACTTAAGATGATACATGGGCTAAGTGAAGAGCTATGTATGGGGCATAATGTTTTGTGGGGCAGGTTCCTTTTCTTTTTTTTTTTTTTTTTTTTTTTTTTTTTGAGCGTCAGGAATGTTGGGGAAGGTGCTTACAAATGAGAGGGTCAGGTATGTAGGGTAGGTGAGATAGCAATTACAGACGTACAAGACAGACAGGGATGGTGAGGGACACAGAAGATTAGGGGACATCATTATTGGGGATAGGTAGCAGAGCTAAGAGGTGCATCCACATCCAGCTTGACAACAGTGAGAATCTAGTCCTCACCATCATAACTGTTGCACTGTCTTCTGTGTCAGCTAGGTCAGTGCCAGACATGGCATCATTTTTGCAATATGATGCAGGACTTTTCCAACCTTGCTGATTTGGGCACTGAGGCCCCTCTCCATCCTGCCCTCCACCAGTTCTGTCAGCTCCTGTCAGGTGACAAAATCACCACATCCACTACTACTAATCCCAGATGGCACCATTGCACCAGAAGCTGTGGCAGAGCTACCCGACACAGGCAGAGCAGGTAGAGCAGGAGTTGTGGAGGCAATGCTGACAGGTTGTTGCCCAGATGTGCTGGGTGTTGGTGGTGCCACTGCAGCCACCTGTGGAGGTATGATGGGCCAAATTGCAGTGGTAAGTCTACATCCCTGTGGTGGTGGTCATTTTGTTTTCAGAAGCAATGAATAAACAATAAATAAATAAATACAAGGAGAGATGGGAAAAAAGAGAGATAATTAGATCAAGGACATGTTATAATTCTTAATGATTTCAACCCATAAAACAATATGAGAAATAAATAAGTACACATGGGCCACATCCAAATATGATGGGAAGGCATGAATGTGTCACAAAATCACTCACTCACAATGGTATGATATGAATAACAGAACTGTGTATTTCACTGTGCCATATGAAATATCTGCTTTCCATAGTAATAAATAGAATAGTTAATGTGGTGCAGTATTGATGTTAAAATATCTTACAAATATTAGCATGTAAAAAATGAATATCTATTTCTGGGTATTGAACAAGCACACAAACACATGATTAAGCTGATGTACTCACTGCCTAATGCAATAAACAAGAACAATTGTAGCAAGCATGTATGCTTGATATTATAGTTAAGGTATGTGTGCTCAAGATGATATACGGTGTTGGACTGAGACTACTTCTGCACCTTGCACTCAGAACAGATGCATAATTACCCCATGCCTCTCTGAGGCAAGTTAAGTCTCTCCTGATGTCCCTCACAGTTTTCTCCTATTTCTGCTGTAGCTGTTGAGTAGAAAAAGAACTGTGTTGTCTGGCTAATTAATGTCACATCACAGACAGGTTATGGGTCTGTATACTTACAGACCTAAGGGATGTTTGCAGTCCTAATTCATACTCCTATCAACTAAGGAGGTCCCTCTTGCACCTCTTCGTGTCACTATAGTGGTGATGGCATTGCTCCCCGGTGTGTGTGATGCAAGTTGTACTGCAGACAGCCTTGGCCATACTACTACAAGCCTCAGTCTTATTCTAAGGCCCTATATATTCCCCTGCAGCAGCCTCTGTCTGTAGCACTTTACAAAGTCCTGGACTCCTCAACCCCCCACCTTTGTGCTCTAAATGGAACACTAACTATCCCTTTCATTCCCTGCCACATATGTGGCAGTCAAGCTCGAAATATGGGTCTGAATTGATGCCCAAATCAGATCCCATATGTAACAGCTTCTGCGTAAAAATGCAGACTTGCCAGCTGCATTTATGCAATTGAAAGCACAGCAATAGCTTGTCTGACACATTGGCACAGAGTACATTAGTAAGCAGAGAAGGTGTTAAAAATGGCAGTGAGATTTGGCCATGTGTGATGCTTAATCTATTGAGACATGTTCCAATACTAAACCCTGATATGCTTTATGTTGTCATAATCACAGCTGTTTGGTGGAAAAATTGTATGAATTGTAACATATCAGCATGTTAGGAGTTAGACACTGGTAATGCTGAGTAGTACCACCTGGGAATTGAACCCAAGAGGAGAAAAAAAGGATAAAATGTTAAACCTTGCTGATTAAATGTAACTGCCAGAGGAGAATTTAGTTGTTACCATGGTAATTACAGGTATACAAATTTAAGACTGAATGTAGAAATACTGAAGAGATGCTTGCATGTCTATGACTTTACTTTGTCATGGAACTGTACCGATATGGAAAAGTCAGTATTTGTGTTTGTAAAAATATCTCAGATGCATGCAATTGCATGACCTAAGTAAGATATGGTGAGTTAGGATATACACACGTCATAACACAAACTATCATAAACACAGTTATGATATGTGAGAACTCAATGGTAAAACAAAAATACTGTAGACATCATACCTGTGTATGTATATTCTACATTAAATGTCATCACTGCTATGTTTAACATAATTTATACACATTACATTGGGCTTCTCATGTGCATTTACTGGGACATTCCTAATCAAAATGTTGTGACAAATGGCATTTTGACTTGCTTCGTATTAGTATCTGTCAAATTGATTTGAATGCTACATCAGCTATCTTCGCTGTTTATGATCACTGCACTTACACTTTGTGACACAAGAAAAGTCACCCAACAGGTTGAATTTATTCACTGTGTACTATCCAGAGTGCTATACAGAGTTCTGACGCCCACTCACCACCACCAGACTTGTTTCTGCTACAGAACGCAGCTTAAATTAAAATTTTCACTGTTTTTCCTTAGGCAGTGAACTTTCTTTGTGCATTGCAAGCAGAGTGCAAATGCAAAAACTATTAGAAAGAAATGACAGAGAAAAAAACTGACAGGAAAATGAATTCAATCAATGAATATATCTAGCAATGACCTGTGCAAGAAGTGCATTCAACTAGTAAGTTCTTCCTTCTCAGATCACCTTGCAACATCAGAAATATACATTTTGGCACACATTATCAGACTTGTAGTTATTGACAAACAATGTGAAAGTGGTCAAACAGCTCACATGCTGTTAGCAATACTGAGAAGATGTCCTCCATACATAACCTGTACACTTGTTTTTATTTCCTTTTACTTTTTATTGGGGGTTATATTAACTTATTCTGTACATGATGGGTGCATACATTCATATATAAATATTTGTTTTGTTAACAATAATTTGTGTCTTCATTGTATATTATACATCTTTTTTTTTGGATGCACACCTTTAAGGAGAACAACAATAATCATACAGAATATTATATTCATAAAGGAGCAGAAGGTATTCTAGGAACTAAGTCAATATGGGAATGAAGAAAAGAGATTTTGCCAATAGGGATGACTACAATTAGGGATGCAGACAACAGGCAAGAGGGGGTGGGAATATATCATAGAAAACTTGCAAACAAACCAAGGTATTGGGGAGCAAATAACTATAGGAGGAAAGGTAACAGAATGGGAAGACACCAAGAAATTATTTGGACTGCAGGTTAAAGACTGCCTTCCATATCAAGGACTGATATCAGAGTACAGGCAAAGAAAAATAAATAGGGGGTCCTAAATGAAAGACCAGCACTTGTAGAGTTTTTAGTAGAATCTAGAACAGAAGTTGTGGTTAAGAAAGGAAAAAATAGTAGAGCATAGAAAATAAAGCATGATAACTATTAAAATTAATCAAAAGAGGTTAGGAAGGATTGGGAAGAGAGAGTGGATAAGCAATTCACAAAGAAACAATGGGGGATATATGTATGTTTCCCAGATATGCAACAAAATCTAGAAGATTAAGGATCCTTACCTGGAAGTGTTTACATAAGTATTTTTATACCCCAAGCAGGCTACAAAGAATTTTTCCTCAGGTAGACAGCAAATGTTGGAGGTGTGATGGAGAAAAAAGAGATAACTGACAACATATTTTCTGAGAGTTTAATGAGTTGGCAGACTGCACTGTTGGAGATGCTAGGTGAGCAAACTGGAGTAACTAGGGAAATTATTTTTTTGACCTATGATATACAATCAGAATTGCTTAGACATAGTAAGGCCTTTCTGAGTCTAATTATGATGGCTGCCAAAAAAGCAGTTACTAGAAAATAGAAATCAAAATTGAAACCAACTTTACTAGAAGTAACAAGGATAGTAACAGAGATAAAACAACTGGAACTGGGATCTTTAGAAAAGGGTAGTAGCAAATTACATAGGGACAAATGGGAGATGTGGGATCAATACATGCAGAGTTTTGGTGGAAAGAGGTTTAAAAGAAGGCAGGATTTGAATGAACTATCTAATGGCTGACTGACAATGACTGGATTATAAATGATGTATAATGTTTGCAGTTACAGTTCTGCCGGCATGGTTTGTAGGGTATAATGTTTACAACTGATATTGTGTCGCTATGGTTTATTTTCATTTAAATAAATGTAAGATTATCTATGTCATACATGATAATTTAATAAAGATGTTTTTTGTTAAAAAAAATATCCTTCTAAAGTGGCTTTCTCACATGTGAGAGATGCAAATATACCAGTGAGCTTGGGGCATGACTCTAAGCTTGCCAATAAGTCAGTGAATCATATGTTTCATCCCTGAACATATGCACATCTTCTTGCTAAATTTCTTATAAAGACCTCTGAGCAAAATAACCAGGATCCTCCTAGACACAGTCAGCCTGAATCACTTACATGAAGTCACTGAACAACATGAAGGGCCTTCAAGTAAATACCTCTCTCCTTCTAAGACCTCTAAGCCCATAAACTGTCCAATGAGGTCTAGTTAGTTTGGTAAGGCATACAACAATAGTGACTACATGAATAGGTATTATAGAGTCCTGACAATGTCTGACATGGAATGTCATTCACTGTTCTGTGTCTTCCATGAGCTAGGATTATGAATCTTATCTAGTTACTTAGGAGGTTGTGGAGCCCTGGCCATACTACAGTCCACGTAGAAGTAAATGACTTTGGACTTTTTACACAAGAGGAGAAGCAGCATCTTGCAGTAGAGCTCTCCTTGACTATTTTTTGTGGATAGGTAAGATTGCGGCATTAAGCAAGATTACTCCCTTTACAAAGAATGGAATGTAGACATGGCAAAACAATACCTGGCTTCAGAAACTGGCTTTACTTTCAGTACCATGCCAAAGGGATTCAGGATCTGTCCACTTGAAGGGAGATGCATGAGGCCTGTTCTTGCTTTGTGAAGGGCTCTACTTTACTTTTCAGGTCATGCAAGTCCTAAATAGAAAGTTTTCTAATCCAGTCTTCCATTATGGCGCCATGCTGAAAAGCAGTAAATCTACAGTGCTCCCCATGTAAATAATCGCTAAAGAAGCCCCATGGATAAAAAGCTTCACAAAATAATATGATCAAGTAGCTGCAAAGAAAAAATAAATATTTGGATATCCAACTAACCTAAAAGGAAAAAGGTAAAAAAAAAATGTATCAGTAGGGATGCAAGGTAAAGATCCACACACCAACATGGAAAAACAGGTTATGTTGGTAAGGGATGAGGAAATTTGTCAAACATAATCTGACAGCACATGAAAAGAGAATAGCTGAGATCCAGCAAGAGCTCATTGAACACACCAGGATAACTCAAATCCTGGTAGATGAGAATGAAGAACTCAAGGCAAGAGTGCAAGCTGCACAGGCAAGGGTAGAATGCTTGCAGGAGAAGATGGTAGACTTAGAGCACAGGGCACAAAGAAAAAAAAATGTGAAGATTTCAAGAATCCCAGAAAAGTATGGTGGAGTAGACTGTCCTGGGGGGTGTGCAGTAAGAGATTTTCTGAAAAAAAGACTAACACTGCAAAAGAGGAACTAAAAAGTGAGAAGGCAGACAGAACCATGTGACAGCTGGAGAGAGAAGGTGCCTGCAAGCTGAGGATGATTACAGACAGATTATTTTCCCAAGATACCAAAGAACAAGCTTTCATAGTAAACAGGGAAAGGATTTTCTTCAACCAGGACTTATCTTTCAAAATGAAAATGAAGGAATGCATTTATTCCAATAATCAGACAATGTAAGGAGAGGGGAATAAGGTGGAAGCTGTACTGTCCAGAGTTAATTAAGATTTACTGATAGGGAATGGTCAAAACATTTTCTGACCCTAAGCAGCAGGGACATTCTTGCAAAAACCTGCAAATAACAGAACTGAAACACAACCAGAGGGACTGAGAAAGAAGACAGATACCACAGGACAAGAGACTGAAGCAGAAGAATCAGAAAATGGTAGGTTTCTTCCCGATATTGATGAAAAAAAAAGCTGACAGAGAAGGTAGGAATTATAAAAGAAGCAAGACAGAATGCAGCTAAAGGACAATAGAAAAGGCATAAGAGTTCAAGAGAGTTACAAATAAGAGAGAGAAAGGAGTTGGAAGTAAAAAAGAAAAAAGCAAGGTGTCCGTAAATGCACAATAAATGTAATAATTAGGAAATGATAATAATAAAGACTTGTGTGTGCCTGAAGTGTAAAGTACATTCCTGGAAGAAGTAGTAAGCAAGCCCTTTTTTCTCTTTATAAAAGTAAAAGATAACAAAGGGAAATGTTAGTTAAGATGGATCATTTATTGTGTTTTTCTTCCAGAAAAGAAATAAATGTAACTCAAGGTATATGTTCTCTGATATGGAAGATCCTCTTTATATGGAGCAATATAAAAAATAAATGAAGCTGTGACACCCCTGCACTGGCGCAGTAATCAAAGCACCTTAATCCTCACCACTGGCAACAGTTAGGGGATGCACACATTAGCAGGATGACAAGTATGCATACAGTAAAGTACAATTTCCCTTAAATGCACACAGAGATCAAAGTCTCCAGATCCTCAAAAGACTCCCCACTGGCACAGCTATAGGGTTAATATCTCAGTTGAGGGGCCAAGCCAAGACCTTCCAGCACCCTCTCTGTCCAACTAGTGCTTTGTGTCCCTGCCCAAGTGACACAAACACACACACTTTGAGATTTGAATTATATACAAACACACTCACACACATTCTGATGAAGTCTAAGATACAATCAGATTAGAGCGCTCAGTCCAATGGTTCAATAAACATTGGTTTCTACTATCTGCGTGGTGGTGTGTGGTTCAACTTGGAGCTTCTCTGACTGTTTTTTGAAAACTGTTGTTCGGTTCTTGGTTCCTGGTTTGTGGTTCTATGACATGCACACACACACACACACACCTGGGGAAGGCTGACACAGGTTTACTAGCTATGCTCCCTTCTGCCCAAACTATAAGGTAGTTTCCACTGCCATCAACCCCTACTTATCAGCTACTATAAGGCCCTAATAAAGGGTGTCCAATCCTACACTGTAATGTTGCTATTAATCCAACTGACCAAGAGTTGCAAGGCTACTTAGGAGTGGCCTGTACAGTGTCACTAAATCCATATGCAAGTATTCTAAGAGCATAAATATGTCTCAAAATGTCAGCCGCAAAGATAGGTTTAAATATATTTAATAATAAATAATAAAAGAACAAGACAATGCTCAGTAAAATTAACACAGTAATTTCAGAATTCAAAATTACAGGAAATATTTTAAAACATTGCAGGACAGTCTCAAATAAATACAGAAAACATCTAAACTAATCTTTACTATATTCCTATCTATATCTAAAAGACATGCTATGCCCCAAAACGGGTCTATATTAGAACACCGAACTTTCAAAATTTCAAGTGTTCTAATATCGAACCCTATTAATAGAAAATTTAAAACATCGAACATACAGAACAGCAAATTTTTTCCTAGGGGTAAAATTCACTGTTCCAAAACAAATACACACAACACAAGCACACCAAACAAACAGCAATCCTCATACATACACCTAAACACTTACACCTAACCCTACATTAAACTATACATACACCACTAACTATCCACTTACCTTAACCCAAACCCCAACCCTAAGGTCCATCACTATCGCACAGTCACCTCACCCACGTCCTAACCCTAACTCACCTACCACACCCTAACCCTCACAACCACACAATCACACACTTACCTGACCCGCACCCTAACCCTAACTCACCTAACCCGCCCTAACCCTCACGTCCACACAATTGCACACTTACCTGAACCTGACCCGTAACTTTCCACCCCAGCACTGAAAATACCGAAGCAACAGAAACGGACAACCAAATTCTTTCCCTAGGAAAAAAATTTGGTTTTCTGTTTCTTCGATATTTTCAGAGTTTGCTAAAAATGGGTCGATATTAGAACACTCTAAATTTTGAAAGTTCGATGCTCTAATATAGACCCCCAAAAACTTATGTACAGAGCAAGGCAAGTGCAGATGGTGATGATGAGTGGAAGTTCTTGCTAGGTCCAAGACAAAATACAAAATGCACAGTCTCTCTCTCTCTCTCTCTCTCTGAGAGAGTTCTTAAATCAATATCAAATATTACTACTGGGTTAGCTTGGATGACATCACTTTTTGTCACTTGACTTCAGTTCCAAGGCTAAAACAGAAACTAACAGAATTTAACATATCTGTGTTAAAATAAATATCTCTCAGATCTTTGCAGATCTTGGAAGTCATAAAACAATAAAACACTTTTGCATTTGAAACCTAGTAATTATTTCTCTTTCAAGACAATACAAAAACTTCTAGCTCTAGATATTGTGTCTGCTACTGAACTGAAACTGAGAGATAACATTTTTTGTTTATGGACCAGCTATAAAGTAACTTAACTTCAATTATTCTTAAGTTTTGCAGGTTACTCTTCTATGTTCCAGCAGGGTACACTGTGGCTACGTCTTAGCTCAGTACATATCATACATTTCTCTATAAATCATATCAATATTCACAAATGAGAGAATTATTTATAAAATTCCAGATAGCTGGGCTGACAATATTTCCCTATATCACAGAAGCTATAATCAAGGTGAACAATTATGATGATGTTAAATCACAATCTACATGAATAAATAGTTTAAAATAAGCTTCACTTAGAGGGGTGTTTGCTTTGGGAACAGAAAAAGTACAGGAACACACTGGGCTTTTTAACATTTTAAATAGATACCAACAGATGAATAGAAGGGGTGCCAGAACAGGATAAGACATCATATACAAGGGCATGCATAAGGACTTCTTTGGAATGAAATGATTATAGCCAAGTGACTCCTTCAGGTGTTTCTGCAGTTACATCCTACTGATGCCTCTAGGCATCTAATATTGCTTGTTCATATTTGCATTAATAATTAAAATAGTTCACCCTAGGGCTTACACAGTGGCAAACACAACTATTTTGATAGCTGACCTCTGTCTAGTGCAGGCAAAGATATATTAATTGTTGTTCATATAATATTTATATTGTCATAAATTTCATATGAAAGCTCTTAGCTGGATGAACAAAATGCTGCTGACAGTATGTGTGCAACTTGAGTGGTTACTGAAATATTGCAAGTTGTTTGCAAAATATTACAAACTTGATATGTTTACTGTGACTTATAAAATCTAGTTTAAGACCTAGAGCCTAAAGAATACTACCACTATAAAAACAGATGGTGCTAAAGAGTTTGCCATTAATATGTATTTGGTAACTCCTATGGTTCCAGAGATATGAAGATTTGTTTGCAATGTCAGAACATAATTTCATGCTATCAAAAAGCTTAGGCTCTGCCCATTGGAAGTTACAGTGCAAACTTACAGAGAGCCATTGGAGTTGAATGTTTATTAAGTAAACACTGGGATGCTAAGGGCGATAAACATACCTCTCAACCACTTAGAACATGAAATCTTGACAAAGCCAAATAATGGGGGGGGCAAAGGCCCAAAGCACTTACTTAGAAAGTTGATAGACTTTAATAGGTTTTACATTAGCATGCATTTTTATGAAGGATATGAAGTCTTAAAATTAAATGTCTGCCATTATTTTCTGACTTTGGTTCTCGATAATTTACCAGTGATTTGCCAGAAAAAACACAATTGTTATGAGAAATGGGTCAAAAATATGAGGCAAAAATCTGGACAATCTGTGAAAATCTGGACAGTTGAGAAGTATGGCTGATGAAGCACATAAACATAAAGCAGGTTGCGAGAATAAATAGTGGAAAGAAGATGCCATAATATATCAATTAAAATGACAATATAAGTGGGAAATGGCAGGATTGCACACATAGTAAAACAGGGGAGAAAAAAATTGAAGTGTAAGAAAAATAAGTATGAAAAGGAAGATGGAAGGGAAAGAAGAAAGGCTCAAAGCAAGTTGAAGAAAAAAAGAAGTTATGTCTTATCATAACATTCCATCTGTGTTGTCGATCTTCACATATCTTTGACAGTGGGTTCAGTTACGAACCTCGGAACTAACTCGGCCATTATTCCACCTCACGCCTCCCAAAAACTCTTGAGCTCAGCTCTACCCATAATGCTCCTTGCCAAATTACCTTAGATTGAGTTTCCATAAAAAAGTGACTCATAACCATATGTACAGAAAAAGAAGAAAAGAGAGACTTTATCAGAATCTATTGAAGAGAACCCATATCACAGAGGAAATCCAGTCCACCATAAAACTTATGAGACAGGGGGAAGGAGGGCGGGTATATCAAGGATATGTGAAAATCAACAACACAGGTGGAATGTTATCGTAAGACATAACTTCTTTATCTGATGTTGTCAATTAGAATCTTCAGCAACTTGAATCTTGGGAGGTCTCACAGAAGAATATTCCTAAGGACCATCAAGCCAAAGGAAGCACTTCCCCTAGAGACCAGATCTAATTTGTAATGAGTAATAAAGGTATGTGGAAAAGCCCATGTAGCTACTGAATGAATATCATCAAAGAATACCCTAGAGTGAAAAACTGCAGATGCGGCTACTGCTCTGGTGGAGTGTGCCTTAACAGGCCTTTGTACTGGTATATCCCTGTCATTACAGACAAAGGTAAAACAGTCCTTTAGCCAATGAAGAAAAGGAAACAAACAATTGCTCTGATTTTCTGAATTCTTTTGTCATGTGCAAATAGAAATGGAGTTGTCTATGGACATCCAATAAATGTAGTTAATATTTACCTTTGCTAGAAAATTTGGGAAGAAGGCCAGAAGTTGGATAGTCTGGTTGAGATTGGTTTCAGAAACTACTTTAGGCATAAAGGAAGGGTTAGTTCTCAAAGAAACCCTGTCTTTATGAAAGATTACATAAGGTGGTTTACAGGACAAAACTTGAAGCTCTGAAATTCTCCTGGCCTTGATGATGGCTACCATAAACAAGGTTCTCCAAGACAGGAATTTTAGATCACATTTGTCTGAAGGTTCAAAGGGGGGAATAAACTAGGTACTGGAAAACTAAATTTAGGTCTCAAGGAGCAGATGGTTCCTTATATGTAGGAAGGAGCATCACAGATCCCCTCAAAAAGGCTTTGCAAAGCTTATGGGATATTAAGGATGAGCCATTCAGACCCAAGTGAAAATTAAAGATGGCAGCCAGATGCACTCTAATGGTAGATTCTGAGGCTTCTGCTTCAAAGATTGATGTCAAGAACTGTAGAACCTTATTGATTGAAACTGAATATGGGTCAGTATTAAACTTAGGCATCCACATGGAAAAATTGTGCTATTTGCTGAGGTACAACTTTCTTGTTGGGGGTTTGTGACTAGCCATAACAATTCTTTGAGCTGGTAAACTGAGAGAGGACTGCCTGGTGATCATGGGAATTGGAGAAGTCATGTGATGAGCTTGAGGATGTGTAGATTTGAGTGAACCAAGCCATCTGGGTGGGACAGTAGGTCTAGAGTTGGATCCTTACTCATAGGTTTCCAAATTAGGTGAGACCAAAGAAGGGGAAGCCAGATTCTGTCGTGGCCAGAATAGAGCAATGAGAATTATCTGGTTCTTCGACCTGATGGCTTTCTTTAGAAAATGGGATATGAGGGGAACTAGGGGAAAAGTATAGAGAAGACCAGGGGGCAATCATGTAGAAGTGCATCTCTCAGTGACTCCCCTGGCAGGGGGATCAGGGTGAAGTGGCTGCTGCACTTGTTGTTCAGAGGAGATGCAAACAGATCACAACAAGGCCGGCCCTATTGGCGAAATATCTTGTTTGCCACAGAAGGGTTGAGAGACCACTTGTGAGGCATTAGAATACATCTGCTCAATCTGTCCCCAATCACATTGGAGCTCCCTGGAATGTGCACAGCAGTGAGAAAGCAGTCGGATGAAATTGCCCATTGCCAAACTCTGAGGACTTCTTGACAGAGGGGATAGGATCCGATTCCCCTTTGTTTGTTCATGTACAGGACTACTGCCATTTTGTCTGTCTGAATTGCAATCATTCCAAAGGGAAGTTTGGGTGGAATGCTTGCAATGCTAATAGCACTGCCCTCATCTCTAGAACACTGATATGCAGACTGGCCCCCAAATGGGACCAAGTGCCTTGGACTGTTTTTCCCAGATAATGTCCCCCACCCCAACAGGGATTGAGAGGGGAAGGAAGGCCTGACCCATCAAGATCTCGTTGGAGTTAGGCCACTATTGTAAATCTTGCCTGCATCGGTTGGTAATGGTGCTCAAGCAAGACATTGGCTTGTCCAACATGGACCATTGTAACACTAGAAGCCACTGAAGGATCCACATGGGATATCTCACTAATGGGACTAGAGTGCTCAAAGCTGCCATCGACCCTAAGGCTTGAAGGAGGAGCCTTGCTGGTCCTTCGTTGTTGCAAACAAAGGAGGAGCCTTGCTGGTACTTTGTTGTTGCAAAGAATCTGGCTGATTTGAGATTTTATTTTTTGTAGTTTTTTATGGGCAGGGATGAGACACTTGTGATTGTGTTTAGACTTGCTTCAATGAACCTTAATTGTTGATATGGCTCCAACTTTGACTTTTTGTAGTTTACGGTAATGCCTAAAATGAAGGAGAGCTGGAGACTGTGGTCTCGAGCCTCCTCGAGAAGATGTCTGGTGGACGTGGTAAGGATCCAGTCAACTTGCTATGGAAACACCCAGAATCCTTGCAGTCTGATATGAGCTGCAACGACTGTCATGCATTTGGTGAACACCCCAAGGCTGTGGTGAGACTAAAGGGCACTGTCCTAAATTGATAGTGCCTGGCTCCCAGCCAGAAATGCAGGAATCTTCTGGACCATTTGTTCATCTTTATATGGTAATATGCATCCTGAAGATCTATAGAGCACATCCAATCGTCTTTTCCCACAAAGGGAAGAACAGACTGAACTGTGACCATCTGAAATTTGGTTTGCTGAACCGATTTGTTCAGCCTGCTGAGATCCAGGATTGGTCTCCAGTCCCCTGTCTTCTTTGGCACTAAAAAGAACTTTGAGTAAATTCCGGATCCTATCTAGTCTGGTGAGACTGTTTGGATGGCTCTTTTGTCGAGCAGTTTTTGAATTTCTAAGAATGCTGCTTCCCTGTGACTGGGTGGAATATTAGGAATTTTGGTTACAATCTTTGGTTGCACTAAAAAGGGGATATTGTATCCTCTTGTTACAATCCTCTGAACCCAGAGGTCCCTTGTTATACATAGCCATGCATGTTGGTGCAGGGATAATCACCCCCCGACTGCCTCCAGTGGATGGCAATTGGGCCTACTTTCAGGAACGCTGATAGGAGCTCCCAGAGAAAGAATCTCTGGAACCCTAATTCTGCAGGCCACCCCTGCCTCTCCCTTGGCATCTTCCATTATTACTTCCCCTTCTGCCTCAGGAGGAGTCATTGCCATGTGAGTCTTGGAAAGGCCCTTTGGAGTTTTTGAACCATAGCCTTCCACTTCACTGGTTCCTGGAATAAGGCCACTGGGGAGTGGAAAAGCATAAGTCTATGACAGAAAGAGTCTTTCCATCTTTCTCACATCTGGCTCGAGTCTGTTTAACTTTGCGACCAAATAGGGATGTTCCGTCAAACTGAGCATTGATGAAAGAAGACTTAAATGGCTCCATGAACTCACATAAGCTCATTCAGGTGTGTCTCCTTATGGCTACACCTGAACCCGCAGCTGTCATCACCCCTTCAGCGGCATTAGCAATTAGCCTCATGGACGAGTTGGATATCTGGTTCAAATGGGTAGGCAACGACTGACTGCCGGCAATGGACAATGCCCTTTCCATGGCCTGGAGCAGGCTCCCTCTGTAGAGGGATGGGAGCCCAAAACCAAAACTGACTCCTTCAGAACCATGGTCCAACCCTGCACTGAGGAAGCGTCTTCTGAGGCTGAAGCCGGGGCCAAACATACGAATGCAGAAGCACTGAGGGGCACTGATGGCTTGAAAAGGCTGACAAAGAAACCATCCCCCCAGAACCCGCAATGAAGTTACAGGCCTGAGAGTTCTCCAGATCTGACACACCTGAAGCACTCAGAGTAGCAATTGGGCCAGAGAAGGAGCTCTGACCAGCACTGAACCAGTCAAAGTTGGGACAGTTGACACCAGGGGCTCCGAAGTCTCAGCGGGAGTCCGAAGAGGAAGAAGAACCAGGGTGGAAGTGGACATGGCTCCAACAGCAAGGGTGCTAGGAACAGACATTGAAGGCAATCCCCTCACTGCAAGGAGCTGGTCCACCATCCTCATATACCCAATTCAGTTACACTCCTGATGGATCGGTTAGAGAAAATGGAAAGAGATCTGGGAGGGTGTCTCTTCAAGAATGGACTTGGAGGGTGATCCGCAAAGGGATCTACCAAAGGAGAATATTGGGTCCATGGCAGCTGTTTAAAGGAAAACTCCTATGTTTCCTGGACCTTCGTTGTCATGGAGGAGGGGTCTATAGCTGGGGTCAGTGTCAGTGCAGAAGTGGTTACTGAAGGTTGAGATTCCTGATTCACCAGTTCCAAAGATACTTTTGGAGCTGTAGCGGATTTAGACATTTTTGCTGATTGTCCCGAGGAAACAGTCGGAACCAAATGAGGTCTCTTTTTTGACTACTCCCTCTTGCTGGAAGAAGAGGAAGAAGTAGAGGGTATACTGGCCTCTGTTCTGGATCCTGATAAGGACTCTTCAAACTCAGATTTTAATAGACCCTTCAGCATGAGTTTATTTTTAAGGTTGACTAGTACCCTATGACTGAAACTATGACATATGTCACAGTCTTCCTGTAAGTGTATGCCCGTCAAAGTTGAGAATTTTTCTCTCACACTTAATACACCTCTTAAAGCCCGAGGTGCCCTTAACTGGCTTGTCCACCATAACAAAAACTCACATGTACACAAATACTCACACACAGAAAAAATGTAATGATACTGCTAATATTATTTTTTTTTTTATTTTATTTATTTTTTTTTTAAGAAAGAAAGAAGCAACTAAGTACTAGCAATGGTACACAAGAAATACCTGAATGGTAAAAGGGAGATTTACCAACAATCGTACGTAAAAATTAGCTAAAGGTAATATAAAGGGGATTGCACGCACATCAAAAAGTAAAAAAGGAGGAGTGGCTAGAAGTAACATAAGAATTATTTAGACAAATGATAATTATCTAGAAAAGAAGAAACTTACAGAACTGAAACTGCTGTTGCATGAGAGCTAAGGAGATGATAAGTCTGGCACTTTGAAGCAGCAAAAGAGATCTGGAGTAATTTGGTAGGGAGCATTATGGGTAGAGCTGAGTTCGAGAATTTTTGGAAGCCACGAGCTCGAGTAATGGCCAAGTCAGTTCCGAGGTTCAGAGCCGAACCCACTGTCAAAGAATACGCGAAGATTGAAATCAGATTTAATATTAGGAAAGACATGCTAACGTATACACAGGGAAGATAGTACAGTCAACACAAGACTATAATAGTTAAATAAAAAAGACATCAAGAGGAAAAGAGTGTGGATAGGACAGTAATGGGGCTTCAAAGACAAGGAGGAGAGGAAAGCAATGAACTGGGATAATCACAGGACCCTAGGGACCCTGAATGTCAAGTGTACTGTCATAGTTATGGCAGACTACATAGTTAGATCATGGGTTGGGCCAGTCAAAGAGATCAGAATTCTGAAGAAAGAAGAGAAAGATGTACGCATATATGCATATAATTACTGGGGGGGTAAAAAGCTCAGAAAGGGGGAAGACAAAATAGCACAGAGAAACTTCAGGTTAGGCAAGTAGAGACAGAAATAAAGCATGACAAAATGAGTAGAGAAGGAAGGAGAACCGGGAATATATGGCAGAAATGAAAGAGAAAGAAAAATAAAGAGAAAATGAAAGATGAACTGAGAATAGACAATAAAGCCTGGAATATCAGTGGGCTACAAAAAAAAGAGTAAAACGGAAAACATTTCTGGTACATGTAAGAAAAGCTAAGGCACAGATTATAATACTACAAGAGACACACTTAAATTCTGAAGAACACGAAAACATGCATAAGGTGGGACATAATGGGGAGGCTAGCTCCTTGTGGGGAAACAGAAGGCAGAAAGAGAATTTGTGATACTGATGAAAAAGGCATTTCCCAAGCTAATAGATGGGGGAGTGACAATAAGAAAGGGAGATTTGCAGGAATAAAGAGACAGCTAGAGGGAATAAGAATTACAGTAGTGGAAGAATATATCCCAAAGAGACTCAATAAAAGAAATGAGAGCAATATTAGGACAGATAGCGGTATGTATTGGACATTGGAATACTACTAGCAGGAAGGAAGAGGTAGAGGGAGGACCCAGAGCAAGAAGAATAACAATGAAGGGCAATTTCTAAAGGGGTTCTTACAGGCAGTGGGATGAGAGGATATTGGGAGAGACACAGAGACAGGCAGAGGAATGGGAAGTAGATATACATATTATTCTTGTTTGCGCCTTTCAGCTTTTCCTGGTTAGGGGTCGCCACAGCGGAACTCCGGTCCGCTAATGATTGGCAGTAGATTTTTACGTACTGGCTTGCCGGGCCTAACGCACAACCTTCAACGAAGGAACGCCCATTCACGCATGTCACCACACAGAAGACGCTCTAACTGAGAATCGAATGGGCAACATCTAACTGTGAGGTGACAACGCTACCGCAGCACCACCACCACGATATACATATTATTCTACCAGACATAAAAGTTGGCCATGACTAAACAGAAGATATATCTCAAATAAGCATTTCAACTAGGTAAGGTAGGTAAATACTGAAACCCTCACTCTCTCGACCATGCCATGATAGGATTGAAAACAGAGGGAGTGAAGGAGACAGAATTAGAAAGACACTGAAGGATTCCAACATACCTGACAGTGGATGAAAGAGACAAAAAGCTGAGCAAAGATTATAAATTTGGTGATAGATGAACAAAGACAAGAAACTGCAGAAGAAGGGGATACTATAAAGGCAATACTAAGAGAAAGCATACAGCAGCAACGGGCAGATAGGTAAAGAATAAGGAAGTGGAAATTAAAGGAATTGAGAGAAGAGCTTACAGAAATACAAAAAGAGAAGAGAGAGGGGAATCAAAACAGAGAGAAAGGGAAACAGAGATAAAGAGAATGATGCAAGGATGGGAGGATGAGAAATTGTGGAATAAGGGCGTGGCCAAGATGCCAGTCTGATAGCAGCAGAAATTCATAGCTCTGCTTAGATTTTAATATCCTGACAGGAAATATACTTTAATTTTTAGAAAAATCTAACTAAAAGTATACTAAAAGATAGAGTAACATAGACTTTTTATTATTTTCTAAAAATTAATACATAGTCAAGAGAATTTTTTAATTATTCCTGTCAAGAAGTTTTCTACTGGAGATCTCAACATGAGCAACTCGAAGAACCCACACCAGGAGAGTGCAGTGAAGAAAGAACTACATCTTATAATAACAAACATCCAAGAACTGTCACTAAAACATGAGCAACGTGAAGAACCTACACCAGGAGAGTGCAGTGAAGAAAGAACTACATCTTATAATAACAAACATCCAAGAACTGTCACTAAAACATGAGCAACGTGAAGAACCTACACCAGGAGAGTGCAGTGAAGAAAGAACTACATCTTATAATAACAAACATCCAAGAACTGTCACTAAAAACATGAGCAACGTGAAGAACCCACACCAGGAGAGTGCAGTGAAGAAAGAACTACATCTTATAATAACAAACATCCAAGAACTGTCACTAAAAACATGAGCAACGTGAAGAACCTACACCAGGAGAGTGCAGTGAAGAAAGAACTACATCTTATAATAAGAAACATCCAAGAACTGTCACTAAAAACATGAGCAACGTGAAGAACCCACACCAGGAGAGTGCAGTGAAGAAAGAACTACATCTTATAATAACAAACATCCAAGAACTGTCACTAAAAACATGAGCAACGTGAAGAACCCACACCAGGAGAGTGCAGTGAAGAAAGAACTACATCTTATAATAACAAACATCCAAGAACTGTCACTAAAACATGAGCAACGTGAAGAACCTACACCAGGAGAGTGCAGTGAAGAAAGAACTACATCTTATAATAAGAAACATCCAAGAACTGTCACTAAAAACATGAGCAACGTGAAGAACCCACACCAGGAGAGTGCAGTGAAGAAAGAACTACATCTTATAATAACAAACATCCAAGAACTGTCACTAAAAACATGAGCAACGTGAAGAACCTACACCAGGAGAGTGCAGTGAAGAAAGAACTACATCTTATAATAACAAACATCCAAGAACTGTCACTAAAAACATGAGCAACGTGAAGAACCCACACCAGGAGAGTGCAGTGAAGAAAGAACTACATCTTATAATAACAAACATCCAAGAACTGTCACTAAAACATGAGCAACGTGAAGAACCTACACCAGGAGAGTGCAGTGAAGAAAGAACTACATCTTATAATAACAAACATCCAAGAACTGTCACTAAAAACATGAGCAACGTGAAGAACCTACACCAGGAGAGTGCAGTGAAGAAAGAACTACATCTTATAATAACAAACATCCAAGAACTGTCACTAAAAACATGAGCAACGTGAAGAACCCACACCAGGAGAGTGCAGTGAAGAAAGAACTACATCTTATAATAACAAATCTCCAAGAACTGTCACTAAAAACATGAGCAACGTGAAGAACCCACACCAGGAGAGTGCAGTGAAGAAAGAACTACATCTTATAATAACAAACATCCAAGAACTGTCACTAAAAACATGAGCAACGTGAAGAACCTACACCAGGAGAGTGCAGTGAAGAAAGAACTACATCTTATAATAACAAACATCCAAGAACTGTCACTAAAAACATGAGCAACGTGAAGAACCCACACCAGGAGAGTGCAGTGAAGAAAGAACTACATCTTATAATAACAAACATCCAAGAACTGTCACTAAAAACATGAGCAACTCGAAGAACCCACACCAGGAGAGTGCAGTGAAGAAAGAACTACATCTTATAATAACAAACATCCAAGAACTGTCACTAAAAACATGAGCAACGTGAAGAACCCACACCAGGAGAGTGCAGTGAAGAAAGAACTACATCTTATAATAACAAATCTCCAAGAACTGTCACTAAAAACATGAGCAACGTGAAGAACCCACACCAGGAGCGCAGTGAAGAAAGAACTACATCTTATAATAACAAACATCCAAGAACTGTCACTAAAAACATGAGCAACGTGAAGAACCTACACCAGGAGAGTGCAGTGAAGAAAGAACTACATCTTATAACAACAAACATCCAAGAACTGTCACTAAAACATGAGCAACGTGAAGAACCCACACCAGGAGAGTGCAGTGAAGAAAGAACTACATCTTATAATAACAAACATCCAAGAACTGTCACTAAAACATGAGCAACGTGAAGAACCTACACCAGGAGAGTGCAGTGAAGAAAGAACTACATCTTATAATAACAAACATCCAAGAACTGTCACTAAAACATGAGCAACGTGAAGAACCCACACCAGGAGAGTGCAGTGAAGAAAGAACTACATCTTATAATAACAAACATCCAAGAACTGTCACTAAAATGGGCAAATTCAAAAACAAAATGGATATTATCAAACAAGAATGCAGTAAACAACTGGAACTTCTAAATGGAATAGTAAAAAAAAATCTGAACAGATTCTTTATTTTTTCAAATAACTTTTTATTGATTTCACAAATATCAGAACAGTACAAAAAAGAGAAGAGAAATGAAGAAAAATAAATAAACAATCCATGAATGAAAAGCTGAACATTATATGCAAGGATGAATATGCAAACAAAAAGAATGCAACCTAAACTATAAACACACTAATTATATACAATATTTACAAACTAAAGTGCTACCGTACAGAGGAATGAGTTAGAAGAGAAAAAATTGAGTTATAAGGGATATCAGTGGATCTCCAAGTAAAACTTAAAGTGGGATCTATACCATATACCGAGATAGAAGCTGCAAACTAGATTAATCACATAGAATTAGGTCGAACAAACATTTCCAGACTTTTTTAAAGTAGGCTTTTTTCCAAGGCCCTTTTGTGATAAACTTTTGCGCAGAAATATATTTCAAAACCATCTAGATTAATCACATAGAATTAGGTTGAACAAACATTTCCAGACTTTTTTAAAGTAGGCTTTTTTCCTAGGCCCTTTTGTGATAAACTTTTGCGCAGAAATATATTTCAAAGCCATCTCCTTGAATCCATTCCAACAAAGTTTAGTGCGGTCCATCCAATTTTTAGTGATATATAATTTGATAAGGGAGCAGAGAGTGATTAGTACATGATGTTTTAACTTAGGTAGCTTTGTGTTGGGTATGTGAAGGATCGCTGTTTCCCAGGAAAGGGTGGATTTGTGGTATCCAATTTTCTCTAGGCGAACTTTTAAGGAACACCAAAGTCTCTGGGTATGTTTGCAGAACCAAACTATATGAAGAAGGTCTGCATTTGGAAAGGAACAACAAGTGCAGGAAGGGGGAGTTATCTACTGAACAGATTCTTGCCTTAGAGGAAACCATTACTGACCTGGATACTAGAGTGACAGAAAATTAACATCACAATGAATTTCTTCTCAAACAAAACACCAGGTTGATTAAGAAACTGGAAGACCTTGAAAGTAGATCAAGGAGGAATAACATAAGAATATATGGAATTCCTGAGAAAGAAGAGGGTGCTAACATGATTCAATTCCTCAATAAGTGTTTTTTATCAGCACTAAACATGCCTGAATCCCTCTCTTTTGGAATTGAAAGGGCTCATCAGTCCCTGGCAAATCCAGCTTCGTCTCTGAGTTCATCTAACCCCAGATCTATAATAGTTAGATTTATTTCCTCACAAGACAAGGACTTACTGCTGAAATCAGCTTGGACTTATTCTCCTATTCAGATGGGTGAAAAAGTTATTTGTTTTGACAATGACTATACCTCTACAGTCATATAAAGAAGAAAGGAGTGTGTTCCTCTAATTAAGTCCTTGAAAAAAGCCAATATTAAACTCACATTAATTTTCCTGCAATAATAAAAATCACCTTGCCAGAAGGAGTGAAGATCTTTGATTCCCTACAAGAAGGAGTAGAATTTATCCAAAAGAAGAAAATACTGTCGGACATAGAAGAAATGGAATGGTCTTCCCAGAGTTTGAAGAGACAGGCAACAAAAAATGGATGGTCTGTGAAGGAAGGAGCAAACAAAACTAAAGGACAAATGAATAAACTCCTTCTAATTTTAAATGCTTTGTTTTATGAATCATAATATATTTGATACTGGAAAATCTGTATACTGTAAGGTAATGTGAATCATCCTTATTATTAACTTTCTCTTTTTCTTTCTATATCTACGTCTTCTAATTACATATAGTACTAAGTATTTAAATAACATTCTCTCTCTCTTCTTTCTTCCTATTCCTTTTTGTTACTAATGTTCATTTTCTCTCCTTTCCCCACTATAAGTACTTTACATACTTTTCCTTTTTAAATAACTACAAATGATATATGTCTTCTAATTCTTCAGTAATAGTATAATTTGACTTAATACCAAAGTGCATTTTTTCTAGTGGGTCAGTGGTGGGGTAACAATATGTTTCTGATTAGTGTTTCTAACTAGATGTTTTAGACTCTTTGTTTAGACACATATAAACATTAATATAGTACATTAGTGCATTAATGGTGTTTTATAGATGCCTAAATATAAGATACATATATATATATATATATATATATATATATATATATATATATATATATATATAGGTCCATTATGTAATTTCAAAATACTGAAATCCCGAAAGTCAGTATTTCGAAATTACATAGCCGAAAACTCAAAGTTCGAAAATCGGAAGAAGCGCAAAATTCAAAATCCTGAAGCACAGAGTTGTTGAATTTCCACTTCCACTGGTGCGGTGTGTGACTGTATTAGTTGAATTTAGGTAAGTTTGTGTGTGTAAATGTGTTGGTTAGGGGCTTTAGTGTGTGTAAGTGTGTGTTGTGACTGTGATGTGTGTGAGTGTGAGGGACTGTAAGATGTGTGTGTGTGTGTTTCATTTGTGTTTCTGTTTGTGCAATCTCGGAGTTAGAATATATAAGTAAGGGGGTGTAGATGCATTTATTTGATTGTGGGGGGGTTGTGTTTGTTTATGTGTGTACTGTATGTGTAGTGTAGTTTCGGAATTTTGAATTTCTTGGTTGTGTGTTTTCGGAACTGTGAGTTGTGCTTGGGTTTTT
Source organism: Protopterus annectens (assembly GCF_019279795.1). Taxonomy (NCBI): domain Eukaryota; kingdom Metazoa; phylum Chordata; order Ceratodontiformes; family Protopteridae; genus Protopterus; species Protopterus annectens. The sequence goes on from NC_056746.1 coordinate 1,495,485,395, forward strand.
GGCTATGTAATTTTGAAATACTGACTTTTGGGATTTCAGTTTTTCAAGATTACATAGTGGACCCATATATATATATATATATATATATATATATATATATATATATATACTGGGTTCTTTTTTTTTCCCTTTGGTCTGGTTAATTGGTGGGTAAATGATTGAAATGTTATAAAATGATTTCTGATTGAAGGCAGCTGTTGTTATTTCTAAATAGCTATTTTTATATGAAAGGGTTAATTTTTTCATGATGTTGATGTTTTGAGAGGAAACTGGTGGTCTGTGTTACTGTTCTCATTCTGGAGATTCATGACATGCACTGACAAGGCAGCTTTTTGGTTTCTTTTTTTTTTTTTTTGCTTTCTGTAAACTCTAAAAGCTTCAAGATTTGATTTCCCGCTGAAAATGCTTTTTTCCTCACTAGAGACCACCTCTGCTTTGCAGGAGCCTATTTAGATACTTTTTAACAAGTTTATGAAGCTGCGGCTTGAGGAAACAACAGTGCTGACATCACTTGACATTCTGAACTTGTTAAATGGCTTTCTTTAGAATTCTTTTCTCTTGAAATGTTGTTATCCTTCACTTAGATACTTTAAATGGTAAATAATTAGTTCTGATAAAAGTGTTTAACTCCTTTGAAAATACCTATGTTCTTTTATAGATGCATTCATTCTGCAGATTCAATGACACTTTTAGTAACTAAATGACATCAAATGAAATAGGAGCTGCATTAGAAAACTCATTACGCATACTAACATTGGACTTACATAACTAAGCCTTTAGCAACTAAACAGAGGGTTGTGAGGCTTTTTTGTAATAAGTGTTTTATATATATATATATATATATATATATATATATATATATATATATATATTTATATTCAACAGATCCTTACATGAAAAATGTTAGATGACTGACAAAATGGTTACATCTGATGTTTCCTGAAAGGTCTTGGAAATATTGACAATCTTCTTAACCTTCAGCTTCTAATGTTTATACATACTTTGATCTGATGTGTATTTCTGACACATCTATGTATCAGAGGTGCTATTATTATATGTAACATATTCATATAGGAGTTATATTGGACACTTTCATTTTAATGTATATTTCATGGACTCATATTTCTTTAGTTGCTTTCATAATGTTTTTCTTTTTTGTTTTTATACTATATTCTATGCAGAGGTGGATAATTTGTGTCTTTTGATGTTGGAGAGGTGGTGGATGGATGGTTTAGTTAAGTTTTTAACTAAACCAGAAACTTTATGTTTCATGTATGTGTTTGTAAATAGTTTTGGGTTTTTGAAAGTAGTGCTTAATACACGTTATACATCCATGATAAGTAAGTTTTCAGTAGGTTTCAAGTCAACACGGAAGAAAGGTCTTTCAGTAAGTAACAACATACACATTATAGTCAATGGCTTATAAGTGTTTATTATTAAATATTAATGGTTTGAACAATAATGTCTAAAGAGCTGGTTTGCTTAAATATATCAAAATGCATAAACCCCAGATTATCTTTTTACAGGAAACCCATCTATTAAAAAAGACCTACAAAAATACTTATTCAATGGCTATACCATTCTGGCTGATTCATGTTTTAAGACTAAGAGAAGGGGCACTCTTATTCTATGGAAAAATACTTATACTATGCCAAGTATTATAGATACAATTTCAGATAAAAATGAGATGCTAAGCATAGTTATTTTGGAAATCAATAGGAAGTATTATACTTTGATTAATACATACTGGATACCACGACTAAGTACTAAATATGTTGACAGATATCTGGACCTGAATACTTTAAATGCAAAAGGAGAAATTATAGCAACAGGTGATTTTTAACTGCCTATTATCAGGCAATGATACTTCTAAAAATGGTAAAATAAAACTAACATCTCAAGCCAAGAAGTTAAATGACTTTACAAACTAGATGAACCTTAAAGATATACATGGTCTGAAAGAACATTATTCCTTATTCTATACTCATTATTCATATCGGTTTGGAACACAAACATTGATAAGGTCTTTGTATCAAATAATATATACTCAAAAATAAGTGATGTATCTATAATGACTTGTCCACTTTCAGACCATAATGCCATAAATTTTACATTAACTGTGCATACAGAAGATCTGAGATTTCTACAGAGAATTCCTGCTTACATAACTAAGTTAAAAGACTTTAGGGAATGGATAATAAAAGAAATAGACATGTTTATAGAAACAAATGATAATGGTGAAATGACTGATACTATACTATGAGACACCTTTAAAGTTTTTATATATATGGTAGAATAAAATCTTGGTACCTTAAAAAAAGGAGAGAATGGGACAAAGAACTTTTAGACTTACAAAAAATATAGATAAGATAAAAATGGATGCAAAACCAAATAACAAAGTAGCATATAATTAAATTACTAAGTTAAATCAAAACTACTTAGAAGTTCTGAATTATAAGGTAGCCTTAAACCTGGAAAAATTGAAATTACAATCTTATGCTGTAAATCCCAAATATCTACATAAAATAGCAGTAAGATCCAAAAAAATAAACAATCAAAATCTTATTAATGAGATTAAATATAAAAATGATAGTTCAGTTAAGAGTACATCTAACTTAATGGGCATATTAGAAGTGTTCAAAAGCTATTATAAAGATATAAATAATAACACACCCCTTTTGGAGACAGATAATGTAATAAATAATTTTAGTCAAGAAAATATAACTACTAAGGTGTCAATGCAACAAAATAACATATTAAATAAAGTATAGACCTCAAAGGAAAGAAAGAAATCCACGAGTCACAAACACAAGTTCAGCAATTTATTGTTAGCGCTTTCATGCACCTTCAATACGTGCACTTCTTCAGACAAATGAATCAAAAACATAACTTGCTTAAATACAAGAAAGAACCATCAATTATCTTATTAAATAATTAATTATATAATTAACCTACCCAAACTTTTGTTAAAAAGACAAGACCTAAGATATCATCTAAAATTCATGCAAATGCAGTTATATATCCTACAAATATATGTGTGTATATAAAAAATATACAAATACACATATAAATAATTTTAAAATGTATAAATTTGTCTCATTTGAAGTTACAAAAAAGTTAATGTTTAAAAAAACCAAGAATTAATATATATACAAGATAAATATCCTATACTGAATATTATTAAGTGAATTTGATAGCCACCTAATCTAATGAAATTATCTTTCTAGAGCTTTTAATCTAAGTATACATTTTATAGAACACATATCGTTGATACCCGGGAAAACATATGCATTTGTACGTAGTTGCCACAACAATTCTTGTTCCTCTAATTTGAGGTGCCATGGTCCACCTCTTGGATTCTTAGGAACACTTTGGACTACTACAAACTGGAAACTATGCGTATTATGCTCATTAATATATCTTGCTAATGCATTAACCTGAATATTCTTGGAAATTGCATAGACATGTTCATATATACGCTGTTTAAGTTGTCGCTCTGTTTTCCCTAAGTAAAAAAACTGGACACAATTTGCATTTTGCTAAGTATACTATGCCTTGGCTTTCACAATTATGTTTATTCTGCACAAAATACTCATATCCATTAATAAAAAATGAAGGCCCTGTTAAAATGTATTTACAGTATTTGCATCTCCCGCATTTAAACATGCCTTTAATGTTCCTAGACTTTTGATGTGGTGTCTCAAATAATCTCTTAATATTTGGACCATTTCTATAAGCTATCAAAGGTCTATTACCAAGGATTATATTTAAAATTGAATCTTGTGTAATAAGGCCCCAGTTTGAATTCAATATTGCTCTAATTTCATATGAAATGTCATTAAATTGTGTTAAAAAACTGGTTAAATACCTATTAGTTTCATTTTTATTCACATTTATTACCGACTCATCACTGTAACTACTTGATATAGAATCATCGTTACCTTCATATACCATGGCTCTATTGGACTGGAAGAACTACTCATGCCAGAACACAAATGCCCAGAGATTCCTCGATTTTGTCAATGCAAATGCTTTGGAACAGCCAATCGATACTCCCACAAGAGGTGATAATAACTTGGACTTGGTATTAACCAACATGAGTAACCACTGCAGCATCTCTGCAATATCATCCTCCCTTGTAAGATCCAACCATAAAGCGATCACGGTCAAAGTCACCATCTCCCCCGACCCCCCTTTAACTAGGGTCAAACAAAAAAACTTCTCCAAAGCTGATTACAGCCTCCTGAGGGATGGTATAAACAGCTTCACAGCCCCCTCCCCTTCTCTAGGAACTGGCACCAGTATCCAAAACTATACCATAGCACTACATGTGCATTTATATAGACACATGGAATCAGGAATACCTGACAGGACTAAATCATCATCCCCAAGGAAGAGTAAACCTGTCTGGTGGACATCTACAATAAAGAAACTCTATAACAAAAGAAAAAAATTGCTGTCCAGGACCAAGAAGGAGCAGGTGCCCAATTGGAAGCAATCTCTCCTTAGCCTAAACAAGCAAATAAGAGCACTAGTGAAATCCTCCAAAGCAAACTTTGAGTCCAAACTGGCACCTCTACTAGGGACAATCATAAGGCCTTCTTCACATATGTCCGTAATCTCAAAGCTAGCACCCAGATCTGTTCAGAACTGGTGGTCAAGAACATCACATATACAAATGCTGTAGATATAGCAAACTTGCTGGCTAACAGATTCAGTGAAAATTTCACACACCCCTGCCCCCTCCATCAGTAAATCGGAACAATCCCAGTACCTGCCCCCTTCCCCTTAAATCTAGGGATCAGGTCATCACCGCTCTCTCAAAGGCAAAAACTACACCCTCCGTGGGACCCGATAACATCCCAGGCTGCATCCTACATGAACTCAGGCAGGAACTTGCAGCACCATTAGACACCCTATTCAACCAAACCTGAGTACCGTCTTTGTCCCAGCTGAGTGGAGGACAGCCACTGTCATCATTTTACATAAAGGTGGGGTGTCCACCAATCTGGAAAATTATACATCCATCAGCCAAACTAGCCTGATCTGCAAGGCCATGGAATGGATTATCATGGACCTCATTAACAAGGACATTGGCAACCTCCAAACAATTGATCACACACAGTTTGGCTTCGTCAAGGGGAGGTCATGTCTGTTAAATATGGTCAACCTTTTTTAGACAGTCACCAAAGCCATGGATAAGGGGAAGGCAGTACACACCACCTACCTTGATCTGGCCAAAGCCTTCAACACTATTCCCCATTTGGGCATAATAGATAAACTCTCTCAACTAGGCATCAATCCTTATGTTACCAGATAAGTAGCTAACCGGCTCACTGATAGAACCCACATAGTCAAAGTAGTGGAAGCCACCTCAAGCAATAGAACCATATCAAGTGGCATACCCCAGTGTTCAGTCTTGGGGCCTCTGTTATTTGGCATATACTTTTCTGAGGTGCAGACCAAAACCAGTGGGCTATGGCTGACCATGTTTGCAGATGACTGCAAGCTGGGTGTGATCATCAATTCCTCTAGTGACGTGGACATCCTCCAAGAGGGTCTCACCCAAACAAATGACTGGTGCCAGAAACAATGCCTCAAGCTGAATACAAAAATGCATCATCATCCCCTTTGGGGAGAGTGACATCCCCACAAATTATCACATTAATAACAACGTCCTAAGCACACAGTCTGTCATGAGGGATACGGGAACCCAGATTGATAGCAACCTGATTTTTGACCACCATGTTGTTTCCATTGTACGGAACACTTTCTGCATGGCACACCTCATAAGTAAGGGTATTTCATCCAGGGACAAGGAGGTTATAACATCCCTGTATTCTTCCCTTATAAGGCCCATTATTGAGTACAATGCCCCATTCGACATGTTCCTCGCAAAGCATATGCAGCAGCAAGAGAGACCACAGAGGTTGCTCACCAGGAGAATCCAGGGCCTCAAAAATCTACCATACACAGATAGGCTAAAGGCCCTATCCCCCCACTCTGTTTTATACAGACTCCTCAGAAGTGACCTCTGTCTGGCATACAAGGCAATCTCGGACCCTGCCTTGATGGGACTGTTGCATATCCGCAAGTCAAACTCCACTTGAGTAACCCACACACACAGCCTCAACCTGGTCTGTGACATCAATAGGACTTGTTGCTGGACAGATTTGTGTCCCAGAGACTCCCCCGTCTGTGGAAAAGACTCCCTCTCCACATCAAGCAGAGTACCTCTTTACCCCTTTTTATGTGCAACCTGGATAACTGGATGGGAAATAGAAAAAACATACCTGGGATTCCACCCATGTCCCTGCTAGACAGGGGCATTGGTGCTGATTTGTCTATACATGGGCTAAACTCTTGGCTAGGCTAATAAGGGCCTCAGAGCCAATAGCCTTGTAACTTCCTTTGATACTATGATCCTATGATAGGGGACGTCACACATTTGGTGGCAGTTCAGTGGGATATTAACCAGATGTCACCTTATTTGTGGCAGTTCATAGGGATATTAACCAGACGTCACAGTGAAAATGGTCAAATATGAGATGATTAGAAGAATAAGAAATACTGACATTGAGTGAATCAATAAAAACTGAAGAAATACTAAACGTATGGGAAAGATGGCAAAAGGAAACTCTCCAGGAAGTGATGGATTACCAATGGAGTTCTGGGAGATTCAAAACAACTAGATAGTATGAAGGTGGGTTCAACTGTTTAATGTTATTTGGGGGAAGATACCCTAAACTCATGGAAGGAAGTGGTGATAACTGTAATGCATAAGAAAGCGAGGATCCAAAAGTACTGACCTCCTGCCAACCATCCTCTGCATTAAATCAAAACTATAAATGCTTAATGTTAATACAAGCAGGTAGACTAGGGAAGTTGTTACCAAGATTAATTCAAAAAGATCAAACTGAGTTTGTAGGAGGAAGAAGAAAAACAGCTAACATGATAAAATCTCTCCTAGTAATACAAGATGTACAAATAAATGAGAGGGAACTGGCCTTAATATCTCTGGTGGAGAAAAGGTCTTCAATAGGGTGTGATGGGAATACCTATTTCAACTGCGAATCTAAGTGCCTCCCAGTGAAATGGAGAGAGTTGATCACAGAAATATATGAAGGGGCCAAAGTAAAAATGAAAATAAGTTTACAGTTGTCAAGGGAAGTAGAAATTAAAAAGAGGAACTAAGCAGGGATGTCCCCTTTCCCCACTTCTGTTTGTCCTATATATATAGATCCATAACCAGAGACAATGAGGAGATCCAACATCAGAGGTTATCTGAGGGCTATATGGAAAAAAGATTACTCTTTATGCAGGAAATGTTTTAATCATGCTAACAAGACATAGAGACAATTTAGAGGAACCGTGGGCTATTTTAACAGGATTTGGAAAGAGATCAGCTCATAAGCCAAGTCAAGAAAAAAATTAAGCAATTTTGATAAATATGAGAGCAGAATGGGTTGAAGATACTAGGAAGAATGTTGAAGAATGAGATATAATATCTAGCAGTGAGATTAGGTGAAAGCAGAAGAATTTAGGAAGTGCACGTAAGAGGGCATTCACGAGAAAGTAAAGGAGCAGATAGGAAGGTGGATGATAAAAATGGACATAGATCAGAGTATGCAGGGAATACCAAGGGCTTAGAAGTGCATAGAGGAAAACTGAAAGGGAATAGGAGGAAGAAGCAGAGACTCTAGAGCTAATATAAGAAGCAGAGATGAAAAGAGCAAGAGAAGATGGGAGGATCATTAAAGACAGGAAGAAGATGGATAAAAAGAAAAGGACAAGAAGTAGAATCTCATTTAAAAAGAACATGTGAAAGAGAATTAGGCATACCAATCTTGGAGGAAGAATGGACAAAATTGTCCAACTATCAAGCTCTATAAGAAAATCACATAATGCTGGGATCTTTGCATGGAAGTATTTGCATAAATACTTTTATAATCAAACAAGACTAGCTAGAATGTTCCAGACTGTGCATGGAATACGTTGGAAGTGTACAGAAGGAGCTGGAACATGCAGTCACATTTTCTAGGAATGCAGGCTACTAAGGGAATTTCAGCAAGAACTGACAGAATTGTAAGGAAAAGACAAATGAGATAACAAGGCCTGATAATGACAGTAAAGAAAGCAATAACCAAGAACTGGAGAGAAAAGGGAGGCCCCTAAAGGGAGAAGGCAAACGATGATAAAGCAAGTGCTAATTACCTCGGTCAGTCAGTTCATATACTTGATGGACTTTTATTATAACGGCCTGTTTGATAACTTTACACTATTCCATTTGCATTTTAGTAGTTGCTGATGAACATGTGGAACTATGATCATACTTCAAATAAACAGACAGACAGGGAAAACCACCATGGTTGCTTAACAAACTGCAAAGACCCTATGTGATTTTGTTTAATTTGAGCATACTCCATCCTGCCTTAGTTCTGGAAAGTTTCTTCTGTTAAGAAAATACTTTTTTTTTTTTTTTTTTTTTTTTTTTTGCTGCTAAGACTTGTCTGTTACCATTTATAATTTAAATAATTTGTCACATATCAATTAAATGTTAGGGAGCTGTAAACTGTTGCTGAACTAATATTGCATCTCTAAAGAAAACAAAGAATGAGAATCTACAGGTACTCATGAGCTTTGTCTGGCCAGGCTGTGCACAAAGCAACATTTATGAACTCTGGGGAAACTTATAGGCAACTTGGGAACTTTATTTGGACTTATACAGCAGTGGTCAATATTACAAAGGAAGAAATGTCAGAGACAAAGGAGACAGAAATTATAGACAGTAGCAAGCTGAGCAGTCCTGAAGTGGCCAATGTCTGGAAAAAATAAATAACTGGAGAGTGCTTAATTCAAACACAGGGAAGAAGAATTCTTCACAGACTTGCTCAAACAAGTCTGGTCCAAGAGTTTGCATGATATAAGGGAAGTCAGGTTGAGACCCTAGTTATCATTCCATGCTTACAGAATGATAAAATGATTTGGTGAAAGGAACTGCAAAGTATTAACCACACTATTACTGATCTGAAAGGTAAGTACCAGAACCTGTAACCTAAAAATTTACCACAAAAGAAAACCTACTTTGAATACACAACTCACAGAGACTGAGAGCAAACTATTTTAAAAAGGCTTAATATGATTGCAGTGAAATGACTAAAGAAGTCACTTCCCTAAAACAAAAAGATCAACAAAACGTCACAGGACTCACTCAATGCAAAGTCAAATAAAGAAAAAAAAACACAACCATCTCCATAGAACCCTGCATAGAACCATGCTTTCATCTCTACAAAAAGAGTTTATCAGAGCTCCTGTATCACTGTTCAATTAAAAGTCCACCATTTAAAACAAATAGGTACTTTGATCCATTTGGCACAGCAAAAGGAAGGTGATAAGTCAACACTAGAATGGAGAATGGAGAAAGGAGATTTTTACCAATAGGAATAACTGTAAGTAGTGCATAGAAAATAGGCAAGAGGGGGATGAAATGTATTGGAGATAAAATTAGCAAAATAGCCAAGATATTGGGAGCAAATAATTAGGGAGGGAAAACTCAGAATGGGATGAGGTCAGTCATACAGAAGTTTGAACTGTGGTTCTTAGACTGTCTTCCCTACCAGGTATTGATAACAGAATATAGGCAAAGACAAAAGGAGAGAGGTGTGCTAAATGAAAAAAAAAAATCTGGTTGTGTGTATAACCGAGTCTAGAAGAGAAGATTCAGTTAAAATGGGATAATTAATAAAACATAAAATAATGCATAATAACCATAACAGTGAATCAGAAGAGGTTAGAAAAGTCTGGGAAATGAGAAGCAATGGTAGGATATTGTATGGCTCCCAAGAAAGCAACAAAATCTAGAAGGTTTAGGATTTTTGCATGGAAGTGTTTGCATAGGTATTTTTATAGCCCAATAAGACTTTAGATAATTTTATACAAGTAGACTCCAGTTGCTAAAAGCATGATCAGAAAGGCAGGGTACTTTGCAACATGTTTTCTGGGAATGCTACCAGTTGGTAGATTTTAGAAATCCCCTATAATGGTACTTTAGTAGAAATATTGGCACGCCAATATAAAAAAAATCTTTTGAGTTGTGATATAAAAACTGAATTGCCAAGACAAAGTAAGGTCCTTCTAAGTTTAATGCTGTTGGCTGCTAATAGATAATTACCAGAAAATGGAAATCAAAAACTAAACCAAGTGTAACAAATTTAATGAATTTTGTAAAATAAATAAAATAATTGCAGATTGTAGGAGCAACTTACATAGAAATAAATGGAATCTACTGGAAAATACATACAAAGTAGTGTTCGGGAGAAGTGAAATTTCAAGAAAGGTAGGACTTGAGCCATCTATATAATCTTAAATTGAATAATTATAAATAAAGAAACTATATAGATATAATGCATGAAAAGAAATAATTTTTTGTAATGGTTTGTTTTCTGATTTATAACTGAATGTGCACTCATTATGTAATATGTGGTGCAAAATGTGTTAAAAAGAAGAACTGAAATTGAGAATATAAGTATTTAAGTTGCATTTCTCAATGGAGCACACAAGAACGCTGCTCAGGAAAAGCAGTCTGCTGTACTGCAATGTGCAGGTGAGGAATTGAAAAGGTCATAGGAAAACCAAGTTAAAAGCACTTAATCAGCAGATACAGGATCTGGGAAGAAAAGTGTAAACAGAATGGTAACACTGTTAGTGTATTGTAGGAAGAGGAAAGGTTATCCCACTAGGTAGATGAGTTACATATAAAAATCTGGAGGCTCAGTGTAGAACGTCCATAAGGAAACACTAGCACATCTGGAGACTCAGCAAATGACACAGACAGAGCAAGATTCAAGAAGAAACACCACCCCAGCTGTTACAGCAGACTGAAGCTGAGAGAAAAGCTGAAGTAAAAATGAAGAGGTTCTCACCCAGCTGTATGAGATCACAAACAGAAGAAAATGATGCCGTAACTGCAAACTTGGAAGGAAATGTCAGCATTATGTCTGGAGCTTCTGTTCTTATGGGCATATACACATGCACCTAGGAGAAAGCAGGAAAATATACAAATGAGATAACTGAGCAAACTAATAATAATAACTATTAAGACACTAGGTGAAGGTAAACAAACACTTGTATTTCTAGATGAAGCCATTAAACTGGACTCTTGGGTGGCTATGGTTTATGCCAAAAGTGCCAGTGTTAATGTGAACATGCAGAAATCAAATGCAACTGCAAGAGGCAGTGATGGAGATATCAGCATCAACTCAGATTCTGCACCTTCGTGCAAGCAGAGGGGAAGAATGCAGGGACTCTTGGCTTTCTGTAAAGAAGCTGACAAAAATTTAGTCATGGCTTATAATTTAAAGTATGATGATAAAGACAGTAGCTTACTCGAAGAACAATTTGCTAAAGGCCTAAAGCAAATAATTCTTCTGTACAATAAGCAAATTGGTACACTGAAGTCAGGGAATGCAAAGCTGAACTCTAAACTGGAGAATGAAAAACAAAATAGTGAGAAAGTTGAGACTGAACTAAATTCAGCTTGTTGATTAATTCTGTTGTCAAGAAAAGTACAATTGTGTAAGAAAAGTTACAGTAACAGTAGATATTTAAATGATCAGAGCTGCAGTAGTCTTAGCTATATGGGTTAGATCTTGTTAAAGATATAACAGCTGGCCAGCTTCCAAAGCTACCTGGCACATTCCATGTACCCAAACTGTCAGTCATCTCTAGTTGAGCTGATTAAAAAGATAGGTTAGAGTGCCAAGCAATTCAGAGCTTTCATGCTAAAACAGAAAGGGAGGCTGAGTCCTGAAAGGACATTGCTAGGAACAACAAAAAGTAAATGTTTACACCCTGACATAAAGACACCAAAAAACGAGGGGGAAAACTGGGAGGGAGCAGCTACTGCAGCAGTAATCATTTAAACATCTACTGTTATGGTAAGTTTACTTACATAACTGTACCATGTTCATCATATTGATCACTGCTGCAGTAGCTATTCACTGCTGCAGTAGCTATTTCTATATTAGTAAATTACCCTAGCTTACTACAATTGGGAGGTGGAAGGAAAAGGATCCAGGTGCCTGGTAAAGGTATTTAATCAAGTGTCTGCTTCAAGAATACTTTGAGTATACTTCTAGAATCCAACCATTTTCAAAAAGCAATAGATGAAGCCAATGACTTGGAAGAGTGGGCCTTGGCCCTGTCTGGAATAGTTTTGTTGTGCTGAGTATAGAAAAACACAATAATTGAATTAGACAACCACATTTGGAAATAGTCTGTTTTGACACATTGTCCTTTCTTAACTTCACAAAAAAAAATGAACAATTGAGCCATAGATCTAATAGATTTAGTTCTGTCAGGATAGTACCTGAGCTGTGTGTGGACATCTAAGGTATAAAGTATCCTTTCACCCTCATTTTTAGGTTCAGGAAAGAAAATGGAGAGATGGATAGTTTGGCTTAAAGTAAACTCAGATACCACTTTAGTCATAAACGGAGAATAATTTCTCAAAAAAAACTGTCTCTGTGGAAGATGAGATAGGGTTGGGCCACCATAAGAGCTTGCAAATCATATACTCTTCTTGCAGAGGTTAGAACAATCACTTAAAATCATTTCCATGTTAAGAACCTCAAGTCATCCAGATTAGCTGGTTCAAATGGAGCAAGTGTTAGCTAACACAAAATTAAGATCCCAAGGAAGAGGTCCTAGTTTTCTTGAAGGCCTTTTCTGCAAACCCCCCTTTCAAAAACATTTTGACATGAGAATATGTTGAAAAAGAAGGATCCATGGGCAGATATGCTGAAATTGCCACTAAATTAACCTTGCTAGAGGAGTAACAAAAGCTAGGGTAGTAACTCACACAAATATTGTAAAAACAGAGAGCAGCTAGCCCTGAATAGGTGCTGGTTATGTTGTAAGCACCAAGTATAAAACCTTTTCCATTTGCTAATATATGATTTTCTATTAACAGGCTTTCTTGCCTACTTTGGTTCCTGCTGCACATCCTCAGTAAACAGGTGCCTAAAAGGAATTAAGATCCTATCAGCCTGGCAGTCAACTGTAGGTGATTGGGGTCAGGATGCATCAAACAGCCCTGATCTTGTGTGAGTAGATCCATTCTCTGAGGATGCTTGTGGTAAATGCCCCTGGACATTTCCAAAAGAAGGGAGATCCAATGTTGCCTGGGCCAGAAGGGAGATACCACAGTGATCCTGGGGGATTTCCTCTGAATCTTCAGAAATACCTTGAACATTAGTGGAAAGGGTGTCCAAAAAAAAGGAAACATGTCTATCTTTCAGGCCTTCATGCATGGAGTCTTGGGCAGAATCTTGAAAGCTGTTTGCTAAAAGAGGAGGCAAAAAGGTCTACTTAAGGAACTCCCTACAAATGGATCAGATCTTGGAAAACCCCTTGTTCTTGTTTGCATTTATGAGCATCTGCCCTTGTCCTACTCACCTTGTCTGCCACACAGTTTTGCTCTGATGGAATGTTGGATCCCTGTAGACAGAGATGGTGCTGTGAAGCTATATCCCAGACTAACATTTGCAAAGGTGGTGCAACCTGGTTCCTCTTTGCTTGTGTACCACATGACTGTGCCATTGTCTGTAACAATGTGAAGAGGTTCCCAGGGGCCAAAGATGATTCAGATAATTAAGTGTCTTAATAAGGTCAAGCATCTCTTTTATATTTATGTGCTCGCATCTGTCTTTGGTGTTCCACACAAGTTGTACTTTTATCCCTTCTGACACTGTTCCACAAGCAAAGTCCAAGATGTCTGCGGTGAGTTACTGTTTTGGAGCAGGGAGGGAGAACAGGAGACCTGAATTTATGGAAATTTGGAAGCTCCACCAAGTTATTTCTCTTCAGACAAACCACTGCACTGGGATTTGAAAAGACAAAGGATGCTGGTGCTGCGACCAAACAGACTTCAGATATCATTGAATCTTTCTCATGTGGAGCCTGGCCAGGAGTATCATGAGAATCATAGATGCCATGAGACCCAAAATCCTAACATATTCCCTCACAATCAATGAAGTCTGAGTGGAAAACCTTTGAAATAGATCTAACCCAGGATTCAATAAACTCCGTGTAGGCTCCGTGTAGAGTCTACATGGAGTATATTCATGTGCACAGCCATGAAGTGTGTACAGCAGTACGCAATGCATATTCATGATGCACGTTGCATGTAAGTGAGGTTTTGTGGCTCATTCCAATTGCACTGGCCAAGAAACCTCATAGAAAAACACGGATAATGAATCTCTGTAAGCACCAACGGCCCTCCCCCATCATGCACCTGCAAAAGAGTCTTCAGTCCTACAAGAAAAGCCATCCATTCTGAATGACTGTCTGAAACCCAGGGTCTATATTAAATCAGCAAATGCTCAAAATAGCGAATGCTGATTTATCCAACCCTTAAGAGTGAAACCTGACAATCCCGAAGACACGGAACAGCAATTTTTTTTCCCAGGGAAAAATCTCTGGGCCGTTTTCGGGACTTTGCCATTTCCTCCACTATGGTGCAATCTCAGAGTTGGTATATTTAAGTAGGAGGTGTGTGGGGGGCACAGACCCCCACATCTGGGGGTGTGGGGAGGCAAAGCCCCCACTTTATTTTGTGTTTTGAACTTTTTTTTTTTTTTTTTTTTTTTTGTGGAACAGTGAAAAAATTGCTATTCCATGTCTTCAAGATTGTCAGGTTTTGCTCTTTAAGGGTTGATAAATCAGTGTTCGCTATTTTAAGTGTTTGCTGATTTAATATAGACCCAAAACCCACATATCTTATACATTCCTAACTTCCTTTCACTTTGTTTCCCCCCCCCTGCTTGCTCCCCATTTCACCATTGTCCTATCATCCCCTTTTCTTTCTTTAAAGAAGCAATACACAATGGTACATTAAGCAATGTTAAGTGGCAGTACTACAAGTTAATATATTTTACATTATAGTACACACTTGTAAAAGTTTTGCCAGCACCCCATTTTGAACCCAGTACAATTGGGCTTCCACAACACTGCATTAACCTGTCAAGCCACAGAGTCTGTTAATGAGCATCTGTATTCTAAACAATAAATATGAATTGTCATATATTCCTAATTAAGTGCATTTGCGCAATGGCATCACTTAGCAACTCTGAGAAAATATTAACTCATTATTATGCAGTTCCCTTGTAAAATGCATGTGGGGACATGGGTAGAGCATTAGACTAAAGTGCAGATGGCCTGGGATTCTAAACCAGGGCATGCATACTTTATTTCTACTATTGTAAGATTGCAGCCGACACAAAAAGTGGGACTGCATTTTTTGGAACTTTATTTTGTATAGATTTACAAAGGGGCTTGTCAATTAGCATCACACAAACCAGTTTAGTTGTTTTTAACATATGTGTGAGCTTCTAACTGTCACGCACCTTTCCAAATAGATTTCAATTTTTACAGTGTTCACTCTTGGTAAGTGGTACTGGCGGAAAACATGCTGTTTCACATGTAATGGTTTATGGCCTGTTACAAAGTAACACTTAGAACCTTCATGCTGCTGTCTCTGTCATGTCTTCCTCATTTATAGGATCATAGGAGGTTATTAGGCTAATGGTCCTGGGGCCCTTATAAGTTTATCCCCAAAAAGAAACCTCAATCAGCACCTGTCACCCCTGCCAATGAGGGACACAGGTGGAACCCCTGGGAAAAATCTGCGTTTTCCCATCCACTCATCAAGGTTGCGTTTGAAGAGGGTCAGTGAGGTACTCTGTTTGACGTATATGGGAAGTCTATTCCAGAGATGAGGTTTGTCTCACAGAGACTGCCCGTCTCTCCAGCAGGTTTTGTTGATGTCACATATTAGATTCAGGGCTTTCAAGGGTGTAATGCACAGGGAGTTAGACTTATGGATATGGAGCATCTCTAGTAAGGCAGGGTCTGAGATTGCCTTGTAGGCAATACACAGATCACCTCTGAGCAATCTGTATGATACCAAGTAGAGTGACAGTGATTTCAGCCTGTCTGCATAGGACAGGTGTTGGAGGCCATGGATTCTCTTTGTGAGCTATTTCTGTGGCCTTTCCAGTTGGTGCAGATGTTTGGAGAGGTACATACCAAATGGGGTGTTATACTTAATTAGTGGTCTAATGAGGGAAGGGTATAGAGATGTAATAACTTCCTTTTTTCTGGATGCAATTATTTTACTTATGAGATGAACCAAGTAAAAGGCTTCTCTGCCGCTATATGGTGGTCACATGTGAGATTGTTATTAGCCTGAGTACCTAGGTCTCTCACCAGAGGTTGTGTGCTTAAGGGGTTGCCATTGATGTGGTAATTAGTAGGGGCTGTGTTTTTGCCAAATGGTATGATGATACTTTTTTGTGTTTAGCTTGAGGCCATGACTTTGGCACCAGTCTTGGTGTGCTGTGAGACCCTCTTGCAGTATGCTAACATCATTTGGGAAGTCAAGTGACAGCACCCAACTTAAAGTTGTCCACAAACTTGGTCAGCCACAGGCCTTTTGTCTTTGCCTGGACCTCTGAGAAGTAGATGCAAAACAGCAGGGGTCCCAGGACAAATCCCTGGGGAACTCCACTAGTGACAGGTCTGCTATCGGAGGGGGTGGTACCTATTTTGACCATGAGGGTCCTGTTGGTGAGCCAGTTGTCCACCCACCTGATGAGATAGGGATTTACACCAAGTTGTGTTAGTTTCTCGATGATGTCCGAGTAGGGGATTGTGTCAAAGGCCTTAGCCAAGTCAAGGTAAGCTGTATGTACTGACTTTCCCTTATCCAGGGCCTTGATGACAGTCTCAAAGAAGTCAGCCATGCTCAACAAGCAGGATCTGCCCTTGACAAATCCGAACTGGGTGAGGTCAAGTGTTTGGAGATTGCCTATGACCTTGTTTATGAGATCCATAACAATATGCTTCATGGCTTTACAGATCAGACTTGTCAAGCTAATGAGGCAATAGTTTCCAGAGTAAGTAGTAGAACCACCTTTGTGGAAGGGGATGACAATGGCAGTTCTCCACTCTGCTGGAATGAAGCCTGTACTTAGGCTGTGGTTAAACAGGGTATTCAATGGTGGAGCCAGTTCTTGCTGGAGATGGTGCAGAATACAGCCTGGGATACTATCAGGTCCCAAGGAAGCTGTGATCTTTGCCCTGGATAGGACCTTTAACACTTGATCTATGGAGATATGAGGAACAGAACAAGTATTGGGATGTCAAAAGGGCCTGTCAGGGGGTAAAATCCGCACTGAACCTATCTGCTACCAGGTTGGCTAAGTCAACAGGATCAGTGTAAGTGATACTGTTAAGTACTAATTCAGAACAAACCTGGGCCTTGCCATGGAGGTTTCTGACTTATGCATTGTTTACTGTCTTGATTACACCATGCAGTAATGTGCAGAACTAATTGCACATATGAAATGGAAGCCAGTAACATAGGCTTCGACACAAAGTAAAATGTCATTGTTTTAACACACAGGGTCACACAGTAAGTTGAATATCAATTATATTCTACTATACTCAACAGGAATTGTTAATTGGTATATACCCATACCTATATATATATATATATATATATATATATATATATATATATATATATACTTCTGTTGCTTCACTGACACCAGTGTGGGGTGTGGTCATGATTTAGTGCATCAAAACATAGTCACACTTTACAATTTTGGTCCAGATGAAAGCAGGTTCAAAAATAACCTCACGGAATTCCTGCATTTGTTTCTTTTCATATGTGTTGGCATTTTTACAGCAACATATTTTCTAGCATTTAAGTGTTTGTGCGCAATGCACACCAAGTGGAAAAATTACAAAGTAGGTAAATCAGCTCCTGTATACCATTGCAGTGTGATGCAGCACACTGCACACCATCATGCTATAATTCTTTAAAGAAAAGAAATGAAGAAGATAGAAGAGTGGTAGAATGGGGAGCAAGCATGGGGAAAAACAAAATGAAAGGAAGGTAGGAATGGGCAGGAACAGTGTAGATAAGAGCCATAGCTATCTGTTTCTTCAACAGCAACAACTGGGGACATGTACACATTATTACCTGCATTCTGACTGTTACCTCCAGAGAGAGGGGGATAACAACAACATAATTGCATTGTAAAGCCAACTGGACCAAATTAGGTGTGTCAAATAGACACATCTGTGAAATGGAGAGCTAGGTATGGGGCAATTATTTGTTAGGGACAGGTGCCCTTTTTATTTTTAAAGAAGAGAGTGGAATGTTGGGGAAGGTACATAGGCAAGTCTGGGGCAGGCAAAATAGGGAGGTGAGAAAGCATTTCCAGACAGACAAGGCATACAAGACAAGGACAGGGTCTGTAAAGGACACAACAAGGGAGTGAACACCTTGGTTAAGGTGGGGGTTTGGGAATCATGAGCCTATGGACATCATGTTTGATAACAGTGAGAATCAAGTCACCACCCAATGGACTGTCATCACTGTCACCTCACTGTGCCAGTGGCTACTGTGTCTGACATCTGTGTCTCCTTGTGTTATTAAGTATGACAATGGAGAGCAGTGTCTCTACTTGGCATAGTTGTGCACCAATTGTGTGGTACACAGTCGTACACACCAAACCTATCTGCACTTCCACTGTTAAACCTATCTGCACTTCCACTGTTATCATTATGAATACGTAACAGTACTGAAGTTCACTGATGACAAGCTAAGATTTATTATAAAGAGTTGCCCATAAATTTGTGGGAGTGTGTTATTGTAAACCACAAGCAGTGACTAATGTAATACCTTATTTTCCATTTGGAATACAGCATAATGCTGTTATAAATACAGGTTAAGTGTTATAATGATAAGAATCTGCAGCATGCTCTTGGTGTCCCTGGTGTATAGGTCATAATTTACACTGCAATATTTATGTCATCTTGAACATGTGCTGTATAGTTTGAAAGTGTGGTTTTCTGAATGACAACCCCCTGTCTACTCAGTAATACTGGACTGTTGTTTTACTAAACATACTAATGCATGCACATTATTGCGCTAAAATTGATAAATGCATACTCAAAGTGATACAAGTGTTTAGCACAACAAGCTATATTTATTTCTAATGCTAAAATATCAGTAGTGTTTTGAACCATAGATACCACTTGCATCTCTCATCCTTCTCAATATTTTCTCATAGGCTCACACATTTAGTGTCCTCTCCACATTAGGTGGGAAAAAATTAAACACAGTAAGATCAGCAATCAGAAACAGATGCATTTGCTTCATCATTCAAGCAGTGCCTGTAAGTGATACTCACACATCTGTGGAGTGCCATCAGTCCTACATTCATCAATCCAACATTCGAGGGTATCCCTCTGCCTCATCCTGAGGTCTCAGTAGTGATTTCTACACTATTTGCCAGTCCAGAGGATACCAGTAACAGTGGACAAATCCCGGCCCAAACTATTCCATGCATCTGATTGGTAATCTGATCCATGATAGTGCCCCTGCAACAGCCGGGGACTATACTCATTCACTAGGAGTCCAACAAACACTTTGGTCTCCTGCACATGCCACTTTTGAGAATGAAATCTCAAAACTTCACTCCGAATGCCAGCCATGTGTAATGCAGACAAACACCAATGTACAATGTGTTTTCCCACCAATTACAGTTATAACAGATACTTATGCAACATTTGCAAATAGTGCGTTCTGCTTACCGTCATGAAAACAAAGGCAAAGTGTTTGAGTGAAACTAAATACGCACAATATGTGAATTAGTACAGATATTATTACAATAAATGCACAAACATCCATCGGGACAATTATTATATAGGAAATACTAGGTCAACTAATAAAAATGTATCTGTGAAGTGGAGCACCATTACAAAGGACAGGATTCTGTGGTATTAGAACCCTGGACCTCGGCTATGACATTCCTACACTCACAGTTGTTCCCACATCAAGAATGAAGATACAAATGTCTATAATTCATTGCACTGTTAGCTATTACAAGGACACATTACAAAAAAAAAACAAAGCTGCAATACTTGTATTCAAATTCAGGACCATCTGAACTCAAAAGTGACACTTAACACCTTGCACCCCAGGAGAAGTTACACAGCCTTTGGCTATATCTGTATTCATTGTAAGGTTCATACATGCTTAATATGAGAAAAAAAGTGATAACATGCAGAAAAAAAGAAAATAAAAGAAAAACAATATATATATATATATATATATATATATATATATATATATATATATATATATAGCCCAATTTGTTAGTACACAGGGAATATGCCTACATAGGTGTGCAATCTAGAGCAACATGCAATATAGATTCAGAGGAATGCACGGGTGCCTTAAAACTGTTGTTGTCACATATACCACTGTAGGAGCAGTAACAGTCATTCAGCAGAGAAGCACCTTCAACAGGGACTGTATATTTATTTTGAAATAGTACATGCTAGATGTACACTTAGTTAAATGTAAAACTTTGAAAATTCTTCAATTACTCCTTACACAGTCTGTTATGATTCTTGTATCCAAATATACAACACTGTCCTAACATGTTGTGCTCCTTGGTCAGTCAGAAATCATCTGACTACTACTGTGGTACTGACCGTGTGTTAACACAATTCTATATTATTGCGTTTACAATGTTTACAGATATTAAATGGGAATATGCTATGCAGTCGGAAAATAAGTAAAAGCCATGTTGTCTAGCATGAACCTGCATTGACTGTTATTCTGTGGGTGGGGAACAAAGGCATCCACCCCTATGTGAGGCTGTGAGATATCCCACAGAGCACACATCTGGAGATAGGGCACATAGTGGATTCATGTTAACTGGCAGGTTTTCTAGTATGCATGTGCTAGATGATACACATGCTGTTCAACATGCCATGTCAGTTTGAGTTGTATACCTCATGGTTAACGTAGACCCTATCTTATTCCCCATTTCTTGTTGTCATGTGTATTTGATTCCAATGTAAGGCACACATTAATTTAGGATAATGCAATACATGATATAATTGTAGCATTCCTCTGAATATATACTCAGAAATAATGCTTACGTTTGCCATCTTGTAGCATACCATGCAGCGGTGTTTTGAAGATCATGGATGGTGATGCCTGTAACACACCAAACATGCACCATGCTACTCTGTGAAATGTCCCAGTGACTACAAATAGCATTTAAACACATACCTTACTTTCCACTGGGATGGTTTCCTGCACTGGCCTCTGTCCATGAATCAATGCTGAGAGGTCGCTCGGTTCCTCCAGTGTCTATGTGCCCTAGAAACTTTTCACCATCTCTGCATAAGGCTATTGCCAGCTGCAGCAGTGTCCTCAGCCTGTATTACAGACAGATGTATTCAAAAAGCAGAAGGTAATAATCTATTTGTGCCTACTCCGTGTCTGTATTCCAGTACTTTCTCAATCCACAAAAAAACAAGAAAAAGGAAATGGTGACAACATGAATGCCTTTATATCTTGTGGACTAACTCCACAGGATTGATTGATTATCATGCAATTCAGCTGTGTATGCTGTAATTAGCATCTCTGAAGCACAGAGTAGGACACATGCAATCACTTATTGATGTACTTCATTATAAAAAGATAAATGAGTAGCTGGGTAAACTGATGGGGATGAGAGTACATGACTGTAACTGAGATACACATTTCTTCGAATTCACTATATTTTGACAGAGGAGTATTGCACTCCATCAGGTATGTATTCATCTTGTAACCTAAATAATGAATATGCTGGAATGTAGATAACAATAAATGTGAAGTAAATCTGTGTGCATTTGTTAGAAATATACTCATTACATGGCTTTCTTTACCAGTAATGTGAGAGGTACACAGTATGTAAGGTAGGCATAAAATATAATGCTGTGTACTATGTACACATGTTCCATGGAAAGATCCTTTGATAGTACTTTTAAAATTTTCCCATTGTTTACTTAACAACATTGTTCCTGACCCTGGTATTTATTTTGTTTTGGGGATGGCGGAGAGAAGTCTGCTATAGAACACACTAGAGTAGAAGGTTATGTTGGGTGGGGGACATAGTTCAGTATTTGTTAGGGCACAATAAATAATATTCTGTTCTTGTTACTCTCTTAGTTTTGTAACCACCCTTGTCATTTACTGCACAATGTTGAATCTTTACAGTTTAATCCACTTTTGAGTATTGGGAGCCTTCTTTTACTGCATTATCTGTGCAACAATTTGTACTTATATGTGCTCTCATTATTTTGCCTTTCAGTAAACGATATGCCCCCGAGACATAGATCTCCATTTTCTGAGGCTGAAATGAGCTGATTATAGACACATTCAGACAACACTGTGAGGTCCTGCTGTCAAGAAGGTAGGCAAGAATGTCTGAACATGCGGAATTCTGGGATGACCTTGTCTGAAATATCAACACAGTGGGCCGCTAGAGTTACATGTATCAGCAGGTGTGTCACAGAACTACTGATATGATCCATGCAGCCAGGAGGCTTGCAGCTGAAGTGGCATGTGATCGTGAGGTCACCAGTGGTAGGCTTGCAGAAGCAGAACCCCTCAGAACCATCGAAGAATTCCTGGCAAATATCGCCATTCAGGAAAGCTGCCAGCAGTCCAACAGCCACTATGTCCTTGATGTAGGTGCCACTCCTACTACTCAAGAGGAGAGTCCAGGTAGACTGTTTTAGATCAGCCGTAGAATATGTTTGCAGTCAGTCTGTAATACTGCATATATTTTTAATGTGTGGCAGGTTGCTTTTTTGGTGGGATGAAGTAAGATAGCTGCAGTGTTCAGGTCCTTTAACTGCCACAGAGGGATTTCTGGCACACATCTCTACACAGGACAGCTCCCAGTAATCCTGGAGCCAGTATGTTCTGGATGTGCATGCCACTCCTGCATCATATGTGGGGCTGCCAGAAATGCTTTGTTACATCACCATTAAAATAGTTCTGCATTCTTTCATAAGTTTATATAGTTGTGTCAATCTTTATGTGTGCTGGATTCGGGGTATTTCAGATAGCTGCAATTTTATGCTCATTTAAAGGGTGTTAGCCAAATTCCTAACACAGGTACTCATCTATATGTATGCTTAAATAAATGTTATCAACCCCTGTTGTACAGTTAAATGTGTGATGCTGTTGCCATTATATCTTGCTTTACTTTTCCTAGGACTGTCAGGGATTCAATGTGCAAGTGCTACAGTAGTAGGTAAGTGGACTACTTTTTTTTCTGTACTCTTTCTCTCTCTCTCTCTATATATATATATATATATATATATATATATATATATATATATATATATATATATATATATATATATATATATATGTATATGTATATATGTATATATATATATATATATATATATATATATATATATAGAGAGAGAGAGAGACAGATTCCAGCATATCTGCTATACCGTCCTCTTAGGCCTGCTGTATGTATTTCAGCACTGTTTGCATACCTGTCCACTGCACAGCTTTTTTCTGAATGTAAAGGTTTGGTAATCATCTTTTGGGCCTGTATTTAAGATCGTAGTATTTGACTGGCAGATCACTGTGAAGTCAGTAATGATAGAAAACATTAAATAATATGACACAGATCACGCATTCAAACTGCATACCTTTCCCATATGTCATGGTGAAGCAAAACCTATTATTCCATCAGTTGTATAGATATGTAGGAGCATATTATGTCACATTTGTCCCTATTCTTTAGCCTTTGTACAACCACTATTTACAGCTTTGCCCGCACTTATTGTTGCAAGTGGCTGATAGGTTTAAAGGTCTGTAATAGTAACAGCAGTGTAAATTGCAACATAGTAGTGCAGGTATTAATGTTGTCCTGTTTTTCTTTTTATCACAGGTGAACATGAAAGTAGTTCTGTGTCCCCTGCACCACCTGATGTCAGTGTTTCATCAGAGTCTGATGATGATGATGGTGGCCAAAGTGAGGCACAGTCTGGGGTTGCAGATGCTGAATCTGACACAGAATCTGACATCCAGCACTCACACTCAGGATCCCTGGACACAGCCAGTATGCCTATGCATACCCAGTCCACTAAGGCCACCCATACTGGACAGTTGGAGTGTGAGGACATAGATTAGGGAAGTGTGGCTACCATGGCATCAGTGCCTGTTGACACTGTCCATAGCCAAACTGTTGGTGAGGTGCCACACAGGCAGATTGATAAGGTTGCTCATTAGAGGCCTGCTGTCCTTCCACCACCTGGTGCAGGTGTGTCTTTATGTGTCACTCAAGATATGTTTAGGACCATAATGGAGGCATAGGTGCATTCAGAATGTCACTCCAGGAGAATGCTCAGGGTTTTAGATGCGACACAGTCTGATATCCGTGACTGCCTCCACAGTGTTGCTAATGCACTGGATCAGTTCAATGACATGTATGAATGGGATGCGGCCGTGAGGGAGTGCAGAGCATTTGTCATGGAATGCACATTGTCTGTGCTGAAACATCTGCTGGGAGGGGAATGTCAACCTCGTGGGCATAGGTAAGCAACTGCATCTGCTAAGAGCCAACTGGGCCATGCCCAATCAACCTCACGTAGTGGCAGTACATCCGCTGCTCCATCAGAGTGTGGCTGCCCACACCCAGACATAGCAAGCCATGGGGTTGTGGCCTTAGCCATTTCCGTGAAGGGAGGATGTCCAGCAGACATCAGTCACACTCAGGTACTAGTACACCATCTGACCTTGGGAGTGGAGTTTCCAGTGCAACTCCTGGCAGAGCCAGTTCTCATGCTCCGGGACAAAGACGATGAACTGTCAGCTGTACCATGCATGACTCACAGCTGTCTGACATACAGACACATAAGGCTAGCCCTCTGCTTGCCTATGTTCATTCACACACACACCACGCACGCACGCACGCACACACACACACACACACACACACACACACACACACACACACACACACACACACACACACACACACACACACACACACACACACACACACACACACACACACACACACACACACACACACACACCAGTGTCACAGTGAGGGCATGACGCTACAGTTACAAGTTCCTGTTGGCTGCTGTCTTTACTGACTCACACACACACTCACTAGCGTTTGTGTCAGCCTAGGCCTCCTGCATTCCCACAAACCACCCAGTGCAAGTGAGGGCTGTGTCACATCCCTGTTGTCTATCTTTTGGCTTCAGGGATACTAAAGATATGTGTCAGATGCACAGGGTGACTACCTACATTTAATATGTATTTCATATGTCAGTTTGTGCTGTTGTCCTGATAAATATAACTGTAAGTTATATTGTAGTTAGCCAGTTAGACAATTGCTAGCGTAATTCCTCTACTTTCTAGGTGATGCTTTTGTAAGGCTTGCAAAGTCAGTAAATGATATGTGTCTCATTAATATATCTAACCTTCTTTTTCAGGACTGTTTAGTACTAACTTGTGTGCACACATCCAAAGTCCACCCATCAGATTCTGAGCTCTGGATTGTATGTCAGCACTGCAGACAAAGCTCAAAGCAGTAATACAGTATAATGTTTTGCTTTTTTCATAGGTTCATAGGTTCATACTAGGCTATCTGCCCGAGGGCATTTACAAGCCTAGCCCATCGTTTTAGTTGGCTTGTAGGGCCTTTAGTATGGGATTGGGAACTATTTATTTTCCTTGCCTCTCTTCTGTCACTGAGAGGACTGAGGTAATCCCCTAATCATATCTTCCATCATCTCCATAGGGTTTCTCTTGAACAAGGCCAGCTGATGCTCTGCCTCACATGTGCACAGATTGCCTCACATGTGCATAGGAGTCTTTGGTGATTGAAGGATGACCTCAGCATCCCTATTATCCTGATGCCAAGGGTCCAATAATAGTCCCTTGTGGCTCTAGCCTGGCTCTGATGGATCTAGATTTTTTGACAAGGTTTGGTTTGACATGGCCTTGTATGTTGAGGGTTTGGTATGAATAAAAATGAGAGCAAAAGGTCACCTTCGGCAAGCGATTTCAGTGAGGCAGCATAGGAGCTTGAGTTCTTTCAGTTTTTCCTTTTTTTGAGACCCTTTTGGCCTCCTTTGCACTGCAAGTGTCGGTCTCACTCACATTCCAGTCCGGGCATTGTATCGAGGGGGCTTGGTCCTGATGGTGATGGTCAATGGGAGCGACATTGGTGAGACTATAGATGAGTTCTATCTAATAAGGATCCTTGGGGATGGTCTTGTGAGAAGGAAGGTGTCGAATGACTTTTACTACAGGTACAACCTGTAATGACAGCAGACTGGGTCATCTTCATGCCCGGGGTCCTGATAACTTCTTCAGCTTCTGGGTAAAGTTGTTTTCCAGCCTGTTTTTTGGTAAATAGTTTTTGCATTTAAAGGGTATGACTATGCATTTTTTGGCAGTTTTCTCTGAGACCCTTCTGGCATTTATATCTGTGTCAGGTGTGCGCCCTATGGCGGCAGTTCTGTGTCATCACTTTTTTTGTCATATGTGTCAGTTGCAGTTTTTTCAAAAATGGCTCCCTACAAAAGTGGCCACTGTCTGGACCCTGTAGTCAGAAAAGTAGATGCGAAACTTTGAGTCTGACCTGACGAGAGCAGAGAATTGACCTGTGGGTTGCTCCTCTTTGAGCAGTGACTTGGCACCAGCAGCTCTGTTTCTACTAGCTGAGTTTTCTCAACCCAGCAATGATTGACCCTGTGGGTGATGTATGGGTTTCATTTTGAAATGTGAGTTGGGCTGTATGGGCATCACATTGTTTATGAGTTGCCAGAAAGAATCAAGGTAGAACTGTATGGTCGCCTTCTTTCACTCAATGAGGTTACTGTTGGAAAAAGAAAAGCAACAACCTATGAAAAAGGCATGATCTGCCTTTGAAGTCTCAAAACTAGGTTGGATCAAAGTCTGCAAATTCTAATGGATGCACATCACCATAGGATCGGAGGTTCATAAGCTGTGACAAGGGTATTGTCCTGATGGTGTTTAGAACTGTAGATGATACATCACAATATAATATACAATGGCATGTATAACGCATGCCCTTGATTCTTACAGAAAGGACCATCCATGTCCACCATAGAATCACCAGTCATCTATGGCAGATAACATGTTCACATCAAGTCAGCCAGCCTGTGCTCAAACAGGTTAATGGATGTGCTCTGCTTGACATACATTGGAATCCTAATGCAGATGACTGGCAACCTTTGAGACATGTATGTGTCTACCCAGCATATCCTATGTATATCATACTGTACACTGAGGTTCCTGGAACAGGTGGCTGTGGTTCCATATGACTTAAGGATGTGCAGCATATTCATCTCATTTGGCCCAAAGACCACCATGTAATGCTTACATATTCTGGCTTAAAGTTATATATATCTCTGATACTACATACACTGACAGCTACTTCATTCTGCCCACAGAAGATACATTGGAGACCCTCTGATGTTCTATTACTCAGAGATGTCTTATATCTGTCAACTTCCTGCAGGTGTCTGGGACAATACTTATAAAAGTGAGGATTATACACATTAATAGGGCTGATGATGGGTTTGTATAGGGGAATGATAACATTAATTGTTGTCAATGTAATGCCTTTACTAATCAGATATAAAATAGAGAATGTCTTCCTCCCCCATAGTACACACATTTTGCAATCAACGTGTTCCATGGTATATTAATGCATAATTGGGGAATACTGTACTTTGTGTTATTTTTAAATAAGCAGGAATATATATTAACACAGGGTATGGTGATGCATGTTTGTGCAGTTATAATATCCATGGCTTTGTCAGCAGTCATTAGTGGCACAAAGATGTTTTGCCACACATTCCCTGTTTTTTTTTTTGGCCTTTTGATATGTATATGGCAAACAAGAGGGGAGGCAGGACTGATACATCTGTTACTACACAGGTGACATGTCTGCTACTTGAGGTGAGGTCTCCCACTTTAACTGAGTATTGTTGGTCTGTGATCCATTTTGCAACCCACCTGTTAACAGAAGGTGTGATATTCACCTTGGTTAGTTTATCAGAAAACAAATGTTGGATTGTGTTAAAGTGCCTGGCCAAGACAAGATAGGATGAGTATACAGCCTTGTATATGTCTCTGCTCACAGTATGGATTTCTCACAGTTTTTGCAGACACAAGCTACCTATCAGAACAGCTAACTGGAACAGATCTCCTGTTTGGAGGTCACCTATGTCCTTTTTGTATGAGATGCATGCATATTGTTTCCATTGCCTTAAAGAAAAGGTTGAATACAGTTATGTGACTACAGTTCCAGTTGTATGTTACCTACTTTACACTGTGTGGGTGGGAAATGTTTGCTGTATTCCATTCAATGTGAAAAACAGCAGTACTCAGACTGTGGATGAATATAGTGCCTAGTGCAGTAGCTCACTGTTGCAGCACATGAACACAACCCAGAATGTCATCTGGTCCTACGGACTCTGTTCTCCATGTATTGGAGTGAGCAGTGATACCACAGTTTGGAGGTGATGATGCACAAATGTAGTAAGTTTGGTGTTGTGAGGAGGGACACTCTACAGCCACCTGTGGCTGTCAGCAGGTTTGGAATATACAGTGGGTCAGCAAGTGCAATACCATCCAGAATTACTTCAAAATACATCTGAGCAATATACATTAGTTTGCAGATGTAAATGATGACAGGCTTATGGTTATGCCTGTATATGTGTCATAAATTACTAGCATAGTTGCTATATGAGTCTTCTTCAAGGTGTCTCGTTGTTTAGGGTGCACTGAGATGAGTGGCCTTTCTGGACTGTCTTCTACATGTTGTATTTGTAAACAGCAGCTTCTGTAACTTACTGTAGAAGGTAGTAATGACAGACATACACTAGTATGGATTGTATTTCCCAGCGGATCTGTCTTTGAGCATATCAGGCATGGGTGTATGCATACATTTATGTAGATTTGTAGACAAAGCATCAGGGTGAAACTTACCCCAGCTGTCAATGTCTTTTCTGGAAACCTGAGCTTGGTCATTTAGTATACCATCCCTTAGGAAGATGTAATTACCTTGGATGATGTTTTTGAACCCGAGTCCTCCTTTAGGGAGTTCATTAGGTATTCCAAACTCTACACCTACTGTTTTATGGTTGGATTAACAGTGCAGGCACTGCACATATGTCATTACATTGTTCACTCATATTGTTGACGAATAGGTTTGAGATATTACAGACTCTTGTTGGGTGGTGTACTATTTCTTCCATGGCATTTCAATTTGCAAAATTCACTTATGTTTGTGCAGGTGTGTTTGTCCTATAATTATCCACGTGAAGCACTGTATGCACTAGGTAAAAAAAAAAATCATGTCAACTAGTTTTGCAGGGGAAACAGAGGGTAACTGATAGGCGATGATGGGAGGGTTTGAACCTGGTACCTGCATAGAGAATGCTAAAAGGAAGGGTAGAGGTTATCTGACTGGTATTTTCAGGAACGTAACCTATGGTGTATATATTTGGAGATCCTTCTTAAGGTGGATCTCTAGTTCTGTCACTGATCAGTAAGTATTTTAATTGCTGCTTGTTATGTAACAGAATGTATAACAGCTAGTTAGAGCTGTTGAGGATCTGCTCTGCTACACATCAGCAGCTGATTGTACTGACAAAGTGTGTTGTCATTTCTGTATATATGATGGCAAAGTGTTAAGGTGTCTGCATATAAACCACAACAGAGCAGGTAATCCAAGGAAACACTGTTAAAGCTCACAATGGGCCCAGAAACAATAACCTTCAAATAGATACTCCTACTGTACACACATGCCACAAGTATACAGGTGTGATTCCTATAAAAATAGATGTTATCCTATTGTTCTTATTCTTTTGGCTACTACTAGATGGGTTGCCACAGCACATCATCTGCTTCCAGTTCCTCCTTTCTTCTGCATCTTTCTCTGTCACACCAACCAACTGCATATTCTCGGTCACCACATCCATGAACCTTATATTAGGCCTTCCTGTTTTCCTCTTACCTGCTATCTCCATCCTCAGCATCTGTCTCAAAATATACCCAGCTTCCCTCCTAAGCACATGTCCAAAGCAATGCAATCTCACCTCTCTGGCCTTGTGTCCAAGCCATACAATATTGAACTGACACTCGAATATACTGATTACTAATCCTGTCCATCCTCAGCACACCAAATGCAAATCCTAACATCTGGAAGTCTGCCAGCTGCTATGACTCACGTATTTTTGTCAGGCCACCATCTCCATATAACATAGCTGTTCGCATTACAATCTTGTAGACCTTCCCTTTCAATGTTATTGGTACCTGTCTGTCACAAATCACTTCTGACACTTCTACACACACACCACCATGCATACACGTCGTCTTCACCTCCCTTCCACACTCAATGTTACTGTGAACTTTAGCTCTCAAGTATTTAAAATCATACACCTTTGCCAGGTGTACTTCCTGCAGTCTCACCATTCCTTTATCCTCCCTTTTATTCACAGACATATATTCTGTCTTAGTCCTTATACCATTCATTACTCACCTCTGTATAGCATAACTCCATATCTCCAGGGTCTCCTAAACATGTTCTTTGATCACAATATCATTTGCAAAAATCATAGTCCATGGGGACCACTGTGTGATCTCCTGTGTCAACCTGTCCATCACCATTGCAAAGAGATGTCATGATGTTTGTGCACACAATAAAAAGAATGTCACTGCTTGTCTTATATTGCATGAGGTGACATCTACCTGTCAGCCAGGCCATTGTGTGCCCATGGCCTGTTGTGAGCAATATGTAATCAATAATCTGATACAGCTCATGACATCAGCAGTGTCTGTTGAAGACATGAGAACAGTGTACCACAGGCTGTGGTAAAATGCTCTATATAATGTCCACCCAGAGCTCACAGACACACACATGCATACACAAGCACCAGGTTGACTGTATTGAGATTAAAACCCCTTCCACTCTAAGTTTACAGACTAGAAAACATAGTACTTAATGCACGTGCCACAGCACAAGTCTGACTTGAACAGGACTGCAGTTGATCTTATAGTAGATAATATCAGCAGGCCCTGTGAGGGACAAGAGATTGGAGGACTGCTAGACATGGATGTTTTTGCAAGCACAAAAGCCATGCAAAATTGTCACTTGCCAGGTCAGGAAGAAGCAAACAAACATTGTGGGTTCTTGTTCAAGCAGCTTTATTATATAGGATTTCCTGAAGCTATCCTGAAATACAGTACCTACAATCTAACTACATGATGTCCGTCCTACATTTGGCTAAGGCAGACCTCCTCAAATTATCAAACTTAAAGGATTTCCTGAAGCTATCCTGAAATACAGTACCCACAATCTAACTACCTGATGTCTGTCCTACATTTGGCTAAGGTAGACCCCCTCAAATTATTAAATTTAAAGAATTTCCTGAAGCTATCCTAAAATACAGTACCCACAATCTAACTACCTGACGTCTGTCCTACATTTGTCTAAGGCAGACCCCCTCAAATTATCAAACTTAAAGGATTTCCTGAAGCTATCCTGAAATACAGTACCCACAATCTAACTACATGATGTCTGTCCTACATTTGGCTAAGGCAGACCTCCTCAAATTATCAAACTTAAAGGATTTCCTGAAGCTATCCTGAAATACAGTACCCACAATCTAACTACCTGATGTCTGTCCTACATTTGGCTAAGGTAGACCCCCTCAAATTATCAAACTTAAAGAATTTCCTGAAGCTATCCTGAAATACAGTACCCACAATCTAACTACCTGACGTCTGTCCTACATTTGTCTAAGGCAGACTCCCTCAAATTATCAAACTTAAAGGATTTCCTGAAGCTATCCTGAAATACAGTACCCACAATCTAACTACATGATGTCCGTCCTACATTTGGCTAAGGCAGACCTCCTCAAATTATCAAACTTAAAGGATTTCCTGAAGCTATCCTGAAATACAGTACCCACAATCTAACTACCTGATGTCTGTCCTACATTTGGCTAAGGTAGACCCCCTCAAATTATCAAACTTAAAGAATTTCCTGAAGCTATCCTGAAATACAGTACCCACAATCTAACTACCTGACGTCCGTCCTACATTTGTCTAAGGCAGACCCCCTCAAATTATCAAACTTAAAGGATTTCCTGAAGCTATCCTGAAATACAGTACCCACAATCTAACTACCTGATGTCCATCCTACATTTAGCTAAGCAACAACTGAAATCCGGCGTTTTGTACCACAAAATGTAAACGAAGCTGCAAACAAAACGCTAGTAGTCACTCGTATGAATCCAAAACAACGATAGCAGATGGGCAGTTCAAAGCATCCTAAATAAGAATCTTCCAATAATGAACATGTAACGCAGCTACCAAAGTAAATCGCTGCTCACAAAACTATAGTAAAAACTTTTATTAACGTAAATGTTGAGCGCTTTCACTCGTTTAAACGAGCTTCATCAGAACAAACAGATTTGATTCTTTGCTGCATTTAAATATTAATGGTTTGGCGCCAAACTGGCGTAATCTTAAAGCAACAGTACTATTTCAGCTTTGCAAACCACATAAAATAGTTATAAATCCTACAAAAGTATATAAAATGAATTTTTTCCTATTTCTATAATCATAAAAACATGTGTATTATAAAATATATATTAAAGATTATATTATAGTTAATAAAACTCTCATCTTATAACCTTACATGAATATTTATATTAAAATTGAATATAATGAAATAATTTCTAATACTTCTAAGAACTATATACAATTCATGTTAAATAAAAATGCAATTCACTTGAAAATTCATATAAAAATCCATGTAAAGATATTATGCAAAATATATTGCAACAATAGTGTTAATGCAATCATCTTTTTATCATTAACAAAGGTTTTACTGTAATATAATCATTTATGCCTGGCAGAGTCATTGCATCAGTGTACAATTGCCACCAATATTCCTTGTATGCTAAAGTGTTTTTGTGTTTCCACCTCTAGGGTTTACTTTAACAGACTCTAATATGGCAAATTTAAAAGAATGTTCAATACCTGCCTTACTGATGTGTTTATATAGGGCATTTTTTGTATCTTTAGTTTTTATACTGTATGTGTGCGAATAAATCCTTTTTCTGAATTGTCTTTCTGTTCTGCCTATATAATAGGCAGGACAGATATTACATTTAGCAATATAAACCAACATGCTGGTTTTGCAATTTCCTTGTGTGGGTCTAATAATGGTGTTGTTAACGTTGTCTAATGTGAAACTACTCTCCTCACATATAGCATTGCATTGGCTGCAAGCCCCACATTTAGTAGTGTGTTTATCCTTCCTAATCTGTGGCTTGCACCCATTTTCTAAAATAGTCTTCAAATTCCTACCCATTTTGTAAACAAAACTAGGCTTAGGTCCCAAAATTTTCTGAATATCTTCATCCAAAAAAAATATCTGCCAATTTTTTGTCAAGATGTTCTTTACTAAATGAGAAAAAGGTCCAAATTCAATAATGCATGCCCGATTGAATGTAGAATAATTTCCTTTTTTGATAATGCTCTTACTATCTGTAGAGGTCTCAGAATTCGCACTATTTAGACCCAAACGTGAAGTGAGTGAAAGCGCTCAACATTTACGTTAATAAAAGTTTTTACTATAGTTTTGTGAGCAGCGATTTACTTTGGTAGCTGCGTTACATGTTCATTATTGGAAGATTCTTATTTAGGATGCTTTGAACTGCCCATCTGCTATCGTTGTTCCGGATTCATACGAGTGACTACTAGCGTTTTGTTTGCAGCTTCGTCTACATTTAGCTAAGGTTAATACCTTAAACTGTACTGAAATACTATATAATGTAAACTGTTGCCCTGGGTCTAAAGCCCCCCCCCCCCCTAGTAATTTGGCTCCCTCTATGTTTTATTTGAACTAGTTTTGTCCCTAACATTATTTCTTAACCCAAATTTAATCCCAGAATATTGTACTTTTACTCAGCTCTCCCACACATAGCCCTGAAAATTATACTCTGTGCCCATAACATAGTCTATAACTTAATGCAAACATACAGTTTAAAATACAGCTAAAATTCAGTTTAACATATTACCATTTCAGCTAACACTATACACTTACCAAAGCCTAAAGAAACACTTGGAGTCAGTGTTAGCCTCTTAACTCCTCCCTGTTTTTCACTATGTATGTGAGGTTTCTAACTGACCTACAGAAACTACCATTTTCAAATGCCCTGTGCTTCCAGACCCAGTCAGCAACCTGTTTTTTTCTAATTAGGCATGTTATTTTTTGTAAAAACTGCTTTAAAGTACTCCAAGTCTCTGTGTTAAGCAAATATCAGCATAATATCACATATAGTGTGAATGGACATTTATTAGAGTATTCCTGGCTGTGCTTACTATTGTTTTTGCTTAAAAAAAGCTAGTTTAAGTAAGCTCTCTATGTGCTCAGTATGTCTGGCATGTGTAAATGCATTTGTTTTATGGCCTACTGCGTCATTTTGATTCTGTGCCTCTGCATGTAAAATTACAGTTTCAGTGCTTTCTTTGCATTACTGC
Organism: Protopterus annectens; assembly: GCF_019279795.1. Taxonomy (NCBI): domain Eukaryota; kingdom Metazoa; phylum Chordata; order Ceratodontiformes; family Protopteridae; genus Protopterus; species Protopterus annectens. The sequence continues at coordinate 1,495,519,884 of NC_056746.1, forward strand.
TCTGTGATTGACCAAGCTACACAGTTTAATCATGCACATACACTGCGGTGTTTTTAAAGTAATTTGAAGGAGTCGGCTGTTGCCCTGAAACCTGTTTTGCCATTACATTTAGCTGACAAGGTTTGTTTCATGACCCAGGCTTAGAATGCAATTTCTTCTGTATCTAACTGCTGCATGTGAAATGGCAGCCTGAATAAAATATGCAATATTAGTGGAGATTTAACCTAAGCATTGTACCCTGTTGAAAAACCCATTCTATTGAGTTAAATCAAGGACTAGCTTTGTGTATTAATGGTTGCAGCACTATACTGAGAAAACAAAGTAAATAAGCTGTTTGTAGATATACGGAGCTGCTTTTTGCCATATACTCTCTAGTCAAAGTGAGTGTGAATTGCTTGTCTGCTTGGTGGATAGATATACGTCAGAAAGGTCCTCACTCTTAATGTATGTTTTATTTTTAGGCAGACCCCCTCAAATGATCAAACTTAAAGGATTTCCTGAAACTATCCTAAAATACAGTACCCACAATCTAACTACCTGACATCCATCCTACATTTGGCTAAGGTTAATATCTTAAACTGCACTGAAATACTATGTACTGTAAACTGCAGCCCTGGGTCTAAAGCCACCTCCCCCATAGTAATTTGGCTCCCTCTATGTTTTAATTGAACAAGTTTTGCCCCTAACATTATTTCTTAACCCAAATTTAATCCCAGAATATTGTAGTTTTACTCTGCTCTCCCACACATAGCCCTGAAAATTATACTCTGTGCCCATAACATAGTCTATAACTTAGTGCAAACATACAGTTTAAAATACAGCTAAAATTCAGTTTAAAATTCAGTTTAACATATTATCATTTCAGCTCGCACTATACACTTACCAAAGCCTAAAGAAACACTTGGAGTCAGTGTTAGCCTCACTCCGTTCTCCTCCCTGCCCCCAATTCCCAGCTGCCCCCAGTACATCTACATTTATTCTACCCCCTAATCACCTGACCAGAAGTCCAACCCCTAATTCCCTAACCATTAGCCCAACCCACTCAGCCTTCCACCCCCCACCCTCCAATCCAATTACGTCTCACACTAATCACACCCCCAACAACACATTCCCTGATAACACACCTCCACTCTCACACACAACCAACCAGGAATCCTAGTTGCACCACTCAATCAAAGTAGTATCATGTTACCCACACTCACATCCCTATCACTAGCTCTACTATCGCTAACCTTCCTAACTTCCTTACAAACAGACCAAACACTGCACTACTCCTATCATACTACCCACACTAGCCCACCCTCTCAAACCCACTCACACTTCTACCTCTGCCACACAATCATAAATCTTACAACTACATATTACTCACCAACAAAAATGACACCATCTCACCACACTAAGAAAAACACACATAGACCAAGCACACAAACAATTAATATTAAAAAGCACATACTGACACACCTTCAAACTCTGCTAACCTCTGGTGACAGTCACCCAAATCCAGATCCCCTCTCAGCCAGACAAACATCTGACCTGCTGATCCTAAATCTCAACATAAGAAGTATTTCCAACAAGCTAACAGACCTACATGCATTCATAGCCCACTATAACCCTGATGTACTCACCATTACAGAGACCTGGCTTAAACCCAGTATCCAAGATGAAGACTTTCTCCCCCCAGTGTATAATACACTTAGATCTGATAGAACAAACAGGAAAGGAGGAGGAGTAGCTATTCTCTTTAAAAACACCCTTAACCTCCAGCTCCTGCACACCACACCCCCACTTTTCAAAATGCTGAAGTCCTATTTTCTGTCCTATCCATAAGAAACACCAAGAAGATCAATATAATATGCTGCTACATACCTCCAGTCAACAACTCGCTCATAATAGAAGCCATCCTACACTGGACAAAGGACAATCTACCTCAGGAAACAATTCTACTAGTTAACACTGACTGGGAAGTCTGTAACTCCAGCAGCCCCTCTACACATATCAATCTATATGGGTTCTCTCAAGTAATTGAAGAACCAACTAGAATAGATAAGAAAACAAAGAAAGAATCCATATTGGACTGAACACTAACCAACTGTCCCAAACAAAACTATACAGTAGGCTGTCTCCCAGTTGACCTAAGTGATCATCTCCCCACCTTCCTACTCCACAAACACTCCAATCACCCCAAACCAGTAGTCTACAAACTCGTACGAGATGACTGTAACCTTACCCCACAATACCTAAATACTGTCCTGAGCCACTGCAACTGGGAACCACTACGGACACTTGGGTTAGACCAGGCAGTAGACTACTTCAATACTACCTTCTCTAACATCCTTAACAGTCTAGCTCCCAGCAGAAAGATCAGAGTTAAAGCCAACTAGCACACTGGCTAAGTAGGGGTACCAGAGCCTTATTAAAAGCCAGAGATAAAGCCTGGAAAATCTGAAAAACTGATAAAACCCCTAGCTCCAGGCAATACTATAAATAGCTTAGAAACAAGGCCAAGGCTGAATCCAAAATAAACAAACAAACCTATTTTCTTAGCGCCCAAAGCAAATATTCAAATAATCCACAAAAATTCTGGCATGCCATTAACTCCCTACTAAAGCCAGAAAAAAACACTACTCCAGCACCCAGCTCTACTAACAATACCCTAGACATAGCCTCTCAATTTAATAACCATTTTACTAAAGCCATCTTAGCCTGTCCAGTCAAATAACCAAAATACAGCCTACCTCAATCACAACCCAACCTATCCCACATCACCCCCTCTTTCAGCCTAATCACCAGTGCCCACCTCAACTATCAAAAAACGCCTCCTAAATCTAAAGCCAACCACACTGGCAGCTGATAACATACCTGCTGCATACCTAAAAATGTCTAGTGACTCCCTATTATATCCTGTCTCCATCCTAATCACCACTCCATACTAGAATCCTACATACCCAAACTCTGGAAAGTATCTCATATCATTGCTCTCCATAAAGGAGGTAACTCCTACAAAGTCTCCAACTACTGACCTATTGCCATCCTTTGCCCCCTATCCAAAATTCTTGAGAAATGCATCCAGCTGCAAGTGATGACATTTCTTAACACACACAATCTCCTATCTACCACACGACATGGTTTTTGTCCACATCACAGCAATACCACCACCCTTCTATCCTTCACTAATCATATAAACCTTCACAGGAATGATAACAAATATGTATCAGCCATTTTCCTAGACCTCTCTAAAGCATTTGATATGGTCTCCCACTCCATTCTACTAGACTCACTAACATCATTATCCTTCACCTCCTCTACTATAGAGTGGTTTGAAGCTAACTATTTGACAGGCAACAATCAATCCAGTGGAAAGGAACTCTGTCTACATAACTTCCAACCACCATAGGAGTCCCACAGGGCTCTTTACTGGGCCCACTATTGTTCTCTATTTTCACAAATAACCTCAATAGCTCTATACAACATGCCACTCTCATTCAATATGTGGATGATTCAACCCTAATCTGCTCCTCATCTCCCACCACCCTACATACACTCACTCAAGATACCTTTAACTCAGTAGAAAAATGGATATCAGGTATCCAACTAATTCTAAATCCCAAATAGACAAAACTGCTACAATTTACCCCTAATAGATAAAAAAAAAACTCTCCTTTACCATAACATCTAAGGACAGCACCACCATCTCCCCTTCTATCCACACCAAACGTCTGGGCATTGAAATAGACAATAATCTCCACTTCGATGTTCACATCTCACATAAAACTAGTACACAAAAAGCTAGGCTCCCTATACCGACCCTAAGTTGTTTCTCTCATAAAAAGCAAGAGTCACCCTTGCACAAAGCCACTTCCTCGCAACTCTATTATACGCAGCACCAATCTTTACCCAAATCAGACAATGTGACCTAGACAAACTAAAATCATGCTACAATAAAACAGCCAAGTTTGCTACTAACTCAACCTATAGAACCCATCACTGTACTGCACTAAAAGAACTTAAATGGTTTGAGCTACCACAGCTACTTAGCTATCATCAGCTGAGCACAGCCTACAATATTCTCAAATATCCTGAAAAGACCCCCTCATTATCCAACCTAATTACTGTCTATACTGCAAACCAGTACTTAAGATCTAGAGAAAAATCTCTCCTCTCCATTACCAAGGCTAACAATAAGGCAGGGAAAGCACTCTACTTCCACACCGTTGCCGGAAATTGGAACTCTCTTCCCCTATCCGTGTCCACTGCCCCCTCCACATCCATATTAAAAAACTCCCTCAAATCACATCTTCTTAGTACCTGGTTATGCCCTTGTATCACATAACCCTACCCACACTGCTGTTAACTCCCCAAACTCCTCTCTGATCACATGCTGGATTTCTGATCCCCTGTAGGCTTGGTCATCTGAAGGGGTATTTTAACTGTAGAATCTTACATGATATATTTTCTTCCCTTACCAACGTATAACTCTCATTGTCTTTTTACCTATGGTCTATATCTTCTTTATCTGGAGTGTTTTATTAATTTCTTGATATATTACTATGCTCAGCATACTTGATGAAACCTGTTTCATGTATTATGCTGGATGGACTGTAACTGATATTGTCTTTGATCTATGTTCTATATCTTCTTTTACCTGGAGTGTTTTTCTCATTATATTACTATGCTCAGCATACATGATGTAACCTGTTTTGTGTATTATGCTGGATGTACTGTATTTGTATAACTTGATGCCAGAGCTTTTCTCCCTGGGCCTCCACTGAAAATGGACCTGGTCCAGTCGGAATTTCCCAGTTAACAAATGTAAAATAAATAAATTATATACAAACATATCGTAAATGAAGTTAACTTTAACTTATAAACAAACTAGCTACCATGCACATAGATGTTAACACTCTGGCTACATCTTCAAAATGGCACTGAAGATAACATGTGCTTGGAATTTATATGCACACACAGACTTAGAAAAGCTTCTTAAAGGAACAACACACCTGTTATTCTACATCCTCCTTCTTTGAGAAATGAGTCAGTCATTGTCACTAGAATTAGTAAATGTGCAATTTACATAGGAATAATTTTCAGCATGCAATTATGCAAAGCTAAGTACATATATACAATTACATCCAAATTGCTGTGTATTTCACACTTGACTTTGAGATGTGACCATATCATGTGACATAAAATTTTGGATCTGGTTTAGCAACTGGAGTTGTCTCTGCCAACTTTTCAACCTTAGGAATCTAGGAATCATCTGCCAGAATGGTATCAGGAGTCAAGATGCGTTCTGGAACAGGAATATCATCTGGATTGCTCTGAGAGTTAGTATTTATCACAGGTGCGATGCTGTGATGTCAGTTCTGCTACAGGAAGAAGATGTCTGTGATTTCTCCTGTACTCCACATTCTCGGTTTTAACAAAATAGGATCTCGGCTCAGTTTAAGTCCCTGGAGCGTGTAGCTCTAAGAGACTTGGATTTTTTGAGGTGGAGCATGTCCATTAATTCTGGGTTTGACATGGCTTTGTACGTCAGGCATAGATCGCCTCTGAGTAGGCGGTAAGCAACTGAGTAGAGCTGGAGTTTCTTTAGTCGAGCTGCATAGGACATCTATTTGTAGCCCATGATCCTCTTGGTGAGGTTCTTTTGGGGTCTCTCCAGTTGCTGCAGGTCTCGGGTAAGGTAAATCCTAAAAGGGGCATTGTATTCAATTATGGGCCTGATGAGTGACGAGTAGAGGGGCACAATGACCTCTCTTGATCTAGATGCGAACCCTTTCGTGATAAGGTGGGCTATATAGAAAGTCTTTCTAACCACTTTGGCAACGTGATTATCAAAGGAGAGATTACTATCTAGGTTGGTCGCCAAATCTCTAATTACTTCTTCCGTAGTTAATGGATTACCACCTATGTGGTAATTTGTGGGCACCTTGTTTTTCCCAAAGGGGATGACTATGCATTTTTTAGCATTTAGCTTGAGGCCGTGGCTCTGGCACCAAGCATCCATCTCTGTGAGACCCTTTTGGAGGATGCTTGTGTCAGCTGGAGATTCGATTATGGCCCCCAGTTTGCAGTCATCTGCGAACTTGGTCAGCCATAATCCCCCCATGTTAGCCTGAACCTCAGAGAAGTATATACCGAACAAGAGAGGTCCCAGAACTGAGCCCTGTGGGAAGCCACTTGTAACTGGTTTGGATTCGGACATGGCACCTGCGATTCTAACCATGTGGGTTCTATCTCTGAGCCAGTTTGCAACCCATCTTGTGATATAGGGGTTGATATTTAAGCTGGTAAGCTTATTTATGATGCCCGAGTGGGGTATTGTGTCGAAGGCTTTTGCGAGGTCCAGGTAGGCTGTGTGGACTACCTTGCCCTCATCTATGGCTTTGGTAACTGTCTCAAAGAAATCAACTAGGTTTAAGAGGCAAGATCTGCCCTTAACAAAGCCGAATTGGGTAGGCTATTAAATACTTAAAATTATCACTTATAAAAAATGAATCATGTAATAAAATAAACTGAATTTTACCAAGAGATTTTATAAACTACAAGTCTTGTCCAAATTCATATATACATATGTGTATACATATACCATGTATGTAACAATAGATGAACTTCACCTATCTAACACTTTTAACTTAAGGATGCTTTTAATAGAACTGTACTCATTAAGCCCTGGAAACGTGTATGGTACTGATGTTCATATATCCTCTGTTTGAGAGCTCTTTCTGTTTTACCAACTTAAAAGCTTGGACACAGCTGGCATAAAGCTATGTATACCAATCCAGCTGTGTCACAGTTATATCCCCCAGTGGTATAATATACCCTGTATTTAAGAGTAAACCTACTACCTATCATAATGTGTTGGCATTGCTGGCATCTGCCACATTTACTCATAACCAGATTTGTCTGGGTTGTACAAGTTCTCTTTTCTAATACAACTTTGAGGTTAAGGCCTCTTCTATATACTACATGTGGACTAACTGCTACTTTTTTCCTAATATTGGAATCATCTAGAATGAGTGTCCAATTCTTGTTGAGAATGTGTCTGAGTTCATTAGCATCTATAGAAAAGGTCATAATACAATTCATTTGAACATCTTCATGTGAAGCACTAGTTTGTCCATCTCCTCTTAGTTCACCACCTTCTGTCAGATATCTTTTATGTAAAATGGGTTTGAAATGCCCATTATGTCTTTTAACCACTACTTCTTCAAGTATCTGTTCAAATAAGATATTACATTCAGCTAGGAAATCTTCATCTAATAACACCATCCTGGATGCTCTTACAAGTTGGCCTTTAATCACCGTTCTTTTTTGATGGTAGGGGTGATTACTACTGAAATGCAAAAATGCATTAGGGTAGATGGGCTTCCTGTAGATGGTTGCTTTATATCTTTTATTCAAACTATCACCAAACTGACACATTTTAACTTTGTTTCTTAGGTCAGTGATGTAAGCTGCAAAAGTTTTCCCTTGCTTCTGATCTGTCATGTAAAACAAATGCCTCTCTAATGTAACATTAGTCTGGAGGGGTTACACATTTCTCTGAATTTGCACTTCAAACACTTGGGGTCTTCCCTTGATTCAGCCTGCACAACAATAAGACAAGTTTCTCCTTCACCTTCATACACTGCTGGTGCATATACAAATGAATGATCCCTTTCAATTGCCTCTGATCCTGCTAGGTTTAGCAAAATGAATGGCCTGGTGCATGCATCCTTATCAGAATAAGCTGCTTGTATAAATATATCATACTCTTGATCAAATATTCTCCAATTCTCTGCAATACTCTGATCAAATACAAGTGGCTGTGACTTGCGAAATCTGTCTGCCATATTAACATATCTTAGTGAAGACTCTTGCAAATGTACACAAACACATACACTTATACATACACATAAAAATGTGCTTGAAAGTTATGCCAGTGCTTGCAATAGCATGATAAGCCTCTGTATAACTGAACTTTAAAAAATAAATCTCCCGGGCACTGTGATACTCTAAAATCACTTTACTGTAAAAGCCACTTATCTTGAAATTATGTTATTGTATGAGACATTTATCTTGAAATTATCTGACTGCAAAAGTCATTTATCATCTTTTTAAGAAACCTTTCAAATAACTATAATGCAAATAAACTGGGCAATAGAAGCTGAAGGCTAGAAACATTTCGAAGCAACTGTACTTTGCGAATGAACTATTTCAGAGTAATTGCAATTTGTGAATAAAACTGTTTTGAAGTAATTACACTTTGCAAATGAACTGGACAGAAGAAACTCAGAGTGAGAAACACCTCAAAATAACTGTACTTTGCAAATAACAGTACACAGCACACTGAATTTTCCCAAAATGGCTGCAATTTGACAAATAACTTTGTACAGGGCAATAAACACTGTAATGGCAGTACTCTGCGAATAGAGATACCCATGCACAAAGAAACTTTTCGAAATTGGCTATATGTGACTGCATTTCATGAAATAGTTGCATTTTGCACAGAACAAACTCTTCAGAATAAATGCACAATAATAAACACACACTGTAAGCACTTTTACACACTTTGAGATACTTCGAATAACTCTAGTTATGCAAGTCCAAGTTTTAATCAATGCAAAGTAGTAATTTATGCCAAAACGCAGTAATTTGCCAAAGCACATGCAGTTGCCTTGCTTTATTTATGCTCAATGTACCCTTTTCTGCCCCTTCTGTTATATTCATTTTGCTTATTTAATCTTTTTTCATGCCCATTATTCTTTCTTGCGCTCATTTTAACAATAGGCATGCTCGTTTTACTTTATCAAATAACCTTGTTCAAACATTTTGTTTGATTAATGAACTTTTTCATGCTTCTCCTTTGCTTAATAAATGTTTCTGTGCTATTTGCTTGCTTAATAATACATTTTGCACCCTTGTAATGCTCCATTTTATCTCTTTTCATAAATAAATCTTTTGTGTGTACTCTTTTTACCTTTAGCTTCCTTCTGGCCCTTTGTTGTTCTCATTTCACTTAGTCTGCCTTCATTGTTACCTTTGCACCTTGTGGCTCTGAAGAGTAGTCTTCACAATCCCAGTTCTGACACCATGTTGCTCAACAGGTCAGGAAGAAACAGGCGAACATTGTGGGTTCTTGTTTAAGCAGCTTTATTATATACAAACACATCATAAATAAAGTTAAGTCACTTTAACTTATAAACAAACTAGCTATCATGCACATAGATGTTAACACTCTGCCTGCACCTTTAAAATGGCAGTGAAGATAATGTAATTGGAATTTATATGCACAGACTTAGAAAAATGTTTTAAAGGTACAGCACACATGTTATTCTACAAAAATCATGTCATTTTCTAAGGCAGTGCTGAAGACACACACACACACACACACACACACACACACACACACACACACACACACACACACACACACACACACACCAAGTTGACTGCTGTGAGATTAGAACCCCTACCCAAGTTTACAGACTAGAGAACACTGTACTTAATGCACATGCCATGGCACAAGTCTGACTTTAACAGGACTACAGATGATCTTATAGCAGATGACATCAGCAGGCCCTGTGGGGGACAAGAGGTTGGAGGAATGCTAGACATGGATGTTTTTGCAAGCACAAAAGCAATGCAAAATTATGTCATTTTCCAAGCAGCATTGGATACACACTCCCACTTTTCTTTATGGAGACAGACAGACAGACAGACACACACACACACACACACACACACACACACACACACACACACACACCAAGCTGACTGCAGTGAGATTAGAACCCCTACCTAAGTTTACAGACTAGAGAACACAATACTTAATGCACATGCCATGGCACAAGTCTGACTTTAACAGGACTGCAGATGATCTTATAGTAGGTGACATCAGCAGGCCCTGTGGGGAACAAGAGGTTGGAGGACTGCTAGACATGGATGTTTTTGCAAGCATAAAAATAAAGCAAAAAACATGCCAGTTTCCAAGACAGTGTTGGACTCCCACTTCCACTATTCTTTATGGAGGCAGACAGACACATGACTACAGTGAGAAGCAAACCTCTACCTAAGTGCACAGACTAAACAACACAGTTTTTAATGCAAGCACCATTACACAAGTCTGATTTTAACATCACTGAATAATAACTTATAGTCAATTACATCATCAAGGGATGTAGGGAAGACCAGCTTGGGAAGCTTACATTGGCACATTGCTCCTTAGTGTCATCTGACCCTAGTACACTAACAGCAGTATACTGTTTAGAAGCCATAGCTGTGTAACAGCATGAGTCCCTTATTGAACATATTTGGATGTTTTCCTTTGGCAGTGCAAGCCTATGAGCACAATTATATTGCATTGTCCATGCGGAAGCACACAACATTATATATTACACTTTTTTTGTGTTAGATGTATATGTTGTAAAATTAAGGATATCCCATGGTTGTACTGATTGTTGTTGAGGTTTGGGTAGATTCCCAAAGCTATGGTTGGGAGGAGGAATTTATACAGCATTAGGACCAGCTATAAGACCCTGCAAGACAGCAGTGGCAAAGCCAGCTCTGGATTTAGAGAAAATTGGTAAATGATAATGCTTTGTGAAAGTATGTACAGAACTCCAGGTAGCAGCTTCTAGAATATCTCTTGTAGGAACACCTCTGAGATAGGCTGCAGAAGTAGATGCAGCCCTGGTGGAATGAGATCTGATCCCTGGGGGATAGGTTTTCCATGGTGCTTATAGCAGAAATTAATGCAATGGCTTATCCATTTAGAAATGTTTTTTCTTCGAAATTTAGTTCTGCCCAAGTAGAATCTAAGTTGTCTGTGCACATCCAAGGAATACACAATCCGTTCCCCTTTGTTCTATGGATTGGGATAGAAGGTTGGCAAATGAATGGACTGATTAAGAGCCACACTGGAAACCAACTTGGGCATGAAGGATGGATTGGTCCTCAGAGATACCCTGTCCACATGAAAGATGATGAAAGGCTCCACTGCCATAAGGGTCTGTAATTCAGATATCCTTCTAGCTGAAGTGATTGCTAAAAGGAAGGCTGTTTTCCAAGAAAGAAATTTTAAGTCTGCAGTAGCAGCTGGCTCAAAAGGAGGTAGAGTGAGCTTCTCCAAAACAAAGTTAAGGTCCCAGGCAGGGGTAGGAGCTCTCCTGGGTGGTCTCAAGTTCTTTGCCCCTCTGAGATACTGCTTGAGCAGGGGATGAGAAAAGAGGGGTGGTTCTGTGTTATAGTGAGCTGAAATAGCTGAAACGTGGATTTTAATAGAGGAAAAAGACAGGCTCTTGTGAAGCATCTCAGTTAAGTACTGCAAAATCTGAGGTAAATTGGGCGCTGATGTGCTCATCCCTAAAGATTGGTTCCAGGCACAGAATATTTTCCATTTGTCAGCATAAGATTTTCTAGTACTAGGTCTTCTCACCTTCAAGATGACATCCATCACAGGTTTGCTGAGGGATGCTAAAGGTGAATTTAAGTGATTAGCCAAGCTGCAAGCTTCAATGTTGGGAGCTGAGGGTGCAGAATTTGGTTCTCCTGCTGAGACAGCAAGGAAGGTGTCTGAGGCAGGTGCCAGGGAGATATTTGTGACACACTGCACATGATTGGATACCAGTGTTGGCGTGGCCAGTCTGGAGCAATCAAAATCATTCTTGGTTTGTCCTGTTTGACTTTTAGCAGAACTTTGAAGAGCAGAGGCAGCGGGGGAAAGGCGTAGACTGATAGGTTTTTCCAGCTGAAGGACAGAGCATCCACTTTCCAGGCTTTTTTGTGGGGAGTCCTTGTGCAAAATTTGTCCAACTGGTAGTTCTGAGGGGTGGCAAATAGAGCTATGTCTGGGCTCCCCCCATTGCTTGTCAACATGTTGAAAATCCGTGGTTCCAGTTTCCACTCGTGTGGGTCCATGAGATTTCTGCTTAGTCCATCTGCCAGTGCATTCAATTTTCCTGGCAGGAATTGAGCTTGTAGGTGCACTTGGTAGCTCAAGGCCATGTTCCACAATGCCATGGCTAGTCTGCAGAGGGGGTAGAAATGTGTAACCCCCCCCCCGCTTGTTTATGTACCACATAACCGTGGTGTTGTCCTGGAAAAATGTAGTCCTTGAAGGCTCTCAGGCAAACATTTCTTTTTGATTGATATGTAGGTGCATTTGATTTGGTTCCATTTACCCTGAATGAACTTCCCTGCCAGGTGAGCCCCCCATGCATAGTCTGATGCGGCTGTAGTTAGGGTTTGTGCAGCAGGGGGTAGTGAGAATGGCAGTCCCTTGTTTTGGTGGCAGGCCTCTGCCCACCATAGGAACTTCAGGCATAGGCAAGGTATGATAGGAATCATTGTTTCCAGGCTGTGACAATGTTGACTCCACAGACTTTTTAAGTACCACTGAAGTTTCCTCATATGCAGTCTTGCATATGGAATTAGAAGAATGCAGGAGGCCATGAACCCCAAGGCTTGCAATATTTGTCTTGCAGATAGAAGGGTTTTTGTGGCCACTTGTTTGAAGTAAGTTACCAAAGGAATTTGCTTTTCTGGCATGAGGAAAGCCATCTGGGCAGTTGTATTTAAGCTTGCACCCAGGAATGTAATCTGTTGAGAGGGTACCAGTTGTGATTTCTTTTCATTTATGGTGTACCCTAGAGAAGTTAGAACCCTTTTTACAAACGCCAGATGATTTAGAAGAATGGCCTGGTTTTCTGCCTGAATTAGACAATCATCCAGGTATGGATATATTTGAATATTTCTTTGCCTGCAAAATGCAGTTACTAAAGCCAGGCACTTTGTAAATACCCTGGGTACAGTAGACAAGCCAAAGGACAGTGCAGAGAACTGATAATGCAAGTAGTCTGCTTTGAAGCGTAGGTATCTTCTGCAAGTTTCCCTGATTGGGATATGCAGGTAAGCTTAGTTGCCAACCAGGCATCTTTGCCTAGCATAGGAAGTAACTGGTGAAGAGTCAGCATCTTGAATTTTGGAATGTCCAGAAAGGTGTTTAGAGTAGACAGGTCCAGAATTGGACACCATGATTTGTCTTTTCTGGGTACCAGGAAAATCCTGGAATAGAAACCTTGTCCCTTTTCCTCTTCTGGTACCGGTTGAATAGCCCCATGTTTAAGAGGGAAAGTACTTGTTTTTGAGCCTCTGCCCACTGATTTGGGAGCAGGTCTGACCACCCATTTGGTGTTGGCAATGTGTGGAAATGAAATCTGTATCCCTGGGACACTATATTTAAAACCCATTTATCCTGGGATATGAGTTCCCAGTTTTTTGCATGAAGAGCAATTTTTCCCCCCAAAGGGGTGGCTAAAAGGTAAGTGCTTGGTAATTTTAAAGGAAAGTCATTGAGACTGTTTACCATAGGGGGTGTCTTGTTATTTCCAGATTTGGAAGTGGAGGCCCCCCATTGCTTAGTTCTGAGAGTCCCCTGGGACTTAAACCTGGTGCTTTTGGTGTGTCTGGGTTTGGCTTGAGAGGATCTGGAAGGAGCTGGAAAGGACCAATTCTTAGTAGGCCAGTGCCTACTAAATCTTGGAGGTTGCACTTGTAAGAAATCTTTTACAGTTTGCATAGATTTTGCTTTATCTTCCATCTTTTTTAGAACTTCTTCAGCCTTATTGCCAAACAGGCGGTCCTGATTTAAAGGAGCATCCAACAATTTCACTTTAACATGATCCAGCAGAGATTGCTCCTTAAGCCAAGCATGCCTTCTAAGCACAGACCCAGTAACAGCAGCCCTGCAAGAGGCCTCTAAAGAATCAAAACCACATTGCAAAGTATGTTTTCCAACTTGTTCAGCAGAATGCAATAAATCCTGTAAATCTTTATTTTCCACACAGTCAGAAATCAACATCATCTTCTGTTTAAGCAGTCCAATAATATGCTGTTGATATTTTAACATATGAAATTGGCAGTTTAAAGCCCTGATTGCCAAGGTTGCAGAAGTATAAACCTTTTTACCCCATCTATCCAGCGCCCTGGAGTCTCTATCAGAAGGGGTAGGATTTTTAATAGTTAAAGCTTTAATGCCCTTGGGCCCCTGAGATATGGTTTCTGGATCCGCAACAGGATTTTTGAAAAGGAACTTGTGGGACTCAGGAACCCTGTAATATCTGTCAGGTTTACTAGGAGCTGGAGGCAGGGAATCAGGAGCCATACTGGATTCCAAAAACACATCATCAACAATGTCTAGTACAGGAGGTATAGCCAAAGGCCTATGCTGAGGTAGAAGAAGGAAATCCCAAAGCCTCTTTTTTGAATCAGAAAATTCCTGACTTTCCCAGTGGAAATGCTCCCTTATGGTATGTAAAGTTTCCCCAAAAGAAAAGTCTTCAGGGGGGAAGCAGAGGGAATGGAATCCTCTGCATCAGAATCCTCAGAAGTAGTTATGGACAAATCCAGGTCATTAGAAGAATCAGAAGGGTGGGGGGGTTGACTACCCCTGATTAGAGTAATAAAATCTTCAGCCATTTTGATCATTTGTTTTTTAGGTATAGGGGCCTGAACATGTGGCCTGGGCATCATTTTTTTTTAAACATAGATCGAGATTTAGGCCTTCATACAGAAGGTGGAGTCAGTTTAATATGCAAGTCTGTAGGCCTGAATACACCCTAAGAAGCCGGTTCCTACACAGCAGCTCTGGACCCATCCAAGGTAGAGACATCTGGGGGTTCCATAGGTGAAGCATCTCACAGCATACCAGACTCCGAATGGGTCTTAGTAGAGGCCTGCGAGTCAGAAGTAACGGGTATCAGGGGGTGCGAAAGCGCCTCGCTGAGTACCGGCGAACTGGCGACTGGCTTAGGAGAAGCGTCGTCGGCAGTTTTGGACCTCGACAGCCTATCTCTGTCTTTTCCTTTGTGTTTTTTCAGAATCCTGGTAGTCGGATGGCTAACTGACGTCATTTCTGGATAATTAAGCCGAGAACTGAAATATTTAGAGGCAAAAATGTACCGACGAAGGATAGTGTGCTGATTAAATAAAGCACAAAACCGACAACAAGGTACGTCATGGTCTGGGCCTAGGCAAGGAATACAGTACAAATGAAAATCTTTATGAGGTATTTGCTTTCCACAAGTAATGCAATTATTAACTTTTACTGACATCGGTAAGGAGCAAGAAAAAGTTTCCCCAATGGGGTACCTAGCTTTAAGTTGAAGACTTCATTTCTGAAACTCGAAAACGAAAATTTCAGGAGTCGGCCGACCGGCACTTGCGAACTGCTTCTGCTTCGGGCACTGCAAAGCAAGAAAGACTGATGTAATGGCATCGGCTGCATGTTTTATACCCCTGATGACCTGATGTCATAGAAGAAGCAACAGCAACCGACGCATGACCCATGACTTTGTTAATCAGGCCGACTGAGGGCAACCTGCCAGCAGATAACCCAAATGTAATGACTGCAACAGTGAAACATGAAGAACATCATACACCGTGTAGTTACTGCCTTATATGATTCAACAAATCCACTCATTTTTTACATCATTTACATAATAACTGTATTGACAGCCTGGAAACTACAAGGATGCTAGCCATGTAAGCTGGGCAACAGCACAGGAGCACAGAGTTAAAGACACAGTGCAGGGTGTTACTATAATTGTTATGACAATATATCATTCTGATCTTTTTAATTACATTTGTATTACTGTTTTTAAGACATTTTGCCTGTAGCTGCTCATTGTGCAAATTTGTGCTAAAATAAAAATTATAAAATTCATAGTGATTTGACACATATTTCTGATCCTTTTGGACATCCTCTGCCAGTAAATATCTGTTTTTTATCTCTTTATGGGCATTCCGACCATATTTCAGGACTTCTGTATACCCATGCTTCCATTTAGGCTCCTGTACACAAAAAATGTTCACGTATACTTCCAACACAGACACGAACCCTACATGGTTGTGTGTAGGGTTATTGGATCGCTCCACCATACTGGTTTGTTTTGTTAGCGTAAAATTCAACTACTTATGCTCAACATGCCACAAAACTTTCCGTTGGAGCACGTGAATGTACATACTTGTGCACTGTTACATGGAGTTTACTGAATCTAAAATCCACTACACCCACGTTCGCATGGCGCTGTGATGGGAACACAGAAAAAAATGACCATGTAAGCTTTACTGAATTTGTACCCTAGAGTTTTTTTAACACCTTTACTGAATTATCACTTGTAACATAGGCAAACTTACATTTATATAAAAGTAATCACACTATATTAACAAGTTCACATTTACAAACATTATACCTCACATATATTGTTAAATATTATATAATTGAAGCAACTTTACATACATTTTTCAATTCATGCCTTCTCTTAAGTCCCATTCCTCCACCAAAACATTATTCTGCATGTACTGTTCCCACAATTTCTATTTTTTCTATGTAATTTACTCCTACCCTTTTCTAAAGATCCCACTTCCTGTTCTCTCTCTGTTACAAGATTCACTTTTTCAAGTATAGCTGGTGTAGATTTTGATTTCCATTTTACAGTAATTGCTTTTTTGCCAGTCACCAAAATTAAACTTAACAAGACTGTACTATTCCCAGACAATTCAGATGTTGTATCCCAGCTCAAAAATTAGTTTCCTTGGTTACACATTTGTTCACTCACTATTCCTGACAGATTACTCTGTAGGGAATTTTTAATGGGGTCTATATTACAAATATGTATTTCCATTGTTTCTTTGTGAATTATATATCTAATTTCTCTTCCAATTGATTTCTATACTTGCTGTGGAATATTTTACAAGGCTTACTAATAATCCTTTTTTATCAGCAGCTTCTGCTCTAGATGCAATTACAAACTCAAGTCAGTGCAGGTCTTTCATTTAGGATTCCTTTATCTCATTCTCTTTTGTCTATACTCCGATATCAATCCCTGATATGAAAGGCAAGCACTAGCCTGCAATCTACATGTCTTCTTGGCCTCTTACTATTCTATTATCTTTCTCATTGTTCATAACACCTTGGTTCCTTTGTCATCTTCCTCCAGTAAATTCTAGCCCTCCTCTTGTTTATTCTGTGTCCCTTTATTTGTGGTCATCCCTAATGGCAGAATCCCCTTTGTCCATTCCCTAGTTGGCTTAGTTCTTAGTAAACATTCTGCTACTTTATTTATTTCATTACTCCTTGCTTCATCATCATCCCTTTCTTCTTTGAATTGTAGCTTTCTTCTTGCATTATGTATGACAACCTTAACTGTGTAGATCTAAAATATACCTTCAAATCAGGTAATCCTATGCCTCCTTGTTCTATTGGGATCAACTTATCTTACTGGACTCTTGCCTTCTTCCCTTTCCAAATAAATTCATTTAACTTTTATTAATTACTGTCCACAACTTCTCCTCAAGTTGAAAAAATTAATGGGACTGAAAACATTCTTGGTACTTTTATCTTGCTATCCATATCCATAGGCAAGAGCTTTTAGTTTCTCAGTATTGGTATTTTCTTTTGTTTATTCTCTTCCCATATGTCCTTAGCTGTCAAAAATGAATAATTTTTAATTCATACTCAATTTTATCATATCTCCATAAATATTGGTATT
Organism: Protopterus annectens; assembly: GCF_019279795.1. Lineage (NCBI taxonomy): Eukaryota > Metazoa > Chordata > Ceratodontiformes > Protopteridae > Protopterus > Protopterus annectens. The sequence continues at coordinate 1,495,537,418 of NC_056746.1, forward strand.
GCTGGACCAATGCATGTGTGGGTATGCAGTTTATAGCTATAGTCTTTGTTTTAGCTTCATTAATTTTACACCCCTCCAAAAAAAAAAAAAGAAGAAAGAACTGTCTCAGAATATTCCACAACACTGAAATGCCCTTTTCTGATTCCATTGGGCACAAAATAATATCTGCAAATAAAGTCGACTTTTCTTAAACACCATGCCAATTATATCCTTCAATTTCTAAGTCTCTTATTTATTTGCCAAGGGCTCTAAATATAACACAAATAATAAAGTCCAAAAACCAAATAATTAAGGGAAAGAAGACACTCCAACCTAGTTCCTCTGTTCAGAAACAATTTATCAGAGAGGATCCCCTCCTATTTTGATTTTTGCATACAATCTCTTATATGTCCTTCTAATTAACCTTACTAATGTATCAGGAAATGCAAATACTTCCATTGTCCTACTCATAGAATCCAAACTTACTCTGTTGAATGCTTTCTCTGCTTCATGACCCACCAATAATAACAGTGTTTTCTTACATCCTGCTTTCCCCTGGATCATTACTGTTTTATTAATGTTGTCAAATGTTTGCCTCCCATTCACAAAACCACATTGATCCATATCTATCAATGTTGACATCACATTTGCCACTCTTTTTGTCATTACAGACAAATATGGTTTAAACTTGAAATGGTCCACTATGAAGCTGGGTCTGATGGGTCTACCATCTTTGGGTATTACAGCCACCACAGTTTTTTTCTAGGATGTTGGTGCCGTCCCTCCTTTTAAAATACTGTTAAACAAAAAACACTCCAGATCTTTATCACTTTCTTCCCAAATAGTTTTCAAACCTCCACAAGAATACCATCTATTTGAAGACTTTCCTGCAGATTGGTTATACATCATCATTTTTATTTAATCTCATCTTATCTTAACTGTTAGTTGAATCTTGTATACCTCTAACTTTGGCATACTTAGGTCTTCTATACATATTTCTATTTGTGCTTTTTCTTGATTTCTGCATTTCTCTGCTTTATACAAATTTTCATAAAATCTCTGAAATATCTCTAATACTGCTACAGGATCTCTGGTTATTTTTCTTTTTACAGGTTTCTGAGTTTGGCAAAAACTCTTTCTACTTTCTGTTGCCTAAGTCAATGTGCCAAAAGTTGTGCTCAAGTTATTATCAAAAAACAGTTTCTTAATCTTTCTTAACTCATGCATATTATCCAAGTACTCCCTTATTTTCTCTTTTGCACTCTGCAATTGCTTCTCTTCTTGTTCTGTGAGATTCTCCTTATTTTGTAATACTTTAACCTTTGTCAGCCTCTCTAAATAATTTTTAATCCTTCTTAACCAGATCTTTTTCTTTTATTTCTACCCAATTTTTAAACTCCAGTTTCATTTTATCTGACTCACTATCAATAGCTATAACTTCTGCAGTACTTTATATCTTCCCTAATAACTCCTGGATAATTTCTACTACCCATTCCTTAAATTCTTCTCTTTTTAATAGGAAGGTGGCGAAATTCCAGTGTCTCATCTTTACTTCATTACCTTGCATTTTATCTTAGCAGTTATTGGTGCATGATCTGAAATGATTATTGGATATGCATTAAAGTCATCAATTATACGAACATGTTCCTCTGAAACAGAATTTCTGTCAAGTTGAGCCCAGTTACTGTACCTTTGAAAATAACTGTAAATTCTCTCTGAGCTCCTACTACAAAATTCACATCTTTCATACCAATATCTTCATAAAGCACTTCAGATATCTACCCTCTTTTGTTATATTTTCCCTTCTAGGCCCGCAGATACATCATCATTGATGCAAATCAAATTCCAGTCCCTACCTAAGAGTAATATACCCTGTTGAAAGTTGATTATTTCTCCCATTTTCTAAGCTCCAAAACAGCAGTTTTAAGTGGAATACAAATACATATCAGCATGATCCTCATCCTTTACCAGCAGCCCCTTACTAGTACAAATCTACCACTAACTTTTCCTCCTCTTCTATCACAACTGATGCTCCACTAGCAATTAATATAAGTACTCCTCTTTTCCTTTGTTTCTGATATTCTGCAGAATATTCATAGCGAAATCCTTTCTTTATAAAATTCACATGCTTATTTATTTCCAGATGTGTCTCCTATAGCATTGCTATTTGCAGTCTGTATTTCATAATATAATTAAGCATTCTTTCCTTTTTGTCTACACCTGGGAGACCATTCTCATTCCACGATAATATGGAAAGTGTCGTCATTATGGTAAGAAGTCATTATTCCCACATATTATATATGGCAGCTTTTTAAAATATCCATTTCCAGCTTTTGTGATACATGCACCCATTACTGTTTGGCAGGTTAATCCTTTATGCCGATATTTCGTATCATCAACAATGGAACCTAAGCCACATTTTACAATACTTTTTGTTTTAATAAAAAAATCCTCATGTATAAAAAACAAACATACCTCCACAACACCCCATGAAGAAAGTGTCCAAAAGTGACCAAACTCCATACTACTGTATCTGTTACTCTTTATTTGTCTCAGAACAAATTCTTGCCAGACAGTTAATTCTGTCAGAGCTATTTCAATTCTATTATAACACAGCAAGACAGATGAATAGACTAAGGAACACACAGTCTAAAATGTCATTACTGAATGAAACATACTGTCCAGTTTATATACTCTAACCAATGTTATTTTTAATGTCCTTGTGACTTGTTATTCTGGTTTCTGTCTGTGTCATGACAAAGTCCATGGTTATTTCATGCCCTTTTTTGGTCCTTGCTGTATCTGAAGACTTCACAAAAGTCTCTCCACATCATCTTTGCGTCACTTGACCTGTCTGTATTTTATTTATTTATTTCTGCATCTGAAAGCCAAGAAAGTCAACTTCTTTTTCTATAACAGGATGCATTTACAGTAATGCCCACAGCTATATGTTATTAATATCTAAGCTGAACATAACTGTTCTTGCAGAGCGAGCATATTATTGTGAAAACTGCTGTTTGGCCTTGCACATTTCCTTTCACTGTACACAAAGTAGATTGAGGAAAAGCATTTTAATTTATACAATATCTGTCAATTCCCACTTTTTTATTTAAGGCCCATGAAAATTGTAAGACAATTTACAACAGAATATGATCTTCAGTACTTTGAATCCCTTGGTCTGTTGCAACATACGAACCTTGCATTCAATGCCATTTTTTTATACAATGTTACATTACCAACAGCTGTTACTTGATTAATATTAACACAATGACGATAAGAGCAATTAATGTGGAAATTATAGTACCCCACCATAAACACATAGCAGTCATTACTTATTTTTAACTGCATTTATGCTTCCTTAAGCAAGTTTTCAGTCTTGCAGTTACACACAAGCATTTCAAAATCGTGTCAAGTTAACCTTTGCTTTACAAGGCAAAACCTTGTATTAGAGGAAAATGTCATCTTTTGTACTTAATAGCCTTTCTTCATTGTTAACAACAGTTACTTGTTTGACAGTTTTATAACACATCTGCTCTGTTATGTCTGAGATAGCTCCATAAGTTGCATTTGCTATTAACTTTATAACTTTCTATATTGCCTTAGTTGCACCATACCAGTGAAAAATTCAGCTCCTGAAATAACACCATTTCCTATGTCCAGCTGTTTTAATCTTTCCCTATTTTTTTTTTATCATGAATCTCCCTCTTTTTCTTGTGATTTTTTACAATGTCCTCTGGTAATGTGTGAGTAATTTTCATTATTGAAACTGCATACTCTTATGTAACAGAATTTGTCCTCTTTCATATCTTCCTTAAAATAAGTATTATGTGCTAACTCCCATGCTGTTTTTATTTTATACTCAAGCTTTTTCACATAACCATAGTTCTTATGAAAACAGAGTATCCCTTTTTCTATTTTCATCAACTGTAAATGTTTTTATGGCTGATTGTTTTACAACTCTACTTTTATAAGATTTTTTAAACATAAAACCTGTATGTGTAACCTCTACAGGGACTGCATGTAATGGCATTTTTCCCTCTGTAAGGAATGTGGTCACATGCCTTTGCAAATAAATTTTGCATGTCCAAAATATATTGAAATCAGATATCCGATCATGATGTCCCTGTTCTCATGATTTACTATATTTGAATATCTCTCCCCATTTTTTCTTTGCAACTGTTTTAGATTGCCTTGTCTTGTTCATAGATTGCTATTATAGAAACAAATTTAAACTTTTGTAAGACTGTTAACAGACTGTTACTGTACTGATACTGTTTGACTATTAACTTACACTGATTTTTATGAACCAACATGATGTGCTGTTTTTGCTTGGATTTTTATTAGATGAAAAAATGTTATTTGTCTAAATTTTAATTACTCTGTACTTTACTACCTGTATGCATTGCTGTGTAGTTACAACAGTTTGACTAATGATGTTTTTGCTGTACTAATTTGTTTATAAGACTGTTTGCTGTTAAATTTCTTTTGAAAATATGACATTACAGTCACTGTGTTTTACCAATATTGATCCTGTTTGCTGTATGCATAAGCTGCCTTTGGAGACATACTAGACTTTTAAAGTGGGGGTTGACCCTCTTTGTTACTATAGAACCTTTTGTCATTTAGGATTTGTCATAGGTACTGCCTTAAATGTTACTCCATTTTCAGATGTAGATGTGGACTTACATACCCAACATTTAATTGCATTGCTTAGTTTTGCATATACCATTTGCACTACTGTAAATGTATTTACTGTATTTGTATTAATTTTAACTTTACACTGTATCTGTATTAACCTTAACTTTATGTCTGTATGGCTGTAGGTTATTTCTGTGTTTATTTTGAATCTGTCCTAGCTTATTAAACTAGTAAAGTAATATTTATTTTTCTGTCCCCTTTGTTGCCTCACAATTAGACGTTGCCCGTTCGATTCTCAGTTAGAGCATCTTCTGTGTGTCGACATGCGTGAATGGGCGTTCCTTCATTGAAGGTTGTGCGTTAGGCTCAGCAAGCCAGCATGTAAAAATATACTGCCAATCATTAGCAGACCAGAGTTCCGCTGTGACGACCCCTAACCGGGAAAAGATGAAAGACACAAACAAACTGTCCCCTTTGTTTAAAATTATGTTAACATTGTCTTTCATTGCTTTAAAAGATCCCTGTACTTTGCTGCCAACTGATAACCTGTATTTTGTTAATTTATTGCTTTAATGTCTATTGCCTGCCATGATCTGGTATTTCATAGGGTATACTTTATTTTTTATGTATCCCTCTGTGTTTGTTCCTGTGACTGATTGCCCCTTAATGTATTTTCTTTATCTTGATTTTTTCCCTATTTTTGGGTTTGAAGAAGCATTGTTTGTAATATGGACACTTCTGTTTAATGTTGCCTATTTTCTTACAAGTAAAACATATTACCTGTTTTTATGAACTTTGTTGTGTATCTGTCTGTAACCCTGGTGGAGCAGAAGCTGCTCGTGTTCCCCCTGTGTTTGCTTTATATCAGACCATGTATTACATCCCCTTCCTTTCACCATGAAGTCTGCAAGCTGTTTTTGTATATTTGCTATGTGCATCTGCAGTACTGTGTATTTATTTAAACTGTCTAGCACTCTGGCTTAATCTCTGAGTCTGTATCTGTCTATAAGGCAGAAACTGATTTTAAAGCTGCATATGCATTTTGCAGAATGTCATTAGCTGGCTGATGGAACTGCTTTAACATAACATCTTGCCTGACCAAAACATTATTTTGTTTTTTTCTGTCATGCTATTTAGACTGTCTGTAAAACAGTTACGTGAGTCCAGACACTCACCTGTTTCAGCTGCTTGCTTTGCTTTGCCATTGGCCAAAGCATTTACTGTAGCCTTTTCTGTATATATTTTTTTATGTGCCTTGATTTTGACTGACAGTACTAAACTTTCCCTGTAAATCATTTCGGGAATTAATGCCCATAACTCTCATACTGGAGCATGTTTTAGGGGTTTGCCAACACTGTTGATGATTCACCTTTCCCAAACTGGCATGTGTAAATGCAAAAAAAAAAAAAAATTAAATGAAGCATTATGTGAAATAGACCACACAGTGTATGTCAACCATTGTTTAAATGCCAACATACTGAAACAAAATTATTTTATTTTGTCTTGCCACTGAGGCAGAGTCTATAATAAAAAAAACTATTGAGATATATCAGCAGGATAAATAACTTGTTATTTCTGCTGAACCCTGCCCAATATAAACCTTGCTGGGCTTCTTTTAACTGTCTTGTCAGATTAACCTCTGTAGTTTGTGCCCTTAGTAAATGTTGTTGGGCTCTATCTGATTGTTAAGTTAAATCAGAAATGTCATTATGTGAAGTCTGAATGCTATGCTGAGTCTGTTTCTCTAAATGGCATTATTGTCCCTTACTACTGTCTCTAGGGAAATTTTGAAAAGCTGTGAAAACTTTTCTTTAAAAGGTTAATATTGATAGCACACTGTACTACGTTAGAACGTTTCTTCTGTTTGTGCATTTATAATATTTACTATAAATAACATTTTTATGTAGTCTATTACATTACTAACAATAATTGCATATACTTGTACTGTAAGAGATTTAGGTGACTGGAGAAGGTACATTTAACTGTTGTATATGTGAAGAACTAACAAAGCTAGAATCAAACAGGCTTACATATACTAGACTCCTGTGACAAAACAGACACAAGTTAGGAAAGTTACTTCCACATAAAAAACAGCTGTACATTTTGTGCATGGATTATAGGCATTTATACATTTACAAACACAACTTTTATCTAATGTCTGAACATCAAACATTTCAGATTTACATTTTATGTCTAACACAGAAAGTTGAACCATGTAAATTTATATATACAATATGTGGGCACTGTAAAGTTAACTGTCTGCACTTGTATCCATGTTATAACTGTGAAGAAAGTACCATAATTTGTGCAGAAGACAAGCAGGTGATCAGGCTGAAGTCAATCTGGAAAAGGACGGTGTTTCTCCACAGACGAATTGTAGGTGGTCCAACACAGGACAGCTTCCACGGCAGTGCTCTGTATCCACCAACGAAGTACTGGAACTGTTTCTCTGTTAAAGCACTGGAACTGTCAGTCTGTTGAACTAACGCAGTAAGTAGTAGGGATCCCTCTGTAATATTAACTGCTGGTAACAAATATATGGTCACAGTCACTGGCCAAGCTCGCCACTGAAGAAATGTATTTCTTTCTTTTCTAAAGAAATGTCATGCAGAGGTCTTTATTTCACCACTGAATAAACTGTCACTGAAGAAAATGTCCAAAAGTAGACCAGACAAACTCCGTACTACTGTATCTGTTATTCTTTTATTTGTCTCAGAACAAATTCTTGCCAAACAGTTAATTCTGTCAGAGCTATTTCAATTCTATTATAACACAGCTAGACAGATGAATAGACTAAGGCACACACAGTCTAAAACGTCACTACTGAATGAAACCTACTGTTCAGTTTATATACTCTTTTCAACCAATGTTACTTTTAATGTCCTTGTGACTTGTTCTTCTTTGTCATGAAAATGTCCATGGTTATTTCATGCCCATTTTTGGTCCTTGCTGTATCTGAAGACTTTACAAAAGTCTCTCCACATCATCTTTGCGTCACTTGACCTGTCTGTATTTTATTTATTTATTTCTGCATTTGAAAGCCAAGAAAGTCAACTTCTTTTTCTATAACAGGATGCATTTACAGTAATGCCCACAGCTATATGTTATTAATATCTAAGCTGAACATAACTGTTCCTGCAAAGCAAGCATATTATTGTGAAAACTGATGTTTGGCCTTGCACATTTCATTTCACTGTATACACAGTATATTGGGGAAAAGCATTTTAATTTACACAATATATATCACCCCATAACTTCTTGAATTAATGCAAATACACATAACTATATATATCATCAAATAATGAAGTTTAACCCTCCTAAAAGGAACATTTCTGTCAAGCAGACAACTGCTAGCACAGACCCTATTTAACCTGAAATTGAGGGTATGCATGCTAAGATTCATGCTATTGCATGCTCTTCTACTTGCACTAATTGATGTCTATTCTTTTTTATCTTTATTCCCCCAGATGTGAAAACTACTTGCACATTTTCAGAACTCTTTAACTTTTAGCCTTGAAGAAACCAGTATTCATCATTTACTGCTCTGATATCAGCTTGCCTCCATGGAAAAGCAAGAGAAAAAAGAAAAATGTAGTCCTCTGTTGCAGCCTGAAAGACAAACTGAAACATTTGCTGCTAAAAGAAAACTTGTTATTATATTCAGTGTTCTCATATTTACTTGTTTCCACTTAAAATTTGTAATTAGATTAAAGTGAGTGTCTTAATCTGGTCATCTATGCAAAAGTAAAACAAAAATATCAGCTCTACATATAATATGATCAGAAAAGATGTAGATATTGGTCTATGTTTTTCTGTGGAAGAAAATATCTTTGAACTGGTGTATAGATGACACCCCAGGAGCACAATTCTGTGTGAAGACATCAACTAATAATTTTGAATGTTCTTTTGTAATCCCAGTTTATGTAGATCTCTCACCCAAGGCAGAGATTCCTGACAGTTTGAAAAATACACTGCAAAGATAAGCTTGTCTAAATATGGGGAAAAAATGTGATACCGTGTAGCTAACAATGAGCTACAAATGGAACTAGGCATTTTGTGAACAGTCTTGGTGCAGTGGATAGTCCAAAGGGTGATGCAGTGTACTGATAATGTGATCCAGACACACAGGACCTTAAATTCCTAAAGTCCGGAAGAAAAAGAATCTGGGCATACTGGGGCAATGCAGCAATTGCCTCATGTACACAGACAACCCTCTCCTCCTACCACCCAACACTACAACCTGTGAGAGATGCACTTACATAGCCAAAATGGAAGCAAAGCTCTCTCCACCCAAGATTGTGCTAAACAGTCAAGAGGAGAAGGTTAACACCCACACTACACCTCAAGCAACACATAGCCCTTCTAAACCCACACCACCAACACCCACATATAGCAACACTAAATCCACATATGCAGAGGCCCTTAACTGTAACCTGCCCAAGCAACAAAGACCTCTGAAGCTGAAACGCAAACAAACACCAGTCACAACCAATGTGTCACATACTTCACAACACCAGTGTGCCACCCAGCAACAGCCCCTAAGGCAAGACAATGTACCTAACACTTTAGTCATAGGTGACTCTATAGTCCGGCACACTGGTGTCCCTCTCACCAGGTTGAATAAGGAGAAAATTACAGTCAGCTGCCTGTCGGGTGCCAGGATCCGCCACATAATGCATGCACTCAAGTCACTCCACAACAAGTACAAATATGACTCTGTCATTGTCCATGTTGGAGTGAATGACTTGAGACGTACCTCCCTGGACTACATGAAAAGAGACATGGAAGAGCTCTCGGATCATGTGGCCCAGACAGGTATGACCCTAGCCCTGAGTAGCATCCTGCCTTCGCCCAGAATGATACCACAATATAAGGATAAAATGATTGACTTCAACAATTGGCTAAGCTTATGGTGTCATTCAAAGGGGATCCAGTATCTGTCTGCCTGGGATGACATGATTGACAGACCACAATTATTTGCCAGAGATGGTCTGCACCTGTCCCCCTGGGATTCAGGTTACTGGCTAAGGCTCTTGCCACCCCTATAGTGCCTTTTTTAGGCAAACTTCAAAGGACAAAACCACCACTGTAACAGGTACAAGCATGCAAAATCTGAAGGTAATGCTACTCAATGCTAGAAGTCTAAATCTCAAAATGCACTCTCTCGAGGCACTCCTAAAAATGGAGAACATCGATATCTGTGCAGTAACTGAGACCTGGTTCAAGGCTCCAGAGAGCACCCCTGCAATACCAGGCTACAACTCTTACCACACTTTTCGGCCACCAAACCAGGACCGAAACACTAAAGGTGGAGAAGTGCCAATATTCACCATGGATATTCACACCACCAGGCTAGTTGGCCAACACAATGTGTCTGAAATTCTCCAAGTGCAACTAACACTAGGTAAGACTGCAATCCAAATTGTAGCTTGCTACAGATCCCCCACCATACCCCAAGATTCTCACTACACCTTTCTAAACATACTGGAAAATATTAAGATAGAACCAAACACCCTAATACTGGGTGATTTTAACTATCCTGCCATTAACTGGGAAAACTACTCATGCCCAACACCTTTGCGCAACGGTTCTTGGAATTCATAAATTCCAATGCCCTGGATCAACTAATCCATAGTCCCACCAGGGGCTCCAATATCCTAGACCTGGTCATTACCAACATGGGAAATCAATGCTCCATACCTATGGTCACCCCTCGTTAGTCAGGTCTGACCATAAGCTAATCACCCTTAACATCCACATCCCACCCCACCCCCAGTAAAGAAACCACCATAAAAACTTCTCCAAAGCCAACTTCATGCTACTCAAGTCAGAAGTGACAAACTTCATGACACCCATGCAGACGGAACTGAAAGTTCAACTGCTGAATCCTACACTAAGGCACTGTACGAGCACATCCACTCATGCATGAATCGTGCCATCCCAAATAGAACCAAAATGCTATCATCCAAAAAAAGGAAGCCAATCTGGTGGTCCCCTGCCATAAACAAACTTTACAACAAAAGGAAGAAACTTTTGCAGAAAAGAGGAAAATACCAGGATGCAAAAACTCCCTTACTAGCCTCAGTAAGAAACTCAGATGCCTCATAAAATCCTCCAAAGCTAGTTACGAAAATAAAATTGCCAAAGATTCCAAAGACAACCACAAAGCATTCTATAACTATGTCAAGAATCTAAATGGCAATGCTCAGATCTGCTCTGAGCTAAAACAGAATGGCATTAAATATACTGATCCAAAGGATATTGCCAATATCCTGGCAGATTGATTCAGTGCCAACTTCACCCCTCTCACCCCTAAATGGCCCATCTCAATACCGGAAGATTGCCAAATTCCAGTAATAACGGCCACACAGGGACAAAATGCACTCTCTAAAGCCAAGAATACAGCATCCATGGGACCAGATGACATCCCGGGCTGTGTACTACATGAACTACAATATGAACTGGCACCTCACCTAAGTGTCATGTTTAATCATAGCCTCACCTGAGGTTTCGTGCCCACTGAGTGGCGCAGAGCTACAGTTATCCCAATCCACAAGGAGGGATCCACCTTGGATCCCGGAAACTACCGTCCCATCAGTCTGACAAGCCTTATCTGCAAGTGGAGCATATTATCATGGAACTTATAAACAAAGACATTGGCAACCTTCAAACACTGGACCCCACCCAGTTTGGGTTTGTGAAGGGCCGATCTTGTCTCCTGAACCTGATTGACTTCTTTGAATCAGTCTCCAGAGCCATGGACAAGGGTAAGGTGGTCCACACAGCCTATCTAGACCTTGCCAAGGCCTTTGACACCACCCCCCACTCTGGAATCATAGATAAACTTACTAAGTTGGGCATTAATCCCTATGTCACCCAATGGGTTGCTAAATGGCTTACTGACAGAACCCACACTGTAAAAGTAGCCGACTCCAAATCCAGCTCCTGACAAGTGACAAGTGGAGTACCTCAGGGTTCAGTCCTGGGGCCGCTCTTGTTTGGCATCTACTTCTCTGAAGTACAGGTCAAGACTAAGGGACTCTGGCTAACAAAGTTTACAGATGACTGCAAACTGGGAACCATTACTGAATCCCCAAATGATGTGGATACTCTACAAAAGGGCCTTACAGAAACAGATGCTTGGTGCCAGAGCCATAGTCTCAAGCTCAATGCCAAGAAATGTATTGTTATCCCCTTTGGGAAAAAACATGTATCCATGAATTACCATATAGGTGGCAGTACACTAAGCACAGAAAGTGTGATAAGAGACTTAGGGACACAGGTGGACAGTTGTCTCACCTTCGATAACCACATCGCCAAAACAGTCAGAAAATCCTTCTATGTGGCACACCTCATCACGAAGAGCTTTTCATCCAGAAAAAAGGAGGTCATTGTCCCACTGTACTCATCCCTCATTAGACCCAATATAGAATACAACGCCCCATTTGGTATGTACCTCTCAAGACATCTGCAACAACTGGAAAGGCCTCAGAAATACCTCACTAAAAGAATCACAGGCCTAAAGCAGATGCCCTATGCTGACCGCCTTAAAAACTCCAGCTATACTCTGTCACATATCGCCTACTCAGAGGCGATCTCTGCTTAACATACAAGGTCATGTCAAACCCAGAGCTGTTGGACATGCTACACTTAAAGAAATCCCAATCCCTCAGAGCTACATGCTCCAGGGATCTAAATCTTGTCATCACAATAAACAAAACATGCTGGAGGGATAGGTTCCTGACCCAGAGACTCCCCAGACTCTGGAATAGATTGCCCATACATGTCAAGCAGAGTGCCTCTTTGGACCTCTTCAAGAGGAACCTTGACAATTGGATGGGAGAAAGGAAATTCACCCCAGGGATCACGTCAGTCACCCTGCTAGACAGGGGTCCAGGAAAGTAAATAATGTGGGAAGAAATAGCCAGGGAATTGTTATGGCTAGGCTTGTATAGGGCTGATAGCCTAGTACCAACCTATGAACCTATGAACCTATGGTGATAAGCATCTTCTAAAGCTAGTCTTTCCAGGAAACTTAAATGAGAGAGAAAGTAGGTAGTGAAGTGACAGCATTTTGAACTTGGACACATTCACAAACTGGTTTAGGAATGAAAGATATAGAACGGTCTCCAAGCTTCTTCTTTCTTTGGCACTAAAAACACTATAGAATAAAATCTTCACTTCCTCCCACTGCCATCTAGATGAATGATGTTCAGAACTCATCTATCTGAGACTATCTGTTGCCAAACAGAAAAGTGGAGATTCAGCATTTTGTTGAGACTGCTTGTTTAGTTTTTTGCTAAAACTGGGTAAGGGGTTAGAGAATCCCTTAGAAAATGTAGAAAAGGAGGGCTGAAAAATCAGAGAGATTCCCTGAATTAACTTACCATTTTCATTACACGTTTTGATAACTTCTGATGGAGAGGAGCCAAAAATTAAATCTCTATCCAAAGGAGAATAGAAAATCTAATTTTTCACATCATCTTGGAGGTTCTGAGAGCATGGTCATGCAAACCTCCTTAAAACATTACCAGTGGTCATATCCCTAGAAGTACCAAAGCACATTTTTCCTTACAAAAAGAAACTGCAGGCAAAACATACCTCATACTTTCACAGAATAAACTTTAACATATGAACATGACAATTCAAAAGTCTGAAAATCAGATTTGCAGAAGCATGTACTTTTTCCTGAACTTATCAATAATCTTCTTGTCTTTGTCAGAAAGAGTAGGTGTGACACCCCTGCACTGGCCCAGTAATCAAGGAGCCTCAATTCTCATCACTAGCACCAGTGAGGGACATACACATTTGGAGGATTACAAGTACACACATAGTAAAGTACAATTTCCCTTCACAGCACACAGAGATCACAGTCAGTCTGGAGCTGGTTTCTGCCTTTTATCCAGATCCCCAATAAGCCTCCCCACTGACACAGCTATAGGGTTAAGAGTAGTCAAGCCAAAACCTCCAGCACCCTCTCTGTCCAACCAGTGGTTCGTTTCCCTGCCCAAGTAGCTGACATACACACTTTGAGATTTGATTTAGATACAAACACACACACACTCCCGGGAAAGGCTGGCACAGGTTTACTAGCTATGCCCTCTTCTGGCCAGACTAAAAAGCAGTTATAATTGCCACCAACTAGCTGTTTATCAGCTACTATAAGGCCCTTGCAAACTGTGACCAATTCTACTGTGTAATGTAACTATTATCCAAATGGTAAGTGCGACCAAGACTAAGGCTATTTAGGAGTGGCCTATACAGTGTCACCAAATACATATACAAGTACATTTAAGAGCTTAAATATCTCTAAACAAATCCAGCCACAATTAAATGGTTTAAATATATTTAATAAATAATAAAAGAACAAAACAATACTCAAACAACACAGGAGATGCATAATCACAAGAAATATTTTGAAACAACATTTCAGGACAGTCACAGAAATGCAGAAAACATCTAAACTAATCTTTACTATATTCCTATCTATATCTAAGATAGATTACTGTACCCTAGTTACTTACTCTTAGCAAGGTAAGTGCTGATGAGAGGGTGTTTCCAGGTCATATACAGGGAAATACAAAATGCACAGACTCACTCTCTAAGATATTTCTTAAATTAATAATACACATTACTGCTGGGTCAGCTGGGATGACATCACTCTTTGTCACCTGCCTTCAGTTCCCAGGCTAACAGAAACCAACATCTCTGTGTCAAAAATACTTATCTCTCAGATGTGCAGCTGCTAGGAAGTCACACCACAATAAAACACTTTACATTTGAAACCCAGTAATTACTTCTGTTTCAAGACAATAGAAAAACTTCTAGTTCTACACATGCTGTCTTCTTGATGAAATGGACAGAACATAATTGTAAAACAATTTCAACTTATTTTCTTGCAGTTTTGCAAGTTAACCCTGTATGTTCCAGCTTCTACTATTAAAATATACATTTGCACAGATATACAGTTTATACACATTTATGTTTCTTTCCAGTAAGGCACACTGTGGTTACATTCTTGAAGCTTAGTACATAACATACAGTTCAACACACACTTCTGCACCAATAGTTTAATATACACATAACATACAGTTCTCTTACATTTGTAACACAAGCATATAAATCATATTAATATTCACAAATGGCATATGATTATTTACAAAATTCCAGATAGCTGGGCTGGCAGTGTCACATTTCTCCCTTCCACAAAAACTCAAGCTAGTTTTCAAGTGACGCTTGAGAGGGTTGAGCCTATCTGGGAATACCTGACTCCATTCCCTGTCTTGAGATTCCAGCTGCCTTGGCATTCCTGACCCCAGTACCATGTTGCAATGTCTCATCATATCCCTACAACCCTAGGCTCCACCATAGTAATTTGGGATTTTCCCGGCTGGCTCCCTGCAGCCATAGATTTCCCTCAGACTCCTCCTGCCTTGTACTGCAGATAATTAGCACAAGGGCCTCCCTGGCATGGTAAGACTTCATCATGTTAAAAAGGTACAATTTGTGCCGCTGCCTCCTGCTTAGCAGTTCTACCATGTAATTAACATCAGTGATATTCCTTACCATCTTGTAGGGTCCTTCCAAAACTGCCTGCAGCTTGTTGTGTCTGACAGGAGTGAGAACCATTACCTGCTACCCTACAACATAATCTCTAGCTTGAGCATTCCTGTCATACCAGACCTTTTTCTGCAGTTCGGCTTCTGCCAGGTTTCTCCTGGGCTAAGCCCATGAGTTTCCTGAGCCTTGTCCTGAGGTTTAGGACATATGCCACAACAGACTCCTTGTGGGATTCACACACACTCTCCCAGTCATCTCAAATCATATCTAAAGGTCCCCTCACCCTATGCCCATACAGCAACTCAAAGGGTGAAAATCCTGTGGATTCCTGTGGCACCTCTCTGTAAGCAAACAGATGGAGCAAATATTTGTCCCAGTCCCTCTTAAACTGCTTTGCAAATGCCTGTAGCATGGACTTGAGTGTAAAAGTTAACCTCTCAACAAGACCATTAGTCTGGGGATGGTGGAGGGTGGTCTTTAGGTGCTTCACCCCACAGTATTTTCACAGACAAGCCAACAGGTCTGACATAAAATTGGCACCTCTGTCAGTCAGTATTTCTTTTGGGAAACCAACCCTGCTGAAAATCTGTAACAAAGCATTTGCCACCTTTTCTGCCTCAATGGAGGACAGAGCCATTGCTTCAAGGTATCTGACAGCATAATCTACTACCCCTAGGACATACTTTTTCCCAGAGGAACTTGGGGTACTCAAAGGCTCCACAATATCCATAGCTACCCTCTGAAATGGCTCCTCAATCACAGGCAAAGGCATCAAAGTAGCTTTCACTTTGTCTCCTGCCTTGCCTACCTTTCGGCACAGCTCACAGATCCTGCATCTGTTACATGTCTGGAAGTCCCAGGCCAATAGAAGTTATGCATAATACATCTCTTTGTATGCTTTATGCCCATATGACCTACAAAGGGAGTATCATGGGCTATGGCTAGAAGTGTCAGATTATAGGCTCTGGGCACTACCAACTGCTGTATTCTCTCACCCTCTAGCCCTCCCTCAGGGGTCCACTCTCTATACAGTAACCCTTTGTCACAGTATACAGATTCCCCCTTCCCTTGAGAATCAGCTGCCTCACTAGCTACCTCCCTCTGGCCTTGTAATGTAGGTTCTGAGAGCTGAGCCAGTCTCAACTCTCTCTTTGTAACCCTTCCCAGCTCCCCTTCCACAGAAAGTCTGGTATCCTCTGACAGCGGTGTCTTACTGTCAGACTGGGTATTACTACTCACCTCGACCCTTGCAGTCACTCTGTCCAAGGGAATATCAGTACCCACAAGCAGCTGTGGCTTACCTTCAGTCTCACTGCTACAGGGTAGCTCCCTCCCTGAAGTAACTACCTTACCAGTCCTGGGTGCAAGTGTGCAGTCTGTCTGGGTCTCCCCCATGCTACCAGACCCATATGCTTGTCTTCAAGCCTGACTGAGTGTAACTGCATGCACACAGGGTATGGCATTATCAGAATCATTCCCTGTCAGGACATCTGCAGGGATATCAAACACATCTACTTGCTTGCTTCCTTTTCCACCCTCCCAGTCAAGGGGAACCCCAGCCAAAGGTATTTGGAATGGGGTCCCTCCTAAAGCTCTGAATGGAGTAGACTGCCCAAGCAAGTAGTGCTCCTATGTAATCAATGCAGGCTTCACAATGGTTAGGTCAGAGGCTGTCTCTCTTAGCCATGGCCTCTTTCCCATTCACTAAGATAAGATACAACCTCTTGTGGTAGTTTGGTATCCTTGTTGTCTTGAGACAACCTACTACTGGCATTTTATTATTCCCACTTACTGGCTCTCCCACCTTTTGTTCCCCACCTTGCCTCCATGGATATCTATATGCTAAATGGCCCCACTGATTGCATTTAAAACATTTAACCCTTGGTCCTGGATGTGTGCCTGGACTAGTGGCTTCCCCTGCTACTGGTGGACTCTGTTGGGGCAGTCTGGGCTGCTCACCATGGGTTCCCTTAGACCCATGAGCAGCTTTGGGTGTCCTTTTCCTGTGCAGTGATGCCCTGCTTGCTAGATATAGGTCTCCCTTCTTCCCCAACTCATCTGCAGTACTGCATTGTCTATCAGCTAACCAGATTCTCATGTCCTCAGGAAAAGTGCTAAAGGCTTGTTCCTTCACCAAAAGTTCTGCCAGCCCTTCAAAAGTGGTGACCTGACATCCACTCACCCACCTATGAAAATAAGTGCTTAATTCAGCAGCATAGTCACACTCTCTTCTCACAAAACTTTTTCCTACAAGCTGCAGGTGTTAACGTAAAACATTCTAGCAAACAGTTTTTTTACAACATTATAATTTAAATAATTAGTATTGGATAATTTGGAATTAACAGTTACAGCTTTACCATGGAGTGAGGGGGTCAGGAACCATACCCAGAGCCCTTGGTCAACATTATACTGTTTACATACCCTTTCAAACATATGAATGAAACTATCAAAATTATCCCCCTCTGTAAATTGTGGAAGAAATGCTCCCTTCTGCCCAGACTAAAAGGTAGTTATCACTGCCACCAACCAGCTCTTTATCAGCTACTATAAGGCCCTTACAAAGGGTGACCAATTCTACTGTGTAATGTTACTATTATCCAACTGGTAAGTATGACCAAGACTAAGGTTATTTAGGAGTGGCCTATACAGTGGCACCAAATACATATGCAAGTACCCTAAGAGCTTAAATATATCTAAACAAACCAGCCACAATTAAAAGGTTTAAATATATTTAATAATAAAAGAACAAGACAATACTCAACCACAGTAACTGCAGAGCTCAGAATCACAGGAAATATTTAAAAACATTGCAGAACAATCTTACATAAATATAGAAAACATCTAAACTAATCTTTACTGTATTCCTATCTATATCTAAGAGAGATTACTGTACCCTGGTTGCTTACTATTAGCAAGTGCTGACAGGATGTTTCCAGGTCCAAAGACAAATACAAAATGCACAGACACACTCTCTGAGATAGTTCTAAATTAATAATACACATTACTGCTGAGTTAGCTGGGATGACATCACTCTTTGTCACCTGCCTTTAGTTCCCAGGCTAACAGAAACCAATATCTCTGTGTCAAAAATACTTACCTCTCAGATGTGCAGCTGCTAGGAAGTCACACAGCAATAAAAACACTTTACATTTGAAACCTTGTAATTATTTATGTTTCAAAACAATAAAAAACTTCTAGCTCTTCTTGCTGAAACTGAGAGACCACAAAAAAAAAAATAAACTTATTTTCTTCAAGTTTTGCAAGTTAACTCTGTATGTTCTGGGTTCTACTATTAAAACATACATTTGCACAGCTATATTGTTTATGTACATTTCTGTTCTTTTCCAGTAGGGTAGAGACACTTCTGCATCATTAGTTTAATATACACATAACATACTTCTCTTACATTTGAAAGACAAACATGTGACTCATATTAATATTCACAAATAAAGTATGATTATTTACAAAATTCCAGATAGCTGGGCTGCCAGTGTCGCAGTAGGATTGGAATAAATCAATATGTTTAGCAGCAGTAGGATTACTTAAAGCTACAGCTGCTGAGTCAGGTTTAGGAAAAGTATACAAAAACTTAAAAGATTGAGGAACTTTATGCATTCTATCTGACCTTTTCTTAGGGGCATCAGGCTGACTATCAGGAAAATTGTAGGCTGTGACACACACTCCAGAGCTGACAAAACTGGGCTAATGGGAGAAGGTTCTGGAAATTCTTTCTGTAACAGCTGATAGTATTTTCTGAGGAACTGAGAGACTTCAGTGTTCTCCTACTGAAAACATACTGGTATATTCTGGAAATTGTCTCAGAGGAAGAGAATCCCCCCTCCCCACACAGGGAGTAGCAGAAACTAAGCTGTCATCTGAGACAGAATCAGAAAACCCTGCATCTATCCCTTTATCTTCCTGTCCTGATTTAGAATATTCAGTTTCTTCAGTAAAAGGGGTTTTCTTTTTTCGTTTACCAAAAAAAAAATTACAAGAAGGATCAATAGCCTAAATTACACCCTGAGCCAGATCCAATAAACTACTCCTGTCTAAGGGCAGTTTGAGAAGTAGAAGATATGTGCTTAGTTTTCTGTTTCTTTTTCACAGGAAGAATGGGGCTGGTATTATTATTAATAGCTGCAGTAGCTTCCCCATGGATGGGCACAACATTTTGGCTAAACTTGGAAGCCTTCCCTGTTCTCTCGCCTAGGACTGACAAGTGTGGATCTCCCTTGCCCACTGAGGAGATCTCAACAGCAGCAGCAGACATGGCTAACCCCCATCAATAGAGGCTGTAGGTGCTACACCAGAGGGATCTGGAGTAAAAGATGAGTGGTCTGAGGAATAAGCTATGGCTACAGCAGAGACAACCCGCCTGCAGCTAATGCAAATTGCTAACCTGCTGTGGTGGCAAAGGCTGTTTGATTAACTTTTTCTTTTGTGGATAGGAGGAGGACTGGGCCATGGGATTGGTAGCTTCTTCCATGGTCAAGCCAAAAATAGTGCCGCTTTCCCAAGGAAAGCAACCAAGTAATAGTAAATTTTTAAAGTTCTTAAAAGTCACTTTCACACAAAAATGCAGTAAAAAGCACCATAAACCATAGTCTGCATCAAAACTTAAACATAATTTCTCCACAGAAAAATATAAAAAAGAAGTGAAAAAAAAAAAAAAGAAAAAATAGAACTACTGCATAAAGTTTAAGGAATGGAGACCATGGTAGACAATGTAAATCACATTATTAAGGTCTGTAGTTTGGGAATGACAACCCAGTGCCAGATGTGTGCTGTTTTCCTAAAGGCAGCTCTACGTGAAGTGGAAAACAAAGTTAAAGACTATGAACAGAAGTTGTCAACTCGCATCTGCTTTAGGAACACTATACACTTAAGCAGACGAAAGACAAATTAACCAGACCTGTGAAACAGAAAAACTGACAGGAGAAAAGTGTGCTCCCATTTTAAAAATACAGTTGTCTCATGACAGTCCTTTAAAACACAAACTCCTAGCTTAAAAATAACTTTCCTAAACAGGAAAATACAATAAAGTAACTTTTTTTTATTTGGAAGTTTTTTCTGCTCAACAATGGAACAGCACAAGCTGTCTGTTGATCCTCAAAAGTCCATAGAGGGGCACTCTTGTCAACATCAGGCGAGCTCTAAAGTGTCTGGCAACCACACCCGTCATTCTAGTCACCTCGGGTAAAGTTGACTGACAGACTGGGTGTGTGGAATGTGCCTTGAAATTTTGGAAGCTGGCCAGCTGTTAAATCTTTGGCAGTATATAGCCCATACAGCTAAGACTAATGCAACAGTGATTAATATCTAGAGAGATGCCAGGCAGCATAAGTTGGCACTGAATGTACAATACAGAAGGAGCAAGAAAAAAATGCATCTGTTGCATAAAGTTTAAGGAATGGAGACCATAACAGAAGATGCATGTTAAATTAAGGACTTCTATGTTAAAGTAGTTATTAGACATTAGACAGGCTAGAGGGTAAAATAGGCCTAGAAATTGTGTTTCATTTATGCATAAAAGGCAGTTAAGCAGAAAGAAAGAATAACCTTGCTGGTCAAGCATGAGGAACAGTTTGTTAGAAAGGAAAGATGAGCATAAAGTGTGCAGAAATACAGAATGTTCTTTTCTCAAGGGAAAGACACAATCTTGCCAGCTACAGAATGTTCCTTAATGGAATGTTAGACAAAGACCAAGCCTGGGAACCAAGGCTAACAGGGCATGTAAAGCATTACAGGGTTTTGGTATTATTAAAATATACTTCAGATACAGTTAGGGAAGTCAGTCAATTAGTTCGTTTGTCGACCTGTCATTACAGAGAAGTTTAAACTACAATACAGGCACTCGAGCCTGAGTACAGAAGACAGGTTAAATAAAGACTATTTTAGTTTACGTTGTTCAGGACAATCAAATGATATGCAGTAACTTTGGATATTGTTTATTAGCACTGTTAATGAAGACAGTATTCAGATATTTTGAACATCTAATAAAACCATATTAAATGAACTACAGTGTTTGGAGAATTCATTCTGAAAAGTACACAGGACTTGGTCCACAAAGGAGAGACTGGCACCTGTTCACCATGTTTGGGTAATTAACAGATAAAGACTTTCGCTTCCGTCTCACTTCAGTTGTTTCTAGTTAATTCCAGTACAGTACAGTCTTATCAATTCTTTCAATGTAAATTCACAATACTAATGCCTGTAGTTTGGGAATGACAGCCCAATGTCAGATGTGTGCTGTTGTTTTCCTAAAGGAAGATCTGCAAGAAATGAGGAACAAAGTTAAAGACTATAAGCAGAGGTGTCATCTTTTATTTGCTTTAGCAAAATAATACTTTTAAGTAAAAGAAAGATGAATTAACCAAACCTGTGTAACAGAACTTGGCAAGGAGGTGAAAGTTACAGATTTCTCATCTATATGAGGCATGGCAGAAGGCCACAAAAGGAAAAGACAGTAGTGTGAAGTAGTTTGAAAAGGTCATGAGTTAAAAACAAAAAAAACAAACGGAACTTGAGTTACAGGCATCACAATTACACATATCAAGTTGGGAAAGCACGATTCTGGTGATGATGTATTTTTACAGCTATTCAGATGGAGAAGTTTTTAGTTTTTTTTTGTCTCATGGCAGAGCCATTCTTGGTATTAAAAAAATCTGAACAAGTGCATGCAGATGTCCAGAAGGATTTGAAATTATTTCCACACACCAAGATTGCCAAGACACACACTACAATGTGTCTGAAACACATTGGACTGGGTAAAGGACGTTTGGCAATGTTTGAGATATTGCCTATTGTGTCAGAAAAGGACAACCAGAAGAATACTTCCTGGAAGACTAGTAAGTCATTGTTGCATACATAACTGTGAAAAGTAAGTGAAGATTCTGAAAAAGAATACCTGTAAAAGAATGGACTAAACTGAATTGACTAAAATGTTATAACTGCTAGCCTGGCTCAAAGGGATGAGCCCTGACTGTGGCTCAGGTGGCCCATGTACTACTAGCAGCCCTGGCACTGAGATAGCCAAGTAGGTGGGGGAATAGTGAAGGGATGTGACCCACTCACCTCCCTGGAGAAGGCTTGGATACAGATGTGTAAACATCAGAATGGTAGTGCAATCTCTATGGTACAGAAAGCACCACCTGTGTGCAATCCGGTACTACACAAGACAGATTCAAGGCTTGAGCTCCTCTCTCTCCCATAATCCTCTTCTGCACTCTAACCCTCAAATCAATTTTGCTGCAGAAACCCTGGAGAATATATATACCTGAAACTTTAAACAAGGAAAACATAGGCATTTGAGCTCAAGACTCCAGCTTACTCAGTTCCCCCGCAGAGCACAAATGGGGAAAGGTGGGCAGAAAGCGAGGAATAATGAAATTGGATAACACAGATGCCAAGTTATGGTAAGTACATAACTGTTGATCTGATGTTATCCATTTCATTATTCCTCACGACTGGATCAGAATCTCCAGCTACAACAGAATCCTGAGCAGTCCTATGGAAGGATGTCCCTGAACACCGTGGAATCAAAGGATGCTCTGTTTCTGGAGACAATATCCAACTTGTAATGAGAAATGAATGTTTGAGGGGTGGACCAAGTGGCCACAGCACAAATGTCATCTATAGACACCCTCGTGGAGAAGGCTGATGAGGTAGCAGCTGACCTGAAAGAGTGAGCCCTAGGTGGACAAAGTAACTTCAAGCTCTTGAGAGAATAAACTTTGGAAATACAGTTTGAAATCCATTTGGAAATTGGTAACTTAGACACTGCCTATTCACATCTGTTCAGAGAGAAGGCTACAAACAATTGACCAGATTTCCTGAAAGGTTTAGTCCTGTGCAAGTAAAACCTTAACTGTCTATGTACATCTAGTATACGGAGAAGATATTTTCCTTTGTTGGAATAGTTTAGAAAAAAGACAGGTAACTGAACAGACTTGGTTGATATTTTCAGTTGCTACATTGGGTATGAAGGAAGGATTAGTTCTCAAGGCCACCCTGTCTTGTGAAAAATGATATATGATGGCTTGGATGACAAAGACTGTAATTCTGACACCCTCTTAGCCAAACTTATGGCCACAAGAAAGACCGTCTTCCAGAACAGGAATTTAATATCACAGGAATGGGCTAGCTTGAATGGGCTTTGAGTGAGAGACTGCAACATTATTGTCAAATCCCAAAGGGGAGAAGGATCTTTGACAGGGGGCCTGAGGAGAAAAACACCTTTCATGAAGGCCTTGCATAGTCATGAGGAAAAGGTAGGTTCCCTACTAACATAAAAATTGGAAATGCCCACCAACTGCAGCTTTATGGTAGATAAACTGGCACCTTCTTGATAAAGGGATAATAAAAACAGAAGAATATTTGAAACTGGAGCAGAGAAAGGGCCGAGATTTCTTCCAGCAGCCCAAAAGGAAAACTGTTTCCACTTACTATTGTAGAGTTTTTGAGTGGACAGTTTCTGAGATGCCAGAATAATTTTCTTAGCAAGGAAGGTCAGTCTGGACTCTAGGAGGTGGAGAAACCATGCGGTTAGATGAAGGGATCATAGGTTCAGTGTTTGCAGTTCTGAGGGATGAGAGATGAGATCTGGTGTGGGATCTAGTATCTGTGGGGGATACTTCAGATGAGACTGTAGGAAGGGAAACCACACCTGACGAGGCCAGAAAGGGGCAATGAGAATCGACACTTCAGTCTGTGGGCTTTCTGCATTACACTGGGGATCAACGGGATCAGTGGATATGCATAAAGAAGACCAGGAGGCCAATCGTGGACTACAGTGTCCCTAGGGTATTGCTCCTCTGGGGGGGATCAGAGGAAAAGTACCTGCTGCATCTGTTGTTCAATGGGGGTGTGAAGAGGTCACAGCAAGGTCGGCCCCAATGGCTGAATATCTGTGATGCCACTGATGGGTTGAGGGACCACTCGTGTGGGCTCAAGATGGACTTGCTGAGTCTGCATGCCAACACTTTGGACTCCCCAGATATGTATGTTGCAAGAAGAAAGCGGCACTCTCATGGTCTCTCTGTCATGTCCCCCCCTGCTTGTTGTCTGTATGAATTGCAATTGTCCCCACAAGAAGGCAAACCTGAAAGGCTTGCAACATCAGGACTGCACTCATCTCTAGAACATTTATGTGCAACTTGATCTCTGCATGGGAGCACGTGCCTTGAACTGTTCTAGCCTGAAAATGCTCCCCCCACCCTAGCAGGGAAGTGTCCGTGGTCACTATGGCCATGTGAGGGGGAAAGAGAAAAAGGTCTGTCTTGGAAGAGATCCTCTGAAAGAAGCCACCACTGAAGATGTGTCCTGCAAATGAGTCTCAGTTGTATCAGCATAGACATGAGATGATAGAGAATGGACCACTGGACTGCTAGCATCCACTGGAGTACTAGCAAGTAATATCTTGCCAGCAGTACAAGGAGGATAGCTGCTGACATGGACCACAGAACCTTGTAGAATGAGATGTGCCTGCAGCAACACGACCTCTAGAATGGCCTTGACCTGGTGCCTGAGCAACTCCACTCTCTGAGGGGGCAAAGCTGCTATTTCTGTCACTGTGTTGAACTGGGTTCCTATAAATTCCAGACTTTGCATGGGGTCAGTTTTGACTTTACCACATTGACCATAATGCCTAACTTGTTGAAGGTCCCCAAAAGGTACTGCATCATTAACCTCAGTCAATGCCTTGTGGGAGCCATGAGAAGCCAATAGTCTAGGTACGTAAAGACCCAGAATCCCTGCAGTCTCAAGTGAGCTGCGACCACTGCCAAGCATTTGGTGAACACCTGGGGGGCTGTGGTGAGTCCAAAGGGCAGGGCTCCGATTTGAAAATGGCTGCCAGCTTGAAGCACAGATGCCTCCTGGAGTGCCTGTCTATCTTGATGTGATAGTAGATGTCCTGGAGGTCCATGGAGCACATCCACTTGTCATTGTGCAAAAGCAGCAGGATGGACTGAACAGTGACCATCCAGAATTCGACTTCTTGACAAACAGATTCAGCTTGTTGAGGTCCAAAATTGGATGCAGGTCCCCAGTCTTTTGTGGCACCAAAAAGAAGCGAGAATAAGTTCCAGACCCTCTTTGTTCTGTTGGGGTCTCCTGGATGGCTCTTTTTTCTAGGAGTTTTAGAACTTCTCTTTGGGCTAATTCTCTCTGACAGAGTGGCGCATTGGGGAGAACCCTCTTGGGACTTGGAGGTGGTTGGATAAATGGAAAGTAATAGCACATGGATATATTGAGCACTCACTGAGTGATCATTATGGCTGTCCAGTCATTTGGGTGCAATGAGAACTGACCCCCGACTGCCTCCAGGTAAGGACAGGCAACATCTCAGGGGCACTGAAAGGGCTTCTCAGAGAAAGTTCTCTGAAGCCCTGGTTCTGTGGATCCTCTCTGCCTCTAGGATGGCATCTACCATTGAACCATCTTCCCCTGCCTCTGGAAGAGGTATCCTCAGGAGCATCCTGGAATGAACTCGTCAACTTCTGGAACCAAAGCTTCTTACCTTCCCAATGGTTCTTGGATAAAGACTTCTGGGGGTAGAGAATTTGATCCCTACCACTGACAGTAACTTCCCTTCCTGCTCATTGTGGAATAAAGTCTTCTTGACTGATGGTCCAAACAGTGAGGAGCCATCAAAGGGGGCATTTGTGAAAGACACCTTGAAGGGTTCCACAAACCCGCACAACCGCATCCACGCATGATGCCTCAGGGCAATGCCTGCCCAGCCACTTGAGATGTATTCTAAGCAGCATTGCAGCTTAACCTCATCGAGGACTTGTCAAGAGAAAATAGAGTGGTCTGCTGGGGCAAGACCTTTTAGAGGTCCTCTGCAGACATCAAGTCTGACAGAGATTTGGTTAGTTAAGCAACCAGATTTTTTTGGAGGCAAGTAAAGTGTGCCAAACAGTTAAGAATTCACAGGCCAAACATGGCAGATGCATAGATGCGCTTCCTCTGCCTATCACCCAAGACTCCCTTATTTGGGGGATAGATAGTAGACCTATGTTCCCCTAGCTCCTTTCTGGTGGCTGCAGAAACCACAATGGCAGCAACTGGAATGACTTTACTCCAATGCATCATATCGGAAGGGGGACTCAATAACTTGTCAGCCTTCATGGGGACCAGTTCCACTGTGTCAGCTTCCTTTCATGCCCTGTGCGAAATAAGGCCAATGAGCTCATCCGCAGGGGAGGGGGCACCCAGGAAGTAGATGGGCTCATCCCGAAAGCCTTCAGAAACAAAGATTCCTCCAAAGATGGGGATTGAGAAGACCATTCAAATTTATGTTTTAACAGTTTCAGAATGTCTCCAAAGGAGATGTCATCAGGCAGAGACCTGGGGGAACCCATCCCTCTCATCAAAATCTGTGTCCTCTGTTAGGGACTCCATGGGAGAGTCCAAGTGCCTCTTATTTCACTTTCTTTTCTGTGACACCTCCTCCGTGTGGGGATCAGGAGAGGACTCGGAAGAGAGGTCAATCCCCTTGGGGTTAGATAATGCCTGAAGGCTACCTCAGGATGACTGACCCTGGACAGACTGGATGGGTTCAGGGTTTAGAATAATGATGGGCTGGGATGTACCTGGTAGAGGGGAAGATGCTGCTCCAGACCTGGAGAAAGTCCACTCTACCACCTGAAAGGCTGACGGACTCAAAAGAAATTCCCTCCCCATCCCCAGGAGCCGAAACCACCTGGAATAAAGGAGCGGAGCTAACCCTGGGTCCCAGCCCTCCAGACAGCACCAGCTCCCAAGGGAAGGGACCAATCCAACAAGCCAGGACCTGATCCCCTTCCCCAGAGACCCAGTAGTGCCGACTTCTTGGAGCAGAGACCCCCACTCTGATCCAAAGGTAACAGAAACCAGCTGGTCAGTAACCTTGATTGAGTCTGAAAGCATGCATTCCCAGACCCAGCAACACTTCCCTCAGGTGAACCAGGTCTTGGAGTTTTGAAACAAGAAGAGAAGAGGGCAATCTTGGGTCAGGGAATCTCACCAAGTCACCAAGCCCAAGCAGGCTGGAGATGCCAAGAGACCCCTCTCTATCTGGGCCCTGAGGAAGCTCCTTATCATCCTGTCCATATCTGTAAGCCAAATGCTTCTAGATGAAGCTGAAGAATGGATAGATTTAGCCAGGGAAGCAAGCCGGGAACCCAGAGCAGACCTATGATGCTCCCAATCTGAAGATCGGCTCCGATGCGTAGGAGCAGAGTGCTTTGGATCTCTGGTGGATACTGAAGGAGAGTCCTATTTGGATCTGAAGGAGCAGACAGATCAGAGGGGGGCCCTAACTGCAGCCTGATCCAATGGTTTCAGCTCTGAAGAGTCCTTGGAAACTACCAACAGATCCTGATATACCAAATCCGAGATGGCCAAAGGCAGTTTCGGATGTGGAGATCTCTGATCTGAAAAGCCTAGGCTTTTTCTGACACAAAGAAGAAATGATGGGTGATATAATGGTCTTTCCTTTTGGAATCCTTAGGGCCTCATGACAGGGACTCAGCGACAAAAGGACCCCCTTGAGCCATGCCTCTCAACAGCAACTTATTACGGCAGTTCACCAGCACTCAAAGGTTGAATGCTGCATGAAGAGTGCCCAGCTTCAAGGTGGTCAGCACCCAAACAATAGCCACACTTCTTTTGGGCATCAGAATTTGGCATCTTATGCCCACAAGAAGACAACCTTTAAAAACAGTAGGTTTGTCTTTCTTAAACATATCTAACAGTCAAAAGGAATGAACACACACACATATATATATATATATATATATATATATATATATATATATACATAAAATATTCAAAAGCACATAGATAATAGATGAAAAAACTCTTTCCAGACTAGCTATCTACCAACAAAAAAGAAATAGTACAGCCACTTTAAAAAATAAAACGAAGGAAAAAAGAAGGAAATTATAACAAAGCCCTAATGCCTGAGACCAGCTAGAAAAAGGGAGGGGAGGATTGAGAAGAAAACTATTTAAGTCTGACAAATAAAGAACTCGCTTATCTGAGAACTTGCAAAAATGAGAAAAACAGCTCTGAGCCAGGAATCACGTCCATGCACAAACGTGGCAAATGAGATCTGAGGGTTAGAGTGCAGAAGGGGATTATAGGAGTGGGAGGAGCTTGAGCCTTGAATCAATATCTTTTGTAGTTCTGTATCAGATCTGACGTCAGATCAGAGACCCAGTCGTGAAGAATAATGAAATGGATAACATCAGATGCTAGTGTTTCATTTTACTGTATGCTGAGTAACTATCCAATTACATTGTGATTCCATGTCATCCAGACTCATAGGTTCATAGGTTCATACTAGGCTATCTGCCCGAGGGCATTTACAAGCAGCCTATCCGTTTGTTGTTCACATACCTTTAGTATGGGGAACTATACCCATTATTTTGCTTTTGCTGTGCCTCTGTCGAGCAGTGACACTGAGGTATCCCCCCTGGGGTATTCCGATCTCCCATCCATTGGTTTCTCTTCTGAACTGAAGGCCAAGCCAGCTCTCTGCCTCATGGATTTTGTTCCACAGCATCCACAGCATAGGGTGATGAATGATCTATCCCTCCACACGTCCCTATTAATATATTTCAGAAGGTTTCAGTCTCTGGCCCTTGTGGGCTCTGATGGATCTAGATTTTTTATTCATCAATATTCATCAAATATGTGTCAAATATGTGTTTGAAAGGAGGCCTTTAAGACCAAGCAAAGCGGTGGGCGCTAGCGACTGATTAGGCTTCAGTCGGGCAGCATCGGACAGATTTTGAGACTTTTGTTTATTTCTTTTTTTTTTTGGTTTGGAACTTTTGTGGCCTCTCCAGCTGTCAGAAGGTCAGATAGATCATGACACATTGGGGGGGGCATTGTACTCAATCATTGATCTGATGAGGATGAGATGAGACTTGATCTAGATGAGATGATCTATGATGATGATAAGGTGGGCAATAAGGTGGCAATCCTAACTACTTCTAACTAACTACTTTAGCTATATGGGTGTCTACAGACAGACTACCCCTGTCCCTGGTCCCCACTCTTCTTTGCTTCTTTTCTTGCTGGATTGCCACCAGCATTTGCTGTTTTAGCTAGGGTGTTTTTTGTTTTTTTTTTTTTATTTTTTTTTGGCATTTGGCTTTAGGCCGTGGCTCTGGCACTGGCACCAGTTATCCTGTTCTGATGTGTCAGATGTGTTGATGTGTTGTGTTTGCAGTTTGCATTTTTTTGCAGTCATCTGCAAACACAACCCTTGTACTTTCCTGTGTTTGCTTTTGCTTAGATGCCAAAGTAGTGGGAAAAGAGTGGAGCCAGGACTGACTGCTGTGGGGACATTGCACTTGATGACAGCTTTTGATCTGACCAGCAGCGCCAGCAGCCTGTCCCCGTTGGGTTCCACTGTCCAGCCAGCCAGTTTGCAACCTTATGATGTATGTGACATTTGATTTCCTAGGATTTTCAAATGATGATACCGAAATTGTTATTGTAGTCGGCCGCTTGCCAGTCCGGGCTACAACTATGGTTTTGGTTTCCTACTGTTTGAAATTTGACAAAGTTTAAAAAGTCAAAATCCAAAAAAGGAAGCCAAACTGGGTGACATCCAATTGACAGGAAAAAATCTGTGATCCAAAAGTATAATGTTCCTATGTCTCTTATTATAGCATCCCATCTATCCCCCTTCAGGGCGGGCAGATAAGCAGGGTCGGTGGGCCCAGTGGGCCTCGGGGTAATGCACCGCTTTTGAGTGGTACCAGAAGAGTGCGTATGCAGTAGTGCACTCTTGAGGCCATTCAGATCTTGATTAAACACAAGTCCTGGCTGGTTGGATTCCATGATTAGTCACCGGAAAGACACCATCACCATCGAGGACACCATCAGCTGTGTTTTTGCTGGGTTTTTTTTGTTTGGGGGAGAGTTTTCACTTGGGCTTCTGAGATGTTTGGGGGCTGCACTCGGAGAAGTCTTCTTGATAATGTATTAGAAGGGGGGAGAAACAGTTCTGTAGTGGGTTTGAACATCTTCTATAGTCTGCAGCAGATTTTATTACCCTGTAATCATAATGCAGCACAGTGACTTGGTCAGACAATACATCAGAAAAATAAACTCAATTATATTTAAGTGGAAGATAACAAAAGTTAAGATGGAATGGGCTGAGATTGTTAGTAAGGTTTGCTTGGCAAACAGTGTAATAAAACAAATGCAAACTTTCCACTTGCCAATATAATTTTTTTTAAGTAGCAGGTTTTCTTGCCTCCTTTAGTACCAGCTGCCCAGCCTCTGGAAATTTCTGACTAAAAGGAATTAGAATTGAATCATCCAGGCATTTAGTTGATGTTTGAGAATGGGGTGTAGTAATCTCTATAACCTTGTGTGAATAGATCTGGTCTGTAAGGAAGTCTGTGGTAACTGCCTTTGGACAATTACTTAAGAAGGGCGAACCAATGTAACCTGGACCAAAGGGAATCACCACAATAATTTCTGAGGAGTCCTTCTGAATCTTCAGAATTTCCCTGGATACCAGTGGAAATGTATACAGGAACATTCCCCTCCACAAAAATGAAAATGAATCTGTTTTCCAGGCTTGCTTGCATGGACCCCTGGAGCAGAATTTGGTCAGATGTCTGTTTTGAAAGGAAGCAAACAGACTTGGAGTTCCACAACTGGATCAATTCCTGGAAGACCTCCTTATTTAATTTCCACACGAGAGTCTGTCCTGGTCCTGCTCTGCTTGTCTGCCACTATGTATTTCTCTGATAGAATGCAAAATGCCTAGAGTGTTAAGGAGTGCTAAAGAGGCACTTTGCAAGCCATCATAGCCAGCCTGCACAGAGTGCACAACCTGGTACCCCTGGTTTATGTACCACATCACTTTGGTGTTGTCTGCAATTACCTGAAGAGGTCCCAGGAACCATAGATGAAGGGATTTTAAGGCATGGATCACAGTCCACATCTCTTTAACACTGGTGTACTTTGGTCTGTCTAAGGAACTCCACAAGTATTGCACCTTTACCCCCATTGAAACTGCTCCCCAGGTGAAATCCAAGATGTCTGTAGTTACAGATTGATTTAGAGGCAGAGAAGAAAAGGGGAGATCTGCATTTGCTTGTATTTGCAGTCTTCACCGGTGCAGTTCCTCAGTTCCTTTTTAACACAGACCAAGATTGTAATCTGAACTTCTAGATGATGCAAATGCTGGGTCCTGGTGTTTTTGAGAAACTATTATATCTTTTTCATAAGCAACCTGACAACAGAAATTATGAGAATCACAGAGATCATTAACTTCACACTCCTAAGATACAATCTAGCTAAAGTCTGAGGCTGATTTGAGAAGCTTAGAAAGGTTTCCAGATAAAAATCCACCTTTTCCAGTACTCAAAAGGTCTTTTCAGCAAAGTGATTATGAGACAGCCTACAAAGATAATCCTGTGTGATGGGGTCAAGGAGAAATTCAGATTTATGTGGAACCCCAGATTGGTCAGAAGAGAAAAAAACATCACTGTAATGACTCAACATCTGGGAAAAGACTATGCAAAGATGAGCAAGTTATCTAAATAAGGAAATGTGTGAATGTCATTCATTTGCAATGACCAATGATTGGAGCTACACACCTTGTACAAACACTTTGAAGCTCTTGATAGCCCAAAGTAAAATACAGAGAACTGATGGTGAACCACAGACACAGAAACCTGAGAAACGTCTTATAGATTTTGGCTATGGGGATGTGATAGCATGCATCTTTTCAATCTAATGTTACCATAAAGCTTCCCTGGGGAGTGGGATAACAAATTCTGAAGGGCCAACAGCTTTAATTCTGGAAATTTCACATACACATTTAGAAAGGAAAGATCTAGAACTGGTCTCCAAGATGGCCATGTCTTTGGTTCAAGAAACATTCTGGAATAGGGTTATTTAACTCCTGGGCTAAGCAAATGCTGAAGATCATCTGGAAAAAAAAAATGTTTGGTTTATAGGGTGGGGAGAACTCCTTTGAAAGAGATGTTTGCATTCAGTGCAGACTTTTTCCCTACTGCCCTTCTTTTAGTACCCAATAGAAACAATGTGTTGACAAAGAGGACTGTACACAGGCACATTCTATGACAGACATTGAGACATAGAGCAGGAGGGGTGTTTGTAGGTGAAATAATGCTGGTATAGTTATTCTGGAATAGGTGACTGATCATTTTAAGGAAAAGATCCTCATTTCTTCTTGTTCCCCTTTTGTCTTCTATTTTTGGTTCCCTGTTTAGCTTGAGAAGGTGGAGATTATTTGTCTTGCTCCTTAGATGGGAAACAGGATAGGAGAGAGTTGTAAGAGGGGCATGAAACATCTTTGAAACTACCTATATTAATTTCTCACTTTCACCAAATTGATTGAAGACCTAAAAAGTAGATTGACCAAATAAAACTTTTTTATCTAAAGTTGAATGTAAAATTTCAGACATTACTTTGTCAGGGGCATATCTCCTCAATACTGTAGCAGTAACAGTGGTCCCAGACACAGTATCAGCATCATTATATACACTCTAAGGTATATTTGATACTTGAGAAATACTGGAAACAATGGAAGTCAGACAGGCAATATCTTCAAGGGGAAATGTGGTAAATAATGAAAAAAAACTGTCCTTATGAAAAGCACAAAATTCCACGAGTGTGATAAAGAATTCTCTATGCCAAAGTAGAAGAAAATATTCTCTTATTAACTCTATCCATTGTCCATAGGGGAAGAATCGGGGGACATTAAAATACAGTTTCTAACTGATGAAGATGGGGAAATGGCCAAAGGGTTACATCTGATGTGGAAAACATGAAAGTTATGTACTTACTATGACAGGTCCATGTTGTCTTGCTTTTCATCCACTTCAACTGTGGGCTGTCGGACCTGATGTAGACGAACAATGTTTTTTTCCTTAGTATTTATTTGTTTATTTTACATTTGTTGACTGGGTTTGTCCGACTGAGCTAAATAGCCCTTTTCCAGCGGAGGCCCAGGGAGAAAAGAGCCACATGTTCTACAGATTATCATTTACAAAAAAAAGTAAACAATCAACAACTGGTTTACAGAAAATATTCAAAGCAACATATACATGAAAAACAAGGATTTACTACAGCAAACTAATCATTATGTCTGTCAGATTTAGAATCCTACATCATTCAGAAGGACTAACAATAGATTTGTCACCAGATGTAAAATCTTACATTATGCAGATAAGAATGTATGTAATGTGCCTAGGATAGAGAAGTTAATGTGAGACAAGGTCTAGAGAGTTAGAGAAAGTTACATAAGCTGGGAGAAGATAGAGGTGTACAGTTAGGGTTGATAAGCTGTTTAAGGTGGGTGGGTACAGAGGCAGGTCCATTGGCTTAACAGGTATTCTTTAGTGGCTAGCTTGAATTGACTAAGTAGCTTAAGTGACCTGAACTCTAGTGGGAGTTTGTTCCAGGCCTTGGAAGAATTATAGCTATAGAGAATGCATCCTTTCTTAGTTTTAGGTTTATGGATTTGTAGCAGATCTAGGTTAGAGCTCTGGAGGGATTTAGCAGGTGAATAGTGGAAGATGACAGATGATAGGGTATGACAGTAAGAAGGCTGATAAAGGATAGAGTGGATAATCTGGAGTTGAGGGAGAAGAAGCTGGTGAGGTAGTTCTAGCCAGTTAAGGTGCTGGAGTGAAAGACAGTATTGCATCTAGAAAGTTTGATGGGCTGCAAATCTGGCTATCTTGTTGTAGGTAGATTCAAGTTTGGCAAGGAGTGTGGGAGTTGAGGCAAGTATGAATTTGAAAGCCATATAATAGACTGGGTAGGAGGTAGGCATAAGAGAGAATTACTTTAGCTTCACTGGTGAGAAACTTTCTGTTATGATAGAGGAGCCCTAGTCTGATGAGTTTTCTTGATACAGTTGTTAATGTGTAGACAGAACGTCAATGATGACTCCAAGAAGTTTAGTGCTAGTTTCCACCTTGACGTGCATTATTGAGGGACAGAATTGTGAAAGTGGATTTAATGTGGTTGTAGTTTTTAGGGAAAAAAGCAGTAGCTTAGTTTTTTGGGGTTAAGGATAAGCTGGTTATCAAACAGTCAGTTTTCTACTGAGTTAAAGGAAGTCTGCATTGTAGAGATGAGTTGAGAGAGACAGTCAGCAATAGTGATGACAGTAGAGTCATCAGCGTATTGGACCAGTGATGACCGAGGACAGGAAGAATAAAGATTAGTGAAGATGTTAAAAAATAGTGGACCAAGGATGGAACCCTGAGGGACACCCATTTTAACTGGGAGAGGAGGGGAAAGATCAGATTATCACTTCATTGCTTGAAATCTGTCAGTGAGGTAGCTAGAAAACCATGCAATAGCAGCAGGGAAGAAATTAGTTTGTGCAGAAGGAGAGGGTGAGAGACGGTGTCAAAAGCTTTAGAGAGAACTAATAGGCAGGAGACAAGTTTGTTATCTCTGGCAAGGGATATGATATTAAGGCATGATAGTAGGGCAGTAGTAGTACTATGCTTTGGTCTAAAGCCATGTTGAGTAGGTGTGAGCAGATTTTCAGAGAGTAGGTAGTGCATAACTTGTTTATGTATGCCTTTTTCTAGAACTTTAGAGAGAGGATGGCAATTGGTCTACAATTAGTGATGTCCGAGGAGTTACCTCCTTTATGTATTGGTAGAGTGAAGAATTGTTTCCATATGGAAGGGACTTTGGATTCTGAAACACATAACTTTACTGTACTGAATTACAGTAAAGCTGATGATTGACTCAGAGAAGGTTCTTCTGCCTCATAAAGACATCCCTTTCCCCAGCTACGTTGGACAGCATTCCCTGATGTGCCTTTCTGATCCAAAAGAGATTGTTCTCCTATGTCTGGTTCGTAGACTGGAACAGCCAAAGAGGATGCAACTGACCCCTGGTTTGTGGTGGCAAAAAGGACTACACCAGTGGAAGCCAAAGAGCTAAGTGAGACATTTCAGAAATAACTAATGGCCACTGCAGAGTCAGTCACCACTGGCTGAGGTGCTGATTGAGCCTACAGAATGGCAATGACTCAGGCTTTTACCAGGGTAAGTATCCATGCCGTGATTGAGCATGCAGTAAATTTCACTGGAATGAGTTGGTCAGTAAGTTGTAAATTAGTGTTCACAAGCAGCACACTAAATTCCTGTCAGAAAGCTGCTGGCACAAAAATTCAGTTGACAGAAAAAATGGCAGGTTAAGTTGTCACTGTGAACAAGAGCACTAACATCTGCTGTAGTATTCCCTGCCCCAAAAAATACTTCCCGACACTTGTAATGTTTAGTGAAGGTATGCACAGAAGACCAAGTAGCAGCTTCAAAGATGGAAATGGTGTCTAAACCCTAGAAGAAATCCCCAAAGTAGGCCACTGCCAGGGTAGAATGGGTCCAAACAGAGCCAGAAAGCTGTCTGCCATGAAAGAAATAAAGAAATTGCTTTCAAAATCCAGGATGATACAGTTTGCCTATAAACTGCCAAAATCAATGCACTGTCATGGAAAAAAAATGCTCAGATTTGTGTAAGGCCTTTGTCTTGTCTAACACCTTAGCTGTCTACAAAGATCTAAGTTATGTAGAACCTTCTCAGTACCACATTGTGGAGAAGGAAAAAAAAAAAGCACGTGATTAAGGAACATAAAATCATTGACCATCTTAGGCATAAAAGATTAGTATGCAGAGACACCCTGTCCCTATGAGAAAAATAAAAAAAATGGGAAAACCACTTTCAAGGCTTGGAGTTTAGAGATTCTCTTGGCAGAGGTAAGTGAAACCAATAAAACAGTCTTCCACGTGCAATGCTGCAAAGCAGTAGTAGGTTCAAAAGGAGCCTGACTCAGTTTCTCAAGAACAAAATTAAGGTCCCAAGGAGGTACAGGCTTTCTTGCAGCCTGATGTGGAGGACAGCTTTCAAGAATTTTTTAACCTCAAAACGAGAGGCCAACAGTGGATTCAAAGGCAGACAGGAAGAGACTACTGACAACTGAGTTTTGACAGAAGACTATGCCAAACCAGCATGTAGCAATTTTCATAAGTGAGTGAGACTCAAATGGACCCCCAATTGAAAAGGGATCCCGGTGAAGCTTAAGACACCAAACAACTCTCTTCCATTTGGACATATATGATTTTCTAGTATTCGATTTCCTAGCCTCCTGCAGAACCTTAATCATATCCTTAGAAAACTGACATTGAAAGGGGATTAAAATCCCATCACCAGAAGTGTCCACTGAAGTGTGTATAGTTGAGGGTGAAAGAAAGACCCCATGTCTTATGTGAGAAAATCTATTTGGTGAGGTAACTTGTGATTGCCCCTGGCCATATGAGAGAAGACAGGTAAACTGGTGCTGTCTGGGCCAAAAGGGAGTCACCGACAAGATTCTTGAGGAGTCCTGTACGACCCTGGGAAGAAGCGGAAGGGGAAGAAAAGCATAAAGGCATATTCCTTTCCAAGGAAATGACATGGCATCTACCCTCCAAGCCAGAGAACATGGGATTCTGGAACAAAAGTGAAGACACTGTTCAGAGGGTAGGCAAAAAGATCCACTCAAGGAATACCCCACCAATGAATTATGTCCAGAAACACCTCTCTGTGAAGCATCAATTCATGTGGTTGTGCCCTGGACCTGCTCAGTCTGCCACCAGGTTTTGTCCTGAAGGAATGTAAACTGTCTGTAGAGAAACCTGCAGTTGGATAGCTAGATCCCAGGCCTAAAAGGCTTGTCTGCAAAGAAGGTAAGACCTTGTGACCCCTACTTGTTGATGTATGACATGACCGTGATGTTTTCTGGTCCTCATGCCCTTTAAGGGTTTCTACAGAGAGTGGAAGGTCTGGAGAGCAAGGATAAGTATCTGCATCTCTCTGATGTTGATGTGATCCAGTTACTGATGAGGGGTCCACAAACCCTAAACTATCATACTGCTGTATGCAGCCCCTCCAGCCTTGATCTGAAACATCTGTAAACGGTTCATGAGACACAGCTGGAGGCTGAAAAAGGACATCTGGGTTGAGGCATATGTGCTGAATCCACCAATGAAGTTCGAGTTTGAGACAAAGGAGTAAGGGAACTGAAAACTCCAGAGGCTAGCAATGTTAAAGCCACACCGACCACAAAGTACCACTGAAACTTCCTCATATGAATCTTGGCAAAAGGGAGCATGGGGATGGTAGAGGCCATGAACCCCAGATCCTTAGATATTACCTGGCAGGCAAGATAAACAGAAATCAGTGACTGGAAATAGATTGTAAGAGTCAGCACCTTGGGATTAGGCAGAGAGATCAGCTTTGGAAGACTTTGGATCCTACAACCCAGAAAGATGCGATACTGAGAGGGGGCATGACAGACTTCTGGAGATTGATGGTGAAATCCAGACTATGCAGCACAGTCTGGTAAAGTGCAGGTTCTGCACAAGCCTGGAAGGAGAGGGAGCCCAAAGGAGAAGGTTGACCAGATAAGGAAATATCTGTACTCCTTCAAACCTGCAAAAAGCTATGACTGGAGCCAGGCACATGGTGAATGCCCTTGGGGCTGTGGGGAAAAAAAAGGCAGTGAACTGAAAGAGGAAGAAACAGAGAAATGTAATATTTTTTGAATAGAGGGTGAATGCGAATATGAAGGTAAGCCTCATTCAGATCTGGAGAAATTAAAAAGGCCTGAGTTAGCAAGAGGGTAAACTATGTCTAGACAGAAAGCATCTGGAGGTGGGAACACTGAGAAAAGCACTCAAAAAGGAAATGTCTAGAACAGGCCTCCAGGACCCATCTTTTCTGGGGAGCAGAAACATGATGGAATAAAACCCTGTACCTCTTTGGAACTCTGGAATGGGTTGAATGGTGCCTTGATCCAGTAAGAACTGCAGTATCCTTGAAAAATGTGGAATTTAATCTGAAGGGGATTGAAGAATGACTACAATGGGATGGGGAATGATTTCCAGACCATGGAGTAGCCTTGATGGATGACTGACAAACCGAAGTAATCTGTTGCCAAACAGGAAGTGACAAAAGGTCTGACAGACGAGGAAACCTGGATGAGGGAAAAGGATGACAATGTCAGATGAGACAGATCTGCCCTGAAAAGAGGGTTTTTATTGTCAAGGTGTTTGAGAAGGTTTGTCGGAAAAAAAGCATCTATATTACATAATCGAACTTTTGAAAGTTCGAACGTCATATGATTGACACCATATGATCAAACTTTCAAAAGTTCAAAATGTAATAAAAAAATAAACCAAAGAAAAAACTTACCTGAATGGTTTAAGCAGTGGGGCAAGCCCCCCTAAACCTCCCACGTGAGGGGTGCGCCACCCACACCCCCACTCTTTAAATATACCAACTCTGAGATCGCACTACAGTGCAGAAAAGGGAAATCTTCCCATTCCACACTGTATGGAGGATTTTTATTTATTTATTTATTTAACATTTGTTGACAGGGAAAGTCCGACTAGGTTCCACAGATCCTGTTTTCAGAGGAGGCCCGGGGAGAAATGCTCCAGAAGCATGTCTTTAGAATGTGGGAGGAAACCGGAGTACCCAGAGGAAACCCACGCAAACACAGGGAGAACATGCAAACTCCACACAGAAGGCACCCCAGCCAAGAATCGAACCAGAGAACCTCTTGCTGTGAGGCGACAGCATTAACCACTGCACCATTGCGCCACCCTCTCTGTTCTCCGATCTCGGATCTCCATTGAAATGTTCGAACTTTTAAAAGTTCAATCATATGGTGTCAACCATAAGATGTTCGACCTTTTAAGAGTTCGACAACGTGATATAGACCTGGAAAAAACACACCTAGCAACTTTCTTACCTTTGAAGAGCTGATCAGGCGATCTATGAACAAAAGCAGTTTTATCAGGATAATTCCACTGAAATTTACTAATGGAGAGAAAAATTTGCTTAAAATCCTTGATGACCTTATCTTGGTCCTGTAAGGTCTTAAATAAATCAGCCACTGGAGTACTTAAGAGATTCTGATTATCCAAAGGAGGATCAATATGTTTAGCCTTAATATCATCATGTAAAGCCTGAAGGTGAAGCCAAAAACAGCATCTCAAAAGAGAGCCTGAAGCAACAGATCTAGAGGATGCATCAGCAGCATCATGGCTACACTTGGAGGGACAAACTACCTGAAAAGTGGATTCCACACAAAAAACAGCAGTGGACTTGGCCTTAGAATCAGGCAGGTCAGAAAAGATTCTACCCCCCCCCCCAAACTGAGACAAAAGGGATAAAATATACATAGTCATATGAGTTTGATAGTTTATAGCATGAAATACCAGGCATCATAAATATAAACTTTCTTCCCCAGCCTCTTTACAACTTAACTTGCCTGAGGGAAGAAGGCAAAGGTCTGGAATGCTGATAAGCAGAGACAGAGACCACAGCTGGATCAGAAGAGGGACACAAAGAAACTATAAAAACAGTGAGGCTTCTTAGAGGGATGAGGTTGGGAATCAACAGCCAAGAAGGAGGCAACTGAAAAAGTATCCAGCAGAGCAGCCAAGATGGGGGAAAAGCAGTAGGCTTAGAGGAGTCTATCTTCAACAACGCATAATACCTTTTCTGGATGTCAGAAACTTAGGAGCAGTCAGTGTTAAAAAGCGCCATCATCTGAGCCACTGTATCCCCAAAGGACAATTCTTCTAAAGAGGAGTCAGTACATAAGGACTCCTCTTACTCAGAGTCATAAATGCAAAAGTGATTGCATTTTGAGGAGTAGGCCAAGGAATCTTCATCAGAGTCTGATTCGGCAGCAGAGGCATCAGGTTTTGTAGACCTTTTAGGGGTAGAAGACCAAGGAGTAGCAGGGACAGAAATCCTGTGGGATGGTCTCAAAACCATCAGGTCATTAAACAAGCCCCAAGTAAAACTCTGCCACTTCTTCTGTGGCTCTTTGGGAGTTGGGGCAATATTTCTTCTTAAGGGTTCCTTCATCTTTAACCAACCATAGTATATAGATTCAATCAGGGTACCTGGAACTTCCTTCCAAAGATCTGGGGATTGCCCCTAGACCCCTCAGATATGATCAGCTGTGGTTCCCTCTCCACATCTACTGCAGACATTTGCAAAGCCTCAGAGGATGTGCAAGAAGCCAGTTCTATGCTGTTTTCTGACACAGTTGTGGAGAAGGAACTGAAATTGGCACCAGGCGGCTCCAGGGGTATCATCCACCTCAAAAAAGATGTCTGGCAGAGACTGTACATCAGCAATATCAGACCTTGATGTCTTGGGCCTTTTCTTGTGCAGTACCGCTGGGTGGGTGGATTTGGTCATTGTAACCTCGGCCAACAACTTGAGACATTGGTTCTCAAGATAAAAGGAAAGTGAAGATAAAGATGACTGCAACAAGTCTTCAGCACAAACACCTGACAAACAGAACAATGATTGTGAAAACCACCTAGGCAAAACAAACACTTGGCATGATGATCCTTATGGGTAATCTGCATCCCACACTGACATTTCCCTTTCTTGGATGACATGAACTCTCAAAATACAATGTAAAAAAAGGAAACCCAGTGGGGTACTCATCTGAAAGAGGCTCGGGTAAACTCATCCATACATCACCTTTACGCCTTACTCTGACATGGGGAGCATATGTCTGACATATAATACTGGTAAAAGTTAAAGACTTTGGTATACTGGCCAGATGTACGGTTATCCTTGGCAGGAGACACCACAGGTTATGAATACTGCAACAGTGATATGGAAGGACATCATCCTTTACCTACATGACAATGGTTTCCCAAAAGCTAGGGACTAAAGCAGTTGAAATTAAACCCTCCTTGTTTACCAGGAAGATATGTGGATGAACCATGGACTTTCTTCCATGAAAAGACACAAAAATCAAGGGAATGGTTGAAGTAGGTAAAGCAGCCTTCTGCTTCCACACTACTGGAAAACACATCCACTGCAACATTTATCTTGTCCTGTTGAAAAATGCAGATTCTAGGAAGGACCGCATTTTCTCCTATGACACACAGATCAATTTCTGGTACATGCAACTTCCAGGAAATTAGACAATACAGTTGTGTAAGTAAACTTACAGTAATGGTAATTGTTTGAATAATCAATGTCACACTACAAAGGTATATGGGTTCTGTACTGCTTAGGATACAACCGCCAACTAGGTTCCAAAACTTCAGGGAACCTTCCATGTGCCCAAACCATCACCTTGAGCTGAGTTGACTAAAAAGGCAAATTTGGGCACAAAGCCCTTCAGAGCTTCCATGTCAACAGAGAGAGAGAGACAGGGAGAAAAAGCCTAGAGAGGACATTGCTAGGAAAACCAATAAAAAGAAATGGCTGCACCTTGGCATAAAACACACACACACAACAAGGGGGTGGATGGAGGGAGGGAATAGATACTGCAGCAGTAATCACTCGAACATTGACAGTCATGCCAAGTTTATTTACATAACTGTACTATGTTCAACATATTGATCACTGCTGCAGTAGCCTAAGTTATATAAGGTAGCTTATCACAGCTTAGATGATCTGGAAGGTGGAAAGACAAGGATCCTGGTGCTCATGGAGAATGATCCAAGCAAAGCCTGCCCTAGACCTGGGGAAGGAATGTAGCTCGTAATGCTTTGTAAAAGCATGTACAGAGGACCAAGTTGATGTTTCTACAGTCCAATAATTTCCAAAAAGCCATAGATGAAGCCAAGGCTTCTGTGGAATATGCCTTGACCCTGCCTGAAATCATTTTGTTGTAGGGGGAATATCAAAATAACAGCCTGAGACAACCACATGGAAATAGTTTGTTTTGACGCAAGTTGTCCCTTACCATCACAAGAAATTAACAATTTAGCAAAAGTTTCAAAAGATTTTGTTAGAACAACATAGTGTTAGAGTTGCCTGTGGATATCCAAGGCATGAAGGATCCTTTCTCCCTTATGTTGAGGTTCAGGGAAAAAACACAGGGAGATGGATAGTTTGGCTTAAAGTAAACTCATAAAACACTTTAGGCATAAATGAAGGATTAGTTCTCAAGAAAACCCTTTCTCTGTAGAAAATGAGATAAAGCTGACCCACAATTAAGAGCTTACAACTCAGATACTCTTCTTGTAGAGGTTAGAACAACCAGCAAAACTGTTTCCCATGTTAAGAACCTCAAGCCAGAAAGATGAGCTAGCTCAAATGTGTTAGCCTCTAACACAAAATTAAGATTCAAAGGAAGAGCCACCATTTTTCTTGGAGACCTATTATGTAATATCCATTTTCAAAAACATTTTGACATGGGAATACCTTGAAAGATGGATCCATGGGCAGACATGTTAAAATGGGGGACCAATAAATGACTGTGGAGTAAGAGAAAATAAAGAAAATTAAATCACAGATATTGTAAAACCAGCAAAACACTGGCCTTAAATGGGTGCTGGTTATGTTGCTGGCATTAACTAGAAAACCTTTTACATTTACAAATATATGATTTTCTAGTAGCAGTCTTTTTGCTTCCAAAAGTACTGGCTGCACTTCCTCAGTAAATAGGTGTCTAAAAGGTATTAAGATCCTATTGTTCAGGCAGTCAGTTTAAGTTGTTTGGAGTCAGGACGTACCAGAAAACCCTGTTCTTGTGTGAGTAGATCCAATCCATGAGGAAACTTGTAATAATTACTGTTGCCTGGGCCAGAAGGCAGTCAGCACCATGACATTCAGAAGTTCACTGGATATCACTGGAGAGGGTGGAAAAGCATATAGGAACATTCCTGTCAAAGAAGAAAAAAAAAAAAGATCTGTCTTTCAGGCCTGGAGCAGAAGCTTGCCAGTTGATTGTTCAGAGAGGAGGCAAAAAGGTCTACTTGAGGAACTTCCCACAGATAGATCAAATCTTGGAAGTCCATCCCCCAATTTAGTTTTCATTTGTGAAGGACTGCCTTTGTCCTGCTCAGCTTGTATGCCACACAATTTTTCTCTGACAGAATGTAGGAAGCCTTTAGAGTACGACTGAGCTGAAAAGCAATATACCATGCTAACATAGTCTATATAGGAGGTAAGAACCTGGTTTCCGCTTGCTTATGTACCACATTATTTTGGCATTGTCTGCAACAACTTGAAGGGGTCCAGGGGACCAAAGTGATTCAGAGATACGACTGCCTTGGTAAGGGCAAGCATCGCTTTTAAATTTATGTGTTCATCTTTATTGTCCCAGATACCTTGTTCCCTGACACTGCTCTTCAAGCAAAGTCCAAGGCATCTGCGGTGTCTGACTGTTTTGGAGTGAGGGGGAGAAGGGAAATCCTGGATTTAGGGATTTTTTGATATCGCCATTGAGTGATTTCTCTTTTCATCTATCACAGAATCTATCACAGAATTGGAATCTGAAAAGATAAAAAGAAGTTATGTACTTACCATAATGTTCCATGTTTGTAGTCCATCTCGCCTATATTCTTGCTGGATGGGTTTGGAGCCGATATTCGGCTCCGACTCAGCCTAAAGCTCGAGAGCTTTTTATTGGCTCAAGGCTAGCCCCTATCCCATGGTGCCTCACGGCAATTCCTCAGATCTAGTTTGCAAGAAAGTAATAAATACCTATCAGGTAATAATAATAAGAAAGAATCTGTAAAAATACAGGAAGGGATTAGAAACATAATCCATTCCAGGTGGACAATAAAGAGCAAAGTCAGGCAACCCCAAAAAGATGTCCACTAGATCCCCCAGAAACGGGAATGGGGTTGTAGAGAGGGACGCAAGAATATAGGCGAGATGGACTACAAACATGGAACGTTATGGTAAGTACATAACTTCTTTATGTTATGTAGTCCTATCTCGTTGTAATTATTGCTGGATGAGACAACGCCCCTAGCACCTTTATCCTGGATGGCTCAAGCGAAGAGACTCTTCATCACAGTGGACCCAAAGGATGACCTGTCCCGGGAGGCCAAATCCAATTTGTAATGAGTGACAAACATATGTCGTCTTGCCCAAGTAGCTGCTGCACAAACAGTATCAATTGGGAGCCTAGATCTAAAGGAGCACAAAGTAGCTACAGCCCTAGTAGAGTGACCTTTAGCTTTTAACGGCAGTTGTCTACCAGCTTGTTGATAAGCAAAGGATATGCAATCCGAAAGCCATTTTGAAACAGAAATTTTTGAAACCGGTAAGCCTTTCCTTTTGTCAGAAAAGGAAACAAAAAGTTGATCAGATTTCCTGAATTCTTTGGTCCTGTGTATATAGAATCTGAGTATCATGTGGACATCTAGCTGGCGAAGTCTATACTCTGATTTATTAGAGTGGTTTGGAAAAAACACAGGTAGCTCAATGGTAGTATTCAGGTTGTGTACTGAACATACCTTAGGGAGAAAGGAAGGGTTTGTCCCAAGAGAGACTCTATCCTTGTGAAAGATAATGTAAGGAGATTGAATAGTTAGGGCTTGAAGTTCTGAGACTCTCCTAGCCGATGTTATAGCTACCAAGGACAGGGTTTTCCATGATAACAATTTTAAATCTGACGACGAGGATGGTTCAAAGGGTGCAGAAATCAAAGATGAGAGGACTAAATGTAAGACCCAGGGTTTTAAAGGTTGTTTTATTGGGGGCCTAAGAAGAAGAACTCCTTTTAAGAAGGTTTTCCATAGGGAGTGTTGCATGATTGGATTTCCATGAAACCAAATGGAAATTGGAAATGGCAGCTAAT
Organism: Protopterus annectens; assembly: GCF_019279795.1. Taxonomy (NCBI): domain Eukaryota; kingdom Metazoa; phylum Chordata; order Ceratodontiformes; family Protopteridae; genus Protopterus; species Protopterus annectens. Next base: position 1,495,582,233 of record NC_056746.1, read on the forward strand.
TGAACTCTAACTGTAGCGGCTGCCCTCCTTCATGAAAAATTGTTGTTAGGAAGGATAAAATGGATTCTAAAGGAGCTGTATATGGATCTAAGCACTGGTTCGTAGCCCAAAGGGAAAACCTTTTCCATTTGCTAGAAGAGTGGAAGGTTTATGGGATGAAATTAGGATGTGTTTGACCGCTTGGGATAAGGGAATGCACCTGGCTATACGTGGAATTGGAGCAGCCATGCTGTCAATTTGAGGGTGTGGATGGAGGGATGGAATTGTCCCGATTGATGACTCAGGAGATCTGGAGATGGATCCAGAATCCATGGTTCCTCCAAAAGGTAGGGCCACAGGAAATGAAACCAAACTTGAGGCCATTAAGGAGCAATGAGGATCAAGGAACTCCTCAACTGCCTTGCTTTCTGTATTACTTTGGGTATTAGTGGAAAGGGAGGAAAGGCACAGAGAAGTCCCGGGGACAATCGTGAACTAGAGAATCCCTGGGTGACATCCCCGGATTGGGAATGAGGGCAAAGTAGCTGCTGCATTTGGTGTTCAGATGAGTGGCAAATAGATCACAGCAAGGCTGGCCCTATTTGTGAAAGATCTCTTTCGCAACCATTGGATTCAGGGACCACTCGTGAGTCATCAGAATTGCTTGGCTGAGTTTGTCCGCTATTATGTTGGATTTCCCCGGGATATGTGTTGCTATCAGGAAGTGTTGCGTATCCATCACCCATTTCCAAACTCTTAAGGCCCCTCTGCAAAGTGGGTAAGACTTGGTTCCCCCTTGTTTGTTTATGTACCACATAACAGACATGTTGTCTGATTGAATCACAATTGTTCCAGTGGGAAGGGAGCTGTGAAGTGCTTGCAACGCATATAGCACCACTCTCATCTCCAGAACATTGATTTGTAAATTGTTCTCGTGGTTTTGCCAATGACCTTGGACTGTCTTTCCCAGATAATGCCCCCCCCCATCTGGGAAGCGTCCATGGTCAAAACTGCTTTCTCTTGGGAAGGAACAAGTGGACGACCTATGACAAGTTGTTTTGTGTGTAACCACAATGTCAGATCCCTTTTGCATGCATTTGTTATTAATATCTTTTGAGATAGTGGAAGGTCTTGCATCGACCACTGTGCAAACAGCATCCATTGGAGAATCCTCATATGTAGACGAGCAAGAGGAACTAATAACATGGCGGAAGCCATAGTACCTACAACTTGAAGGACTACTCTGGCCTAGACTCTGTTTAAATAAGGATCTGATCTGACTGCATAGAGATTCCACTCTTTCCTGTGTTAGCTTTACTGACATGGTGGTTGTGTCTATTTCTGTGGTACGTCTGGGAGAGACCGATTTGTTGGGGTTTCGGAAATAAAGGGAATCAGGTAACCTCTGGATATGTACCCAACGATCCTGAGTGATAGTTAGCCAGGTGCTTGGGTACAGCGATATACGCCCCCCAACTGCCTCCAGAGAGGGACAGTCGGGCAACCCCTCAGGGTCGATGGAAGGGACGATCAAAGAAAGTTTCTCTGCCTCCTTGATGTTGCGGACCTCCTCTGCCACGAGGGCAGCGTCTTCCATTATATCCTCCCCCTCTGCCCCTGGGGGAGGGTTGACCTTGTGCCTGAGGAAAACCTTTTTGGGATTTGCAGAACAAGAAGTTATGTCCTCACCATAACGTTTGATGTATGTAGTCCATCTTGCCTCACGTTCTTACCCGTGGGTTCGGAGCCAAACGTCGGCTCTGACTCGGCCAAACTTTTTTAGCTCGAAGTCTTTCTATTGGCTGGGCTAAGATGGTATCCCATGCTGCACTGCTCTCTATCCCAAGATCTAGTTTGCTGCGAGCACCAGCACTCATTCTCCATGCATAACAACATCTAAGAAAAGGAAGAACAAACCAAGAATGAAGGGAGCTCTGAAACCAGACCTAACCTCCAGATCCTCCAGGACGGGGGAAGGAGGGAGAGTAAGTAAGAATGTGAGGCGAGATGGACTACATACATTGAACATTATGGTGAGTACATAACTTCTTGATGTTATGCAGTCCAATCTCGCCTACATTCTTACCCGTGGGACAGCGTCCCTAGCACCAAAATTCTGGGAGGCTCAGTGGAAAATACTCCTGAGCACTGTGGAACATAGGAAGACCTGCCCCTAGATACCACATCCAACTTGTAATGAGTAACAAAGGTGTGAGGAGATGCCCAAGTAGCCACAGCACAAATATCATCCATAGACAATCTGGCCTGAAAAGCTGTAGATGTAGATACAGACTGAGTATAGTGAGCCTTCACCCGGAACAGTAAATCTTTACCCCCTGAGGAATAAATGAAAGAAATACAACTGAAAATCCACCTGGACAACGTGACTTTGGAGACAGGAGACACAATTCTGTTTATAAAAAAGGAAACAAACAACTGATCAGATTTTCTGAGGTCTTTCGTTCTGTGCAAATAAAAACATAATTGTCTGTGCACATTCAACTGATGAAATTTGAATTCTGCCTTGTTTAAAAACTGGGGAAAAAACACCAGCAATTCAATAGATTGGGTAAGGTTACTGACTGACACCACTTTGGGAAGAAAAGAGGGGTTCGGTCTGAGAGAAACCCTGTCCTTATGAAAAATCAAATAAATAAAATGATTGATAATGCTTAAAACTCCGACACACGTCTGGCTGATGTGATGGCTACTAAAAAGACAGTCTTCCAAGTTAAGAATTTTAAATCACAAGTGGCTGCAGGCTCAAAGGGGGGTGAAGTAAGACCCTGTAGAACAAAGTTTAAGTCCCAAGGCATAACAGGTTCTGATACCAGAGGGCAAAGTAACAAAGTTCCTTTCAGGAAAGACTTACAGAGTCTATGTGCCATCAGGCTAGGCTCGTCTGCGACGTGAAAGGTAGAAATCGCCACCAATTGGACTTTAATGGTTGCGACCGCTGAACCCTGGTTAAAGAGCATAGACAAGAACACCAATACAGACAAAATTGGAGCTGTGTAAGGATCAATCTGTTTGGCATGTGCCCAGATTGAAAACCTCTCCCATTTGCTGTAATAAATCTTCCTGGTCGAGGGCTTATGAGAGGAAGATAAAATATGAACCACCTCTGGTGAATAATGATGAAGCCTAACTAATGACGGAAGTGGAGTAGCCAGGCTGTCAACTGGAGGGTCCAAAGAGAGGGATGGAGCTGCCCTGACATGTGTGTCAGTAAGTCTGGTTGTGGGTCCAGAATCCAAGGAGCATCCATGAGATAGGGATGGAGAAAGGGGAACCAAATTTGATGAGGCCAGTGTGGGGCAATCAGAATCATTCTGCATCCCAAGGATTGCACTTTCTGAATAACCTTTGACAGTAAGGGGACCAGAGGGAAGGCATATAGTAGACCGGAGGGCCAATCATGGACTACAGCGCCCCTGGGTGACTCCCCCTGAGGGGGATCAATGTGAAGTAGCTGCTGCATTTGGCATTGGGGGGGCTGGCAAAAAGGTTGCAGCAAGGCTGACCCCACCTGCGGGAAATCTGTTCCGCAATTTGAAAGTTCAGGGACCACTTGTAAGGCATTAGAATAGCTCTGCTAAGCCTGTCTGTGATCACACTGGACTTCCCCGGAATGTGCGTTACCACCAGAAAATGTTGGGAAGACACTGCCCACTGCCATACTCGCATGGCCTCTCTGCAAAGGGGGTAAGACTTGGTTCCTCCCTGCTTGTTCAGATACCACACCACACCACTGACATATTGTCTGAGTGGATTGCAATAGTCCCGAGAGGAAGAAAACTCTGGAGTGCTTGCAACACTAATAGCACAGCTCTCATCTCCAGGACATTAATATGCAGATGCATCTTGTGCTCTTGCCATGTGCCTTGGACTGTCCTGCCTAGATAATGCCCCCCACCCCATCTGGGAGGTATCCGTGGTCATCGTGGCAACCGGGGGAGCAGGAACAAAGGGCTTTCCCGCATTCAGGTTGTCGGTGCAAAGCCGCCAACTGAGATCCTGTTTGCACCTGTCTGTGAGTAGAATAGTGTGAGAAAGTGGAAGACGTTGAAGAGACCACTGGGAAAGAGTAGCCACTGAAGGAGCCTCATATGTAAGCTTGCCAGAGGGACTAACATAATCGTAGCAGCCATTGCACCCAACAGTTGGAGGACCCATCTTGCCTTCACTCTTCTCAGAGAGAGCAAGGCGTGAACTTGTTGTAGGACTCTGATTCTTTCCTGTGGTAGAAACGCCCACATGAGGACAGTGTCTAGTTCGGCACCTATAAAAGTGACACACTGTGAGGGCAACAAGGCAGATTTTTTCCCAGTTCAATGTGATGCCCAACTGTGTTCTGAAGTAGTAGATGCCTGGTGGTGGCAGTAAGGAGCCAGTTGTCCAGATATGGAAACTCTTGGAATCCCTGACGTCTCAGGTGAGCAGTCACCACTGCCATGCATTTGGTAAACACGCTGGGGGCTGTGGTGAGACCAAAGGGCAGGGCTCGAAAGTGAAAATGACTGGCTCCCAGCGGGAAGTGTAGGTGACTTCTGGATGCCCTGCCCATCTTTATGTGGTAGTAAGCTTCCTTGAGGTCGATGGAGCACATCCACACTTCTTTTCCCAACAATGGGAGAATAGACTGCAATGTGACTATTCGAAACTTGGACTTTTGCACGTGGGTGTTCAATTGACTGAGATCCAATATGGGTCTTGGGTCCCCTGTCCTTTTTGGCACCAAAATGAATCTGGAGTAAGTCCCTAATCCGATCTGGTCTGAGGGGACATGTTGGATGGCTCCTTTTTCTAGCAGCTTTGAAACTTCTGAAGCTGCGTAATCCCTTTGACTGAGTGGAACATCTGGGATTTTCTTGATTGGAGGGGGGATTTGACAAGAAGGGAATGACATATCCTCCGGAAATTATTCGTAGAACCCATTGGTCCTGGGTGATGTCTTGCCAGGCCTCCAGGTATACTGAGATTTGACCCCGACTGGCTCCAGAAACGCACAGTCAGGCCTCCTATCAGGAGTGGTGGTAGGGAGAACCACAAAAGGAATTGTGGTCTCCCGAGTTGCGGGGGCCTCCTCTGCCCCTAGGGTGGTGTCTCCCTGAATAACCACCCCCTCCCTTGCCTCTGGAGGGGGGCTCACCTTGTGCACTGGGAAAAAACCTCTGTGATTTCTTGAACCACATTTTGCCACCCCTCTGGGCCTTGGGATAAGGCCTAGAGGGAAGGGAAAAACGGACCACTTTGGCAGACAGAGTCTTTCCCTCCTGCTCGCACCTGGGTGAGAGTGTCTTTCACCTTGGTTCCGAACAAAGGGGAACCATCAAAAGGGGCATCTGTGAATGAAGACTTGAAGGCCTCCACAAAATGACAAAGGCGCATCCAGGCCTGCCTCCTAAGAGCAACTCCTGAACTTGCTGCCCTACTTGCTCCTTCAGCTGCATAGGAGAATAGCCTCATAGAGAAGTTTGCAATGGAATTGAGGGTAGACATCTGAGCATTGACCGTCTGAGCCACCACCTCCGAAACATTACCCATGAGAGAATCTCCAAGTTCCTTGAGGAGATCTCTCTGGAGCCGTGTAAAGTGTGGTAAATAATTCAGTGACCGTAAGGTAAAGGTCGATGAAGAAAAAGTACGCTTTCCATACCGGTCCATGGTCCTAGACTCCTTGTTAGGGGGGTGGATGGTGGAAGAAGTCTCGGCTAATTCTTTCTGAGTGGCAGCTGCCACCACCATGGCATCCACAGGGACTCCCTTGGACAGAAATTCCTTGTCAGGTGGAGCAGACAGAAATTTATTGGGTCTCCTGGGGACTGGTTCCACAGAGTCAGGGGTTTCCCACACCCTTCGACAAACCAAATCCAGAAGCTCATTGAAAGGTGGAGATACCCAGGAGGTGGAGGGTTGAGCACCAAAGGCCTTCAGGAAGACCGACTCCTCCTCAGAGGGGACTTTGGATGGCCAGTCACCTCTTTGTTTCAAAATCTCTAGAATGTCAGAGAAAGAAACATCCTCAGAGGATGACTTGGGGGACCCCTCCGATTCCTCAAGGTCGGTGTCTGATGTGAGAGACTCATCCTGGGAATCTATGTGCTTCCTCTTGCACATCATCTTTCTGGGTGGCTCCTCAGGCAAAAACTCTGAGGGACCCTCAGAAATGTGGGAACCACTCGTGGGGGTACCTTGAGGCCTTGGGGCTCCACTGTCTAGAGATAGATGGCGATCAGAGACCTGCACTGGTGTAGTAGGGGACAGAATGACTGACCCACATGATGCTGCTGACGACCTGGCCAGCGTGCTCTTCATGGCCTCAAAGGCTGTCCCCCTGAATCCGAAGAACAACCAGCCTCCAAAGCCATGATAGGAGTCGAACTTCCCCATGCCGAAGCACCGTGAGGGAGACTAGGAGCTGAGAGGTGTCCTGAAGCCTCTCCCTCGGGTCCGACTGAAGAATCCTGAGTCCTGAACCCCGTGGATGGCGCCAATGGGGTCGGAGCTGATGTCGGCACTGATATGCCAGGAGGGGCTGTAGGAACTGAGCTAGGGACATCATGTGGAGCCGAGCACTCCGGCTCCGAAAGCTGAGGTGTGCTCGGAGGAGGAAGTATCGAAGCAGGTTGAGGGACCGGCTGGGTCAGAGCCGAGAACAATTTTGCCAGAACCAGTGACTGAAGGAGTCTCTGCCCACTCTATCGATGTCCACATCTGATAATGTCCTGGAGGATTTAGAGGAAAGAGAAGGAGATCGAGACCTCCTCTCTGAAAGGGACCTGCGAGGAGGGGATACTGGCCTAATTCTAGGCAATCGGCTCTGAACAGGTTCCAAGACAATTGGAGCTGAAGCAGGTTCCATAACAACTGACACTTCCTGCGGCCCCGTGGACAATGGAGCCGAGGATGTCGAAGCATACTTTGCTATTTTCTCCAGTGACTCCGAGGAGAATGATGGAGCCGGAGATCTCTTTTTTGATTTAGAAGATTTAGTCTTAGAGCTGGAAGCACTCTCCCGACCTTCCTTGAAGGAGGGTTTCAGAAGTTCCTTCAAAATCAATTTATTCTTCCCTGAAGAACTTGCAGACTAAAAGCATGACAGAAGCTACACGACTCCCGGAGATGAATCGCTCCCAGACAATATACACAGACGGAGTGTCCATCGGTAATGGACATTTTGTAACTGCACCTAGAGCACTTCTTGAAGCCTGAGGGCTTGTGCTCCTTAGTATCTTTGGACATAGTTAACCAACACTAATAAAGCACCAAGACAATCAAACACTGAATAAAAGGACCAACGGTCAAACAGTGACAAGGCGAGAAAAAACTACAATACACAAAAACCACAAGATCTCCAAATTAAATGATCTTAGACACAAACACAAGGGAGAAAGACTAATACCTCTAATTTAAATGGTACTTAGTCCCAGTAAACTTAAAAGACACAAAGCAAGGGGACAGACTAGGTCCTCTAACTGAAACAGGCCTAGCCCATTGGAAACAGCAAGTGGCATACCACAGAAAAAAAACTATCCAAAACACAATATTTTTACAAGGCAAGACAAGAACACACAATAGCTATTAAAATAGCTTTTTGTTTGCAACAAATTTCTCTGATAAGGAAGAAAAAGGGTACTTAGCCACAGCCAAGAGCGAGACCACGTCCAAGCTACACGAGCGAAAAAAGAGATCGGGGATACAGAGTAGTGTAACATGGGATACCATCTTAGCCCAGCCAATAGAAAGACTTCGAGCTAAAAAAGTTTGGCTGAGTCGGAGCCAACATTTGGTTCTGAACCCACGGGTAAGAATGTAGGCGAGAATGGACTGCATAACATCCACATTTTCCCTCCTTTATTACCCTTGGGATAGGGTCTGGATGGGAGAGAGAAATGGACTCCAACGGCAGATAAGGTTTTTCCTTCTTGCTCGCACCTAGTCAAAGTCTCTCACTTGGGGTACAAAAAGAGATGAACCATCAAAGGGAACGTTAGTGAAGGAAGACTTGAAGGATTCCGTAAAATTACAAAGACGCATCCACGAATGTCTCCTGAGAGCTATTCCTGCTGTGGCTGCCCTGCTCACTGCATCTGCTGCATATGAGATCAGCCTCATGGAGGAGTTAGCTATGGAAGTAAGACTGGAGAGCTGCACGGAAACCTTGTCCATGGAACCTGAAGGGTATCTCCTAACTCTTTCAGGAAATCCCTCTGAAGACGAGTGAAATGAGTCAGATAATTTAGCGATCTTAGTGTAAATGCCACTGAAGAAAAAGTATGCTTCCTGTACCTATCCATCGTCCTGGACTCCTTGTTAGGAGGATGGATATTAGAAGATGTCTCAGATAATTCCTTCTTGGTAGCTGCTACTACCACCATAGCATCAACTGGAACTCCCTTGCTAAGGAAAGACTTGTTCTCAGGTGCTGTCATAAATTTTTTTGGCCTCCTCAGGACGGCTTCCACTGAATCTGGAGAGGTCCATGCTTTCCGCGAAATGACCCCCAAAAGTTGGTCATAAGGTGGTGTCACCCAAGAGGTGGAAGGTCGGGAGCCAAAGGTCTCAAGATACACTGATTCATCCTCATAGGGTTAGAGGTCTTCCAATCACCCCTCTGTCTAAGGATTTCTAGGATGTCAGAGGAGACATCCTCAGAGCAAGATCTGGGGGACCCTTCTGATTCCTCTAAATCAGTGTCTGATGTGACAGACTCAGGGGAGTCGACATGTTTCCTCTTACATAACCTCTTCTGAGGGAGGTCTCCAGTGAGATAATCTGGGGCGGGCAAGGAAGAGGGGGAGTCTCCAATGGGGGCTACTTGGGCTTCTGGTTCCCTACACTGTGGGGGTGGCAGGGGGGAAGAGGTTGCTGCCTGCTGCTGGTGGGACACAGGTTCCAAAGGAATGGCTTTGGCAAAGGATAAAGCCTTCTCTATAGCTTCAAAAGCCTTTCCCCCGCTCTGAAGAAGACCTCCACTCTGAGGGGGCAGATGGTCAACTCCTAGCAAGAAGGAACGGGTCTGAAGTAGAAGTGGGAGCTGAGCTGAGTTGAGCCGAGGCTCCGAGAGGGAGGATCGATTCTGAAGAGAACCCAGGGTGACTGTCCCCCTCTGAGCTGACACGACAGCATCGGCTCCCAGAACCCTCGGCTCCAGACTGAGCCATTGAGGACAGAGTAATTAGCTCCAAGGAAACAGGCTGAATCCACAGAGCTGAAGGGTCGAAGACATAGGAACCTGATGTAATAGACTCCGAGAGCGAAGCAGTTGGAGAAGGAACAGTGATTGGTACAGGGGACGGCTCTGAGACCTTTGGGTCTGGAGGGGTCAGTTTTCTAGCCAGAGCTGGATCCAAAAGCAACCTCTTCACCACCCTTTCAATGTCCTCATCTGATAGGGTCCTGGAGGATCTGGTAGAGACTGAAGGAGACCTCCTTCTCTCCAAAATAGGAGATCTCAAAATAGGAGATACAGTCTCGATGTCAGACAAACCCTTTGGTACCGAAGACGGTCTCGGAACCAATGGAATAGACTGCACCGAAGATGAAGCAGAGTTGGAACTGGAACTCCTTGGTTCCAACACTTTAGAATTTTTGGTTGGCTCTGAAGTTGGGGCCGATGATTTTCTTTTTGAAGATTTTGGAGCTGCCTGACCAAGTTCCAGCTGTTCCTGGAAGGAACTGGTCATGAGACCCCTATCAATAAGCTTTCTTTTCTTTTCGTTAACACTCTTGTACTAAAAGCGTGACAGAAGGTGCAAGGTTCTTGTAAATGGGCTTTGCCCAGACAATATACGCAACTGGTGTGGCTGTCTGTAAGAGACATTTTCTGCGCACACCTGTCGCATTTTTTGAAGCCCGAAGGGCAATGATCCTTGTGATCCTTATCTTTAGACATAGTTAAAGACTAAAAAATAAAAGAGTAAGGAAGAAGTTTTTTTTTTTTTTTTTTTTATTATAACAGTCACACAAACACAGGGAGGAAAGGCCCTCTAACCTAAATGGGCACTACAGTCCTAAGGGGGGAATATGGGTTGAAAACTTTCAAAAAACAGACGCACAATACAGAAGAAACTATTAAGATATATATATATATATATATATATATATATATATATATATATATATATGAGACAGAAAAAGGTGATAGAAAAGGATTAAATAAGTAAAAAAATCATTCTACTTAGCCAATGAGCCAGTAAGCCACAACCTCGAAGCTTTCACGGCAAATGAGATCTGGGGAATTGCCGTAAGGCACCATGGGATAGGAGCTAGTTTCGAGCCAGTAATAAGCTCTCGAGCTTTAGTATAGGCCGAGTCAGAGCCGAATATCAGCTCCGAACCCATCCAGCAAGAATTACGGCAAGATAGGTCTACATAACATTGGATGCTGTTGCTGGGACCAAAGAGACATCAGATACCATTGTATCTTCTTCATGTGGAGTCTTGACCCTGTGGTATCACAATCATCATAAATGTCATGAGACTCAGAATCCTGAGGAATTCCCTTACAGTGACTGACGTCTGAGTGGAAACCCCCCAGAATATATCTATATATAGATATTTTTTTTTTCTATGGAAGAAAAGCTCTTTGTACTAAGGTATCTAGCAGACATCGGAACACAATCTTGTGTGACAGAGTCAAAAAGACTTTTGAATGTTCTCCTGGAATCTCAACCCATATAGGAGATCTCCCACCCAAGTGACAGATCTTGACACTTTGAAAAAGATTCTTCAAAGATAAGCAAGTTGTTTAAATATGGAAAAATGTGAATACCCTGTAGCCTACAAAGGACTATAAATGGAGCTACACACTTTGTGAAAACTCTTGGAGGAGTAGATAACCTAAAGGATAAGACAGAGAAATGATAATGTGGTTCAGACACAACACTTTAAAAAACGACTGACATCTGGCTGAACAGGAATGTGATAAGCATCTTTTAATGGTTCATAGGCAACTACTAGTTTAACTGCCCTTGTGCACCATTTTCAGCTTAGTCAATTTCCCTTTTTGTGCTTGAATTAATCTCATTTGGTTAGAGGCTGGCATTACCCAACTCATGGTCGATAATGATATATTATCCTTAATGAGAATAACTGAGATCATACCACAGATAATTTGAGGAGACCCAAGCATGGGATAAAGTATTTAGGGGCTACCTCTAGCCAACAGTAGTTCAGGAGGCAGCCCTTGGGTAAATGTTCTGTTTCCTATCCATAGATCCAAGTTGCACTTGTGTATAGACAGGGACAAATGTTTTATGTGGATGGGTAGTCTATTCCAGAAAGTACAGTTTTGTACCTACCATAAATGTAGATGTTCGAGGATCCACATTGCTAACTAACTATTGGGTGGGTGCTCTCGCCGTCCCCGAATACCCTTAGGTATATGGCTGGCAACTCGGTCAAGGGCTCATTAGACTGACGCGATCAGGTCAGGTACTAATGCCCTCTGACGTATCCTCAGTCTTTTCTTGCTTTTCTTGCCCCAGACCTAAAGAGACCCAAAAAAAAAAGACAAAAACCAAACCAAAAAAAAAAATATATAACATAAAAAATATATATAATATAATACAAATTACCCCCTACACACTCTAAACACAGGAGGGAAAACAACACAAGCAAGGAGGAGACTCAAAATATTACATGCTTGTGTGGTACAAAACGACTATATTTTTACATTTATGGTCTGGGTCTAACCTAACCATTGGCCTCTCATTGCATCAGTGCTAAGAGGAAGGTGACAATGCAAAGAGAAAGTATGGCTGGAAACATGGAATAGAAGTTCCAAAATGAAGACAGTTACACCCCCTTAGAAATGAGAGGAACCAGCCCTAGATTAGAGTGGAATGAGGCTAAATCCCAGCTGCTGAGTCTGCTGATCTCCAGGCCACAAATGCCTTGAGAAACCCAAAGTAGCAGGAGCCCTACCAAATTGGATGCAGTAGGAATCCCTGTTGAATCAAGGGAATGAGAAACAAAACACTGCTGATACAAATTAAAATCCTTTAAAATGCTTTTAAATATTTAACCCCACTTAGATGCAGAAATAGTTGCCAAAAATCATTTCCTGTGACTGAAACTTGCATAAAAGTTAACAAATGACGCATGATACTGCCTGCCACATCTAAAATGGTGCAAAAATTCCACTTTTTAGGGATCTGTACAAAGTGAAAATTATCCTATTTTTGGTTTAAAAGCCACACTAGAAACCACCTTGATGGGCATAAAAGGAGGTTAAATTAAAGAAGTACCCTATCCTTATGAAAAATCAAAAAAAAGCTCAACATCATCACATTGCCTGTTCAGAAGCCCTTCTTTTGTGGTAATGGCCAACAAAAAGGGCCTGCAAATGAAAAGTATTTTAATCAGAGCCAAGGGTAAAAGGCTCAAGTTTCTTGCAAAGTTATATTCTTGCAATTCAGAAGGAGCCAAAGTGAACAAAGGATGAAATTAAGTGAGCTTCTTTTGCTGCAGGTAGAATCTTATGAACAAGGATGGAAACAAACCTTGTCTGATAACCCAGTCAGATATCAAAGAGCCAGGACATGAAATTATGCAGAGAAAATCCAACAGTTTTGCTGTGTGACAAATTAAAAATCTGCCACAACAAATCTCAGCTCCAAAGACTCCCTAGGTGTTGGTCATTTCTCAAAATTATTCTCTTCACCATTCCTGAGTTACTTTGGCTGTAAGGCTAATTTACAAGCCCCAGGGCTGTTAAAAGAAGAGAGCTTGACTTGACATTGAGCAGGTGTGACAACAGATCTGGCTTGACAGGTGGAATCAAAGGAAAAGGCCAGCTGGAGGCTCTTAGAGGACTCCTCAGTAATGGGTGTCAGTTGGAGGGCAAATCCATGAGGAGCTCCTTGACACTCCATCCAGTACTTGGACATAATTGACCTTTAGCCAATCTGGAGCTGAAGCGGGCAGAGGCTGTTATTAGGCATACATACCAACTTTTTTCCAACTGAAAGAAAGAGCAGGGTGTTTCCAAGCTGTGTGATGATTTTTCTTTGTGCAAAAGCAAGCAGTCAAAGCGCTAGTGGATGAAAGCACTTTTACTTAAGGCGAAAAAGCATGACATCGCCAAGATGATACATGAACTGATTTGTCTAACTCTGGGGATCCGCGAGGTGTTTTGTGCAACACATCTGCTATCGAGTTCAAAGTTGTAAGGGATCCATGATGTGTCCTTAGTACACATTGTGCTCCTTTCTCCCACCTTGCCATTGTGTTCCTAGCTGTAGGGTTTGATGTTTGTTCTTGTTTGTCATCATGTACCTGCTGACAGACTCTGTGTAATTTAGAATTGAAACCCCTTCTTTGTAGCGCAACCCAGTTGTCCATTAATCATTGTTGGACTGCTGGACTGCTAGACTATGTTGATACAAGCTTTGTCCTGCATAGTGCCACTGTCTGCATCCATAACCCATTTAGGTCCCATTCCCTGCCCTGGAATTGCTAACATAGTCCATAGAATACATTAAGATCTGGCCGGTCAAGGAAGAGTCCCTCACTTTAGGTGACAGTCTTTGTAAACCACAAAAATTTTCTTTTGTTGTCAGGTATTCCTGAACACAGGGTCCATCTTTTTGAGCAACCCACATGATTGCAATACTACTGTTGAAATTCCTAGGCTTACAAGTGGCATTGCTTTTAGATCCAGTTTTGCTTGAGCATTGCAGTCAGCCCCCTGAATCCTAGTTTGGCATGAATGACAAAGAAACTACAGCTTGAAGGAGGAACGGAAAGATTCTTTGACTGTCCGTTAGTCAGGCCCCCAGACTGGAAAGGTCTGAAGGACCAGGAAGCAAGAAATTTGCCATCTGACTAGATTGCCTAAAGGCTCTGCCTCACACTGCTATCCGGGCACTGGAGATTTAAGAGGTCTTATCTGGGTGCTAGAAAAGGTCTTCCTTTCGATACACAATCAGGCAGTCTGCTCAGTACTGATCTCACACAATTCCCATTAGCCTGAAATCGTCTCTTCTTTGAGCCAGAAGCCAAAGAACACTGAATGAAAGAAGCTAATTTTGGCAATGCAGAATACTGATATACTCTGGCAAAGGATGGGAAAACGGTGATTGTGAATGCAGAAGTTATCAAGTAATGATCAGCTCGAAAAGCTTCCTTGAGACCATAAGAACCAGCCAAGGATCATGAGCAGTGAATGTTGAAAGACAGTTGTGATAAATTGGGGAAGGTGTTACTTTCTTGAGCAGAAGGATTGAGGATAGATAAATTTTAAAGCAAATTATACGAGCAGGAATAACGTGAGAAAACTTCATTGATTAATCAAGAGGATTTCTTCTTCAGCCTGCCCACTTTGTGAATGTCAGATAAATCCCAGCTTCAGGAGAAAGAAAGAGGTAGAATCTTATTTTTGTAGAGGACAGAGCAATTGAATGATATTTGAAACCCAGTTGCCTTTCTGGCAAACCTGCCATGCCAGGAAAAATAGCCAAAACCCCTCTGTCTTTGGCTGCCAAGGAACAATTTTTTTGCAAAGAAAAATCAGGTCTTTGCAGCCGTTCTGCGAGATTTTAAAAAAAGCTGTCTCAAGTAGGAGCAGGTGTCTGTTTACGAAGAGGTATGACCAGCTGAAAGTAAGGTCAGTCTGAGCAGAGCAACTCCTGAAGACAAGCTACTCTAAAAATCGAGCCTGCCCTGAAAAGGGCTCACCTTCCTCTTGGCTCAAAAGCTACAGTGTTTAGCGTCCATCTGAAAAGCTGGCCAATTAAAAACCCTCTGTGGGGCATCTGCCAAAAATCCTTAACAGAAGTCCTAGACTTTAGGCCTGTGTTCCATTTTCCTAACCTGCATTTGAAGGCTAACACAAACGTCACATCCCTACACAACCATCTAGACTGTACCTGAGAGAGTTTCCTCATTGCCAGCACAATTCCTGCAAGGAGGATCCCTCAATTTAAACTGCCTAGACAGAGCAGCCCAAAGAACAGCTGGCCACAGCATGCTTCAAACACCCAGCCTGCAGCTTACACAGACACATGTAGGCTGCTGTGTGACATTTTAAATCCTGCAAATTTTACACTGATTTCACCCTATTAGGATCCCTCACCTGATATTCAATTGTGAAAGGAGACCTGCAACTTGGCTAACATGTGAAACTGGATAGGCACACGCCTTTTTAACAAATCCTTTGAATACCACACTTTTCCCATCTTTTTTTTAACAACAATTCTTTACACCGAGGAACCCCTTTTTAACAGAAGAGAGCCTTTCAAGCAAACCATTAATCTAAGATACAATTTTAGGGTTGCCCCTGTGACTCCTTAAAAACAATACCTATGAGCTTCAAGTGGAACAAGTACCTATCCGGGTTCGAAAAAACATCTTCCAAAAGATTCAAAACAAGATTTCAGGCAAAAGGCGCGGACCAGCATCAAACCAATTCCCTTTAGGGCAAAAGGGAAGGTGATCGGGTTACCTCAAGATCCTCAAGCTCCTTGGAGGATCAGAACTCTCTGAACACCGGGTCCAGATTAAAATGAGGATAAATGGAATGGATCACACAGGAAAATCCTGGAATAAGAGAAATTCCTGAAAGTTTGAGCCCAGCAGCTTTTAAATCTAAGGTTAATACACAAAAAAAAAAAAAAAAAAACTCAAATGAGGAAGAAGAGGTAACAGATAAAGCATTTTGAACTTGAGCACCATCACAAAATTATTTAAGAAAGAAAGGTTCCACAACTGATCAAGGCATTTTCTTTCTTTGGCACCAGAAACATTCTTAAAAACCTCTTCAATACTTGGAAGGATAAATTGTTTCTATTACCCCCTGGGAAGGGATATGCTATAGGACAGCAAGGGAAGTACAGTTGTATACACTTACCATAAATGTGTTCGAGTGTTCTGGTCTGTAGAATTATTAGGAAACTTAAATCTTTGTCTTTTAGCAGGGGAAGGCTGGCTTCCCTTAATTAGGGTGATAAGGTCTTCAGCTATTCTAAGCATTTGTTTTTGTGGCATGGGAGTTTGAGCATGCGCTTTGGTCGTCGGTTTTCTAGGTGTAGTGTGTACTCTGAGCCTAAGAAACTCGGTAGTTTTGGCTAAAAATGAAATTGGTTTGATCCAAACATCGGTAGGTCGCAATACACCCTCAGAAGCCGGTGCCTGCACAGCGGCTCCAGATCCATCCAAGGTAGACACATCCGCAGGTTCCATAGTTGAAGAAACATCTCGCAACATACCAGACTCTGAATGGGTCTCAGCAGAGGGCTGCAAATCCATAGAAGTGGGCATCAGGGGTTGCAAAGGCGCCTTACCGAGTACCGGCAGACTGGCGGCTAGCTTAATGGAAGCATTGGCAGTTTTGGACCTATGCGGTCTGTCTCTATCTTTACATTTTTTCGTAAGATCGGTAGTCAGATGGCTTACCGAAGCGATTTCGGAATACGGAGAATGAGAGTGAAAGAATTTAGCGACAAAGATAGCCCAAGAATGGATGTCGGGCGTTAAACATGGCACAAAATTGACAGAGAGGAACGTTGTGGTCTGGGTCTAAACAGGTGACGCAGTAAGAATGAAAATCTCTGAGGTATTTGCTTTCCACAGGCAAGACAATTAACTTTTTCTGACATCAGTTATAGCAAGAAAAAAGGGACTCCAATGGGGTACTTAGCTTTAGAAGACTTCAGGATTACAAACTTGGAAATGAAAATTTCAGGTAGCAGCCAACTGGCACTTGTGAACTGCTTCTGCTTTAGCTCCTTGGCAAGAAAGACTGATGTGATGGTGTAGGCTGCCTGTTTTATACCCCTGACAACCTGACGTCATAGAAGAAGCGACAGCATCCTATGCAGAAATACTACGACTCTGGTATTCAGGCCAACTGAGGGCTACCTGCAGGCAGATAACCCAAGCGTGATGACTGCAACAGTGAAACATGAAGAGCATCAGGTGGCTTTGGTCTGGTAAATGTGGAATAATTCCCTTCAACAGAGGGATCTCCTCACACTGCTATCTATAACCCTGCTGAATCGGACTCAGAACTTATTTGTCTAAAATAATTTTATTGCCACAGACAGAAATGGAGAGTCAAGCATACTCCAAGACTGTAGATCAAGGTCCCGTACATAGTCCTTTGTTCTGGTGGGCTCCTGATTTATTTTTGGAAACTCCCTGCCATTGCTTTTTAAGTTTACTTATCAGCATTTTACTGAGGCTGTTTTGTTACTTGCCAAATGTGAATGAGAGAGCAGAAAATTTAGAGGAAGAGGGCTGAAAAATCTGGGATGAGAGGGACATGCTGATACAGGGAATCTTCCATTTTGATAACCTCTGCAGCAGATGGTCCAACAACTAAATCTCTAGCTAAAGGTGAACTTAAAATCTCTTTTTTTTACATCTTTTGAGAGGTTCGGAGTGTGCAGCCAAGCAGACCGCCAACACAGTACCAGTGGCAACAGCCCTGGATAGAGTATCTACAGAGTCATGAAAAAGTTATGTTACCTCCAGGAACAGAAATGCCTTTGGCTCTGCAGTGTTCCATAATATCCACCCATGAGGGGCACCCTAGGGTTATTGTAGCTGGGGACTCTGTCCCACAGGTTGAGGAAGAATGACAGTGACCATCAGATAAAAAAGTTATGTTCTTACCATAACGTTCCATTTGTGTGGTCACTGCATTCTTCCTCAACCTGTAGGTCTAGGATCAGACTCTGACATTCTCCAAACTAAGGAATTGAAGCTCAAGCTCCTCCCATTATACTCATAATGTCTCATTTCCCCAGTCAACTTCAGATTGAGTTTGCAGTAACCCTGTACCAACACACACAGTCTAACAGAGACAAAGATAGCCTTATATCACAAAATATAACATCAAGCATAAAGTTCTGGAGCTCAATCAGGAACTGTGGTTCCCATGAAGTTATCCAACAGGTCTCTCAGTCATGGACAGGGAGGGAACTTTGAGGAAGAATACAGTGACAACACAGATGGAACATTATGGTAAGAACTTTTTTTTATGTGATGTCACTGTCATTCTTCCTCAACCTGTGGGACAGAGTCCCCAGCTACAATAACCTTAGGGAGGCCCTCATGGAAGGCTATTACGGAACACTGCAGAGCCAAAGGCAGTTCTGTTCCTGGAGATAATGTCCAACTTATAGTGAGTAACAAAGGTATGGGAGGTTGACAAAGTTGCAGCTGCACAAATGTCATCAACAGATACTAGATCAAATAGCCTGAGAAGTTACCAGACACTTTGTAGAATGAGCCTTCACTTTGCCTGGTAATGGCCTGTTTTTAGAAGAGTACACAAAGAAAATATAATCTTTCAACAATTTGGCAAAGGTAGACTTAATGACAGCTCACCCTTTCCTTACATCAGAGAAAGATACAAACAGTTGCTCTGATTTCCTGAAAGACTTAATTCTGTCCAAGTAAAAGCGTAATTGTCTGTGAACATCCAGAAGGTGGAGAGGATACTTTTGGAAGTTGGGAAAGAAAACTGGAAGACTGACAGATTGATTTATATTCTTTTCTGTAGCCACTTTGGATAAAAAAGATGGGTTGGTACTATCCTTGTGAAAGATTAGGTAAGGGGATTTAGAGGAAAGGGCTTGTAGCTCTGAAACCCTTCTTACTGAGGTGATAGCCACCAGAAAAAAATGGTCTTTCATGAGAGGAATTTCAAATCTATCTTGGCTGCCGGAGGAAGAACTAGGGCTTGTAAAACTATGGTTAGATCCCACTGTGGGAGTAGGATCTTTGATCAGGGGACGAAGTAGGAAAGTACCTCTCAGAAAGGCTTTGCAAAGTTTAGATGAGGCCAGGGATGATGATTTTTCCCCAATATGAAAATTGGAAACAGCTGCTAACTGTACTTTCACAGTGGAGTAGTTGGCTCCATTTTGGAAGAAGAAAGCCAAAAAATCCAAAAGTTTCAGAATGGGAATAGTGAAAGGATCTGCCTGTTGCTGTTGGGCCTATAAGGAAAATTTGTTCCTTTTGCTCTTGATGAAAGCTTGGAATGTCTAGGTATCATCGAAATTGGAGAAACCATGCAGTTAATT
Organism: Protopterus annectens; assembly: GCF_019279795.1. Classification (NCBI taxonomy): domain Eukaryota; kingdom Metazoa; phylum Chordata; order Ceratodontiformes; family Protopteridae; genus Protopterus; species Protopterus annectens. The sequence goes on from NC_056746.1 coordinate 1,495,601,252, forward strand.
TCAGCCCTTGGAGAGCTGGGTGGGAGCTCCCTGATGGGTCGCATAGCAGATCCAGAGTCATCGGTGGGCGAATTAGACAAGACCAAAGAAAGGTGAACCAGACTTGATGAGGCCAGAAGGAGAAATGAGGATAACTTTGTTCTTCAACCTGCATGTTTTCTGCAGAAATGTGGGTATTAAAGAGACTGGAGGGAATGCATAAAGCAAATGGGGGGGGGGGTAGAGCGTCTCCTGGTGACTGATCCTGTGGAAGTATTAAGGCCCAAAGAAACTGCTGTATTTGTTGTTGAAGGGGGACACAGATTGCAGCAGGGTTGACCTCATTTGCGGAAGATCATGTTTGCCACTGACTGATTCACAGATCACTCATGGGACATCAGAAGAACTCAGTTGAGCCTGCCTGCCAGGATGCTGGTCTCCCCTGGAATGAGCATTGCTGTAAGAGAGTCATTGGTGGAGATTGTCCCTTGACACACCCTCATCGGGTAAGATCAGTCCCCCCCCCCTGCTTGCTGATGTACCAGACCACTGACATGTTGTCTGACTGCACTGCAATTGTTCCCAGAGGAAGAAAGCTGTGTAGAGCTTGCAATGCTAGGACTGCTCTCATCTCAAAAATGTTGACATGCAATTTGGTGTCTTGGAGAGTCCAGAGTGCTTTGGATGGTGTGACTCGAAAAATGCCCCTCACACCATCTGGGAAGCTCCCATGGGTTGTGTCCCTGCATGACCTCTGAGGAATGAAGCTACCAAAGAAGGGTCCCTGCATACTCTAGAAAGTTTGACTGGTAAGTTTAAGTGGTGTCTGTGTAATGACCACTGAACTGCTAGAGTCCATTGCAATATGGTAACAAGGTTACTATGGCTGCTATGAAACTCACATCCCTCAATACTAAATCCGCCATGGGGGTAGGGGTACCTAGAATTTGTTTGATATGAAATCACAAGGTTGTGATCCTGTCCGGAGTGAGGTAAGCCTTTGTTGAGATTGTGTCCAGATGTGCTCTTATAAAGTCTATGATTTGAACTGGCTGCAAATGGGATTTCTAAATATTGATCATTATGCTTAGAGAGGTAGCTAGCTGTAACAAATAATCTCTGACACTGATGAGTAGATGCTTGGGTTGGAGTGGTCAGTAGCCAGTCATCCACATATGGAAACAAATGGAATCCCTTTAGCCGGAGATAGGCTGCGACAACCGCTATGCATTTGAACACCCTGGAGGCTGTGGTGAGACTGAAAGGAAGTGGTCTGAATTAGTAGTGGCTGGCTCCCAGCCTGAAATGAAGGTACTGTCTGGACTGCCTGTCCATTCTAATGTGGTATTACATGTCCTTCAGGTCTACAGAGCTCATCCAGTCTTCCTTCCATTCTTAGAAGGGGTAGAATAGACTGGACCATGATCATCCTGAATTTTGAATTCTTTACTGATTTGTTCAGGGATATCAAGTCCAGGATCAGCCATAGGTCCCCTGTCTTTTTTGGTAGTAAAAAGAATCGAGTAAATGCCAGAACCTATCTGGTTGGGAGGGACTTCCTAGATGGCTCTTTTTTAACAGCTTTACAATTTCCTGAGCTACCTTCTCCCTCCGACTGGGTGGGACATCGGGGATGAGAGACTTTGGTTTAGGGTTTTCTGAGAAGGGAATAAAGTATCCCCTGGATACAATCCTTAGTACCCACTGATCGGTTATGATGGCTGCCCAGGCTTATGGGTGTAAGGAGAATTGCCCCCCGACTGCCTCCAGAGGAGGGTAGTTGGCAGTGGCGGCTGGTGACTTCAAATCAAAGGGGGGGCTGCATGAGACAGCTGAATGGGTGGGGTCAATGGGAAGGGGTGTGGCCAACTAGAAAGGGGAGGAGCTATGTTCAAAACCACAAAAACTAAATTTAATTAAATACGCTGCCCTGGGTGCCAAACCGTCATTATGAGAGTCCAATCAAGACAAAATGAAGTGTAGAAGAATAAAAATATTTCAGTGCATTTGCTGCATGACAGCTTAATATCTAGATGGAAACAAACGGGTTGCGAGGCATGAAAAAATAAATTACATTTTAAATACATTACTGGAATGCCAGCCATAATGAAGTATAAGAAAAACAAGAAGCACTCAACTCAAACCACTTCTCCTTGCACTGCAGTTCTAATTATAATTTATATTCAGCTTTATTAAAGTACCAAGTAATACGCTGAAACTGAAAGTAGAAATCGCTGTGATGCCCCCACTTGTAAAAATGTTTTTTATCCAGAAAAGACCTGCTGCCTGACAACTATCCACTTGTTTCATGGGGAAAACATGATCAAAGTAAAAAATGAAAAGCAAACAAGAAACAAGCTCAAGATACTTAAGATGCTTAAAGAAGTACTGTGCAGGAAATGGACCACACATGATTGGCATTCTGTTTAGTTTACGGGTAAAGCCTGCAGAGATGACTGGAAGTCTCCAACAAGTGTAATGAGCTTCTTAAAATAATGTAATCTGTCCTTTATTACAAATACTGTCATATGCATTTCAATACCCAAGGCTTATACATTATCTAGTTAAGTATTCTCTGCATGGCAACAACAGAAAGGCTTTCAGTGTTGGCAGTTCTTTAACAGTATGCTTATTAAAGCTTACTTGCATCTTACAATCTCAGACAAGCTTACCTGATGATGTTCATTAAAGCATTGCTACTTAAACACAGAGCAACAGGCACTTTGAGTAATAAGCATAAATCAACAGTACAAACATATGACAAACCAGACCATTCTGCAAAATCAAGGACAGATGAAAAGCCACTGTAGTACTTGTGCCTACCTTGGATGGGGGGATACTCTGCACATTTACACTGCATAACTACTCCTTGCCTTGCTTGGACACATCCAGAGTTACTACATAGGGGAGTGGGGTGCAACAAGTGTCACAGTTTGAAATGTCTCTGGCTGACTATGATGGCCTTGACACATTTGTAATACCTCTCAACCTCAGAGCAAGAAATCTGGACAAAGCCATATATAGAAGTGGGAAAAAAGGCCCCAAAATATTTTAAATATTGCTCTTATAAACTTAGAATGATAACAGAATAGGTCTTGCATTAGTATGAATTTTCTGAAGGGTATGAAATCTGAAACTCAAATGTCTGCCATTATTTTCTAACTTCAGTCTTTAATGATTTGTCACTAATTTGCCAAAAAATAAACAATTTTATGAAAAATGGACCAAAAATGTGATGCAAAAATATAAAATAGCCACACAATACAGCTGGGAACCTGTCAAAGAAGGGACACTTATTAGTACTGCTAACTTGAGCAACTGACAAAATAAAATAATCTACATGCATTTCTGAAATAAAAGTAATCTATAACTCTGATTATTACAGTTATTTCTTAATTGTAAACCCTCCATGATTTCTTCCAAAATTGCTATTTTGCAGAGGGATTATTAGGGGGAAGATCAACATTTTGAGCCAAAATCAGGGACAGTTGAGAGGTTTGGCTATGCCTAATTTTATAAAGCAATTTATTTGCATGTACCTCTCAACATGTTAATACAATAAATCTGGACAAGGCCAAATATATTGGAGGAACATATAAACAGTACTAAAAATTGCTCTTGTATAAACTAAGACAGTTGATAGAATAACAGGTCTTACTTTAGCATGCATTTTTCTGAAGGTTATGAAGTCTGAAACTCAGTGTGTCATTATTTAGTGACAATTCCTAAATGATTTGCCAGAAAACCACAAATTTTATGAGGAACAAATCAAAAATACCATGCAAAAATCTATTCATTCTTTGAAAATCTGGGCAGTTGGGAGGTATAGTTCAGCTGGGGCTGTATGAGTTTGCCACCCTTCCCCCTCACAACATGGTCGGATGGAGCCTCCCCCCTGCAGGCATTTCAATGATCCATTACTTGGCTATTTCACTCCATTTACCATAAACAGTAATGTGCATACTGCTTTACTTCTATGATGATTTGGACTTCATTTGAAAGTTTTATTTTGCATTTTACAGCACAAACACTAAGACATCTGCTAAACAAAGCAATGCAGTCTCACAATGAAAACAGACTTAGCATTAAAACTTCTCTGCCCTTGATACTTACATTCATTGAAACAGCATTGAAACCCACATTCAAAGAAAATTTATTTTTCCAGTGGCAGATAAAGATTAACCTAGGGCTGTTTTTAAATCATAGGCCCCTTGCACGTGAAACATACACGTGCTCTTTGATACACCTTCCTGATTGTATTAAATTATATTCCTTGTACAATACAGTACACTTGTTAGAGGGCATTTCAAATTTATTGTTTTGAACATTTTTCCAGTAAACAATGAAACAAAATGCATGCACCAATAATGACAAAAAGTACAGTTTTGTACCTACCATAAATGTAGATGTTCGAGTGCTAATACAGCTGCAGTCATAACAGATGGGTTATCCTGCCGTCAGGCGGGTCCTCGGTCGGCCGAATTCCAAAGTCTAGGTCTGGCGTCGGATGTCGTCGCTTCTTCCCTGACGTCAGTGCGGCAGGGATATAAAAGAACCAGCCGACGCTATTTTCTTCAGTTTTTCTTGCCCCAGATGTCAGGTGCCCCCAGAAGGAAGGCAAAACATAAATTTATGTAATAATGCAATGCAATATAATCAAAAAACAGTAGTTGCAAGCAAATACACCATAAAAGAATACCCCAATCAGGTTGTATGAGGAGGTGTTAGCCATTAGGCCTGTCCCAAGAGGGGAAGGAGGGAGGGAAACCTGGACTGCAGCTGTATTGGCACTCAAACATCTACATTTATGGTAGGTACAAAACTGTACTATGTTCATTGTGCATACAGCTGCAGTCATAACAGATGGGTAGAATCCCAAAGCTAAAAAAGGGGTGGCAGGCACTAAGTGGAACTAGGAGGAGCAAGGATGCCCTGCAAGACTGCAGTGACAAAGCCCGCTCTAGATTTGGAGTATAATGGTAGGTGATAGTGCTTGGAGAAAGTATGTACAAAACTCCAAGTGGCTGCTTCCAAAATATCTTTGGTAGGAACCCCCCTGAGGAAAGTTGCAGAGGTAGCTGTGGCCCTTGTGGAGTGAGATCTGATGCCTGTAGGTACAGTTTTACCATGAAAAGAGTAACAAAAGCGTATGCAGTGGGCTATCCATTTTGAGATTGTCTGTTTGGAAATAGGCTTCCCTTGAGCACCTGTAGCATAGGACACAAAGAGTTGCTCTGATTTTCTGAATGGCTTTGTTCTGTCCAAATAATAACAAAGCTGTCTGTGAATGTCCAAGGAATGTAGTAGTCTCTCCCCTTTGTTTTGTGGATTAGGGTAAAAGGTAGTAAGTGGATAGCCTGATTCAAGGCTACCCTGGATACTACCTTTGGCATAAAGGAAGGGTTGGTTTGTAAGGAAACTGTCCTGATGGAAAATGATGAAAGGCTGCACAGCCATGAGGGCTTGTAGTTCCGAAACCCTGCGTGCTGAGGTGATAGCCAGAAGGAAGGCTGTTTTCCATGACAAATATTGCAGTTCTGTTGAAGCAGCTGGCTCAAATGGAGGCAGGTTCAGTTTTTCTAGAATGAAATTGAGGTCCCAAGCAGGTAATGGTTGCTTCCTTGGGGATTTTATATTCTTAGCCCCTCTGAGGAACTGTCTTAAGAGAGGGTGAGAGAATAAAGGAGGATCAGTGTTGTATTGAGCAGAAATGGCTGAGGCATGGATTTTGATGGAGGAGAATGAAAGTCCACTGCTTAGCATCTTAGCTAGGTACTCTAATATTTGAGGTAAATTCAGTATTCCAGGATTCTGACCCTTTTTCTGATTCCAGGCACAAAACTGTTTCCATTTTGCGGAGTAGGCTTTTCTAGTAGAAGGCCTTCTGGCCTCCAAAATGACATCCTGCACCTCCTTGGAGAGTAGGGTCTGTTGTGAATTTAAGGAATCCTCCATGCAGCTAGATTGAGTGTTTACAGCTGACTGTGAAGAGTTTTGAAGTTGTGCTGAGTCAACAGAAGAGGCATTAGAGGCAGGATCCATGGCGGGGAATGCGTCAGGCTCCTCAGGAGTGGGTACCAGTGTTGTCTTGGCCAGTCTGGAGCAATGAGAATCATCTTTGGTCTGTCTGCTCTGGCTTTTAATAGAACTTTGGGCAGCAGAGGAAGAGGTGGAAAGGCATAAACTGTCATTGTTGTCCAACTGAAAGAGTGCGTCCACTTTCCAGGCCTGTGGATGAAAGGTCCTTGAGCAGAATTTTGTCAATTGGTAATTTCTGTGGGTAGCAAAGAGATCTATGTCTGACCTTCCCCATGCTTGAATTATCTTTGTAAAAACTTGAGGATGCAACTTCCATTCGTGTGGATCTGTCATATTTCTGCTTAGGTTGTCTGCCAGCATGTTTTCCTTGCATGGCAGGAATTGAGCTTGAAGTTGGATTTGTAATTCCAGAGCCATGTTCCAAAGAGACATGGCTAGCCTGCACAGGGGATATGAATGGGTTCCTCCCTGTTTGTTTATGTACCACATCACTGTGGTGTTGTCTGTCCTTATCAATAGCTGGCCTGGATGCAGTAGGTCTTTGAAAGCCATAATAGCATTTATTACTGCTAGCATTTCCTTTTGATTGATGTGTAGGTGCTTTTCTTTTTGGGACCATTTGCCCTGAATGCACCGATCTGTCATGTGCGCCCCCCAGGCGTAGTCTGAGGCGTCTGTTGTGATGATTTGATTTGCTTGAGGCAAGCAGAATGGGAGACCTATGTTTCTTTGGCTTGCTTGAGCCCACCACAGAAATTCCTTTTGGAGGCATGGAATCAGTGGTATAATTGTTTCTAAACTGTGGCTGTGTTGAGACCATACGTTTTTTTAGGTACCATTGAAGTTTCCTCATATGCAGCTTTGCACATGGGATTAGCAGGATGCAAGATGCCATGAATCCCAGAGCCTGCAGGATTTTCCTTGCAGTCAGCCTGGTGAAGGTTGCCAGTTTTCTGAAGTATTGAGTTAGTTGCCCTTGTTTCTCTGGCGTGAGGTAGGCCATCTGGGTGTTTGTATTCAAGCTGGCACACAGGAAAACTATTGTTTGAGAGGGTATTAGTCTTGATTTCTTTTTGCTGACTGTGTATCCCAGAGAGTTCAACAACTTTATTACAAACGCCAGGTGTTTCAGAAGTATGTGTTTGCTGTCCGCTTGGATCAGGCAGTCGCCCAAATATGGGTATGTTTGTATCTCTTGAAGTCTGCAGAAGGCAATTACTGATGCCAGGCATTTCGTGAACACTCTGGGTGCAGTAGATAAGCCAAAGGGCAATGCAGAGAACTGATAATGGGTTGAACCTGCAAGAAATCTGAGGTATCTTCTGCAATCTTGTCTGATAGGGACATGCAGGTATGCCTCCTTGAGGTCCAATGTTACCAGCCAAGACTCCTTGCCCAGCATGGGAAGAAGCTGCTGTAATGTGAGCATCTTGAATTTTGGTACGAGTAAATATGTGTTTAGGATGGATAGGTCCAAAATAGGTCTCCAATCTTTGCCCTTCCTTGGTACCAGGAATAGTCTGGAATAAAAACCTTGACCCTGTTCTTGTGCAGGTACCTCTTGAATATCTTTCATGTCCATGAGATCTGAAATTTGTTTTTCTGCCTCTGCCCTTTGATTGTGTGGCAGGTTTGGCATGCCTCTCATTTTTGGAAGGGTGTGAAAGTGGAATCTGTAGCGTCTGTCTATAATGTCCAGGATCCATTTGTCTTTTGTGACAATATGCCAATTTTTCGAAAATAATGCCAGTTTTCCACCTAAAGGTGCTGCCATTAGAGCTTTGCTTGGCATGCAAAGGGGAAAGTCATTGGTTCTGCTTTCTGAATGGCTGTGAACTATCCTCACCACCTCTTGGTGTAGGTGCTTGCCATTGTCTGCCTCTAAATGATCCTTGAGATTGCCCTCTACCCCTCGGGCACCTGTATCTACCTCTTTGATGTCTGTCCATGGCTGGAAAGGACCAATTTTTTGAAGGCCAATTTCTACTGAAATGTGAAGGTTGTACATGTAGGAAATCTTTCACTGTTTGCATTGATTTTGCCTTTTCCTCCATTTTCTTTAATAACTCCTCAGCTTTAACACCAAACAATACATCTTTTTGAAGAGGTGCATCTAGTAATTTAGCTTTGACATGATCTGGTAAGGTTTGCTCTTTGAGCCAAGCATGTCTACGTATGACTGATCCTGTAACAGCAGCTCTACATGAGGCCTCTAAAGCATCAAAACCACATTGAAAGGTATGTTTACCCACTTGTTCTGCACTATGCAACAAATCCTGCAACTCCTTCAAGTCTGGTTGTTCAGGTTGTGACATTTTGCTTTTCAACTGAGATAACAAAAACTGTTGATACTTTAACATATGGAACTGACAGTTTAATTCCCTCATGGTTAATGTGGCCGAGGTGTATACCTTTATCCCCCACCTTTCTAAAGCTCTGGAATCTCTCTCTGAAGGTAATGGATTTTTGGTAGTGGAGGCCTTAATTCCCTCGGGACCCTGTGAAATAGTTTCTGGGTCAGCCGCATGGCTTTTGTATAGGAATTGGTGTGAATCAGGAACCCGGTAATACCTGTCAGGCTTGACTGGAGCTGGAGGTAAAGAATCTGGGTTAAGGCTGGCCTCTGAATACACATCATCTAGTATGTCTAAGACAGGAGGGATAGCCAGAGGCCTGTGCTGAGGGAGCAAGAGAAATCCCCGAGCCTTTTCTTGGAGTCTGAGTAATCTTGGCCTGCCCAGTGGAAGTGTTCCCTCAAGGTATGCAAGGTTTCCCCAAAAGAATAGTCCTCAGGGGGGAGACAGAGGGAATGGACTCCTCTGCATCAGAATCTTCAAAAGGGGAGTATGAATGTTTCTGGTCTTCAGAATGTTCTGAAGTAATGGAGGCCTGGTCCGAGGAAGGGTATTCTTCCTCCACTCTGGGCCTTTTGTCCGAGGGGGGTTGAGAACCCCTGATAAGAGTAATCAAATCCTCAGCCATTTTGAGCATCTGTTTTTTAGGCATGGGGCCTTGAGAGGGGCCCTGTGGAGCTTGTCTTTTAGTATGCATGGCTGCTTTAGATTTAGTGAAAGCCTTAATGGAAAAAGAAGAAGACCTGAAGACACCTTGAGAGGTGGCAGGCCTGTCTAAACTCTGAGTTTCCCCGCCAAGAGTGGCGTCGGTATCTGTAATCGGGGTGTGGGCCGAGGAGCCTGCAACCTCGGGCACAGAAGACACCGCTAAGGAAGTGTCATCGGTAGTCAGGGGCTGCATAGGCGCCTTGCTGAGAACCGGAGCACCTGTAGCCAGCTTTAGCGTGGTGTCGGTCGAAGTCGCGGACCTCGTATCTCGGTCCTTATCTTTGCGTCTTTTACTCAAAACTGGAGTCGGGGTATCCGACAACATAATGTAATTAAACTTTTTGCCAAAATAGTGTTGGGCGAACTCCGCCCGACGCTTAATAGTGCGTCTGTTGAATGTAGCACAAAAACGACAGGCCGAGACGTCGTGGTCTGGGCCTAAGCAAGGAATGCAGAGGAAATGGAAATCCTTATGCGGTATTTGCTTCCCACATGAAATGCAATTATTAACTTTGTCTGACATCGGTCTGAGGCAAGAAAAGTTCCCCCAACGGGGTACTTAGCTTTCAAGAAGACTTCGGTTGAAAAATATTTGTAATCTCAGGAGCTGGCCGACCGGCACTTGCGAACTGCTTCTGCTTCGGGCACCGCGCGGCAAGAAAGACTGAAGAAAATGGCATTGGCTGGTTCTTTTATACCCCTGCCACACTGACGTCAGGGAAGAAGCGATGACATCCGACGCCGGACCTAGACTTTGGAATTCGGCCGACCGAGGACCCGCCTGATGGCAGGATAACCTATCTGTTATGACTGCAGCTGTATGCATGGTGAACATCTGCCCAATTCAGAAAATGTCCATCATAAAAGTCTACTCAAACTTCTACAGTCCACCAGTACTGATTATTAAAATGACTATCTCATTGAAACCTCAAGTTTTTTCACTATTTATTGAAAATAGACTGGTTATTCTTATGCTGATGGTAGAAATCACAAAGAATAAGGTTAAATTAAACTGGTGTGTGCTCACTTAAATCCTAGTCCTCTTGACTTTAATATACTGCCAATGTACTGCTGGTTTATGAGGCAACTGTTATTCTTACAATTGCATCTATATAGAACATAAAGCCCAAACCAAGACATTGCACTACTACTGTTTAATATTTAAATGTCACTTCCTACAACTGTATTTACTTGTGCTCCTGGCCCCTTTCTATCATGTCCCCCTTGATGCCTTATTAAAGAAAGTTAAGAATGGCAAGGTCCACACCAAAACTACTCATGTTTAGTCGAAGCAAAGTAAAAGCTCATTAATAGTTTTGTTAAATTATGTTAAAATATATATGCAGGACAACCAGCTCTGTGCATAGACAAATAAATCCCTAACTAGACCTGGATAATCAGTGCTTAAATTAACTATTTAGTGAGTATTTTACCTTCAGGTGACTTGTCCAGTGATGACCTGCATTCTTATATGTGTTCCAGGTTTGTCGATGGGCAATAGCACTTAGGTCAGCTAAAAATAAAATGCAGCAGCAATCTCTGAATAGTACTACTGAGTTATCTCAGAACCCTGTGTTGTACCGAATGTCATGCCTCTACCCATGTTGAAATGAACTGTTACTTTGCTTTAATTTTTTCTATACCATCACTGTAGTCTCCAGGGTCAAACCCTGAAATTAGTAAACAAAAGCAGATAATAAGGAAACAAAAAATATCCAGCCCATCCCTTTCCTTTTACAATGTGTATACAGAACAGTCTTTGTTTAGAACTCCTGATTTCTGCTTTCTTTCTTTGCTCTGCACAGCCAGGGTCATAATGTCACCCTTTGTTTTTCTTTCTTTTGTCTACCGTAATGTAAGAAGCAGTAAAGCTGTATCTTTTGACTACTTAACTTCTTTATTCGATTTTTTTTACTGGCCATTATTCATGCTTTTCTTAGTATCTACTGATGCTTTTCCAGATCATATTCCTTCCACTACTTACACTTTCAGAAAACTCTTCTTTGCCCTATTCATTACACCACATCCCAAGTACCTCAGTGATACCCCACATCACAAGTACCTCAGTGATACCCCACATCACAAGTACCTCAGGGATACACCACACCACAAGTACCTCAGTGATACACCACATCACAAGTACCTCAGGGACCTCTCCTTTTCATACTTGTTTTCACTTCCTTTTTTTTGCTTAGGCCTTTGTCAGGCCAACATTTCCACCTTAAAATACAGATGAACTATGCCTCAAGCTTCAGTCACCAGCACATTCATGTATATTCAGACTTTTAAATCTACTCCCCTCCCCCCGAAGTCCTACATTTCTGTGCTTCATGTGTGCCCAGTTGTCTGTTAGTATATATTAATCCACAGTGATCACTACCTAACTTGCTGTTTTCTTATATCATTGAGTGTAAAACGGTCTCTAAACAAGTGCAAATCAGACTCACAACATCTTCATACATGTGAGCTCTCAACAGTGTAGCAAAACATTCTAACACGGACAGACGAATGTCAAACTTTGCAGGTCCTCTATTTATCCAAACAAACTCTGGCTTTCAAAACCATAAATCACATCAATGTGAATAGTACATATAAATCACATCATTGTGAATAGTACATCACATCAGTGTGAATAGTGCATATAAATCACATCAATGTGAATAGTGCATATAAATCACATCAATGTGAATAGCACATATAAAGCACATCAATGTGAATAGTACACATGCTTAGAAGGTGATGTCTGGGTTTTACTAGGAGGCACACCAAAAGATTAGGCTTTTTATTTTTGTATGTGTTTTCAATCACTTGCCAGATATGAAATAATGTACCCTCCTTAAGCAGCCAAATCAAGTAAATATCAAAATTCTTACACTGTTGTCTCCTATGTACAGATCTTAGGTTAGTAAAGTACAGTTTTGTACCTACCATAAATGTAGATGTTCGAGTGCTAATACAGCTGCAGTAATCACATATGGGTTCTCTGCCGTCAGGCGGTCCCTCGGTCGGCCGAATTATAAAGTCTTGGTCCGGCGTCGGTTGTCGCTTTCTTTCTTGACGTCAGTGCGACAGGGGTATATAAGACACAGCCGACGCCATATTCTTCAGTCTTTTCTTGCCCCAGATGTCAGGTGCCCCCAGAAGGAAGGCAATACATAAATTATATATAAAACTATATGCAAGCAATGCAAAGTAATCAAAAAACAGTAGTTGCAAGCAAATACACCATAGGAGGATAACCCAAATTAGGTTGTAAGAGGAGGTGGGGAAGGAGGGAGGGAAACCTGTACTGCAGCTGTATTAGCACTCGAACATCTACATTTATGGTAGGTACAAAACTGTACTATGTTCATCGTGCATACAGCTGCAGTAATCACATATGGGTAGAATCCCAAAGCAACGCATAGGGTGGTAGGCACTAGGTGGAACTGGGATGAGCCAGAATGCCCTGCAATACAGCAGTGGCAAAGCCTGCTCTAGTTTTGGAATATAAAGGCAGGTGGTAGTGTTTTGTGAAGGTATGCACAGAACTCCAAGTGGCTGCCTCCAAAATATCTTTGGTAGGAACTCCTCTGAGGAAGGCTGTAGAGGTAGCTGTGGCCCTGGTGGAGTGGGATCTGATGCCTGTAGGGACAGATTTACCATGAAAGGAGTAACACAACCATATGCAGTGGCCTATCCATTTCGAAATTGCTTGGAAATTGGCTTCCCTTGAGCTCCTACAGCATAGGACACAAAGAGTCAGCATTATGGCTTTTGAAAAGAAATTGGTGAGAGTTAGGAACTCTGTAGTACCTATCAGGTTTGACTGGAGCAGGAGGCAGGGAATCCGGACTAAGACAAGCCTCCGAGTAAACATCATCAAGTATGTCCAAGACAGGAGGTATAGCCAGCGGTCTGTGTTGAGGTAACAAAAGAAATTCCCTAAGCCTCTTCTTGGAATCAGAAAAGTCTTGGCCTTCCCAATGGAAGTGCTCCCTCAAGGTGTGCAAGGTTTCCCCAAAAGATAAATCCTCTGGGGGAGATACAGAAGGAATGGACTGCTCTGCATCAGAATCTTCAAAAGGGGAGTACGAGTGTTGTTCTTCATCAGAATGTTCTGAAATAATGGAGCCCTGGTCAGAAGAGGGAGAATCTTCCTCCACTCTGGGTCTCTTGTCCGGAGGGAGTTGGGAACCCCTGATAAGAGTAATTAAATCCTCAGCCATTTTTAGCATCTGCTTTTTAGGCATGGGGCCTGGAGATGGGCCCTGTGCAGCAGGCCTCTTGGGATGCATGGTTGATTTGGACTTAGTAAAGGCCTTTATAGAAAAGGAAGACGAGGGTCTAAAGACACCATGGGTGGAAGTGGACCTGTCTACATTAGGAGGCTCAACACTCACAGTGGCTTCGGTAGCTGTAGTCTGGCTGTGGGCCGAGGCACCTGCGGTCTCGGTTACAGAAGACACTGCCAGGGAAGTGTCGTCGGTAGTCAGGGGCTGCGTAGGCACCTCGCTGAGAACCGGACCACGTGTAGCTGGTTTTGGTGTGGTGTCGGTGGAGACTGTGGACCTCGCGTGTCGGTCTTTGTCCTTGCGTTTTTTGGACAAAATGGTAGTCGGAGTCTCGACGACATTTTATAATCAAAAGCTTTACCAAAAAAATGCTGGGCGAACTCTGCCCGACGCTTAATAGTGCGTTTATTGAAAGTAGCGCAAAAGCGACAGCCCGAGACGTCGTGGTCTGGGCCTAAACAAGGTATACAGAGGGAATGGAAATCCTTATGCGGTATTTGCTTCCCACAAGAAATACAATTGTTAACTTTGACATTGGTCTGAGGCAAGAAAAGTTTCCCCAACGGGGTACTTATCTTTAAAGATGACTTCGGTTTCCAAATTTTCGTAATTTCAGGAGCTGGCCGACCGGCACTTGCGAACTGCTTCTGCTTCGGGCACCGTGCGGCAAAAAACACTGAAGAAAATGGCGTCGGCTGTGTCTTTTATACCCCTGTCGCACTGACATCAGGAAAGAAAGCAACGACAACCGACGCCGGACCTAGACTTTGGAATTCGGCTGACCGAGGACCCGCCTGATGGCAGGAGAACCCATCTGTTATGACTGCAGCTATATGCACGATGAACATCTGTACTATGTTCTTTGTGTTTCACTGTTGCAGTCATTACATTTGAGTAGAATCCCAAAGCTATGGTTGGGAGGATGGACTTATACAGCATTAGGAGCAGCTATAAGGCCTTGCAGGACAGCAGTGGCAAAGCCAGCTCTGGATTTAGTGAAGAGAGGTAAATGGTAATGTTTGGTGAACGTATGAACTGAGTGTTCCAGGTAGCAACTTCTAGAATGTGTCTGGTAGGAACCCTCTGAGAAAGGCTACAGAAGTAGATGCAGCCCTGGTTGAATGAGATCTGATCCCCTTGGGGATAGGTTTACCATGGTGCATATAGCAGAAACTAATACAATGGCTTATCCATTTGGAAATAGTCTACTTTGAAATGGCCTTTCCCTCTGTTCCTGCAGCAAATGCCACCAATAGTTGTTCAGATTTTCTTAGAGATTTCGTCCTGTTAAAGTAAAATCTAAGTTGTCTGTGTACATCCAATGAATGCAGAATCCGCTCACCCTTGTTCTGTGGATTGGGAAAGAAAGTTGGCAGATGAATGGTCTGATTAAGAGCCACACTGGATACCACCTTAGGCATGAAAGATGGATTGGTCCTGAGAGACCCCCTGTCTGCATGAAAAATAATGAAAGGCTCCACTGCCATAACAGCCTGTAATTCAGAAATCATTCTAGCTGAAGTGACTGCTAAAAGAAAAGCTGCTTTCCAGGAGAGACATTTTAGGTCTGCAGTAGCAGCTGGCTCAAAAGGAGGGAGAGTGAGTTTTTCCAAAACAAAATTGAGGTCCCATGCAGGGGTTGGCACTCTCCTGTGAGATCTTAAGTTTTTGGCCCCTCTGAGATACTGCTTTAGCAAAGGATGATAGAAGAGGGAAAGTTCTGTGTTGTAATGAGCAGAAATGACAGAGGCATGGATTTTTATGGAAGAAAAAGATAGGCCCTTGTGAAGCATCTCAGTCAAGTATTGCAGAATCTGAGGAATATTGAGAATTGCTGTGCTTTATTCCTTGTAACTGGTTCCAGGCACAGAATCTCTTCCATTTGTCAACATAGGATTTTCTAATACTAGGCCTTCTAGCCTCCAAAATGACATCCATCACAGGTTTGCTGAGGGATGCCAAGGGTGAAATTAGATTATTAGCCATGCTGCAAGATTCCAAAGTTTGGAGCTGAGAGTGTAGAATTTGGTAGTTCTGCTGAGACAGTAGGTAAGGTGTCTGAGGCAGGTGCCACGGAGGAAGGTGTGACACATTGCGCAGGAGTGGGTACCAGTGTTGGTGAGGCCAGTCTAGAGCAATCAGAATCATTTTTGGTTTGTCCTGTCTGACTTTTAGAACTTTGGAGAGCAGAGGCAGAGGGGGAAAAGCTGAATGATACAGCATCCACTTTCCAAGCTTTTTTGTGATGAATTCTTGTGCAGAATTTGCCCAACTGATAGTTCTGGAGTGAGGCAAAAAGATCTATGTCTGGACTCCCCCATTTGCATGTCAACATGTTGAAAATTTGTGGTTCCAGTTTCCATTCGTGTGGGTCTATAAGGTTTCTGCTTAGTTCGTCTGCCAGAGTATTTAGCTTTCCTGGCAGTAATTGAGATTATAGTTGTATTTGGTTGGTCAAGGCCATATTCCACAATGCCATGGCTAGTCTGCAAAGGGGGTAGGAATGTGTTCCCCCTGCTTGTTCATGTACCACATAACTGTGGTGTTGTCTGTCTTTACCATTAATTGTCCTGGATGAAGGTAGTCCTTGAAGGCTGTCAGTGCATTCTGTACAGCTGGCATCTCTCTCTCATTGATATGAAGGTGCATTTGATTTTGGCTCCATTTACCCTGAATGCACTGTCCTGCCAGATGAGCCCCCCAAACATAGTCTGATGCGTCTGCAGTTATATGGTTTGGGTGGCAGGGGGTGGAGTGAATGGCAGTCCCTTGTTTTGGTGGCAGGCCTCTGCCCACCATAGGAACTCTAGTTGCAGGCAAAGTATGATAGGAATCATTGTTTCCAGGCTGTGACAATGTTGACTCCATAAAAATTTTAAGTACCACTGAAGTTTCCTCATATGCAGTCTTGCATATGGAATTAGAAGAATGCAGGAGGCCATGAACCCCAAGGCTTGCAGAATTTGTCTTGCAGATAGCAGGGTTTTTGTGGCTACCTGTTTGAAGTAAGTCACCAATTTAATTTGCTTTTTTGGTGTAAGGTAAGTTATCTGGGCAGTTGTATTCAAGCTTGCACCCAGGAATGTAATTTTTTGAGAGGGTACCAGTTGTGATTTCTTTTCATTTATGGTGTACCCTAGACAAGTTAGAACCCTTTTTACAAACGCCAGATGCTTTAGAAGAATGTCCTTGTTTTCTGCCTGAATTAGACAATCGTCCAGGTATGGATATATTTAAATATTTCTTTGCCTGCAAAATGCAATTACTGGAGCTAGTCACTTTGTGAAGACCCTGGGCACAGTAGATAAGCCAAAGGGCAGTGCAGAGAACTGTTAATGTGAGTAGCCTGCTTTGAAGCGGAGGTAACTTCTTCAAGATTCCCTGATTGGGATATGCATGTAAGCCTCTTTTAAGTCTAGAGTTACCAACCAGGCATCTTTGCCTAGCATAGATAGTAACTGTTGAAGAGTCAGCATCTTGAATTTTGGAATGTCCAGAAATGTGTTTAGAGTGGATAAGTCCAGAATTGGATGCCATGATTTGTCTTTTCTGGGTACCAGGAAAAGTCTTGAATAGGAACCTTGTCTCTTTTCCTCTTCTGGTACTGGTTGAATAGCCCCCATGTTCATGAGGGACAGAACTTGTTTCTGGGCCTCTGCCCACTGGTTTGGGGGCAGGTCTGGCCATCCGTTTGGGATTGGCAATGTGTAGAATTGAAATCTGTATTCCTGGGATACTATATTTAAAACCCATTTGTCCTGGGTAATAAGGTAAGTGCTTGGTGATTGTAGAGGGAAGTCATTGAGACTGTTTACCATAGGGAGGTGCCTTGTTGTTTCCAGATTTGGAGGTGGAGGCACCCCATTGTTTTGTTCTAAAAGTTCCTTGTGACTGAAACCTGGAGCCTTTGGAATGTCTGGATTTGACTTGAGTGGCTCTCGAAGGGACTGGAAAGGACCAGTTCTTAGTAGGCCAGTGCCACCTAAATCTTGGAGGTTGCATTTGTAAGAAATCTTTCACAGTTTGCATAGATTTAGCTTCTATCTTCCATCTTTAACACTTCTTCAGCCTTATTACCAAAGAGACGGTCCTGTTGTAAAGGAGCATCCAACAATTTTGCTTTAACATGGTCAGGCAGAGTTTGCTCTTTGAGCCAAGCATGCCTTCTTAGCACAGATCCAGTTACAGCAGCCCTGCAAGAGGCCTCCAAGGAATCAAAACCACATTGCAAAGTATGTTTTTCAACTTGTTCAGCTGAATGTAATAAATCCTGTAAATCTTTATTTTCCACACAGAGATTATCATCATTTTCTGTTTAAGTAGTCCCATGATATGCTGTTGATATTTAAGCATATGAAATTGACGGTTTAAAGCCCTGATTACCAAGGTTGCGGAAGTGTAAACCTTCTTACCCCATCTATCCACCTCCCAACCTGGAATCTCTATCAGAAGGGGTAGGATTTTTAGCAGTAGAGAGGCCTTAATGCCCTTGGGACCTTGAGAAATGGTTTCAGGATCAGCAATAGGATTTTTGAAAAGGAATTTGTGGGAGTCAGGAACCCTGTAGTATCTGTCTGGCTTACAAGGAGCCAAAGGCAGAGAATCAGGAGCCATACTAGATTCTGAAAAAACATCATCGACAATGTCTAGAACAGGAGGTATAGCCAAAGGCCTATGTGGAGGAAGAAGAAGAAAATCCCAAAGTCTCTTTTTAGATTCAGAGAAATCCTGACTTTCCCCAATGGAAATGTTCCCTTAAGTTAGGTAAAGTTTACTCAAAAGAAAAATCCCCATGGGGAGAAGCAGAAGGAATGGAATATTCTGCATCAGAGTCCTCATAAGTAGGAATAGACACATCCTGTTCATTAGGAGAGTCAGAAGAAATAGAATCCTGTTCAGAAGATTCATACTCAATGTCTGCCTAGGCCTCTTAGAAGGAGGGGGTTGGCTATCCCTGATCAGAGTGATTAAATCTTCAGCCATTTTGATCATTTGTTTTTTAGGCATAGGGGCCTGCACATGTGGCCCAGGCGTCAGTGTTTTAGACATAGATTTAGATTTTGGCCTTAGTTTTGAAGGTGGCATCAGTCTAATATACAAATCTGTAGGCCTGAAAACACATTCAGAAGCCAGTGTCTGCACAGCGGCTCTGAACCCATCTAAGGTAGAGACATCCACGGGTTCCATAACTGAGGCATCTTGCAGCATACTGGGCTCCGAATGGGTCTCAGTAGAGGCCTGTGAATCAGAAGTAGCTGGTATCAGGAGCTACGAAAGCGCCTCACTGAGTACCGGCAAACTGGTGACTCTCTTAGGAGAAGCGTCGTCATCAGTTTTGGACCTCGACGGTCTGTCTTTTTCTTTGCATTTTGTAGGTATTCCGGTAGTCAGATTGCTAACCGACGACATTTCTGGATAATTAAATCTTTGAGCCAAAATATTTAGAAGCAAAAATATACAGACGTTTAATCGTGCGTTGATTAAATTTAGCAAAAAAATGACAACAAGGTACGTTGTGGTCAGGGCCTAGGCAAGGAATACAGTGCAAATGAAAATCCTTATGAGGTATTTGCTTCCCACAAGTAATGCAATTACTTTTACTGACATCGGTAAGGAGCAAGGAAAAGTTTCCCCAACGGGGTACTTAGCCTTTAGTTGAAGACATTGGTTCTGAAACTCGAAAACAAAAACTTCAGGAGTCGGCCGACCGGCACTTGCGAACTGCTTCTGCTTTGGGCAACGAGCAGCAAGAAAGACTGATGTAATGGCATCGGCTGCATATTTTATACCCCTGACGACCTGACATCATGGAAGAAGGGACAGCAATTGACGCAGGACCCAAGACTTTGTTAATCAGGCTGACTGAGGGCAACCTGCCAGCAAATTACCCAAATGTAATGACTGCAACAGTGAAACACGAAGAACATCTCACATGGAACATTATGGTAAGTATATAACTTCTTTATGTGAAGTTGGTCTATCTCGCCATTCATTCTTTACTGATGGGTAGTGTCCCAAGCACCATCAACTTTGGGTGGTTCACAGGAGTATACTTCTTAGGACCATGGATCCAAAGGAGGCCCCGTCAACTTTGTAATGAGTGATAAAGGTATGAGGTTTTGACCAAGTGGCTGCTGCGTAAATGTTATCAATAGGAAGTCTGGCAGAAAAAGCAGATGTAGAAACTGCTCTGGTTGAGTGAGCTTTAATTTTATGCCCCAAGGGCATATTGGCAGCTGAATAAGCCAAGGTGATACAATCAGATAACCATTTAGACAGAGTTGTTTTAGCCACTGGCATACCCTTCCTGAAATCTGAGAATGAAACAAAAAGCTGGTCTGATTTCCTGAAATCTTTTGTTCTATCCAAATAAAATCTGAGCTGTGAACATCAAGTTTGTGCAGCATGTGCTCAATTGCTGGAATGGTTGGGGAAGAAAACTGGCAAATTAATAATTTGGTTGAGATTAATTTTAGTGTAAAATTTGGGTAAGAAAGAAGGGTTTGTTCAAAGCGAGAGACTGTCAGCATGGAAACTCAGATAAGGAGGCTTAATAGATAAGGCCTGAATCTCTGAAGTAATAGCCACTAAAAGATGGTTTTCCATGACAAAAATTTGAGGTTACATGAAGAAGTTGGTTCAAATGGTGGAAGAATTATGTGGGAAAGCATAAAAGTTAGATTCCATGGAGAATAGGGAGATTTCACAGGTGGTCTAATATGAAAGGTTCCTTTGAGAAAGGCTTTGGATAATTTGTGTGACATAACATTCAATCCTTCAAATCTCAGATGAAAGTTAGAAATGGGAGCAAGTTGAACGTGGACTGTTGCTGCTGCAGCTCCTTTATTGAATATCATGGTTAAGAAATCAAGAATAGAGGCTTGGTAAGAGTCAATATTGTTTTTAGAGCCCCATATAGAACATTTTTTCCATTTGCTGAGGTACAGCTTTCTCATAGAAGATTTATAAGAAAATTTGCTTCATCTCATTGGAAAGGTTATGGAAACTGGCTATGATGGGAATTGGAGCAGCCAAGCTGTCAGCTTCAGGGTCTGCAGAGAGGGATGAAGTTCCCCCGACGAGTGCGTCAGAAGATCTGGAACTGGGTCCAGAATCCAGGGGTCCTCCAAAAGATGAAGTCGAAGGAAGGGGAAACAAATCTGATGAAGCCAAAAGGGAGCTATTAGAATGATGGTCCTTCCCAGGGCTTTGGCTTTCTGTAATACCTTGGGTATCAACAGGATTGGTTGGAATGTATACAGGAGACCTGGGGGCCAATCGTGAACGAGTGCGCCCCTTAGGGCTTCTCCCGAAGGGGGAATCAGGGCAAAGTAGCTTCTGTATTTGGTGTTCATGTGACTGGCAAAAAGGTTGCAGCAAGGCTGTTCCCACCTGCGGAATATCCCGTCCGCTATTTCCGTCTTGAGGGACCACTCGTGGGGCAACAAAATTGCTCTGCTCAACTTGTCTGCTATCATGTTGGATTTCCCTGGGATGTGCATTGCTAACAGAAAGCGTTGGGTGGAAAAAGCCCACTGCCATACTCTGAAGGCCTCACGACAAAGGGGGTAAGATCTGGTTCCTCCTTGTTTGTTCAAATACCAGACCACTGACATGTTGTCTGTCTGAATCGCAATCGTACCCAGAGGAAGAGAGTCCTGAAGTACTGCAATGTCAAAAGTACTGCTCTCATCTCTAGGACATTGATATGCAGATGTGTCTCTTGATCGGTCCATGTGCCTTGGGCTGTTATTCCCTGAAAATGCCCCCCCACCCTATCAGAGAAGTGTCCGTGGTCACTGTGGCCACTGGAGGATAGCACAAATGGGCGTCCTATCATACCATGAAGTGAGGTCAACCACCAGTGAAGATCCTTTTTGCAGGCATTTGTGATCATTATCATGTGAGACATGGTAAGCTGTCGTTAAGACCACTGAGTGAACAACAGCCATTGTAGTATCTGCACGTACATATGACCTAGTGGTATGGCTAGAATTGCTGCTGCCATCATACCCAACAATTTCAGAACTTCTGATGCTGGTGCTTTGTTTTTGGATATTAGAATGCGGACATGCTGATGGAGAAGTAAGACTCTTTCTACTGGAAGTTTTAGTGTGGTGGTGGTGGTGTCCAGTTTTGCTGCAATGGAGACAAGGCAGATTTTTCTGAGTTTATTGTAATGCCCATCTGATTGCAGAGTGAATTCCCTGGCCTGAATGAGTTGTGATGGTGGTGGCAGTAAGGAGCCAATCATCTAGGCACAGAAACACCTGGAATCCTATACGTCTCAGGTGAGCCCTGACTGCTGCCATGCATTTGGTGAACACTCTGGAGGCTGTAGTGAGACCAAAGGGGCAGGGCTCAAAACTGGTAATGACTGGCTCCCGAGGTGGAAGCACAGATGATCCCTGGATCATCTGGCCATTTTTATGTGGTAGTACTCATCATGGAGATCTATCAAGCACATCCAATTGTCTTTCCCTAAGAAGGGAAGTATTGACTCTTTCTTTACAGATTTGTTTAGTCTGCTGAGGTCCAATACAGAGTTCCAGTCTCCTGTCTTTTTTGAAACTAAAAAGAATCTTGAGTAAGTTCCGGATCCTGTCTGGTCTGCTGGGACTGGTTGGATGACTCTTTCTTGGCAACGTCTGGACCTCTACTGTTGCTTGTTCCCTGTAACTGGGTGGAATGACTGGGACTTTCCTTGACGGTGGAGGGGGTGTGGTGAAAGGGATGAAGTATCCTCTGGAAATGATACTTTGTACCCAGTTGTCATTTATTTTGAGCCCGGCGTCTGGGTACAAAGATAAGCGACTCTGACTGCCTCCACAGCAGGACAGTCGGGCCTCCTTTCAGGAAAGCTGGTACGGTTTCCCAAAGAAGTGATCTCTGCCATGAGGGCATCTTCCATTATTGCCCCCTCTGCCCTTGGAGGGGGGTTCACCACAAGTCCTGAAAGGCTCCTTGGGCTTTTAGGAACCACATTTTCCTTTCACTTTGACCCTTGGGGTAGGGTCTGGTAGGGGTGGATAAATGGACCCCAATGGCAGTCTTTCCATCCTGCTCACACCTAGTTAAGGTTTCCTTGACTTTAGGCCTGAAAAGGGACAAGCCATCAAAGGGGGTATTCGCGAAGGATGACTTGAAGGGCTCCGTGAAGGAACACAAGCACATTCAGGAGTGTCTCCTAAGAGCAACTCCTGTCCCCACTGCCCTACTCGTTCCATCAGCTGCATATGAAATGAGGTGCATGGACGAGTTCACTATAGAACTGAGGGTAGCAAGCTGGGTGGCAACTTTGTCTGTAGCTGCTGCAGCTATGGTACACTGAAGAGTATCTCCCAGCTCTTTAAGGAGATCTCTTTGTAGTCTGGTAAAATGGGTTAAATAGTTAAGTGAATGAAGAACAAATGTTGCGGAACTAAACATGCGCTTCCCATATCTATCCATGATCCTGGAGTCTCCGTTAGGTGGATGGATAGATGAGGAAGTTTCAGACATTTCCTTTTTGGTGGCTGCCATCACCACCATGACATCAACTGGCACACATTTTGTCAAGAAAGATTTATCAAGGGGGGCAGAAATGAACTTAATAGGCCTCCTAGGGACAGGCTCCATACTATCCGGAGACTCCCACACCCTTCGTGAGACCAGATGCATCAGCTCATCAAAGGGCGGAGACACCCAAGAGGTGGAGGGCTGAGACTCGAAAGCCTTCAAGAGGACCGACTCATCCTCAGTAGGGTTGGTGAACTGCCAGACACCCCTCTGCCTAAGGATTTCCAGTATCTCAGCAAATGGGATATCTTCAGAGGGGGACCCTTCTGATTCATCCAAGTCAGTGTCAGATGTTAATGACTCCTGAAGGGAGTCCAAGTGTTTCCTTTTACACACCCCCTTCCTGGGAACCTCATCAGTGGGAGCTTCTGGGAAGGCCTCGGAAGAGCATAGGCCACCCAATGGGGCTTCCTGAGGCTCTAGGTCTCTGCGCTTAGCAAGGATCTGTGAGGCAGAAGCAGACACAGGCACTTTAGAGGATGAAGAAGCCAGACCTGAAATTGAGGATGTCTTAGGAGACATAACTCTCCTCATGGCTTCGAAGGCACCTCTGCTCTGATGCAAAGGGACCAATGGATCCGAGGAAACCGGGACAGTGGGCTCCAAGCCCGATGTAGGAGCCAAGCTCATCTGAGCCAAAGCCCCGAGAGGCAAAGTCAGAACCAACAAGTCAGTTAGACTATCCTCCCCGGACCGGACCACACCACAGAGTGTCGGCTCCTAGAATCCTCGATCGGCACCGAGGACGTCAGAGTGAACGGAGCCGAAGACACTGGAGGAGGCGTCTGCTCCGAAGGCTCCACAATCAGCAAGTCCGACTCCACCCGCTCCAAAGGACTGGTATGGCTCGGAGGAGGAAGACATATAGCTGGCATAAGGGTCTTCGGCTCCAAAGCCACCTGGGTCGGAGTCAATAATTTGCTAAGACTGGTGCCTGTAGAAGCTTCTGTACCACCCGAGCCACATCCAAATCAGATAGGCTAACAGAAGACAGAGATGATCGGTCCAATAGTACCGACTGGAGAAGAGGCGATTTACCTATTTCAGATACCGGTTCCAAAACAGGGGACCGGCTCCGAAAAGAGAAGACAGTCGGCTCCGTGACCTGTGGAGCCGATGTCACAGAATCTTTAGATTTTTTCGAATCTTCAGAAGTCTTGGAGGACTTACTAAATCCGTCCTGGTCACTCAAACATCCTGGAAGGAAGGTTTTAACAAACCCCTATCAATAAAAAGAAGTTATGTCTTACCATAATTTTCCATCTGTATTGCTGATCCTCATTCACTCATTACGCCTGGGTTATCGGTTCCGACCTCAGAACCAAGATGGCCATCTTCCAAGCTTGCCACAGCCACAAACTCTCGAGCTAAACACTTACCCACAATTCCCTTCTCCCTGTTACCTCAGATTGCATTTGCAAGTTAAAGAACCTAATGGAACCGAACAATGAAATCCACTATAAGTCTGAGGAGGTGGAAGGACAGAGGGTCGTAATGACTGAACAAGGATCAACAATACAGATGGAACGTTATGGTAAGACAACTTCTTTATCTGAGAGTGTTAATCCTCATTCATTCCTTACGCCTGGGACAGAGACCCCAGCTACGTTTATTCCTGGAAGGCTCTCATGGAAGAACATTCTTGAGCACCACTGAATCAAAGGACGCTCTTCCTCTGGAGGCCAAATCCAATTTGTAATGGCTGATGAAGGTATGGGGTTCTAGCCCAAGTTGCAGCTGCACAAATGCAAGGTAAAGAAGCTCTAGCATGAAAGGCAGCAGAAGTTGCGACCGACCTAGTGGAATGAGCCCTAATGGCTGAAGTCAGGGGGATATTGTGAGTTTTGTAAATAAATGTTACACAGTCTCTTAACCATTTAGCCAATGTGACCTTAGAAACAGCATATCCAAGTCTAGGACCAGAATAGGCCAGGAATAGCTGATCTGATTTGCGAGAAGCTTTAGTTCTGTCCAGATAGAAAAGGATTTGCCTATGAATGTCAAGGGTATGTAGGCAATACTCTCCTCTGTTAGAATGACTGGGAAAGAAAACTGGCAATTCAATGGATTGTTTAATGGACATTTCAGAGATCACTTTTGGCAGAAAAGAAGGATTAGTTCTCAATGACACACTATCTTTATAAAAGATTAAGTAAGGCTGTTTGATGCATAGAGCTTGAAGTTCACAGATACATCTGGCAGAAGTAATGGCGACCAAGAACAAAGTTTTCCAAGAAAGAAACTTGAGGTCGCATAAAAAAGCTAGTTCAAAAGGAGCCGTAGACAGATTCCATGGCTGGCTAGGTTCTCTAAAAGGGGGTTTCAAATGATTTACGCCTTTTAGAAAAGTCTTGCCTAATTTGTGTGACATGAGGAGTCATGGACACCATTGTAAAAATTAGATATCGCGGCCAAATGAACTTGAATGGTAGAAGCAGATAGGCCAGATTGGAACAAACTGGGCAGGTACTCCAGTACTACTGGCACTGGTGCTGAAAAAGGGTCTATCTGTTTTTCCTTCACCCAAATGGTAAACCTTTTCCATTTGCTGAGATAAGTAGTTCTGGTGGAAAACTTATGAGACGCAAAAAGAATGTCACGCACTGGGGAAGAAAGAGTCTGCCTGGCAATCACTGGAAGTGGAGGAGCCAAGTTGTGAGCTTCAGGCTGTTCAGGATGGGGTGAATCAGGTTCTACGGATGGGAGATCAAATCAGCAAGTGAGGCCATAAGAAGGGGAACCAAATATGCCGAGGCCAATATGGCGCTATGAGGATTATCTTGCTCTTCAACCGGCAGGCTTTCTTCAGGAACTGGGGAATGGGAGGGAGAGGGGGAAAGGCATAAATCAGACCCAAGGGCCAATCATGGACTAGAGCATCCCTGGGTGACTGTCCCCGAGGGGGAATCAGGTAGAAGTAATTGCTGCACTTGTCGTTGGTTGGGGATGCAAAAATGTCGCAGCAAGGGAAACCCCAGCAGTTGAAAATCAGAGACCACTCATGTTGGCTATCACACGTTGGAACTCCCGGGAATGTACGTTGCTAAAAGAGTTGGTTGGAAGCCATCGCCCACTGCCATTTCCTCATGGCCTCCTGAAAGTGGGTATGATTTGGTTCTGCCTTGTTTGTTGATGTACCAGACTACAGCCATGTTGTCCGACTGTATTGCAATAGTCCCTGACGGAAGGAGGGGATGAAAAGTACAGTTTTGTACCTACCATAAATGTAGATGTCCGAACTGGATAGCATCTGCAGTCATAACAACTGGGTTGTCCTGTCGTCAGGCAGCCCTTCAGTCGGCCGGATTCCAAAGTCCGGGTCCGGCTTCGGCTGATGTCGCACTTCACCCGACGTCATCTCTGTTGGTCTCCGGGTATAAAGGCATCAGCCAACGCCATTTTCCTCAGTGTTTCTTGCCCCAGATGCCAGTAGCCCTCTTGAAGGCTAAAATTTAGATAGATGCCAATGTTTTCAAAAAGATAGAGGTAAACACAAACATAAGCATGTATGCACATATATACAAACAAATACACCATAAAAGACCCCCCCCCACCAGCTAGCTATTAGGAGGGTAAACACCCTTGGAGTACCACAGAGGGGAAGGAGGGAGGGTAATCCTGACTGCAGATGCTATCCAGTTCGGACATCTACATTTATGGTAGGTACAAAACTGTACTATGTCCTTCATGGATGCATCTGCAGTCATAACAACTGGGTAGAATACCATAGCCAACAAGGGGAGGAGGATAAAACTAGATTATGGTGTGTTTAGGATCCCTTGCAGTACAGCAGTGGCAAACCCTGCTCGGGATCTGGAATATAGAGGCAAATTATAATGTTTGGCAAATGTATGCACGGAGGTCCAAGTAGCCGCCTCAATAATGTCTTTGGTTGCCACTCCTCGTAAGAAGGCTGTGGTAGTGGCTGTTGCCCTTGTAGAATGCGGTCTTATGTTCTGTGGAATTGGTTTTCCATGGAAGGAGTAACAGAATCGTATGCAATTTCCTATCCATTTGGAGATTGTCTGTTTGGAAATAGCTTTTCCTTCCCTTCCTGTTGCATAGGCTACAAAAAGTTGGTCAGTTTTTCTGCTACTTTTAGTTCTGTCCAAGTAGTAGCGTAGCTGTCTATGTACATCCAAGATATGCAATATTCTTTCCCCTCTGTTTTGTGGGTTGGGAAAGAAGGTAGGTAGGTGGATTGCCTGGTTTAAAGACACTCTGGATACCACCTTAGGCATAAATGTAGGATTAGTCCTCATGGACACTCTATCTTGGTGGAAGATTAGGAAGGGTTGCACTGCCATTAAGGCCTGAAGTTCTGAAACCCTCCTTGCTGAAGTAATTGCCAGTAGGAAAGCAGTTTTCCATGACAGGTGTTGTAGGTCTGCTGTTGCTGCTGGTTCAAAGGGTGATAGTGTCAATTTTTCTAGCACAAAGTTTAAGTCCCAAGCTGGTAATGGTGGTTTCCTTGGAGGTTATACATTCTTGATTCCTCTGAGGAACTGCCTGAGCAAAGGGTGAGAAAAAACAGGTGGATCAAAGCTGTATTCTGCTGAAATAGCTGATGCATGTATCTTGATGGAGGAGTAGGACAGGCCTGAATGAAGAAGTTCGGCTAGGTACTCCAGAATGTTAGGCATATCTATGTTTGACACATCTTTTCCTCTTTCAGTACTCCAAATGACAAACCTTTTCCATTTTCCAGCATAGTTTCTTCTTGTTGAAGGTCTGCATGCTTCAAGAATAATGTCTCTAACTCTTTGGGAAAGTTCTGGATTAGCTGCTGCTATGTGATGTTCCATGCAGTCAGATGCAACGTTTTTAGGTTTGGATGTATGATGCTGTAGTTGTTCTGAGTTAACATCAAAGGCATCAGGGGTATTGGCCACATATTGTTCCGAGACATGCTCCTCAGCAGTGGGTACCAGTGTTGTCTGGGCCAGTTTGGAGCTATCAGGATTATCCTTGGACGTTCTTCCTTGATTTTTAGTAATACCTTGTGTATCAAGGGAAGAGGTGGGAATGCATATGCTGTTAGGCCTTTCCAGCTGAAGGAGAGCGAATCCACTTTCCATGCTAGTGGGTGGAATGTCCTTGTGCAGAATTTATTGAGCTGGTGATTGGTAGGTGATGCAAATAGATCTATCTGAGGCATTCCCCATTTCTTTGAGATGGTCTTGAAGATGTCCGGGTGCAGCTTCCATTCGTGGGCATCCGATGTGGTTCTGCTTAATATGTCTGCTAGAGTATTCTCCTTTGCCGGTACAAATATTGCCTGTAACTGGATGTTGTAGCTGAGTGCCAGGGTCCACAGCTCCAAAGTCATTCTGCATAGAGGGTATGAATGAGTGCCTCCCTGTTTGTTGATGTACCACATGACTGTGGTGTTGTCTGTCCTTATCATCAACTGGCCCTCTTTGAGAAATGGTCTGAACTTTTGGATTGCCAGTTTTACTGCCAGCATTTCTTTTAGGTTGATGTGCAGGTGAAGTTGATCCTGTGTCCACAATCCTTGCACGCATTTGTCCAGCATGTGGGCCCCCCATCCTAGGTCTGAAGCGTCTGTTGTGATGGTCTGGCTTGCTTGACATCTGCGAAAGGGTAGCCCTGGGTTTGACTGGCATGCCTGAGCCCACCATAGGAACTCCTGTTTTAAGCATGGAATTAATGGTATTTCTGTTTCAGGGCTGTGTCTGTGTTGGGACCATAAATTCTTTAGGTACCACTGTAGTTTTCTCATATGTAGTCTGGCAAACGGAACCAAGATTATGCATGATGCCATGAAGCCCAAGGCCTGCAGTACTTTTCTTGCTGTTAACTTGTTCAGTTTTGTTAGTGCCAAGAAGTAAAGAGGGAGTTCTTTTTGTTTTTCTGTAGTTAGGAATGCCATCTGTTTTACTGTGTCCAATTCCGCGCCCAAGAATGTCCTTGTTTGGGATGGTATCAGCCTTGACTTTTGTAGATTGACTGTGTATCCCAGTGCTTGCAGCAAGTAAATGACCCTTTGTAAATCTGTTGTCAGCTTGCTTTTGTTGTCCCCTTGTAGCAGGCAGTCGTCTAGGTATGGGTAGATTTGAATTCCCTGTAGTCTGCAATGGGCGATTACTGATGCCAGGCATTTTGTGAATACTCTGGGCGCAGTAGATAAGCCAAAGGGCAATGCTGAGAATTGATAGTGCTCTGATCCTGCAAGAAATCTGAGGTATCTTCTGCAGATTGGTCGAATGGGGACATGCAGGTATGCCTCCTTGAGATCTAGAGTTACCAGCCAACACTCCTTGCCCAGCATGGGAAGAAGTTGCTGTAGGGTCAGCATTTTGAATTTTGGGACAATGATGTATGTATTTAAGGTGGACGGGTCGAGAATTGGTCTCCAACTTTTTTCCTTTCTTGGAACTAGGAATAGTCTGGAGTAGAACCCCTTTCCTTGCTCTGCTGTTGGCACTTTTTCCACAGCTCTCATGTTTGCTAACTGCATTATCTGTTGTAGAGCCTCTGTTTTTTGATTTGGAGGTAGATTTGGCATTCCTCTTTGACTGGTAAAGTGTGGAAGTGGAACCGGTAACCTTGATCTATGGTTTGTAAAATCCACTTGTCTTTTGTTATATAGTGCCAGTTTTTTGAAAATAAGGTTAATTTTCCGCCTAGAGGAGCTGCTATTTGTTCCCTGGTAGGCGGAATTAGGATTAAGTCACTGTGGTTGAGTTGATGTAGTGGCAGAGGTTGTGTCTGTGCCTCTGTTGTTACCTTGCCACTGTCGTCCTCTGTAGGCACCTCCCCTGGATTGGTTTCTGCCTCTGGAACGTCTATTCCTGCCCCTTTGAGATCTTGTGGAGTCAGGAAAGGACCAATTTTTGGCAGGCCAGTTCCTGCTAAACCTTGGGGGTTGAACCTGCAAGAAATCTTTAACCGTTTGAACAGATTTTGCCTTTTCTTCCATTTTCTTCATAACCTGCTGGGCAGGTGTACCAAACAAACTTGACTTATCCATAGGAGCATCTAGCAACTTAGCTTTAACATGATCCGGTAGAGCTTGCTCCTTTAGCCATGCATGCCTTCTTATCACTGTGCCAGTCATGGCTGATCTAAATGAAGCCTCCAGTGCATCATAGCCACATTTTAAGGAATGGTTACTAACCTGTTGTATGTTATTTACCATTTCTAATACATATTTCTTATCAAGAGATTCATCAGTGGTTAGTTTTTTTTGTTAACTGATCAAGCATAAACTCTTGGTATTGTATCATGTGAAACTGACAATTTAAAGCTCTAGCTGAGAGAGTAGCTGAAGTGTAGACCTTTTTGCCCCATCTGTCTAATGACCTTGCTTCCCTTTCTGAAGGAATAGGGTTTTTAGCTATGGTCGCGGCTACTGCCTTGGGACCCTGGGATATAGTTTCGGGGTCTGCAAGTGGGGCCTGGTAAAGGTGGTGATGAGTGTCTGGCACCCTGTAAAATCTGTCTGGTTTGGCAGGGGCTGGAGGTAAAGAATCTGGTGCGGAGCAGACATCATTGAAAGCATCATCCACCACAGAGAGAACAGGAGGTATAGCTAAGGGCCTGTGCTGTGGAAGGTGCAGAAAGGTCCTAAGTCTTTTTCTGGAGTCTGAAAAATCCTGTTGCTGCCATTGGAACTGCTCACGCATGGCATGTAAGGTTTCCCCAAAGGAGAATTCTTCTGGTGGGGAAGCAGCTGGAATGGATTCTTCAGCATCAGAGTCTTCAAAATTGGAGAAAGGAGCCTCTGGGTGATCAGTTATGTCTGATTCATCGGCAGACTCATCAGAGGACACTGGCTCAGGGGGCTCTGCCCTAGGTCTCTTCTCTGGGGGCTGAGAGGCCCTGTCTGGGTGAGATTGAGATCCTCTAATTAATGAAATTAAATCTTCTGCCAGAGTAAGCATTTGAGAACTAGAGGATGGCCTGGTTGTAGGGGGTTTAACAGGCACTGTTTTAGTAGTCTTTGCTGCTTTAGCCCTGGCGAAGGCCTTAATGGACATGGCTGCTGGAGGCCTAGCAGCACCACGTGCTGGGGTAGAGACATCCAAGGGAATGGTGTCTGATAAGTCAGTGGCAACCACCGTAGTGGATAAAATTTCTGAGGCCGTTTCAAGAGTGGTAGCAGGGGCCTCAGTTGTAGAAATAGATACAGCAGTACTTTGATCAGTTTTCTCGGTTTCGGCCAAAACTGAGACACTCGCGGTTTGCTTAGCCATGGTTTCGGCTGAAACCGCGGACCACGAGTGTCGGTCTTTATCTTTGCGTTTTTTGGCAGATTGGGTAGTCGGAGGATCCGACGGCATAATGTATGCAAAATCAGAACCGAAAAACTGTTCAGCAAACTCCGACCGACGCCTAAGGGTTCGTCGGTTGAATGAAGCACAGGCCGAACAGGCTGCTACGTCGTGGGTTGGGCCTAAACAAGGCAGACAATAAGAGTGGAAATCTTTATGAGGTATTTGTTTCCCACAGGTTAAACAATTATTAACTTTTTCTGACATCGGCTGAGGCAAGAAAGAGTCCCCAACGGGGTACTTAGCTTTAGAAGTCTTCGAAGTAGTATTCGGTAGAAGTAATCTCTGGATCCGACCGACCGGCACTTGTGAACAGCTTCTGCTTCGGGCGCCACGCGGCAAGAAAGACTGAGGAAAATGGCGTCGGCTGATGCCTTTATACCCGGAGACCAACAGAGATGACGTCGGGTGAAGTGCGACATCAGCCGAAGCCGGACCCGGACTTTGGAATCCGGCCGACTGAAGGGCTGCCTGACGACAGGACAACCCAGTTGTTATGACTGCAGATGCATCCATGAAGGACATCCCTTGCAACGCTATAAGCACCGCCCTCAGTTCTAGGAGATTTATACGCAGATGAGCCTCTAGGTCCAACCACGTGCCTTGGACCATCTTCCCCTGAAAAAGCCCCCCCACCCCATCAGGGAGGCATCTGTGGTCACTGTGGCTTGAGGCATCTGTGGTCACTGTGGCTTTGGGCTGTTGGGGTGTGAAGGGGCAAGACCATTGTGACGGGTTCTGCAACATCCACCAAATCAAGTCTTGTTTGCATCTCTGAGTCACCTGAATCTGGGATGAGAGAGAAAACTGAAAAGGGTACCACTGGGTGAGTAGTAACCATTGTAAAAGCCTCATGTGGAACCTTGTGAGGGGGACAATGGTGATGGAAGCTGCCATGGAACCCAACAGCTGGAGAACAGAATGAGCTGGCTATCTTTCCCTTGAGAGGATGGGTATAAGTTGTTTTATCCTTAAGATTCTGTGCTCTGGAATCAATGCCATGCAATTCTTTGTATCCAACAGGACCCCAATGAATTCTATGGATTGGGATGGGGATAGGTTGCATTTTTGCCAGTTTATAGTTATACCTAACCTTTCTGCGGTGTGCAGAGAGTATGCCAAGGCTTTTTCCAATAGATGTCTGGTGGAGCAGTGATGAGCCAGTTGTCTAGGTATGGAAACACCCAGAATCCTTGCAGTTGCAGGTGAGCTGTGATAACTGCCATGCAGTTGGTGAACACTCTGGGGGCTGTAGAGAGTCCAATGGGCAGTACTCTGAACTGGTAATGACTGGCTCCTGCACGGAAGCGAAGGAATCATCTTGATGGTCTGTCCACCTTTATGTGGTAGTACGCATCTTGAAGATCTATAGAGCACATCCAATCGCCTGCCTCAAAGAGTGGGAGGATAGACTGTATTGTGACCATTCGGAATTTCTGTACTTCTAAGAATTTGTTTAGCACACTGAGATCCAAAATTGGTCTCCAGTCCCCGGGTCTTTTTTGGCACTAAAAATAATCTTGAGTAGAATCAGGATCCTATCTAGTCTGGTGGGACTATTTGGATTACTCTTGGCAGCTTTGAAATCTCTAATGCTGTTTCTACCCTTTGACTGGGTGGAACGTTGGGTAAGCTCCTTAGTGGGGCAGGGCAAAGATCTAAGGGAATATGATGACCTCTGGTTATTCTCTCTTGTACCCAATAATCGGTGGTAATGGTTAGCCAGGCATAAGGGTACAAAGAAAAATGACCCCAACCGTTTACAGAGGAAAGCAGTTGGGCCGCTCTTCAGGAGCACTGGTAGGACTGGCCAGAGAAAGAATCTCTGGAACCCTGGTTACATGGACCTCCTCTGCCCCGAAAGGGGTGTCTTCCATATGAGTGTCCCCCCCCCGCCTCTAGGGGAAAACTCGGCTCCTGTATCACGGAAAGAACCCTGAGACTTTTTGCGCCACATTTTCTCACTCTTCTGGTTTCCTTAGAAAGCCCGCTGAGGGGAAGAATAGCAGACACCCATGGCAGAAAGGGTCTTACCATCCTGTTCACACCTAGCCAGTGTGTCTTTAACCTTGGGTCTAAATAACAGGCTTCAATGGGAGCGTTCAGAAAGGAAGCCTTGAAAGGTTTCGCAAAATCACACAAGCGCATCCAGGCATGCCGTCTCATGACTATGCCTGCACCCGCTGCTCTAGCCGCTCCTTCTGATGTGTGAGAAATCAGGTGCAATGACGCATTAGAAATTGATTCAAGGGTGGCTAACTATGAGGCCCTTTGTCCCGGACCTCATCAGACACAGCTCCAGCCAAGGTTTCAGAGAGCTCAGAAATTAAATTTCTTATTCAGGGACTTGCCCGCAAAGGTTGCTGATGCAAAGGTATGCTTCCCTAATCTGTCCAGCACTCGGGACTCTCTGTTGTGCGGGTGGACAGTCCGGCTTTCTTCAGCCAGATCCTTCTTTGTTGCAGCCGCCACCACCAAGGCATCTACAGGAAGACCAGTGAGGCTCACTATCTGGTGGGGACAGGAATTTATCTGGCCTGTGGGGAATGGCATCAACGGCATCATGAGCCTTCCATGCATGCTGCACAATGAGCCGGACAAGGTCATTGGCAGGTAGAGTAACCCAAGAGGTAGGGGGTCGGGCACAAAAGGCCTGCAGGAACACAGACTTCAGCGGTCGGGTTAGAGGACTGCCAATCACCTCTCTGCTTAAGTATTTCAAGGATCTCTCCAAAGGATACCTCAGAGGGTGACTGAGGGGACCCTTCCCCATCATCAAAGTCTGTGTCTTTCATGAGGGACTCTTCTGGGGAGTCCATGTGCTTCCTCTTACATGAACTCTTGCGATGAACTTCCTCAGGGGAAGAATCTGAGGAAGACAGTGCAAAAAGGGCCTCCCAGTGGGTGTGTGTCCTGAGGCCCTTGTAAACAGTGTCCGCCAGGAGTGTCTTGTGTAAATTGTGGTCCATGGGAGGACAGGGGCACTGATAGCACAGGATCGACAACAGATGCAAAAGCCTTCTCCATGATTTGGAAGGCTGGTCCACCCAAGGAGGTCACACCCCACTCAAGCAAATCAGCCCACCGGCTCTGAGTCCCTGGATGGCTGTGAAAAACAGGTGTACGTACGTCACAGCTAGCATCCAGAGCAGTGACTGGAGTAACAAGTCTCTCCTGCCACAAAGGCAACTGCGACTCCTTAGTGAGGTCCAAGAAAGGAACCGAAGTGAGGGAAGTCTGTGCTATAGCAGGGGGCATCAAAGGCAATGAAGGAGGAGAATAAGTAGAAGTCCTTGGAGAAGGGTGTTCACCTCCAAAGGAAGGGTAGTTCCTGGAGGGTTGGATACCTCTGCCCAAAAGCAATTGATCCACAAGGTGCACCACATCATGTTCCGAGAGGCTTCTAGTGGATCTCAGACAAAGCTGAAGGGGAGTCAGGTCCTTCCAAGGATGCAGGAAACTCGGTGCCCACAAAGGGGTCTTTGGGCGGTGCTAAAATAGGCATCTGCACCGAAAACAATAAAGCCATTAAGGCTTGTACTACTGGTGTCTGCACCGACGAGGTCGGTGCTGAAGTGGTAGTTGGCACTATGGTAGGTGCCGAAAGAGAGTGCAGAAAACAAGGTGGTTGGTACAGAGAAAATAGTCGGTGCTGTGAAAATGGTCAGAGTCGAAGCAGGAGCAGCCAAACAGTCATCAACCCCGGAAAGGTCTGCATCGAGGAAAACGGTGCCAGTAAGGAATTCTGAACTGAAGGGCCCCTCGGTTCCGATGAGGTATAGGGCACAAAACTCGTCGCCAACGTAACAGGTGGTGCCGAAGATCTAGGCACCGAAAACTTTGGGGCTGAGTAAGTCAAATCCAAACTAGAAAGTGTGGCCTTCTTAGGTCTTGGTTCCTGGTTGTCCCCAGCAGGAGACGATGGAAGAGACTTGGCCTTCTTGTGTTCATCTCTTTTCTTATGGGAACTAGGAGGCGTTGAAACCTCCGACCCAGAAATAGCCTCTGAAAATGAAGATTTAAGAAGTCCCTTTAAAATCAGTTTATTTTTCCTTTCCACCAAAGTCCTGTTAGAAAAATTAGCACAAATCCTGCAAGGCGGGTCAACAGTCAAGTGAGGCACACCTAAACAGTAAACACACAATGCATGTGTATCCGAAATAGGCAATTTATACCCACAATCCACACATCTTTTAAATCCCGGGCCAACTTTTTTCTCTGCCATGATAGGAGGAAGGAAAGGAAGAAGAAGGTACCAACAATGGTACAAGAAATACCCGAAGGTAAAGCAGGAAAGATTTTACCAACTATGGTAAAGGAGTTATCTCATGGTAAGAAGAAAGAAGGGCTAAAAAAAAACAAAAAAGTTGCTAGATGTGATAGGGTAAGAGATAGCTATTTAAGAAAATTAGATCAGGGAATAACTGCAGTACGATAATGTATCAAAGAAGTTTACTTAGCTCAAGAGAAGTGGCTTGACACAACTAAATGGCAACGCGGCAAAAAAAACTGTGGTAACGGAGAGGGGAATTGTGGGCAAGACTTTAACTCGAGAGTTTGTGGCTGTCGCAAGCTTGGAAGAAGGCCGGCTCGGTTCCGAGGTCGGAACCGATAACCCAGGCATAAGGAATGAACGAGGATTAACAATATCAGATTCTTCCTTTTTCTCTCTTGGAGGACTCTAGAGGAAAAAGAAAGACATATAGCACATCTCGTGTAAATGCAAGGCACCAAAGCAGTATACACAGTTCACATGGCAGTCTAACTGATATCGTCTGCCCACATATAGGGCATTTTTTAAACCCTGACTTAGAGGATTTGTCCTTGTCATCAGCCATGACAGAAGATTGGACACACCCAACAACAATGTGGATTAGCCCTCTTTAAACAGGCTAAATATACACTAACACACAAGCCTCTTAAACTAAGGCTAACTAACACAAATGTAAATAAGCCTTCTAATACAACAGGCTAAATACAATCACATATTGGAAAGGGAAACTACAATATGAAGCTGTAAGAACTTTACTAACTATAATATTCTAGAAATATGAAAAAACATTTTGTAATTAAGAAAACTAAGGCTTTTACTGGCCCGAGCTAGTAGAACCTCCGATCAGTTGCAATGGCAAACTAGATATCAGGTAACTCGAGGTACATCATGGGATAGGCACTTGGCCTTGAGCTACTTGAAATCCTCGAGCTTTGCAGCAGGTGCTGACTCGGTGCTGAGGGATCATCTCCGAACCCATCAGTAAAGAATGAACAGTGAGATAGAACTTCACATTCAGATTTACAAAAATAAAAGGTGTGCAGCACTTTCTCACTACCAGATTGTGGAGAAGGTGAAAAAAGTGGGCAAATGAATAGACTGAGTAAGAGAAAACTCATTCACTTTTTTTGCATAAAAGAAGGATTAGTATGAAGGGACACCGTGTCGTTATGGAAAGCTAAAACAGGAAGAAATGTCACATCAGACATCCTTTTGGCAGAAGGGCTAACAAAATACAGTCTTCCAAGAACAATGCTGAAGCTGCAGGCTCAGAAAAAGCCTGGGTCAATTTTTCTAAAACAAAATCAAGATCCCAGGGAGAAAGGGCAGGCTTCAGTGAGGTCTAATATGAAGGACATCTTTAAGAAACTGTTTAGCCTCAAACCTAAAAGCTAAAGGGGTAAAGTCAGGCAAGCAGAGATAGCAGATAAGTGGGCCTTAACAGAAAAATGAGCCAACCAGCACTGAGCAGTCACACACATAAGACAGAATCAAAGGAACATCCACTGAAAGTGGATATAGGTTACGAGAAAGACACCAATCAGAAAACCTCTTCCATTTGGTTAAGTAGGATTTCCTATTTATGGGCTTCCTGGCCTCCAGCAGGACCCTAAGCATGTCCTCAGGAAAAGTGTCTATATGGAATCAAAATCCTATCACCCACAGTGTCAGTTGAAAAGCAGACATGTCAGGATAGATGTCTTGATTGAGAAGATGCACCCTGTGAGTTAACTTGAGATGAATGCCCTTGGCTAAATGTAGAAGAGGGAACCAATGCTGCCTGGGCCAAAAGAAAGTCATCAGCAAGATTTTGGAAGAATCCTATTGTATTTTGAACAGGACTTTTGGAATGAGGGGAAGGGGAGGAAAGGCGTAAAGAAACATCCCCTTCCAAGAAAAAGCTAGGGTTGTCCACCTTCCAGATCAGGAGACATGGGACTCTGGCACAAAAAAAAACAGGAAGTTGTTTGTTCAGAGAGGAGGCAAATAAATCCACCTGGAGTACCTCACTGGTGGGCAATGTCCAGAAACACATTGCTGTGAAACATCCACTCATGGGATTGTGTTATGGACCTGCTCAGAGAGTCTGCCACAATGTTCTAACCAGAGGGAATTTAAACTGCCTGAAGAGTCGAAGGGTACTGGATAGCTAGTTCCCATACTAGAACAGCCAACCTGCAAAGGATGTTATAATCTCATCCCTCCTTGTTTGACATACCACAATCACTGTGGTATATCTGTAAGCACCTTGAGAGGCCCTGGGGAGAATAGAGGGTGAAAAGCTTGAAGAGCCAGCAAAGAGCTCTCATCTCATTGATAGTGATGTTTTTTTTCCTTTGTTGAAGGGACCAACACCCTGCACCTTTAGAGAGCCGAATGATGCCCCACAATCCTAAGTCTAAAGCACCTGCAAACAGTTCTGGAGAGGGAAGAGGAGGTTGAAAAAGGAGCCCTGGATTGACAGTCAACTGCTGAATCCACTACTGAAATTCCAGCTTGAGATATGGAAGGAGAGGAACTAAGTAGTCCAGGGAATTAGAATGCCGAAGCCAAACTAACTTTAGAAACCACTGAAGTTTTCTCATGTGGAGTTTGGCAAAAGGGAGCATAGGAATGGTGGAGGCCATAAAACCTAAAGCGCTCGGAAACTCCCTTGCTGTGATTAAGGCCAGAGGAAGAAGGGACTGAAAGAAGGAAATGAAAGTCAAGGCCTTGGGAGGATGCAGGGATGATAGCATTGGAATAGTTTGGATCCTGCACCTCAGAAATACATGATCCTGTGAAGGAGTCAAAAAGGACTTTTGGATTTATAGTGAACCCCAGGGCTTTGCAGAAGGAAAATGAAAGTGAAGATGCTGCAGTAGAAACTCTGAAGAAGATGCCTGATGCAGGACATTGTCTAAGACTTCTACCCCCTGAGCCTGCAAAAAGCAATCACAGGAGTGAGGCATTTGGTGAATACCCTTGGGGCAGTATAAAGGCCAAACGGCAAAGCAGAGAATGGAAAATGCCAGAAAGCAGAGAAACGTAAAACAGGAATGTGAAGATAACCATCCCTGAGGTCCAGAGGAACTTGAAAAGCTAAGGGAACAAAGTCTGAAGGTACATCTGAAAGGAAATGACCTTCAGGATGGGGTTGAAATGAGAGGGGTCTGGAATGGGACGTCCAAGTGGCCTTTGCTGGGAACCAAAAACATTCTGGAATAAAAATCCTACCCCTTTGAGAAACTGGAACTTCCTGAACAGTTCCCGGAATTGAAAGATCTGACGCACCCCTGGAAAGAAAGTCAACTGTTCCTGAGGGGGCTGAGGAATGCTCCTGGAAGGGATGGAGAGACTTCCAGACCATTTAATACCCAGGCCTAAACAGATAATGGAAAGAATAGTACAAAAAATCCAAAACCTGGAAACGCTGAGGTAAAATTGTTTATTCCAAACTGGAAAAAAAAATCACAAAGCTCTTGGGATCAACCCTTCATTAGTGTGTAAAAAAAAAAAAATAAAAAGGAGATCAAATGCCTTCATTTAAATAGTAAATGCAAACCATAAGACTAATCACATGACACATTTGTATTAAGCACTTCAGTTTAAAGACATATGTATAAGTAAAAATCAGTATAGCCATAACATGCAACTAAGACCCATCCACACAAGATGTTACTTCAAAGTTAATGGTCTTCTTTTTACAATAGGTTTAAGCATAGGCAGGCTATACTGATTTTTACTTGTATGTCTTTAAACTGAAGTGGTTAATACAACTGTGTCATGTGATTAGTCTTATGGTTTAAATTTACTATTTAAAATGAAGGCATTTGATCTCTCTTTTTTTTTTTACACACTGATGAATGGTTGATCCAGAAAGTTTGTGATTTTTTTTCCTGTTTGGAATAAACACTGCATTTTACCTCAACGTTTCCAGGTTTTGGATTTTTTTTACTACTGCTTTGCATTTTGTATCTTGCCTGGTTTACCTACGTTCTGTTCTTGTTTCTTTGGATAATGGAAAGAACCCAGGAATCTTGAGTAATCTTTAACCAAACTGGAAGAGACAGGGAAAGATGGAGAGAAAAGAGGAATGTGGCTAAGAACAGGATAGTCAGACAGCATCTGGTTTGTCAGGAAAAGGAGATTTCAGGGTCACAGGAGCCTGAATAGCTTCAGCAGAAGGAGCCCTTTTACTCCCTTCTTATCCTTTGTAGGAGGGCAAGACTGCCTACGAACAAAGACCAGCTTATTAGGGTAATTTCTTTGAAACTTAGGCACAGGAGAAACAAAAACATGTTTTAGCTCCTGCAAGGCATTGCCCTTATCTTGGAGACTAACAAATTAGCAGAAGTTGCACCAAATAAGGGTTTGTAATGCACAGCGGCATCCATCAACTTAGCCATATCATCACACAAAGGTTGAAGCCGAAGCCAGGAATATGTCCGCATTACAGAACAGAAAGCAGCAGCTCTGGAAGAAGCATTGGCTGCACCAAAATTGCATTTAATAGAACGGCGAAAGAAGTCATCCACAACAAGGAAAGAGCAGAAGTCTTAAACATTCACAGTCAAGAAGATCAGAAAACCTGACAGGCCTGAGAGAAAAAGAGCTGGAATATATCTGGACATATGGGTCTAGTAACCAACAGCCCTAAAGGCGAAAATAGTGGAGGTATAAACCTTCCTTCTCAGCCTTTCCAAAGTCTTACTGCCTTTATCAAAAGGAAGAAGCTTTGTAGAAGGCAGAAACTAAGATGGCTGGTCAGATACCACAGACACCACAGAGGGGTTAGCTGAAGGACATCTATAAAAAAATTTGCAATCCTCAGGAACCCTGTAAAACCTATTGGGTTTTTTGGGGCAGGGTGCTGGGAATCTGGAGCCTGAGATGCAGTAGAAAAGGCATCCAAACAAAGCAGCCAAAATAGGAGGGACAAAGGAAGGTCTGGGAGAGACCATTTGCAGAAGCTTAAAAATACCTCTTCTACACCTCAGAAACCCAAGCGCAGTCCCATTTAAAAAAAATTCCATCATTCTGGAAATTGTATCCCTGAAGGAAATCTCCTCAAAAGGAGTGTCAGGACTAGTACAATTCTCTTCCTCAGAACCACAGTCTAAAAGGAAAGGAATCTGGAATGAATAAATAAGGGATTCCTCATCTATTTTCTTCTCGGAGGAATCCTGTTCCCTATGCCTTTTAAGAGGAGTTGAGGACTAAGATGGAGCAGGAACAGAGACTTCTCGAGGAGGTTCCATGACCAAAAGGGCATTAAACAAAGCCTGAGTGAAACTCTGCCACTCACTCTTAGGGTCCTTAGGAGTAGGAGAAACATGCTTTGTCTTTCATTTCTTTTTCAGAGACATCTGTCAGATGGCGGACGACATTCCACAATTGTAGTTGGAACTTCTTCTCAAACCAGAATCTGAGGAACACCTCTAGGCGCTTTGGTAATAATCAACCATGGCAACCCCTGAACATCAGATGTGGATGTCTGCAAAGCTTCCAGGGATGTGAGCGAGAATAGATCTTTGCCAGCCTCCGAAGGGGTCACAGCAGAGGAATCCAACACAGGACCCAGGCAAGCATCTGGACTTTCACTAGCCTTGGGAGAGATGTCCAGTGGAGGTGGTACAGTGAAAAAATCCTAACAAGATGTCTTTGCCTTCTCCACAGACGGCTGACCCTCAGAACGTACAGTTGTGTACACATACCATAAATGTAGATGTTGGAGTGTATTCACTGTTGCAGCCATCACATTTGGGTTATCTGCCTGCAGGTGGCCCTCAGCTGGTCTG
Source organism: Protopterus annectens (assembly GCF_019279795.1). Taxonomy (NCBI): domain Eukaryota; kingdom Metazoa; phylum Chordata; order Ceratodontiformes; family Protopteridae; genus Protopterus; species Protopterus annectens. The sequence goes on from NC_056746.1 coordinate 1,495,642,514, forward strand.
AATACCAGTGCCTTGGGATTTCTGCATTGGATGCTGTTGCTTCTTCCATGACATCAGGTCGTCAGAGGTATAAAACATGCAGCAGACACCATTACATCAGTTTTTCTTGCCCCAGATATCAGGTGCCCCAAATAGGTAGGCTGAAAAATATAGCAATAAGAAATGCAGGTGCCCCCAAAATAGGAAGCAATCACATGGTATGCAATACCTCAGGCAAAAAATAAATACCATTGATATAAGATATGCCAAACAAAAGACAGGACAGAAATCAGGAGAAGTCAGGGGGCTGAAGGGAGGGTAACCAGGACTGCAACAGTGAATACACTCAAACATCTACATGCAAGTGTACACAAAGTACAGTTATGTACCTACCATAAATGTAGATGTTCGGGTGTATTCACTGTTGCAGTCATTACTCTTGGGTTATCCTGCTGGCAGGCTACCCGCAGTCAGCCAGAATTCCAAAGTCTAGGTCCGGCATTGGTTGCTGTCACCTCTTCCCTGACGTCAGTGCGCCAGGGGTATAAAAGATGCAGCCGGCGCCATTTTCTTCAGTTTTTCTTGCCCCAGATGTCAGGTGCTCCAAACAGGTAGGCTGAAAAATATAGCAATAAGAAATGCATGCACAAAAAATAACATTTCCTTCATCTACAAGCAAATACACCAAAAAGTTTGTATAGGATAGAGAAGTGCAGATAAGTCCCAGCAAAGAGAAAGGGGATGGTGGGTGGGTAACCTGGACTGCAACAGTGAATACACTCTAACATCTACATTTATGGTAGGTACACAACTGTACTATGTTCATTGTGTTTCACTGTTGCAGTCATTACACTTGGGATGAATCCCAAAGCTGAGGATGGGTGGCTGGGCTAAATAGGATTTGGAGAGGCTATGAGGCCCCTGCAGAACTGCAGTGGCAAAGCCTGCTCTGGACTTAGTAGAAAGGCAAGTGGTAGTACTTTGTAAAGGTGTGCACTGAACTCCAAGTTAGAGCCTCTAAGATTTCTTTGGTTGGTACTCCTCTGAGGAAGGCTGCTGAAGTGGCTGCTGTTCTGGTGGAATGAGGCTCAATGCCCTTGGGCACTGATTTACCATGTTGAGAATAGCAGAAACGGCAGCAATGGCCTATCCATTTAGAAATGGTCTGTTTTGCGATAGCCTTGCCTTATGATCCTGCAGCATATGACACTAAAAGTTGCTCAGTCTTTCTGAAAGCTTTAGTTGTGTCTAAGTAGAAGCACAACTGCCTGTGTATGTCCAAAGAATGCAGAATTTTCTCACCCTCGTTCTGTGGATTTGGGTAAAAGGTAGGCAAGTGAATGGTTTGATTGAGGGCCATACTGGACACCACCTTAGGCATAAATGTAGGGTTTGTCCTCACAGAAACCCTGTCTGGATGAAAAATGATGAAAGGTTCCACAGCCATGAGTGCTTGTAACTCCGAGACTCGCCTTGCAGAGGTTATGACTAGCAGCAGAGCTGTTTTCCAGGATAAGAATTTAATATACGCTGTTGATGCTGGCTCGAAAGGAGGCAGTGTGAGTTTCCAAAACATAACCGAGGTCCCAGGCCGGAATTGGTGCTCTCGTTGGAGGCCTAATGTTTTTGGCCCCTCTGAGGTACTGCCTTATTAAAGGATGAGAAAAGATAGGTGGTTCCGTGTTGTAATGTGCAGAAATGGCAGAGGCATGAATCTTAATTGATGAGAAAGAAAGGCCTTTGTTCAGCATCTGTTAGGTATTGTAAAATCTGAGGAATATTTGGTACAGACGTGTCAATGCATTGTTCCTGATTCCAAGCACAGAATCTCTTCCATTTTTCTGCATAAGATTTTCTGGTACTGGGCCTCCTGGCCTCCAAGATAACATCCATAACAGCTTTTGAAAGAGGAGTTTTCTGAATGGCTACATTATCCGCCATGCTGCCAGACTTAAGGTCCTGAGTTGGCTGTGCAGGATCTGATTGTTTTGTTGGGTCAGCAAGTGAGAAGTTTGAGGCAATATCCATGCTGGACCTTGAGACAAGCTCTGTAGGATTGGGTAACAGTGCTGGCGTGGCCAGTCTGGTGCAATCAGAATAATTTTTGGCTTCTCGTCTGACCTTTAGGAGTACTCTGGGAAGGAGAGGCAGTGGGGGAAAAGCATATACTGTTAGATTTTTACAGCTGAATGATAGGGCGTCCACTTTCCATGCTTGCTTGTGGTAAATCCTTGTGCAAAATCTCTGCAATTAACAGTTGTAAGGGGAGGCAAATAGATCTATGTCTGGGCATCCCCATTTCCTTATTATTATCCGGAAGACTTGTGGATCCAGTTTCCATTTGTGGGGGATCCATGAGGTTTCTGCTTAGTTCGTCTGCCAGAGTATTTGTTTTTCCTGGCAGGAATTGTGCTTGCAGGTGAACTTGAAGGGCCAGTGCCGTGTCCCATAAGGTCAATGCTTGTCTGCAGAGGGGGTAGGAATGAGTACCTCCCTGCTTGTTTATGTACCACATGACCGTAGTGTTGTCTGTTTTTATCAGTAATTGTCCTGGATGAAGGAGGTCCTTGAAAGCTGTCAGGGGATTTTGAACAGCTAGCATCTCTTTTTGATTGATGTGAAGATGCATCTGGTTTGCAGGCCATGTGCCCTGAATACATTTTGCTGCCATATGGGCCCCCCAGGCATAATCTGATGCATCCGTTGTCAGTGTCTGTCTGGCTGTGGGTAAACTGAATGGCAGACCCTTGATGTGGTGACAGGCTTCTGCCCACCATCGGAACTCCTGTTATAGGCAGGGAATGAGTGCAATTACTGTCTCCAGGCTGTGGCAATGCTGAGTCCAAACACTTTTCAGATACCACTGTAGTTTCCTCATATGCAGTCTGGTATATGGAATTAGTAGAATGCAGGATGCCATGAAACCCAAGGCCTGTAGGATTTTCCTTGCAGATAAGTGGGTTTTTGCTGCCAAATTCTTGAAGTAAGTAGTCAGTTGTTTTTGCTTGTCTGGCATGAGATAAGCCATCTGGGCAGTTGTATTTAAGCTTGCACCCAGGAATATTATCTCTTGAGAGGGCACTAGTTTTGATTTATTTTTGCTTACTGTGTACCCTAGGCCAATTGGTAATCTTTTTACAAACACCAGATGCTGTAGAAGAGTGTCTTTGTTCTCTGCTTGAATTAGGCAGTCATCCAAGTAGGGATATATTTGAATTCCTTTTTGTCTGCAAAACACAATTATTGGTGCCAGACATTTTGTAAAGACCCTGGGCGCAGTAGATAAGCCAAAGGGCAGTGCAGAGAATTGGTAATGCATTGAGCCAGTTATGAATCTGAGGTATCTTCTGCAACATTGTCTGATTGGGACATGCAGGTATATGCCTCTTTTAGGTCCAAAGTTACAAGCCAAGCCCTCTTGCCCCGCATGGGCAGTAGCTGCTGAAGAGTCAACATCTTGAATTTTGGAACTTCCAGAAACATATTTAGTATAGACATGTCCAGAATTGGTCTCCAGGTTTTGTCCTTCCTGGGTACTAGGAAAAGCCTGGAGTAAAATCCTTGCCCCTACTCTTGTTGTGGTACTTGCTGAATGACCCTCATGTCCATGAGGGCTGTAATTTGTTTTTGTGCCTCTGCCCATTGATTGTGTGGCAGGTCTGGCATGCCCTTTGACCTTTGTAGAGTGTGAAAATGGAACCTGTAGCCTTGGGACACTATGTTCAGAACCCATTTGTCTTGGGTAATCATTTGCCAAGTTGATGAAAAAAGTGCTAGTTTTCCCCAAATGGGGGCTGTCAAAAGAAAACTGCTTGGAACTGGTACAGGAAAGTCATTGGGACTGTTTCCTGTAAGGTTGTGATTTGTCTTCTCCACTTTTGGAGGTAGGAGCACCCCATTGTTTAGGTCTGTATGAGCCTTGGGGCTGAGATCTGCCTCTGGGACGCCTGTATCTGCCTCTTTGTGGTCTGTCTGAGACTGGAAAGGAACAATTTTTAGGAGGCCAGTTCCTGCTAAACCTGGGTGGCTGTACCTGTAAGAAATCCTTGACTGTCTGCATGGATTTTGCTTTATCCTCCATTTTTTTTTCAACACCTCTTCTACTTTAGTACCAAACAAAGTATCATGCTGTAATGGTGCATCTAATAATTTTGCTTTAACATGATCAGGCAGATTTTGTTCCTTTAACTAAGCATGCCTTCTAATAACAGAACCGGTAACAGCGCCCCTGCAAGAGGCCTCCAGTGAATCATAACCACATTGTAAAGTATGCTTTCCCACTTGTTCAGTTGCATGCAATAAATCCTGCAATTCCTTGTTCTCTGAACATTCAGTATTTGTGAACATTTTTTGTTAGTGACATTAAATATTGCTGATATTTAAGCATATGAAATTGACAATTTAAAGCCGTTACAGCCAGGGTGGCAGAAGTGTAAACTTTTTCCCTCCATCTGTCTAGAGCCCTAGAATCCCTACCAGAGGGGACAGGGTTTTTTGCAGTGGAAGCTTTAACCCCCTTGGGACCCTGGGATATAGTTTCTGGGTCTGCTGCAGGGTTTTTATATAGGAATTTATGAGAATCCGGGACCCTGTAGTATCTGTCTAGAACAGCAAGGGGTCTGTGCTGAGGAAGAAGCAGGAAGTCTCTGAGCCTTTTCTTAGACTCAGAATAATCTTGGCTCTCCCAGTGGAAATGCTCCCTCATAGTATGCAGTGTTTCCCCAAAAGAATAGTCCTCAGGAGGAGAGGATGAAGGAATGGATTCTTCAGCATCAGAATCCTCATAGATAAGTATGGAGTAATCCTGGTCAGAAGAAGAGGAATCAGAGGAAATAGATACCTGATGAGAAGAATCATACTCTGTCTCTTGCCTAGGCCTCTTATCAGGAGGGGGATGGAAGCCCCTGGTCAAAGTAATTAGGTCTTCGGCCATTTTGAGCATCTGTTTTTAGGCATGGAAGTCTGAATAGGAGAATGCTGTACTTGTTTCTATGTATTTAGAGCTTTAGTCTTTGAAGCTGAAGATGGCTTAACATATAGTTGTGTAGGTCTGAAGACACCCTCAGAAGCCGATGCCTGCTCAGCAGCTCTGGACCCATCTGAGGGATTGATTTCAGAGTGTCCAATACCTTGAGTTTCCAGAGGCCCAGTCGGCTCCATGTGGGAGTCTGTAGCGGCCTGTGGCTCTGAGGTAGTGGGTGCCAGGGGCTGCGAAAGCACCTCACTGAGAACTGGCAAACCGGTGACTGGCCTAGAAGAGGCTTTGTTGTCGGTTTTGGACCTCAGATGCGTATCCTTGTTCCTTGCGTTTTTTGTAAACTCCGGTTGTCGGCTGTTCCGCCGGCATTATATAATTAAATCTTCGGCCAAAGTAATGAAATGCAAAATCGAACCGACGCTTGATAGTGCGTTGGTTGAATCTAGCACAAAACCGACAGCTAGCAACGTTGTGATCAGGGCCTAGGCAAGGAATACAGTAAGAGTGAAAATCCTTATGAGGTATTTGCTTCTCACAAGAAATACAATTGTTAACTTTTTCTGACATCAGTATGGAGCAAGAAAAAAAGTTTCCCCATTGGGGTATTAGCTTTAATGAAGACTTCGGTTCTGAAATTAAGATTTGAAAATCTCAGGAGTCGGCCGACCGGCACTTGCGAACTGCTTTTGCTTCGGCACCGTGCGGCAAGAAAGACTGAAGAAAATGGCGTCGGTTGCATCTTTTATAACCCTGGTGCACTGACGTCAGGGAAGAGAAGACCGCAACCGACGCTGGACCTAGACTTTGGAATTCTGGCTGACTGCGGGTAGCCTGCCAGCAGGATAACCCAAGAGTAATGACTGCAACAGTGAAACACGATGAACATCTGTACTATGTTCTTCGTGTTTCACTGTTGAAGTCATCACATTTGGGTTGATTCCCAAAGCTAAAAAAGGGTGGAGGTAGTTATGAAGCATTAGGGCTGGCAATCAGGCCCTCTAAGAATGCTGTGGCAAATCCAGCTCTGGATTTAGAAAATATAGGCAAGTGGTAGTGCTTGGTAAAAGTGTGTACAGAGCTCCAAGTTGCAGCTTCCAGGATGTGCCTGGCAGGGACTACCCTGAAAAATGCTGTAGAGGTAGATGTAGCCCTAGTGGTTCTGATCCCCTGTGGGGTAGGTTTTCCAAGGTACTTGTAGCAGAAATGGATGCAGTGTGCTATCCGTTTAGAAATGGTTTGCTTTGAAATGGCCTTGCCCTCTGCCCCTGCAGCAAAGCTGACTAGCAGCTGGTCAGATTTTCTGAGAGGCTTAGTCCTGTCCAGATAGAACCTAAGCTGCCTATGCACATCCAGGGAATGCAGGATCCTTTCACCTCTATTCTGAGGATTAGGAAAAAAGGTTGGCAAATGAATGGACTGGTTTAAAGACACACTAGACACCACCTTGGGCATAAAAGATGGGTTAGTCCTGACGGAAACCTTGTCTGCATGGAAGATAATGAAGGGTTCCACTGCCATAAGGGCCTGCAATTCAGGCACTCTTCTTGCTGAAGTGATGGCTAGAAGTAAAACTGTTTTCCATGAGAGGAATTTTAACTCTGCTGTGGCAGCAGGTTCAAAGGGCGGAAGTGTGAGCTTTTCTAATACAAAGTTAAGGTCTCAGGCTGGAGTGGGAGCTCTCCTGGGGGGTCTTAAATTTTTGGCTCCCCTCAGGAACTGTTTTACCAGAGAATGGCAGAAGAGGGGTGGGTTCAGTATTATAATGAGGTGAGATGGCAGAGGCATGGATCTTAACTGAAGAGAAGGATAGGCCTTTGTGGAGCATTTCTGTTAAGTAATCTAGTATATGAAGTAAGCTGGGCACAGTTGTGCCCATTCCCTGAGAACGGCTCCAGGAACAGTATCTTTTCCATTTTTTCGAATAGGGTTTTCTGGTACTAGGCCTCCTTGCCTCAAGAAGGACATTCAGCACCTGCTTCCTGAGGGTTGCTAGTGTTGAATTTAGGGGATTAGCCAGGCTGCAAGGTCCAGGGTCTGTAGTTGAGGGTGCAGAATCTGTCCTGCCTGCTGGGACAACAGGGAAGGAGTCTGAGGCAGGTGTCATGGTTGTCATACTGTGCAAAAGAGGGTACACCACTGCTGATGTGGCCAGTCTGGTGCAATCAGGATTGTCCTTGGCTTGTCCTGTATGATTTTTAGTAGAACCTTCGAGAGGAGTGGCAGAGGGGGAAGGCATAGACTGAGGCTTTCCTAGGTGAAGGACATGGTATCCACTTTCCAAGCTTGGCTGTGGGGAGTTCTGGTGCAATATTTGCTCAATTGATAGTTGTGAGGGGAAGCAAAAAGGTCTACCTCTGGTGTGTCCCCCCACCTGTTCCTCAAAAGCTTGAATATTTTGGGTTCCAGTTTCCACTTGTGTGGGTCCATGAGATTTCTGCTCAAGTCGTCTGCCAGTGAATTTAGTTTTCCTGGCAGGAATTGAGCTTGTACGTGCACTTGGTTGCTCAAGGCTGTGTTCCACATTGCCATGGCTAGTCCGCAGAGTGGGTAGGAATGGGTTCCCCCCCCCTGCTTGTTTGTGTACCACATAAAGTACAGTTGTGTACCTACCATAAATGTAGATGTTCGAGTGTATTCACTGTTGCAGTCATTACACATGGGTTATCCGCCGGCAGGCTACCCACAGTCGGCCCGAGTTCCAAAGTCTTGGTCCAGCGTCGGTTGCTGTTGCCTCTTCCCTGATGTCAGTGCACCATGGGTATAAAAGATGCAACCAATGCCATTTTCTTCAGTTTTTCTTGCCCCAGATGTCAGGTGCCCCCAGATAGGAAGGCTGGAAAAATAAAATTATGCCAAAAAGCATGCATGTACTAATATAAACATTTCTTTCATCTACAAGCAAATACACCACATAGGTTGTATAGAGTTGAGAAGTACAGAGAAGTCCCAGCAAAGTAAAGTGGGATGGTGGGTGGGTAACCTGGACTGCAACAGTGAATACACTCGAACATCTACATTTATGGTAGGTACACAACTGTACTATGTTCATCGTGTTTCACTGTTGCAGTCATTACACTTGGGTTGAATCCCAAAGCTGAGGTTGGTGGCTGGGTCTAGATTGGATTTGGAGAGGCTACCAGGCCCTGCAGGACTGCAGTTGCAAAGCCTGCTCTGGATTTAGAGTAGAGAGGCAAGTGTTAGTGCTTGGTGAAAGTGTGCACTAAGCTCCAGGTTGCAGCTTCTAAAATGTCTTTGGTTGGTACTCCTCTGAGAAAGGCTGCTGAAGTGGCTGTTGCTCTGGTAGAATGTGGCCTAATGACCTTAGGCACTGATTTGCCATATTGTGCATAACAGAAGCGGATGCAGTGTCCTATCCATTTTGAAACTGTCTGCTTTCCGATAGGTTTTCCTTGTAATCCTGCAGCATAGGCTACAAACAGTTGCTCAGTTTTTCTGAAAGCTTTTGTTTTGTCCAAGTAAATCGTAGCTGTCTGTGTATATCCAAAGCGTGCAGAAGTCTTCTGGGGATTTGGGTAGAAAGTTGGTAACTGAATGCTTTGGTTCAGGGCCACATTGGAAACTACATTTGGCATGAATGTTGGGTTTGTCCTGAGAGAAACCCTGTCCTGGTGGAAAATGATGAAAGGTTCCACAGCCATTAATGCCTGTAACTCTGATACTCTTCTTGCTGAAGTTATTGCTAGAAGCAGAGCAGTTTTCCATGATATGAATTTTATATCAGCTGTGCTGGCTTGTTCAAAAGGAGGCAGTGTGAGTTTTTCTAAAACAAAATTGAGATCCCAAGTTGGTACTGGTGCTCTCCTTGGGGGTCTTATGTTTTTTGCCCCTCTGAGGTACTGTCTTAGTAAATGATGTGAAAAAATAGGAGGTTCCGTATTGTAATGAGCTGAAATGGCAGAGGCATGGATTTTAATTGATGAGGATGATAGGCCTTTGTCCAGCATCTCAGTTAGGTATTGTAAAATCTGAGGTATATTTGGAACAAGTGGGTCAAGCCCCTGTGCCTGGTTCCAAGCACAGAATCTCTTCCATTTTTCTGCATAAGATTTCCTAGTGCTGGACCTCCTGGCTTCTAAAATGACATCCATAACAGCTTTAGAGAGAGGTGCAGTCTGAGTGGCTACATTATCTGCCATGCTACCAGATTTAAGGTTCTGAGTTGACTCTGCAGAATCTGATTGTTTTGTTGAGTCAGAAGATGAGGAATTTGAGGTAAAGGCAAAGCTGGGCCCTGAGACAAGCTCTTTAGGATTGGGTACCAGTGCTGGCGTGGCCAGTCTGGGGCAGTCAGGATCATTTTTGGCCTTTCTTGTCTGACTTTAAGGAGCACTTTGGTAAGAAGAGGCATTGGTGGGAAGGCATAGACTGTCAGAACTTTCCAGATGAATGATAGAGCATCCACTTTCCATGCTCGAGTGTGATAAGTTCTTGTGCAGAATTTCTGTAGTTGGCAATTGTGCGGGGAGGCAAATAGATCTATGTCTGGGTGTCCCCATTTCCTTGTTATGGTGAACACCTATGGATTTAGTTTCCATTCGTGAGGGTCCATGAGATTTCTGCTTAGTTCATCTGCCAGTGTATTTTTTGTTCCTGGTAGGAATTGTGCCTGCAGATGTACCTGATAAGTTAGTGCTGTGTTCCACAAGGTCATGGCTTGCCTGCATAGGCGGTAGGAATGTGTGCCCCCTTGCTTGTTTATGTACCACAAAACTGTGGTATTGTCCGTCTTTATTAGTAGTTGTCCTGGATGTAGTAGGTCCTTGAAAGCTGTCAGAGCATTCTGTACTGCTAGCATCTCTTTCTGAATAATGTGAAGATGCGTTTGTTCCTTGGGCCACGTGTCCTGAATACATTTCCCTGCCATATGTGCCCCCAGGCATAATCCGATGCATCCGTTGTTATTGTCTGCCTGGCTGTGGGTAAGGTGAAAGGCTGTCCCTTGTTGTGGTGACAGGCCTGGGACCACCATAGAAACTCCTGTTGTAGGCAAGGAATTAAAGTTATGATTGTCGCCAGGCTGTGACAATGTTGAGCCCAAACACTTTTTAGATACCATTGTAGCTTCCTCATATGCAGTCTTGTATATGGAATTAGTAGAACGCAGGACGCCATGAAGCCCAGGGCTTGCAGAATTTTTCTTGCAGGGTGCTGGGTCTTTGTTGCCATCAGTTGAAAGTATTGAGTCAGTTGCCTTTGTCTGGCATGAGGTAAGCCATCTGGGCAGTTGTATTTAAGCTTGCACCCAGGAATATTATCTCTTGAGAGGGCACTAGTTTTGATTTCTTTTCGTTTACTGTGCACCCTAGGCAAATTAGTAATCTTTTTACAAACGTCAGATGCTTTAGTAGAATGTCCTTGCTCTCTGCTTGAATAAGGCAGTCGTCCAAGTAGGGATATATTTGAATTCCTTTTTGTCTGCAAAATGCAATTACTGGTGCCAGGCATTTTGTGAAGACCCTGGGCACAGCAGGTAAGCCAAAGGGCAGTACAGAGAATCGATAATGCATTGAGCCTGCTATGAATCTGAGGCATCTTCTGCAAGTTTGTCTGACTGGGACATACAGGTATGCCTCCTTGAAGTCCAAAGTAACTAGCCAAGCCTTCTTGCCCAGCATGGGTAGAAGCTGCTGTAGTGTTAACATTTTGAATTTTGGAACATCCAGGAAAGTATTTAGGATTGACAGGACCAGTATTGGTCTCCAGGCTTTGTCCTTTCTGGGTACTAAGAAAAGTCTTGAGTAAAATCCTTGCCCCTGTTCTTGCTGTGGTATTCTGAATAGCTCCCATGTCCATGAGAGCAGCAATTTGTTTTTGTGCCTCTGCCCATTGGTTTTGTGGCAGGTCTGGCATACCTCTTGATTTTGGAAACGTGTGAAAGTGGAACCTGTAACCTTGAGAAACAATATTCAGTACCCATTTGTCCTGGGTGATTATGTGCCAATTTCTTGAGAAAAGTTCTAGCTTTCCCCCTAGGGGAGCTGCCAAAAGGTAAGTGCTTGGCATCTGTAGAGTGAAGTCATTGGGACTGTTTCCTATAAGGTTGTGATTAGTCTTCCCCTCCCCTTTGGGGGCTGAAGCACCCCATTGTTTAGGTCTGTAGGAGCCTTGGGGCTGAGATCTGCCTCTTGGGCGTCTGTATCTGTCTCTTTGTGGCCTGTCTGACACTGGAAAGGACCAAATATTTTGAAGGCCAGTTTCTGCTAAACCTGGGTGGTTGAACCTGTCAGAAATCCTTTACTGTCTGCATTGATTTTGCTTTATCCTCCATTTTCTTTAACACCTCTTCTGCCTTAACAACAAACAATGTATCATGCTGTAGTGGAGCATCCAATAATTTAACTTTAACATGGTCAGGTAAACTTTGTTCTTTCAACCAAGCATGCCTTTGAATAACAGAGCCTGCAACTGTGGCTCTACAAGAAGCCTCTAATGAATCAAAACTACATTGCAAAGTATGCTTTCCCACTTGTTCAGCTGCATGCAATACATCCTGCATTTCCTTACTGTCAGGACTTTGAGACTGTAACCATTTTCTGCTTTAACAATTGCATGAGATACTGTTGATATTTAAGCATGTGAAACTGGCAATTTAAAGCCCTTACAGCTAAAGTAGCAGAAGTGTAAACTTTTTTCCCCAATCTGTCCAGAGCTCTGGAATCTGAGTGGACAGGATTTTTAGCAGTGGAAGCCTTAACCCCTTTAGGACCCTGAGAAATCATTTCTGGATCTGCAGCAGGGGTTTTGTAAAGAAATTTGTGTGTCAGGGACCCTGTAGTACCTGACTGGCTTGACTGGTGCAGGGGATAAAGAATCAGGAGTCAGACTGGATTCAGAAAAAACATCAACAACAATATCAAGCACAGGGGGAATAGCCAGGGGCCTGTGCTGGGGCAATAAAAGAAAGTCTCTGAGCCTTTTCTTGGATTCTGAATAATCCTGGCTCTCCCAATGGAAATGCTCCCTCTGGTGCACAGGGTATCCACAAAAGAATAATCCTCAGGCGGAGAGGCTGAAGGTATAGACTCTTCTGCATCAGAGTCCTCATAGGGAGGGAGAGAGTATCCCTGGTCAGAAGAATCAGAAGAAATAGAAACCTGATCAGAGGAATCATAGTCAGCGTCTTGCCTAGGCCTTTTGTCAGGAGGGGGATGGGAACCCCTGATTAAAGTCATTAGGTCTTCGGCCATTTTAAGCATCTGTTTCTTTGGCATGGATGACTGTTCAGTAGAATGCTGTACTTGTTTCTTTGTCTTTAATGGTGTTTTTAACTTTGCGTTGGCTGCTGTAGTGGGCTTAATTGTAAGCTGTGAAGGTCTGAAAACACCCTCAGAAGCCGATGCCTGCTCAGCGGCTCCGGACCCATCTGAGGGAATAGTTTCTGTAGGCCCAATACCTTGAGTTTCCACAGGCCTCGGTGTCTCCACGTGGCTGTCGGATAGGGTCTGTGGCTCTGAGGTAGCGGGCATCAGGGGCTGCGAAAGCGCCTCACTCAGAACCGGTGACTGGCCTAGAAGAGGCTTCATCATTGGTTTTGGACCTCTGATGTCTGTCCTTTTCTTTGTCTTTGCATTTTTTTATAAATTCCGGTCATCGGTTGTTCCGATGGCATTATGTAATTAAAGCTTCGGCCAAAATAATATAAAGTAAAATCAAACCGACGTTTAATAGTGCGTTTGTTGAATCTAGCACAAAATCGACAACTAGTAACGTCGTGGTCAGGGCCTAGGCAAGGAATACAGTAAGAGTGAAAGTCCTTATGAGGTATTTGCTTCCCACAAGAAATACAATTAATAACTTTTACTGACATCGGTCTGGAGCAAGAAAATGTTTCCCCAATGGGATACTTAGCTTTATTGAAGACTTCGGTTCTGAAACTCAATTTTGAAAATCTCAGGAGTCAGTTGACCAGCACTTGCAAACTGCTTTTGCTTCGGGCACCGCGCGGCAAGAAAGACTGAAGAAAATGGCGTCTGTTGCATCTTTTATACCCCTGGCACACTGACGTCAGGGAAGAGGTCACAGCAACAGACGCCGGACCAAGACTTTGGAACTCGGGCCGACTGCAGGTAGCCTGCCGGCGGATAACCCAAGTGTAATGACTGCAACAGTGAAACACGATGAACATCTGTGGTGTTGTCTGTTACTAATAGTTGTCCTGGAGGAATAAGGCCCTTGAAGGCTGTCATTGCATTTTGCACAGCTAACACTTCTTTTTGATGGATATGCAGGTGCATTTGCTTTGGGCTCCATTTGCCCTGAATGCATTGCCCTGCCATGTGAGCACCCCCCATGCATAGTCTGATGCGTCTGTTAGGGTTTGGGCGACAGGGGGTAGAATGAAAGGGAGTCTCTTGCTGTGGTTGCAGGCCTCTGCCAACCAAAGGAACTCTGTCCTTAGGCAAGGAATGATAGGAATCATTGTTTCCGGGTCCTGAGAATGTTGACACCAGAGACTTTTTAGGTAACATGGAAGTTTCCTCATATGCAGTCTTGCATATGGAATTAGTAGAATGCAAGAGGCCATGAACCTTAGGGCTTGTAGTATTTTTATTGCAGATAGCTGGGTTTTGATGGCCAGTAAATTGGAGTAGTTTGTCAAATAAATTTGTTTCTCTGGAGTGAGGAATGCCATCTGGGAAGTTGTGTTCAAGCTTGCTCCCAAGAATACAATCTGTTGGCTGGGTACCAGTTGTGATTTTTTTTTCATTGATGGTGTGTACCCCAGTGAAGTGAAAAGTCTCTTTACAAATGCCAGGTGCTGAAATAGCCATTCCTGACTGTCCGCCTGAATCAGGCAATCGTCCAAGTATGGGTAAATTTGAATTCATTTCTGCCTGCAATATGCAATGGCTGGAGCTAGGCACTTTGTGAATACCCTGGGTGCAGTAGATAAACCAAAGGGAAGTGCAGAGAACTGATAGTGCATACAGCCTCCTCTGAAGCATAGGTATTTCCTACAAGATTCCCTTATGTGGATGTGCAGATAAGCTTCTTTTAAATCCAGGGTTACTAGCCATGAGTCCTTGGCTAGCACAGGAAGCAGCTGTTGGAGAGCTAACATTCTGAATTTTGGAACCACCAAAATGGTGCTGAGAATAGACAGATCCAAGATAGGACATCAAGAGTTTTCTTTTCTGGGGACCAAAAACAGTCTGGAGTAAAAACCTTGTCTCTTTTGTTCTGCTAGGACAGGATGAATAGCCTGGATACTAAGAGAAAGTTCTTGCTTTTGGGCCTCTGCTCACTGGTTTGGTGGGAGGTCTGGCCATCCGCTTATGGATGGGAGTGAGTGGAACTGGAATCTGTATCCCTGGGAAACAATGCTTAAGACCCACTTGTCTTGGGAATTGTATTGCCAATTTTTGGCATGCAGTGCAAGTTTTCCTCCTAAGGGTGCAAGTGCTTGGGCAAGGCTTGGAAGAGTCAAGGATAAGTCACTGTGCCATTTTACCATAGGATGGAGGCTTACTACTCCCTGTTTTGGACATGGGAGCACTTCATTGCTTAGATCTGTGCATAGCTCGAGATTGAAGTCTTGGTGGTCTGCTGCTCCTGGGTTTGGATTGAGGAGGCCTGGAAGGGACTGGAAAAGATCAGTTTTTTTGAAGGCCAAAGCCTACTGAATCTAGGTGGCTGTACTAGTAAGAAATCTTTAACAGTTTGCATAGATTTAGCTTTCTCCTCCATTCTTTTGAGGATTTCTGCTTTATTATCAAATAGACGCTCTTTATTCAATGGTGCATCCAGTAATTTTGCTTTGACATGATCTGGCAAGTTTTGTTCCTTAAGCCAAGCATTTCTTCTAAGAACAGACCCAGTGGCAGCCACTATCAAAGCCACATTACAAAGTATGTTTACCAACTTGGTTAGCAGAATGTATCAACTCTTGTAAATCTTTGTGTTCTGCACAATCAGGAATCAACTTTTTTTGTTTAATTAGCTCCATAATATGCTGCTGACACTTTGAAACTGGCAATTTAAAGCCCTAATGGCAAGTGTAGCAGAGGTGTATACCTTTTTCCCCATTTGTCTAATGCTCTGGAATCCCTGTCCGAAGGGGTAGGATTTTTGGCAGTTGTAGCCTTAATGCCTTTAGATCCCTGAGAAATGGTCTCCGGATTCGCAGTAGGATTCCTAAAAATGAAATTGTGGGAGCCAGGCACTCTATAGTACCTATCAGGTTTCCTGGGAGTTGGAGGCAAGGTAGCAGGGGGTAAGGCTGGATTCCAGGAAGACATCTACAATTTCCAGTACAGGAGGGATAGCTAGAGGCCTGTGCTGAGGCAAGCTTAAAAATTCCCCGAGTCTCTTTTTGGACTGGGATTAGTCCTGGCTCTCCCAGCGGAAATGTTCTCTAATTGTGTGCAGGGTTTCGCCAAAGGAAAAATCTTCTGGAGGGGAAACTGAGGGAATGGAATCCTCTGCATCAGGATCCTCAAAGGTAGATAAGGGTATATCCTGGAAATCAGAAGGATCAGAGTAATCAGATTCCTGATCAGAAGAATCAGAAGGAAAATCAGCTCTGGATCTTTTTGAGGGGGAAGGCTGACTTCCCCTAATTAAAGTAATGAGGTCCTCGGCCATTCTAATCATTTGTTTTTGTGGCATGCGGGCCTTAGAATGCGCTTTGGTCGTTGGTTTCCTAGGTGTAGAGTGAACTTTAGGCCTGAGAAATTCAGTACTTTTTGGTTAGAAAGGAAGTAGTCTGTTTAATATGAAAATCAGAAGGCCTGAAAACACCCTCAGAAGTCGGTGCCTGCACAGCGGCTCTGGACCCATCCAAGGTAGAGACATCCACAGGTTCCATAGTGGAAGAAGCATCTCGCGGCATACCGGACTCCGAATGGGTCTCAGTAGAGGCCTGCAAATCTGTAGAAGCGGGTATCAGGGGCTGCAAAAGCACTTCATTGAGTAACGCTGGACTGGCGACTAGCTTAATGGTAGTGTCATCAGCAGCCTTGGACCTATGTGGTCTGTCTTTATTCTTTCATTTCAGAAGATCGGTAGTCTGATGGCTTACCGAAGTAATTTTGGAGTACGGAGCTTGAGTGTGAAAGAATTTAGCTACAAAAATAGATCAAAGGCAAACAGTTTGGGCATTGAACAAGGCACAAAACAGACAGCGAGGGATGTCATGGTCTGGGCCTAAACAGGTGACGCAGTAAGAATGAAAATCTGTGAGGTATTTGCTTTCCACAGGCAAGACAATTATTTTTTTCTGACATCAGAGCAAGAAAAAAGGATCTGCAATGGGGTACTTTTCTTTTAGAAGACTTCAGGTCTGAAACTTGAAAAACAAAAATTTCAGGAGTCGGCTGATCGGCACTTGCGAACTGCTTCTGCTTCGGGCACTGCATGGCAAGAAAGACTGATGTAATGACGTCAGCTGCATGTTTTATACCCCTGATGACATGACGTCATGGAAGAAGCAACAGCATCCAATGCAGAAATCCCAAGACTCTGGTATTCAGACTGGCTGAAGACTACCTGCAGGAAAATAACCCAAATGTGATGACTGCAACAGTGAAACACGAAGAACATCAGGAAGTTCCCTCCATAGTGTCTTTCACTAAAAGCTTAATATGTTGGTTCTCTAAATACAAAGAGGAAAGGAGTCTTTGGGATGAATGCTTGACAAATGGAACAGGATGCATGGTCGCGGAAAGCAGAGACACAAAATAAGCACTTTTTTTGTCTTTTTCCTGCACTAGCATTTACCCTTTCTGGATGACATGAAACCCACAAGCAACAAACAAAAGGAAAAAAGATGTAAGCAAAAACCCCAATGCAGCACTTACCTGAAATAGCTTGGTAAACTAGCAACTAAGTGGGTGTTCAGACTGGTGGCAAAGAAGTTCTGAGGATGGCACATCCGGACGTCACCTTTAGGTCGTACACAAAACATGGGGAGCATAACTGTGATGTACGGCATACCTTAGCGCAACCTTGGCTTTGGTACACTGGCCAGACATCAGGCCACTCTTGGCAGGGGATTCCTATTGTAAAGGATACTGCAACAGTGAAATATAAGAACATTCAGTGCTAAAACCAACCAGTCTAAATATGTCACTGTACAGTCCAAGAAAAAGCCTCTGCCATGCACGCTTTCAAAGCGGCCAACAGACACTCAGAAGTAAAGGGACACTAAAAGACCCTTCTTTGACGAAGACCCTTCACCACAGCCAAAAGCTAGATGAAAGCTCTATGACAGAAGCCACAGGACAGCATCTTGTTCTGACAGTGACCCTGAGTCAGTGAAACATGCAAAGTAATCTTTAGTATCAAACCCACTAGGAGACAGTACAGTACCACCCCTCCTTTTTGGATAATGAACAGATAAGAATAAAAACTTTTCTTTCAAAAGGAAGAAGAAATATGAAGGCCCTTTTGCGCAGTACAAGAGCTTAACCTCGATAAACTTGTCTCTAACAGAAGCTTGACTGGATGGATCCTGGTCTAAGACATGGCCTTCAGCAACCACATCTAGATTCACCTTGTCTCTAGTATTAGCTCTTCAAGCACACAAGCTTGGAAAATAGACCTCTTCTGGACAATTTTGGCTGTCAGTATAGACAGCAGCAGAGTCTCCTGAGAAGCCTGTCTTTTAGTAGACTTAGGGTTGCAGGAGGAGGAAACACTAAGGCACCAGTTGTTTCTTTGTGAATGGGGGCAGCAAGGAGGAAGGGGAGGAACCATGGTAGAAACAACCCATTTCCTCTTCTAAAGTACCTTCTTGAATAGCTTCTCCAAACAGCACCTATTCCCAAAATGAAGCACCCTGAATATCTCTGAATGAATTCTAGAAGCTTCACCCTTATTAACAAGGGTACATATGTACCTGCACCAACTGTCCTACCTTATGCATAAGCACACCCATAGATACATGTAAAATAACATTGTACTACGGAAATTTAGGTACTGTCCAATGCCATAAATGGGAAGCTCTACCAACATTTTAATTCTTCGATCTTCAAGGAAAGCATAAGTATGTATAAATGAGATAAGAAGAAAGTGGCAAAAAGAAGGCACTCCTGGCAAAGCTGTCAGCAGCTTCTGACTCCTTGTCCAGCAAGACGTTACCATCTCTGGGCAAAAAATCCCAAATAAGCCCGTTTTAAAGTATGCCTACATACCTGTCAATGTCAGACTGTTTTAAAGAACTGAAGAGTTGCTGTCTTGCTTCCAGTCTGCAAAAAAAAAAAAAAAAAAAAAAAAAAAAATCTTCCAGGTGACAGCACCTGCACAGTTCTTGCAAGGTGCTCTCAAACATGCTTGAGGTCAAGAGGCAGACTCCAAGTATGGTAGAGGTAGCACCACAGCATTAACATGTGAAAATCCATTATATGTCCTTGCACAATTTATACTACTTAGTAATGCATTTGTTTAGTTGGCTGGTTGTCACACTGACAGATGAACTGCAAATGCAGTCCAACTTAATGGTTATTGCTGATGTGTATAAAGGCTTTGTCCTTTCAGCAATTAATCTTGGACTCTGCAGGAGGTAAAGGGTGAAGATTCCCTGGTTGTAGTTCAACCTCTAAGTCAGCACTAGGGCACTCGAGGATCAGTGCTGGGCAAGATGGATGGCCATCCATGTGCTCAAGCTTCAGGAAAGCAGTGTTAGAATCTAGAGAATAATTCACAAAAGTGGTCACTGAGGGGGCATTGCTCATAATATTTTAGTAGTCATCAGCAAACACTGGCTATGACCTTGATGCCTTAATAGTCAAAGAAAATCTAATGACCTCTGTGTGGATACCAATGAAGTAGAGGGCTTCAGAACACAAGAGTGTTTGGCTACTTGCGGACTTCCTAATACCTTACCCTCTTCCTCTCTACTCACTCCTGCATTGGAAAGTAAGGACGTACTGCCAATCTTTGGGATGTGTCCGCTCAATCAATATCTGTTCGGCTAATGTCAAGAAGGGCTTGCTGTTTCAATCTCACTGTGCTAAATAGCACGGTTGAAGCTTTGGCACTAGTAACTAAAAGGAATATTGTGATACTTTATATAGCAACAGACAGCATGTGCACACCATGGCTGTAAATCTGTTGACTACAAGCTATCTCTACTAGTGTAGACAGACAAACGCCTAATTACAATTTAGGCAATCCAAATTTGATTAGCAGTTTAGGCTCCTGTCATAGCTATGATGAAGTTTAAGCTTGCTTCTTGCTTGGGGGGTGATCATGGGCACACACTCCACAGCAGTGTAGTCCCCATTGGAGACCAGGGATAATGTGGAGGTTGTCATTTACCACCACAGTTGTGTGTGCACTGCAAAGGCCCACTGCATGCCCAACCCTTGGACATTAAACATCATGCACAAAATGGCAGGGTTGCACAGAAAAATCCTGGTCCTTCAAAGTGATGGCACCAGTCCTGATATACTTACCCCTTACTCCCGGGAATGGCTAGACTGTAGATCTATCAACCAGAGGGAATAAACTGATTAGTAGAGTGGCCAGAAGGATAACTTTCATGTATACAAAGATCAGAACAAAAACAAAAAAATGGTGATCACAGATGTATTTTTAAAAAGTCTTGTATGTTTTCACAGCAAGAATATGGAGATTTTACTTTTTCTTAGAAACCATATCCGGATCAAGATCTAAACCTTAGCAGTGGGCAGCTTGGTTGGCTCAATATACAATCTTAATCTCAGCTCTAGCATCTGGTGTTCAAAACAGACTTTAATCATTATGTGGAGGTGGTACGTTCTCCCACGTCTGTGTGGGTTTTTTCTTCAGGTACTCCAGTTTCATAGGTTCATAGTTTCATACTAGGTTATCTGCCCTAGGGCATTTATAAGCCTAGCCAGAGTGTGTTTGGCTTTCGCCACCCATTTTAAATGAATTTTGCTATGCCCTTTTTCGAGGTTAGTATACTGTGCCTCTGTCTAACAGTGACACAGAAGCGATACCCGGGGTAAACCTACTATCTCCCATCCACTCATCAAGATTCCTCTTGAAAAGAGTCAATGAGGGACTCTGCCTAACCTGGACTGGGATTTTATTCCAGAGTGAAGGGAGCCCTCTGGGTTATGAATCTGTCCCTCCAGCATGTCCTATTTATTTCAGTGCTGAGGTTCAAGTCTCTCGAGCGCATAGCTCGATGGGATTTGGATTTTCTGAGGTGCAGCATGTCCATTAATTCCGGGTTGGACATGGCTTTATACATCAGGCACAGATCGCCTCTGAGCAGGTGGTATGCCACTGAGTAGAGCTGGAGTTTCTTTAACCGGGCAGCATATGGCATCTGTTTGAGCCCTTTGATCCCCTTGGTGAGGTACTTTTGGGGTCTTTCCAGTTGCTGCAGGTGTCTGGTAAGGTACATCCCAAAAGGGGCATTGTACTCAATTATGGGCCTGATGAGGGATGAGTAAAGAGGCACGATGACCGCCCCTGATCTAGATGTGAATCCCTTCATGATTAGGTGGGCTATACAAAATGTTTTTCTAACCACGTTGGCCACGTGGTTGTCAAATGAGAGATTGCTATCAACTTGGGTCCCCAGGTCCCCAATTACTTCTTCCATACTTAATGGATTACCACTTATGTGGTAATTTGTGGGCACTTTGTTTTTGCCAAAGGGGATGACTATACACTTTTTGGCATTTAGCTTGAGGCCATGGCTCTGGCACCAGTTGTCTGTTTCCATGAGGCCCTTTTGTAGGATGCTTGTGTCGGCTGGAGAGTGGATTATGACGCCCAGTTTGCAGTCATCTTCGAACTTGGTCAGCCACAGTCCTTCCGTGTTAGCCTGTACCTCTGAGAAATATATACCGAACAAGAGAGGTCCCAGGACTGAGCCTTGTGGGACACCACTTGCAACTGGTTTGGAGTCTGACATGGCTCCAGCAATTCTAACCATGTGGGTTCTGTCCTTGAGCCAGTTTGCAACCCATCTAGTGACATAGGGGTTTATATTTACGCTGGTGAGCTTATCTATAATGCCAGAGTGGGGTATTGTATCGAAGGCTTTTGCGAGGTCCAGGTAGGCTGTGTGGACCACCTTCCCCTCGTCAATGGCCTTGGTGACTGTTTCAAAGAAATCAACCAGGTTTAAGAGGCAGGATCTGCCCTTAAAGCCGAACTGGGTAGGATCCAGTGTCTGTAGGTCCCCAATATCTTTATTTATGAGGTCCATGATGATCCTTTCCATAGCTTTGCAGACCAAGCTAGTCAGGCTTATGGGGCGATAGTTTCCAGGATCTGTTGAGGCACCACCTTTGTGGAGAGGGACCACTGTTGCTGTATGCCACTCTTTGGGTACATATCCTGTAGTAAGGCTGAGACTGAACAGTAGTTTTATGTTTGGGTTTAGTTCTTCTTGGAGTTCATGTAGGACGCAGCCCGGGACACCGTCTGGTCCCATTGATGCTGTGTTTTTTGCTTTGGAGAGGGTGGCTCTTACCTGAGCATCTGAGATGTCAGGGGGGCAAGCACTCTGCTGGGATAGATATTTGCCCTTTTGGTGGGGAAGGGGGGGAGAAGTTTGCGCTGAACCTGTCAGCTAGGATGTTGGCAATGTCTGTGGGTTCGGTGTATATTTTGTCATTTTGGACTAATTCTGAGCATATAGTACAGTTTTGTACCTACCATAAATGTAGATGTCCGATAGATATGCAACTGCAGTCCTGACATATGGGTTGTCCTGCCTCAGGCAGCCCTTCGGTCGGCCAGATTCCAAAGTCTGGGTCCGGCGTCAGCTGATGTCGCCTCTTCCCCGACGTCAGAGCGGCTGGGGTATAAAAGCATCAGCCGACGCCATCTTCTTCAGTGTTTCTTGCCCCAGATGCCAGATGCCCTCCAAGGAAGGCTAAATTTAGAGAATGGATAAAAAAATCCAGACATGCACAACAGTAATAAACAGATACACCATAACAGACATCCCCAGCTAATTTGAAAAAGGGGGAGTGGACCCAAAAAAGAGAATTACAGAGGGGTAGGAGGGAGGGAAAACCTGACTGCAGTTGCAAATCTATCAGACATCTACATTTATGGTAGGTACAAAACTGTACTATGTCCTTCAAGAATGCAACTGCAGTCCTGACATATGGGTTGAATACCATAGCCAAGCTGGGGGTGGTAGGATCTAAGATAAGGATGGTGTAGCTAAAATGCCCTGCAGGACTGCAGAAGCAAAGCCTGCTAGGGATCTGGAATATAAAGGCAGGTTGTAATGTTTGGAAAATGTATGCACGGAGCTCCATGTAGCAGCTTCTAGAATGTCCTTTGTAGCCACCCCTCTTAGAAAGGCTGTGGAGGTGGCTGTAGCTCTGGTGGAGTGTGGCCTGATATTGGCTGGCACACCTTTTCCATGGAAAGATTAGCAGAATCTGATGCAGTTTCCAATCCATTTTGAAATTGTTTGTTTGGAAATTGCCTTTCCTTGTACTCCAGCAGCGTAAGCTACAAATAGTTGGTCAGACTTTGTTGGCCTTTGTTCTGTCCAAGTAGTAGCGCAATTGCCTGTGTATGTCCAAAGTGTGCAGAAGCTTTTCTCCTTTATTTTGAGGATTGGGAAAGAAAGTAGGCAGGTGAATTGCTTGATTTAGAGAAACCCTGGATATCACTTTTGGCATGAATGAAGGATTGGTTCTTAAAGAGACTCTGTCCTGATGGAAAATGAGAAATGGAGGTACTGCCATGAGGGCCTGTATCTCCGAGACTCTTCTTGCTGAAGTAATTGCCAACAGGAAAACTGTTTTCCAGGAGAGAAATTGCAATTCTGAAGATGCTGCTGGCTCAAAAGGAGGAAGAGTTAATTTTTCCAAGACGAAGTTGAGGTCCCATGCAGGCACTGGTGGTTTTCTTGGAGGTTTGATCTTCTTTATTCTTCTTAGAAACTGTCTTAGCAAAGGATGTGAAAACACAGGTGGATCACAGTTGTATTTTGCTGAAATTGCTGAAGCGTGTATTTTTATGGAAGAATATGAAAAGCCATTGTGAAGCATTTCTGCCAAGTATTCTAGTATCTGTGGGATGCTCATTAGTGATGCATCCTGACCCTTGTTGGCATTCCAGATGTTGAATCTCTTCCATTTGGCTGAATAAGTTTTTCTGGTGGAAGGCCTGCGTGCTTCCAGTAAGATCTCTTGAACTTCTTTGGAGAGAGAGATATGGGGAGAAGTCATGGAACCCTCCAAGCTGTCAGCTGCAATGTTTGCAGGTTGGGATGAACAGTCCTGTAATTGTGCTGAGTTATAAGCAGAGGCCACTGAGGCAGGAGCCACGGCTTGGTGCGAGTTATGCTCCTTAGTAATGGATACCAGTGCTGTCTTGGCCAGTCTGGAGCTATCAAAATGCCTTTCGGTTGTTCTGCTTTGATCTTCAGTAACACCTTGGTCATTAATGGTAGAGGTGGAAATGCATAGATTGCTACAGAATTCCAGCTGAAGGAGACAGCATCCATTCTCCAGGCTTGAGGATGGTGTGTCCTTGAGCAGAACTTCTTCAGATGATGATTGAGGTGTGAGGCAAAGAGATCTATGTCCGGCCTTCCCCATGCATGAGTTATTTGTGAAAAAATGTCTGGATGCAACATCCATTCGTGCGGGTCCATAATGTTTCTGCTTAGACTGTCCGCCAGAACATTGTCCTTGCCTGGGACAAACTGGGGATTGCAACTGTATGTTCAGTTTCAGGGACTTTTCCCAGAGAGTCATTGTTAGTCTGCAGAGGGGGTAAGAATGGGTGCCTCCCTGTTTGTTTATGTACCACATAACAGTGGTGTTGTCTGTCTTTATTAGCAGATGACCTTGCTGAAGAAATTTTCCGAAGGCCTCGATTGCATGAATCACTGCCAACATCTCTTTTTGATTGATGTGCAGATGCAATTCTCGGGGTGCCCATTGCCCTTGAATGCATCTGCCCTCCATGTGCGCCCCCCCATCCATGATCTGAGGCGTCTGTTGTAATGGTTTGGCTTGCTTGAGGTTTGTTGAAAGACATGCCTTTGTTTAGCTGGCTTGCTTGTGCCCACCACAAAAATTCCTTTTGTAGACATGGAATGAGTGGAATAATTGCTTCTAAGTTGTGGCTGTGTTGAGACCATAAACATTTTAGGTACCATTGTAGTTTTCTCATGTGTAGTCTTGCCAGTGGAATCAGAAGAATGCAAGATGCCATGAAATCCAGGGCCTGCAGGATTTTCCTTGCAGTCATCTGGGTGTGCTTTGCTAGGCTTTTGAAGTAATCTGGTAATCGTTCTTGTTTTTCTTCTGTGAGGAAAGCCATTTGTGAGTTTGTGTCCAGTTTGGCTCCTAGAAAAATTATTTGTTGGGATGGCAGTAGTCTTGATTTTTGAATGTTGACTGTGTATCCCAAAGCCTGTAGTAAGTGAATGACATAGTCCAAGTGTCTTATCAAGGCTTGCTTGCTGTCCGCCTGTATAAGGCAGTCGTCCAGGTAAGGGTATATTTGTATCCCCTGAAGTCTGCAATGTGCAATTACTGATGCCAGGCATTTCGTGAATACTCTGGGCGCAGTAGATAAGCCAAAAGGCAATGCTGAGAATTGAAAATGCTCTGACCCTGCAAGAAATCTGAGGTATCTTCTGCAGCTGTGTCTGATTGGGACATGCAGGTATGCCTCCTTGAGGTCCAGAGTAACCGCCAAGACCCCTTGCCCAGCATGGGAAGAAGTTGCTGTAACGTCAGCATTTTGAATTTTGGCACAATGAGAAAAGTGTTTAGAACGGACAAGTCCAGTATAGGTCTCCATTGCTTTTCTTTTCTTGGAACAAGGAACAGTCTTGAGTAGAATCCCTGACCTTGTTCCTGAGGAGGAACCTTTTCTATTGCTTTGATTTGTAGCAGCTTTGAAACTTGTAGGAGTGCCTCTGCCCTTTGATTTTGTGGCAGGTTTGGCATGCCTTGTCTTGTTGGTAAGGTATGGAAGTGGAACCTGTAACCTTTGTCTATTATGTCCAAAATCCATTTGTCCTTTGTAAAAACGTGCCAATTTTTTGAAAATAAAGATCATTTTCCACCTAAAGGTGCTTCTCTTTGAGCCTTGGTCGGTGGTGTCAAAGTCAAGTCATTGTGATTGTCCCTGTGGAGCAGTAGAAGTCCCTGCGCCACTTCTCTGATTAGTTGGTTGCCATTGGCGGCCCCTGTAGGAGCCTCGGTATTGCCCTCTACCTCGAGCACGCCTGTTTTTTCCCCCTTTGGAACTTGTCAGTTTCTGGAAAGGACCAATTCTTCGAAGGCCAATTCCTACTGAACCTTGGTGGCTGAACCTGGAGGAAATCTTTGA
This sequence comes from Protopterus annectens, assembly GCF_019279795.1. Lineage (NCBI taxonomy): Eukaryota > Metazoa > Chordata > Ceratodontiformes > Protopteridae > Protopterus > Protopterus annectens. Next base: position 1,495,667,754 of record NC_056746.1, read on the forward strand.
CTGTTTGTACTGATTTAGCCTTTTCCTCAATTGATTTTAACACACCCTGTGCATTAGCACCAAATAGCTTGTCTTTTTCCAGAGGTGCATCTAGAAGCTTTACTTTAACATGATCTGGCAATGTCTGTTCTTTCAACCAAGCATGTCCACGTATGACGGCCCCTGTCATAGCTGCCCTACATGAAGCTTCCAATGCATTATAACCACACTGAAGAAAATGATTGCTAACCTGCTGAGTATTATGAACCAAATCCTGCAAGGCCTTTCTAGCTAAAGGCTCAGGAGAGGCTAACTTTTTCTGCAAATCATCCATCAAGAAATCCTGATACTGAAACATATGAAAAAGACAGTTAAGTGCCCTCATGGCAAGGGTGGATGAGGTATAAACATTTTTACCCCACCTCTCCAGGGACCTAGACTCCCTGTCTGCGGGCAAAGGATTTTGGGTCCCTGAGAAATAGTTTCTAGATCAACAGAGTGGGCCTTAAAGAGATGTTTATGAGTTTCAGGAACCCTGTAATATCGGTCTGGCTTGACAGGAGCAGGAGGGAGAGAATCAGAAGTACTGGAGTCTGAGAACACATCATCCAATACATCTAACACTGGGGGTATAGCTAAAGGCTTGTGCTGGGGTAACTTAAGGAAAGTCCGAAGCCTTTTCCTGGAGTCGGAGAAATCCTGGCCCTGCCACTGAAAATGCTCTCTCATGGAGTGGAGAATTTCCCCGAAAGAAATATCCTCAGGAGGAGAGGCAGAGGGAATGGATTCATCAGCATCAGAATCCTCGTAGGCCGGGAAGGATTCTTCCTGGGAATCTGAATGGCCTGACTCATCAGAGGCTTCATCTGAGGAAAGGGTATCTGCCTGCTCAACCCTAGGCCTTTTGTCTGAAGGCGGCTGAGAACCTCTGTCTGGATGATCCTGAGAGCCCCTGATTAAAGAAATTAGATCTGCAGCTAAAGTCATGATCTGTTTATCAGAAGTGGGACCCTGTGAAAAAGATTTAGGAGGGTGAGACTTAGCCTGGCTGGCAGCCTTAGCACGTGTGTAGGCCTTGATGGACAGACACAGGAGGCCTAGCTGCCCCACGTGCTGGAGTAACTTTGTCCACCGGTATGGTGTCAGGCAAATCTTGGGCTTCGGTTTCAGGAGGAAAATCAACAACCGGCACCGGGGTAGCCTCCGGGACCGAAGTGTGCGGTAAAGTGGTGTCGTCGGCCTGGAGCGGTTGAATTACCGCCTCCGAAGAGACCGATGCACTCGCGGTAGGCTTTAGCGTGGTGTTGGTGGAAGTGGCGGGCCACGAATGTCGGTCCCGGTCCTTCCGTTTTTTGGAAATATGTGAGTTCCGACGGCATGATATAGGAGTAATTTCCCCCAAAAAAGTCTTCAGCAAATTCTGCCCAGCGCCTAAGTGTGCGCTTATTGAAGCAAGCACAGGCAGCACAGGCCGAGACGTCGTGGTCTGGGCCGAGGCAGGGAAGGCAGTAAGAATGGAAGTCCTTATGAGGTATTTGTTTACCACAAGACAAGCAATTATTAACTTTTGCAGTTATATCTGACATCGGCTGAGGCAAGAAAAGGTTCCCCAACGGGGTACTTAGCTTTTTGATGACTTCGGATCTGAAAACACAGGAGCTGGCCGACTGGCACTTGCGAACTGCTTCTGTTTCGGGCACCGCGCGGCAAGAAAGACTGAAGATGGCGTCGGTTGATGCTTTTATACCCCAGCCGCGCTGACGGGGAAGAGGCGACATCAGCCGACGCCGGACCCAGACTTTGGAATCCGGCCGACCGAAGGGCTGCCTGAGGCAGGACAACCCGTATGTCAGGACTGCAGCTGCATTCTTGAAGGACATCTGGGAATTCCCACCCAGGTTCCTAACATAACTAAAGAAAGCCCTGTGATTATCCTTAGTGTCCTGTGCAATTTGTCTCTCGAAGCTGGCCTTAGGCGATTTTATGAGTGCCCATAGTTTTTTGCTAATACTGATCAGAGATGCCTTCCCTTTTTGGGATTTTGCTCTATCATGTAGTAGCTTCCTCCTACTATTGTATAGTTTGTTTATGGCTGGGGTCCACCAGACAGGATGCCTAACTTTGGAGGATTGGGTCTTGGTTTTATTTGGGATTGCATGATCCATGCATTCCTGAAGGTGTTCATAGAATGCGTCTATAAAGGATTCTGCGGTCTGGGCCGTATTTTCTACAGGCCCGGGGGCTTTGAAGGATTCCACCTCGGTTTTGAGGAGTGTGAAATTTGCTTTAGAGAAGTTTTTCACTGTGATTTTCTGGGCAGGGGCTGGGGTCGGGATGTGAATATCTAGTGAGATTAGTTTATGGTCTGATCTTACCAGTGAGGGATACACTTCTGGTCTGGAGCATAGAGTCCCCATGTTGGTGATGATCAGGTCCAGTATGTTTTCCCCTCTTGTGGGAGTGGCAACAAGTTGTTCCATAGCATTTGAGTTTATAAATTCTAGGAACCTTTGGGCTAGGGTGTTGGAGCTAGAGTAATGCTCCCAGTCTATGTTAGGGTAGTTGAAGTTGCCCAATATAATGGTGTTTGGAGAGACCTTCATATTTTCCAGAGTTTTCAGGAAGGCCGAGTGGGGTTCCTGGGTTTGAGAGGGTGGTCTGTAGCAAGCTATAAACTGGAAGGCAGTTTTACCCACTGTTAGTTGCACATGGATAGTCTCTGATGCTTCGTGCTGTGCCACCAACCTGGAGGTGTGGGTATCTTTGATGAATATTGATACTCCCCCTCCTTTTGTGGTTCGGTCCAAGTTTTGGGGCCGAAAAACATCGTATAAGGTATAACCTGGTAGTGCTAGGGTGTTCTCGGGAGCCTTGAACCAGGTTTCTGTGACTTCACAGATATCGATGTTCTCCATGCTAAGGAGAGTTTCGAGTGCATGCATCTTGAGGTTTAGACTTCTGGCGTTGTGTAGCATTACTCTTAGTATGTTATCCCTTGTGATACCTATGGAGGTGGGTTTCTCTTTTGAGCCTTGCCTAAAAAAGGCACTATGGGGGTGGCAAGAGCCTTTGCCAATATCCGAAAGCCCAGGGGTGACAGGTGCAAGCCGTCCCTAGCGAAGCATCGTGGCTTGTCGAGCATGTCATCCCATGCAGACAGGCATTGGATCCCCTTTGAATGACACCAATACTTAAGCCAATTGTTGAAATTGAAATTCGATGGATTACATACATCAAACGTTATGGTGAGTACATAACCTCAGTCTTTCCAAAAACATACACTGCTCAAGTGACATTCCATACATACTGTATTTACCCACTGCCAGTGTCAGCATAATTGCCCAATCGCTAGCTCACTTACCTAGTTACAGATTAACAAAAGAAAAAAAATGCAGTACACAGGTCAGGAATGCCCTCCTAGCCTGTCATTGTGATACTTGGGTTTAAAAGTTCTTTGATACAGAGGACACAAGTGTGTTTCCATTTTTGGGAGAGAAAAATACTGCCAAGTCAGTTTGCCTTTTTCTTTATGTTCCTGAATACAGATGCATTTCACTTATGAGTCAAAGACTGAACTTGCAGAAGCAACTGGAAAGACAGTATAAGTTCTGTTATGGTATGAACAAAAATGCTTCAGAAAATTTCAAAATGCAACACAAACTTTATTAGCTTTCCTAACTTAGCAACTACTACCCATATCATCACTTCTACATTAACTCTAGTCTCCCTTTTCAATTCCAATTATGTAAATCCATCCATCAATACTAGACCCCTTTTCACATTTTTGCACATGGGGTCATGGTGTCACTTCAACAGTGACAATCATCTTGAGCCAAGGTTTACACCCCCGGGTGGCTAGCCTTGCCACTAATATATTTAGTTTATTAAATCTTTTATGTATACAGGGTTTGTCAGACTATCTCTTGGATAGATCAGTAAACGTTTTCAGCTTAAATCTGTGTATTTTTCATTTAAATCTCAAATAAAAATTATATTCCTGTAACAAACTGCACAGAAAACTGCTTTCAGAGGCCCCTCAATTGAGCTTGGACAAATAACTTCCCAACATGAGGGGCTTGATAACAGCCAAGAAACCCAACTTGTTTAGCCTGCAGATAAGGGACTGGTCAAGGTGGAGAGAAGGTAATCAGCCCAGAAAAGCATCAGAATTGCACTGCTTTAAGGAGATCTTAGAAGAAAACATTTAAACAAGAAGTTATGTACTCACCATAACGTTCGATGTATGTAGTCCATCTCGCCTCACATTCTTACCTGTGGGTTCGGAGCAGACTATCGGCTCTGACTTGGCCGATTATATACTAGCTCGAAGTCTTTCATTGGCTGGGCTAAGCAGGTATCCCAAGGTGCACTGCTCCATATCCCCAAATCTAGTTTGCTGCAACTCATTTGTACTCCATGCACACATCACATACATCACATCCAGGTAAGGAATAAGCTAAACCAGGGAACTGTGCATATGACAATCCAACCTCCAAATCCTCCAGGCAGGGGGAAGGTGGGAGGGTAAGTAAGAATGTGAGGAGAGATGGACTACATACATCGAACGCGAGTACATAACGTCTTGATGTTATGTAGTCCTATCTCGCCTACATTCTTACCCGTGGGACAGCGTCCCTAGCACCTACATCCTGGGTGGCTCATAGGAAAATACTCCCGAGAACTGTGGAGCCAAAGGAAGACCTACCCCTACCGACCACGTCCAATTTGTAATGAGAAACAAATGTGCGAGGAGAAGCCCAAGTAGCTGCAGCACATATATCATCCATTGACAATTTGGTTTGATAAGCTGTGGATGGGGAAACAGCCCGAGTAGAATGAGCCTTGACTGGAAATGGCAGATCCTTTCCTCCCGCTTGATAGATGAAAGAGATACAGTTAGATATCCATCTAGACAGTGTGACTTTGGATACCGGGGAACCCATTCGGTTTTCTGAAAAGGAAACAAAGTTGAAACGACATTCGGATATCTTGTGTTCGGTGTAGATAGAAGCATAACTGTCTATGTACATCCAACTGGTGAAATCTAAATTCTGCCTTGTTGGAAAAGTGGGGAAAGAAAACAGGCAGCACACTGACTTAGGTTAGACACGGAAGCCACTTTAGGAAGGAACGAGGGGCTTGGTCTGAGAGAGACCCTGTCTTTATGGAAGATTAAATATGGAGGTTTCATGGAAAGGGCTTGAATTTCTGAAACTCGCCTTGCTGAAGTGATTGCTGTTAAGAAGGCTGTTTTCCAGGTCAGGAATTTCAATTCGCAGGTAGCTGCAGGCTCAAAGGGTGGTAAGGTAAGGGCTTGTAAAACAAAATTGAGATCCCAGGGCATGATAGGCTAGGACAGTGGTGGACGGAGCAATAGAGTACCTTTTAGGAAAGCCTTGCATAATCTATGCGCCATGAGTCTAGGCTCATTTGCTACGTGGAAATTAGAGATCGCTGCCAGTTGAACTTTGATGGTGGCTGATGCAGAACCCTGATGGAAGAGAATAGACAAAAACTCCAGAACTGAATCTATCGGGGCTGTGTAAGGATCAATGCCTCTGGTATGTGCCCAGATAGAAAACCTTTTCCATTTACTGGAATAAATCTTCCTAGTGGATGGTTTATGAGAAGACGCCAAGATATGGGCCACTTCCGGTGAAAAATTATGAAGTCTGACTAACAATGGAATTTGAGTAGCCAGGCTGTCAATCGGAGGGTATCGGGGTGGGGTGGAACTGTCCCAACATGTGTGTCAGTAAATCTGGTTGAGGGTCCAGAGTCCAAGGAGTGTCCACAGTGAATTGCTGAAGGAAGGGGAACCAAACTTGGCAAGGCCATAGTGGAGCAATCAGAATCATTCTGCTTCCCAAGGATTGCGCTTTCTGAATCACCTTGGACAGCAAGGGAAACTGAGGGAAATCATAAAAGCAGACAGGGGGGCCAATCGTGAACTAGAGCGTCCCTGGGTGACTCCCCCTGTGGGGGGATCAGCGTGAAGTAGTTGCTGCATTTCGCATTGAGGGGACTGGCAAAAAGGTCACAGCAAGGCTGACCCCATCTGCTGAAGTTTCGCTCTGCAACCAGGTGATTCAGGGACCACTCATAAGGCATCAGGATAGCTCTGCTTAGTCTGTCCGCAATCACGCTGGACTTCCCCAGAATGTGCGTTGCCACCAGAAACAATTGGGAAGTTATTGCCCAATGCCACACTCGCATGGCCTCTCTGCACAGAGGGTAAGACCTTGTTCCCCCTTGTTTGTTTAGATACCACACTACTGACATGTTGTCTAGAGTGTATCGCAATCGTCCCTAGGGGAAGAACATTCTGAAGTGCCTGCAACGCAAGAAGCACTGCTCTCATCTCTAGGACATTTATATGCAGATGTATCTCGTGTTCTTGCAACGTGCCTTGCAAAGTCCTGCCAAAATAATGCCCCCCCCCCCATCTGGGAGGCGCCCGTGGTCACCGTGGCAACGGGAATGGGTGGAACAAAAGGCTTTCCCCTGTCTAAATTGTTGGTGCACAGCCACCAACCGAGGTCCTGCTTGCATCTGTCCGTGAGTAAAATGGGATGAGACAGTGGCAGTTTTTGGAAGGACCATTGAACAAAGAGGAGCCATTGGAGAATTCTCATGTGTAATCTCGCAAGCGGGACCAACATGATTGTTGCTGCCATGGTCCCCAAGAGTTGGAGAACCCAAGAGTTGGAGAACCACTCTCGCCTTTGCTTGTCTCAGGGACATCAGCATGTGTATCTGTTGTTGCAATGCTCTGATCCTTTCCTGCGGTATAAATGCTCGCATTTGAATGGTGTCTAATTCTGCTCCTATAAAGGTGACAAGCTGTAAGGGCAATAAGGCAGATTTTTCCCAATTTATCGATATACCCAACCGGTGACAAAGATTGACGGTAGCATCCCTGGTTTGAACTAGTTGATGCCTGGTGGGGGCGGTAATGAGCCAGTTGTCCAGATACAGAAACACCTGGAATCCCTGACATCTCAAGTGAGCTGTAACCACCGCCATACACTTGGTGAACACCCTGGGGGCTGTGGTGAGACCAAAGGGCAGGGCTCGAAACTGGAAATGACTGGCTCCCAACCGGAAGCGTAGGTGACTCCAGGATGCTCTGTTCATCTTCACATGGTAGTAAGCATCCTTGAGGTCGATGGAGCACATCCATACCTCCTCTCCCAACAATGGGAGAATCTATTGTAGTGTGACCATACGGAACTTGGACTTGCGTACATAACTGTTTAGCTGACAGATCTAGTATGGGCCTCAGATCCCCTGTTCTTTTCGGCACCAAAAAGAATATTGAGCAAGTCCCTAATCCGATTTAGTCTGAGGGGACACACTGGATGGCTCCTTTTTCAAGCAGCAGTGAGACCTCTGAGGCTGCTTGATTCCTTTGACTGGGTGGAACGTCTGGGATTTTTCTGACCGTCGGGGGTTCTGAAGAGAATGGAATGAGGTAACCTCCGGAAATTATCCGTAGTACCAATCAGTCCTGGGTAATGCTCTCCCAGGCTTCCGGATATAAGGAAATTCGACCCCCGACTGGCTCTGGATAAGCGCAGTCGGGCACACCCTCAGGAACGAGTGCATGGAGAGCCACAAAAAGAATCGCGATCTCCTGAATTGCGGGGGCCCCCTCTGCCTCTGGGGCGACATCTCCCTGAATAACCCCCCCTCCCCTGCCTCTGGAGGGGGGTTCACCTTGTGCGGCAGGAAAAAAACCTCTGTGATTTCTTGAACCACATCTCCCCCCACCACTGGGCCTTGGGATAAGGCCTAGAAGGAAGGGATAAACGGATCCCTACGGCAGACAGGGTCTTTTCCTCTTGCTTGCACCTGGTGAGGGTGTCTTTCACTTTGGTCCCAAACAAGGAGGAACCGTCAAAGGGGGTGTCAGTGAAGAAAGACTTGAAGGCCTCCGCAAAGTGACACAGGTGCAGCCAAGCTTGCCTTCTTTGGGTGACCCCTGAGCTTGCTGCCCTACTCGCTCCCTTGGCTGCATATGAAATGAGCCGCATGGACAAGTTAGCAATGGAATTGAGGGTAGAGACCTGGGCATTAACCGTCTGAGCCACCGCCTCAGGTATGTTACCAGCAACAGTATCTCCCAACTCTTTGAGGAGATCTCTCTGGAGCAGAGTGAAGTGAGACAGATAATTCAGCGACCGCAGAGTGAAGGTTGTTGAAGATAGGGTACGCTTCCCGTACCGATCCATGGTCCTAGACTCCTTGTTAGGAGGATGGACGGAAGAAGACGACTCTGCTACTTCCTTCTGGATGTCTGCCACTGCCACCATGGCATCTACAAGGACTCCTTTAGACAGAAACTCTTTTCTCTGGGGGGGGGGGGTGGAAAGGAATTTATTGGGACGCCTGGGCACAGGCTCCACAGAATCAGGGTTTTCCCACACTCTTCGACAAATGAGGTCAAGAAGTTCGAAGGGTGGAGACACCCAGGAGGCAGAGGTTGAGGACCAAAAGCCTTAAGGAATACAGACTCCTCCTCGGAAGGAGCTTTGGAAGGCCAGTCACCTCTGTTTCAGTATCTCCAGGATATCAGAGAAGGAAACAGAGGATGACTTGGGGACCCTTCAGATTCCTCGAGGTCAGTATCCGGGGTGAGAGACTCATCCTGGGAGTCTATGTGCTTCCCTCTTGCACAATTTCTTTCTAGGAGGCTCCTAAGGCACAAACTCTGGGAGACCCTCAGAAAGTTGGGGACCACTCGTGGGTGTATTCTTAGGGCCTGGCGCCCTACTGTCCATGGATAGGTGAGTATCAGAGGCTCTCGTCGGGGTGGTAGGGGACAGAATGACCGACCCGGGTGATTTAGCTGATGACGTAGCCAACGTCCCCCTGAGTCCGAGGACCGGCGGCCACGACCAGGGTCCCACGAGCCGATGCACCGAGTGGGAGACTCGGAACCGTCAGATGTCCTGAAGTATCCCCCTCGGGCCTGACTGGAGAGACCAGAGTCCCGAACTCTGTGGACGGAACAGACATGGTCGGAGCAGAGGTCGTCACCGATAGACCCTGATGGGGTATCGGGGCAAGCGTAAGAACATCACTCAGAGCGGAGCATACCGGCTCCGATGACAAGGATGTGCTCGGAGGAGGAATCATCGAAACGGTCATAGGAACTGGCGCTGGAGCAGAGTGGGTCGGAGCAGAGAACAATTTAGCCAACACCGGCGACTGCAGGAGCCTCTGCACCATCCTATCAACATCCAAATCAGAAAGCCTGGAGGATTTGGAGGAGAGCGATGGAGACTTGGGATCTCTCGTCAGGTGAACCATGCATCACATTGGGCGACCGGCTCCGAATGGGTTCAAGAATGATAGGAGCCGACGCCGACTCAGTTAACACTGATACCTCCTGCGGCCCCGAGGACAGTGGAGCCGAGGAAGTAGAGTCCAGTACAGTAATCTTCTCCGGAGGCTCCGAAGAGACAGATGGAGCCGGAGACCTCTTCTTAGCCTTGGAAGCTTTGGATTTTGACTGAGAACTGGAAGCAGAGTCTATAGCTTCCTCAAATGACGGTTTTAGAAGTCCCTTCAATATTAATTTATTTTCTCTCTCCTGGAACACCCTAGGACTGAACGCGTGGCAAAAGCTACACTACTCCTGTAAATGGATGGCTCCAAGGCAGTAAACACACACAGTGTCCATCCGTGATGGACATCTTATATCCACACTTGGAACATTTTTTAAAGCCAGAAGGCTTATTGCTCCTTTTGATCCTTAGATATCTTATAACTAGCGCCAAGCGAAACCACCTAGACACAAATCACAAAAAGGGCGGGAACAACACACAAAGTAGATACACCAGAAAAACTCTACTCGACACAATCTAAGAACCTCTAACTGAAACGGTTTTTCTAAGGGGACACACAGACAAAACACAATCACAATAAAAGCTTATCTAACAACAGAGGGGTGGGTAGGTCCTCCAACTAAAATGGGCCTAGTCTGCTGGAACAGTTAGGGATACCAAAAAACACAACTACCACACTCAGACACAGCAACAAGAAATAGCTATCAAAATAGCTTTTGGGTATGATATATCAAATTTCTCTAAGAGAAATAGCAAAAAAGAGGGTACTTAGCCACAGCCAAGCGAGACCACGTCCGAGCTACACAAGCGGAAAACGAGATCTGGGGATATGGAGCAGTGCACCTTGGGATACCTGCTTAGCCCAGCCAATGAAAGTCTTCAAGCTAGTATATAATCGGCCGAGTTGGAGCAGACAGTCGGCTCCAAACCCACGGGTAAGAATGTAGGCGAGATAGGACTACATAACATCATTTGTTTCATTTTTCATTAGCTTGAGAACAGAAGACATACAGGAAGGCATCTCTTACTTAATAGGACAGCTTTTGTATGCAAATGTTAGTAACCTCAGTACATTAACTATTCCATGCAATAATGCTGCTGTTCTGCAAACCTACAAAAACTGCAAATTTTGAAGCCTGTGGAAATTACTTTAAGGACACCAGCTATACTCTGCAACAGTTGGTCTAGCAGGTAATAAACTGTTTTTATAAATCAATGAAATTGTTTTATATCAATGACTTGCTATAATAAATGTAGAATTAAATTAAAAACATCCGAAACATCATATATGCCACTGAATGTGCTTACAAGAGTCAATGGCTTTAATGACAATGAAGAGATCTGGATGTGCTATGCTGAGAAACTGCCTTGAAGAGAGAGATTCCAGATGTTACCCTGTCAACTCACATACCACGATGTAACAATATTTCTATACTAAAACACAAAGCCAACAGTGTAAATAGTTCAGACCATCAACTTTTCATTTCAAGCTCTGTCACAGTGCATCTACCTTTTTCAATAAACAGCGGCAATTGCCAGGAAGTAGGATCTAACAAACACAGAACAGTTTCTAGAAAACAGTGCAACTGTAAAACATTCTCAGAGGCAAAACTACTCTGGAATTTTAAGTTGGTAATTTATACAAATCAAATGTAACTGGTGCAGCAGAAGGCTCTCAAGTTTTCTTTCCAGTGTAAACAGATTTAAAATGCACTAATATAGCTTAAATCCCCCCCTCCCCCCTTTGGCTGCAGCTTGATAAGGCACACATAGTAGGATTACATGGCATGCCATATCATGGGTTTGTTCTTAGCCTATGCCAAGGAGACCATCAAGAAGTTCAGCTGCATCACTTAATACTGGTGGGAGACTGTACTCCATTAACTGGACGTTTCCCACACGTCACAGGTGAAAATTTGAGATCACGCATCCAACTCATCCCTGCCAATGTTAACTACTGCCAAGAAAGTACTCCCTGGCCTGATATTCTTCTGACCTCAAGGACACTCCATCTGATGTGTGTGATCACAGCTTCTCTCTTGTACTACCATGAGTCCTACAGTGTGCGTCCTTTATCCAGGATCTAGGCTCTAAAAATCTAGACATTCAAATCTTTGGTGACTACGGAGCATTTTTTTTTCCTCCCACTCTTATGCTAGAAAAGAAGCAAAACGATCAATTTAGGGTCTATGACATGCTCATACTGCTCATACACTAAGCTAAAGACACATCCTGAAAACACTGATGAAAAAGCTACTCATGTAACGTCTCATCTAGGATCTTTGGATAATGTCACCAAAATGTCTCATTTAAAAAACTGTCAGTTTACTATCATAATCAGCCTCCAGCCACCAAGAGGAAAGTACAGTTTTGTACCTACCATAAATGTAGATGTCCGATAGGTATGCAACTGCAGTCCTGACATATGGGTTGTCCTGCCTCAGGCAGCCCTTCGGTCGGACGGATTCCAAACTCTGGGTCCGGCGTCGGCTGATGTCGCCCTTTCCGTGACGGCAGAGCGCCTGGGGTATAAAAGCGTCAGCCGACGCCATCTTCTTCAGTGTTTCTTGTCCCAGATGCCAGGTGCCCTCTAAGGAAGGCTAAACTTTGAAAATAGAGAAAAAATTCCAGACAAGTACAACAACATTAAAACAAATACACCATAAAAGATTACCCCAGGTAGCTAAAATGAGGGGTAGAAACCCAAAAGAATACCACAGAGGGGTAGGTGGGAGGGAAAACCTGACTGCAGTTGCATACCTATCGGACATCTACATTTATGGTAGGTACATAACTGTACTATGTCCTTCAAGGATGCGACTGCAGTCCTGACTTATGGGTTGAATACCATAGCTAACCTGGGGGTGGTAGGCACTAAGACAAAGATGGTGTAGCTAAAATGCCCTGCAGGACTGCAGAAGCAAACCCTGCTCCGGATCTGGAATATAAAGGCATTTTGTAATGTTTGGAAAATGTATGCACGGAGCTCCATGTAGCAGCTTCTAAAATGTCCTTTGTTGCCACTCCTCTTAAAAAGGCTGTGGAGGTGGCTGTAGCTCTGGTGGAATGTGGCCTGATGTCAGCTGGCACAGTTTTTCCATGAAAAGAGTAGCAGAATCAAATGCAATTTCCAATCCATTTAGAAATTGTCTGTTTGGAAATTGCTTTTCCCTGCAATCCAGCAGCAAGCTACAAAAAGCTGGTCAGATTTTCTGAAAGACTTTGTTCTGTCCAAGTAGTAGCGCAACTGTCTGTGTATGTCCAAGGTGTGCAGAAGTCTCTCTCCTTTATTTTGAGGATTGGGAAAGAAGGTAGGCAAGTGAATAGCTTGATTCAGGGACACCCTGGATACCACCTTTGGCATGAATGACGGATTGGTTCTCAAAGAAACTCTGTGCTGATGAAAAATGAGAAATGGTTGTATTGCCATAAGGGCCTGTAGCTCAGAGACTCTTCTTGCTGAGGTTACTGCCAGAAGGAAAGCTGTCTTCCAAGACAGAAATTTCAACTCTGAAGATGCTGCTGGTTCAAAGGGAGGAAGAGTTAATTTTTCCAGCATGAAGTTGAGGTCCCATGCAGGCACTGGTGGTTTCCTTGGAGGGTTGATGTTCTTTATACCTCTTAGAAACTGTCTTAGCAATGGGTGAGAAAATACAAGTGGATCAGTGTTATATTTGGCAGATATTGCTGAAGCATGTATTTTTATGGAAGAATATGAAAGGCCATTGTGGAGCATTTCAGCCAAATATTCTAGGATCTGTGGAATGCTCATCACTGATGGGTCTTGACCCTTTTTGCTGTTCCAGATAAGAAATCTCTTCCATTTTGCTGAGTATGTTTTTCTAGTGGAAGGTCTGCGCGCCTCCAGGATGATATATTTTACCCTTTTAGAAAGTGTATCCTGAGGAATAGTCATGGAATCTTCCAAGCTGTCAGCTTCAATGTTTTCAAGCTGGGGTGTAGTGTCCTGTAATTGTGCTGTGTCAGAAGAAGTGGCCATTGAGGAAGGAGCCACGGATTGGTGTGTGCCAAGCTCCGTAGCAGTGGGTACCAGTGTTGTCTTGGCCAGTCTGGAGCTATCAGTATGACTTTCGGTTGCTCTGTCTTGATCTTTAGTAACACCTTGGTCATCAAAGGAAGAGGTGGGAAGGCATATAGTGTTAGAGCGTTCCAACTGAAGGAGAGAGTCCACCTTCCATGCTTGAGGATGGTATGTCCTTGTGCAAAACTTTTCAGATGGTGATTGAGGTGGGAGGCAAAAAGATCTATGTCCGGCCTTCCCCATGCTTGAGTTATTTGTAAGAAAATGTCTGGATGCAACATCCATTCGTGTGGATCCATGATGTTTCTGCTTAGGCTGTCCGCCAGAACATTGTCCTTCCCTGGTACAAACTGGGACTTTAGCTCTATTTTCAATTGTAGGGAAATATCCCAGAGATTCATTGCCAGTCTGCAAAGAGGGTAGGAATGGGTACCTCCTTGCTTGTTTATGTACCTCATAACTGTGGTATTGTCTGTCTTTATTAGTAGATGGCCCTGATGCATGAACTTTTCGAAGGCCTTGATTGCATGCATCACTGCCAGCATTTCTTTTTGGTTGATGTGCAGGTGCTTTTCTTTTTGTGTCCATTGTCCTTGAATGCATCTGCCCTCCATGTGCGCCCCCCATCCATGGTCTGAGGTGTCTGTTGTTATGGTTTGACTTGTATGAGGCTTGCTGAAAGGCAGACCTTTGTTTATCTGGCTTGCTTGAGCCCACCACAGAAATTCCTTTTGAAGGCATGGAATGAGTGGGATCATAGATTCATAGGCTTCCAGGCTGTGGCCGTGTTGAGACCACAGACGTTTTAGATACCATTGTAGTTTCCTCATATGCAGCCTTGCGTGTGGAATCAGAAGAATGCAAGATGCCATGAAACCCAGGGCCTGCAGGATTTTCCTTGCAGTCATCTGGGTGTGTGTTGCCAATTTTCTGAAGTATTCTGGTAATTGTTTTTGTTTTTCCTTTGTCAGAAACGCCATCTGGGTGTTTGTGTCCAGTATGGCACCCAGGAAAGGTATTTGTTGGGATGGTACTTGATTTCTGAATACTGACTGTGTATCCCAAGGCCTGCAGTAGGTGAATGACATAGTCCAAGTTTTTTAACAAGGCTTGTTGGCTGTCCGCTTGTATAAGGCAGTTGTCCAGGTAAGGGTATATTTGTATCCCCTGGAGTCTGCAATGTGCAATTACTGATGCCAGGCATTTCGTGAACACTCTGGGCACAGTAGATAAGCCAAAGGGCAATGCTGAGAATTGATAATGCTCTGACCCTGCAAGAAATCTGAGGTAACTTCTGCAACTTTGTCTGATTGGGACATGCAGGTATGCCTCCTTGAGGTCCAGAGTTACCAGCCAAGACCCATTGCCCAGCATGGGAAGGAGTTGCTGTAAAGTCAGCATTTTGAATTTTGGCACAATAAGGTAAGTATTCAGTGCGGACAAGTCCAGAATGGGTCTCCATTGGTTTTCTTTTCTTGGAACAAGGAACAGTCGAATAAAATCCTTGGCCTTGATCTGCAGAAGGAACCTTTTATATTGCTCTTATTTGAAGTAGGTTTGTTATTTGAGAGCCTCTGCCCTTTGATTTGGTGGCAGGTTTGGCCTGCCATGTCTTGTTGGTAGTGTATGAAAATGGAATCTGTATCCTTTGTCTATTATGTCCAGTATCCATTTGTCCTTTGTAATATTGTGCCAATTTTGTGAGAATAAAGATAATTTTCTGCCCAAAGGTGCTTCTAATTGAGCCCTGGATGGCGGAGTAAAAGTAAAGTCATTAAGATTGTCCCTGCGGAGCAGTGGAAGGTCCTGCCCCACCTCTCTGGTTCGGAGGCTGCCATTGACGTCCTCTGTAGGAGCCTCGAGTTTGCCCTCTACCACGTCTGTTTTTGCCTCTTTGAAATTTGTCTGTGTCTGGAAAGGACCAATGCTTAGAAGGGCAATTCCTGCTGAATCTTGGAGGCTGTACCTGGAGGAAATCTTTGACTGTTTGCACTGATTTTGCCTTTTCCTCTATTTTCTTTAAAACCTCTTGTGCAGTAGCACCAAATAGCTTATGTTTCTCGTGTGTCCAAAAGCTTAATTTTCACATGGTCTGGCAATGTTTGTTTCTTTAACCAAGCATGTCTGCGTGTGACCGCACCTGTCATTGCTGCTCTACATGAAGCTTCCAATGCATCATATCCACACTGAAGGAAATGGTTGCTAACCTGCTGAGTATTATGAACCAATTCCTGTAACCCCTTTCTATCTAATGGTTCAGGGGAAGCCAATTTCTTTTGCAAGTCATCCAACATGTATTCCCGATACGGAATCATATGAAATTGACAATTTAATGCTCGCATACAAAAGGGTGGAAGATGTATATACTTTCTTGCCCCACCTTTCTAAAGCCCTAGAATCTCTTTCAGAAGGAAGTGGATTCTTAGTAGTGGAGGAAACCCCTTTAGGCACCTGAGAAATAGTTTCAGGGTCAGCAGTATGGCCCTTGTACAGAAATTGATGCGTGTCTGGAACCCTGTAGTACCTGTCTGGCTTGACAGGAGCAGGGGGGAGGGAGTCAGGGGAAACACTAGATTCTAAGTACACATCATCTAAAACATTTAAAACTGGAAGAATAGCTAAGGGTCTATGCTGAGGTAGCTTTAAAAATTCCCTTAAACTTTTCCTAGAATCTGAGTATTCTTGGCCTTGCCATTTGAAGTGTTCCCTCATGGAATGAAGCGTTTCCCCAAAGGAAAACTCCTCAGGAGGAGAAGCAGAGGGAATGGATTCCTCCGCATCAGAATCCTCGTAGGCCGGGAAGGCCTCCTCCTGGTAGTCTGAATGTGCAGAATCACCTGAGGCCTCATCGGAGGACTGGGGATCTACCTGCTCAACCCTAGGCCTCTTGACAGAAGGCGGCTGAGAGCCTCTATCTGGATGTGGCTGAGAACCCCTAATTAAAGAAATAAGGTCCTCAGCTAAACTTAAAATTTGAGAACCAGAAGTGGATCCCAGAGAAACAGATCTTGGAGGGAGAGACTTAGCCTGTTTGGCAGCCTTAGCACGTGTGTAGGCCTTAATGGACATAGACACTGGAGGCCTGGCAGCCCCGCGTGCTGGAGTAGTCTTATCCACTGAAATGGTGTTAGAAATATCCTGGGCTACAGTCTCAGAGGGAAGAACAGAAACCGGCACCGAGCTGGCCTCCGGTACCGAAGTAACCGGTGGGGCGGTGTCGTCGGTCTGTAGCAGTTGTGAAACTGGCTCAGAAGAGACAGAGACACTCATGGTAGACCTAAGCGTGGTGTTGGCCGAGACCGTGGACCGCGGGTGTCGGTCCTTATCCTTCCGTTTTTTAGGTAAATGTGCTGTCGGAAGCTCCAACGGCATGATACAACAGAAATCTTACCCAAAATAATCCTGTGCAAACTCTGTCAGACGCCTAAGAGTGCGTTTATTGAAAGAAGCACAAGCTGTACAGGCAGAGACGTTGTGTTCTGGGCCTAGGCAGGTTAAGCAGTAAGAGTGGAAATCCTTATGAGGTATTTGTTTCCCACAAGTTAAACAATTATTAACTTTTACAGTTTTATTTGACATCAGCTGAGGCAAGAAAAGGTCCTCAACGGGGTACTTAGCTTTTTTGAAGACTTCAGTAGCTGAAAACACAGGAGCTGGTCGACCGGCTTTTCGCGAACCCCGCTTTCTGCTTCTGCAAGAAAGACAAAGAGAAGACTGAAGATGCTACATACATTTTATACACCTACCCCAGGCTCTAGCCGGGGAAGGCCAGCGCATCCAGGCCCCAGACTAAGAGTGCGTTTATTGAAAGAAGCACAAGCTGTACAGGCAGAGACGTTGTGTTCTGGGCCTAGGCAGGTTAAGCAGTAAGAGTGGAAATCCTTATGAGGTATTTGTTTCCCACAAGTTAAACAATTATTAACTTTTACAGTTTTATTTGACATCAGCTGAGGCAAGAAAAGGTCCTCAACGGGGTACTTAGCTTTTTTGAAGACTTCAGTAGCTGAAAACACAGGAGCTGGTCGACCGGCACTTGCGAACCGCTTCTGCTTCGGGCGCCGCGCGGCAAGAAAGACTGAAGATGGCGTTGGCTGACACTTTTATACCCCAGGCGCTCTGACGTCGGGGAAAGGGCGACATCAGCCGACGCCAGACCCAGACTTTGGAATCCGGCCGACCGAAGGGCTGCCTGAGGCAGGACAACCCATATGTCAGGACTGCAGTTGCATCCTTGAAGGACATCAGCAGTCTACCTCATAATGAAGCACCCTTCTTCCGTCACAGCGTCAATGCCTAACAAGGCACAGGCAGATCCACTCCATTAATATGCACCACAACCATACTCCCTCTGACTGAAATGCCATCCTCATTATTTTAAAAAGCCAGACTGCTGAAATAATTATTTGCATTTTTGTTGTACCGTGGACACTTGTTAAAGATCTTAAGTAACTGGGACCCACAAGAAGTCTATGCCCATCTTTTCCACTAAATTGCATTTATAAGGAAGAGGTGAGAGGTAGAAGGCAGAGGACTCTAGAAGCCAAGTAACCCTTGGGGAGTTGAGGTGTTTAAATTCAGTACATATATCCCAACTCTATTGCCCCATCACCTCCAATGCATGGTAAAGAATAGCATTAATGTAAAAGTACATGAACAAAATGTAGGCTTTTAAAACGGTCACTAATTTCTTAATGAGGACAAAAAACTTTGATCTCCACTGAAGGGCTACTGGTAAAGAAAACTAAATCAACCCCCCCCCCCCCAAAAAAAAAAAATAAAATTAAAAATGAGAAATGGCCTCCAACCACTCAATCACTTCTCATCCTAAAATAATTGGCTCACAGGCACTTGATTCACTAGCTGAACCCCCAAAAAATTAGGCACTGGGAGCTGTCCCTGTGCGTCACCTCAAACTATTGCCCTGCGTCTTAAGAGCCTTCACTGCATATAGACTGATCTACAATCCAGTCATACTCTGTGGCACACTTCATGCCTACACATATATAATGAAAATGCAATATTTATTTATATAAAGCAGTAATTCCACATGACCGCATATTTTTGTGAATGTGTACAGTAAAAAAAGACAGAACAGGCTTGCTTAAAAAGTAAACTTAAAAAAGCATACACCCTGTAAAATGTAAAGAAAAAAATTTTATTCATTTTTCCTTTTAAGATCCTCATTAAACAACTGAATAAATACGTAAGCAGAATCACTATACCCAATATGAGTGATAAAGATTATAAAAATAGTAATATTAAAAAAATGCACACTGTACATAAAGTTCCTATTTTTATTTAATTGTATCCAGGAAGTGGTAATTTCTGGCCTTCCTTTGCTTCAAAAAACGTATAGGAAAGAGTGATTGTGTCTACTCTTGCCATCTTTGGGTCTTCAGCAAATTCTGGGTCGATAAAGAAAAATACTGGCATATCCACCTCTTCCTTTGGATTTAACCGCTGTTCTTCAAAACAAAAGCACTGATGCAAAAACAAAACGGCTTGTTTACTAAACATACTAAAGTTCCACACTAAATATAATAAAGACAAAAAATTCCAAGAATTCCTAAAGCTATGTTTGACACTCCAAAAACATTTAAATCTAACCAACAAATTTAGCCAGTGGTTCTGTTTTAGAAAATATTGCAGAAACAAATGGGTGGAAAAGTGGATCCAATATATTCTTATGAATTATTGATGTGACAAAAAATAACTGGTATAACCAGAGACATTTCATGCAAAAATTCACACATTTCCTTTGAAATCAATTGACACAATAATAAATCACTTAAGTAACAATCATTGCATAACAGATGTTAACCTCATTTTTAGAGCTCTGCTCATGTACACTTTCAATCAGTAAGAGACATGTCATTCTTGTTGACTAGTTCACTTAGTCCATTATAACCAACTCGTCCCCTTTATATAGCTTCACAATATGTACGTTCTTGCTCTAAGATAGTTTGAACAGTTCTCTCTTCCATGGACGAATTACTGTATTTGAATCTACTTTCCCCAAATATTCCCTTAAATCATGCTCAGCAGTCAAATCACAAAATATCAACACCAAGTCGTGGATTGTATAAACTTTTTCTTTTAATGCCACCTGTGGTTTAAATTCCCCTCAGAGGTGTCAGCAGTAGGAATATTTTGAAATAAGCTAAATAACTCTTCCTTCACAGAAAACGCTTGTTCCTACCTACCCACCACCATTAAATATCCTACTGCCCTGCTACTTCTTGTTTCCTTCTGGAGTCATACTTCCTCACTACCTGCCATCAAAATACAGATCCCTTTACATGTATGCTATTCCTCAGCTTATCCCCTATTCTCCCTCCTACTAGGCCATCTCTCAGCCTACCATGTCTCTATAATAGCTCCAAACATCTCTCAAACTCTGTTCCAACCACCTGTCTACATCCTCCCCACATTCTCCACACATTGCACCAAACTCATTTAATGACATCCCTCACCTTTACTATAAACATAAATGGATTAACCCCATTTCAACTCAAAACAAACCCAAAATTAAGTGAGAAAATACTCTCCAAAACAAGTACCATTAATTCCACAATATACTAAAATCCTTATAGGAAGAGAAATTCACCCTAATTCTGGCCCCACACATTCTCTACTACACACTACTCTAACCCTACAATGGCCAACCTCCAACCCTGGCAATCTAACTTTTGCTGCCATACATTTTAGAAGTGCAAGAAACAAAGTACAGTTGTGTACACAACCATAAATGCAGATGTTGAGTGCATTCACTGTTGCAGTCATCACATTTGGGTTATCTACCTGCAGGCAGGCCTCAGTCGGCCTGAATACCAGAGTCTTGGGATTTCTGTCTCGGATGCTGTCACTTCTTCCATGACGTCATGTCATCAGGGGTATAAAACATACAGCCGACGCCATTTAATCAGTTTTTCTTGCCCCAGATGTCAAGAGCCCCCAAAATAGGAAGCAATTACATGGTGTGGAACTCTCCTCCCCAGTAAAAAGCAAATACCAATGATATAAGATATGGCCAAACAAAAAGGATAGGTAGAAGTATACAGAAGTCAGGGGGCTGGAGGGAAGGTAACCAGGACTGCAACAGTGAATACACTCTAACATCTACATTTATGGTAATTGTACACAATTGTACTATGTTCTTTCTGTTTCACTAATGCAGTCATCACACTTGGGTTGATTCCCAAAACTGAGGATGAGTGGATGCAGTCAAGAAGCATTAGGGTTGGCAAGCAGGCCCTGTAAGACTGCTGTGGCAAATCCAGCTCTGGATTTAGATAAAAATGGTAAGTGGTAATGCTTGGTGAAAGTGTGTACAGAGCTACAGGATGTCCCTGGTAGGGACTCCCCTGTGAAATGCTGTAGAGGTTGATGTAGCCCTAGTGGAATGTGTTTTGATCCCTTGTGGGGTAGGTTTCCCATGGTGTTTGTAGCAGAAATGGATGCAGTGTGCTATCCATTTAGAAATGGTTTGCTTTGAAATGGCCTTGCCCTCTGCCCTGCAGCAAAGCTTACTAGCAGCTGGTCAGATTTTCTGAAAGGTTTAGTCCTGGCCAGATAGAACCTAAGCTGCCTGTGCACATCCAGGGAGTGCAGGATCCTCTCCCCTTTATTCTGAGGATTAGGGAAAAAAGTTGGCATTTGAATAGATTGGTTTAAAGCCACACTAGATACCACCTTGGGCATAAATGATGCGTTAGTCCGGAGGGAAACCCTGTATGCATGGAAGCAAGGCCATAAGGGCCTGTAATTCAGACACTCTTCTTGAAGTGATGGCTAGAAGTAAACCTGTTTTCCAGGACAGGAATTTTAACTCTGCTGTAGCAGCAGGTTCAAAGGGTGGAAGCGTGAGTTTTTCCAATACAAAGATAAGGTCCCAGGTTGGACTGGGAGCTCTCCTGGGGGGTCTTAATATTTGGCTCCTGTCCGGAACTGTTTGACCAAAGGATGAGAGAAGAGGGGTGGCCCAGTATTATAATGAGCTGAGATGGCAGAGGCATGAATTTTTATAGAAGAGAAGGATAGGCCTTTGTGGAGCATTTCTGTTAAGTAGTCTGGTATACAAGGTAAGCTGGGCACAATTGTGTCTATTCCCTGAGAATGGCTCCAAGAACAATATCTTTTCCACTTTTCCAAATAAGATTTTCTAGTACTAGGCCTCCTTGCTTCAAGGATGACATCCTGCACTGGTTTACTGAGGGTTGCTGATGATGAGTTCAGTGGATGAGCCAGGCTGCTAGGTTCAGGGTCTGTAGCCGAGGATGCAAAATCTGGCCCTCCTGCTGGGACAGAAGGGAAGGGGTCTGAGGCAGCTGCCATGGTGGCACTACTGTCAGACTGTGCAAAAGTGGGTACCAGTGCTGGCGTGGCCAGTCTGGTGCAACCAGGATTGTCCTTGGCTTGTCCTGTTTGATCTTTAGTAGAACCTTCGAGAAGAGGGGCAGAGGGGGAAAGGCATAGACTGAGAGGTTTTCCCATGTGAAGGACAGGGTATCCACTTTACATGCTTGGCTGTGGGTTAATTCTGGTGCAATATTTGCTCAATTGATAGCTCTGAGGGGAGGCAAAGAGGTCCACCTCTGTTGCCCTCCCACCTGCGGATCAGAAGCTTGAATATTTTGGGTTCCAATTTCCACTCGTGTGGGTCCATTAGATTTCTGCTTAAGTCATCTGCCAGTGAATTTAGTTTGCCTGGCAGGAATTCAGCTATCAGATGCACGATTGCTCAAGGCAGTCTTCCAGAGAGCCATGGCTAATCTGCAGAGTGGGTAGGAATGGTTTGCCCCTGCTTGTTTATGTACCACATAACTGTAGTGTTGTCTATCAATATTTGCCCTGGAAGAATAAGGCATTTGAAGGCTGTCCAAGCATTTTGTACAGCTAACATTTATTTTTCATTGATATGCAGATGCATTTGCTTTGGGCTCCATTTGCCTTGAATGCATTGTCCTCTGCCATGTGAGCCCCCCATGCATAGTCTGATGTTTCTGTTAGGGTTTGGGCGTCAGGGGGTTGAGTGAAAGGACGTCCCTTGTTGTGGTAGCAGGCCTCTGCCCACCAAAGGAACTCTTGTCCTTAGACAACAAATGATAGGAATCATTGTTTCCAGGTTCTGAGAATGTTGATACCAGAGACTTTTTAAGTACCACTGAAGTTTCCTCATATGCAGTCTTGCATATGGAATTAGTAGAATGCAAAAGGCCATGAACCCTAGGGCTTGCAGTATTTTTCTTGCAGATATCTGGCTTTTGGTGGCCAGTAGATTTAAGTAGTTTGTCAAATAAATTTGTTTTTCTGGAGTGAAGAATGTCATCTGAGAAGTTGTGTTCAAGCTTGGTCCCAGGAATACAATCTGTTGGCTGGGTACCAGATGTGATTCTTTTTCATTGATGGTGTTCCCCAGTAAAGTTAGAAGTCTCTTTACAAATGTCGGGTGCTGTAGTAGCAATTCCTGACTGTCGGCCTGAATCAGGCAATCGTCCAAGTATAGGGAAATTTGAATTTTTCTCTGCCTGCAATATGCAATGGCTGGAGCTAGGCATTTTGTGAATACCCTGGGCGCAGTAGACAAGACAAAGGGAAGTGCAGAGAACGCATAAAGCCTGCTCTGAAACATAGATACTTACTACAAGATTCCCTTATGGGGATGTGCAGATAAGCTTCTTTTAAGTCTAGGGTGGCTAGCCAGGAGTCATTAGCTAGTATAGAAAGCAGCTGTTGGAGAGTAAGCATTGGAACCACCAGGAAGGTGTTGAAAATAGACAGAGCTAAGGTAGGGCACCAAGAGTTTTTTCTGGGTACCAGAAACAGTCTGTAGTAAAAACCTTGTCCCCTTTGCTCTGCTGGGACAGACTAAATAGCCTTGATACTGAGAAGAAAAAGTTCTTGCTTTTGGGACTCTGCCCACTGGTTTGGGGGAGGTCTGGCCATCCGCTTGGGGTTGGCAGAGAGTGGAAGTAGATCTGTATCCCTGGAAATACAATGCTCAAGAACCATCTGTCCTGGGTGATGTATTCCCAGTTTTTTGCATGCAGGTCAAGTTTTCCTCCTAAGGGTGCAAGTACTTGGGCAAGGTTGGCAGAGAGTGGAAGTAGAATCTGTATCCCTGGAAATACAATGCTCAAGACCCATCTGTCCTGGGTGATGTATTCCCAGTTTTTTGCATGCAGGTCAAGTTTTCCTCTTAAGGGTGCAAGTACTTGGGCAAGGCTTGGAAGGGTTAAGGATAAGTCATTGTGTGATTTTACCATAGAATGGTGGCTTACTACTCCCTGTTTTAGTGGTGGGAGCACTCCATTGCTTAGATCTGTGCATACCCTGAGACTGTAATCTTGGTGGTCTGCTGCCCCTGGGTTTGGAGTGAGAAGGTCTGGGAGGGACTGGAAAGTACCAGTTTTTAGAAGGCCAATGCCTACTGATCTAGGTGGATGTACCTGTAAGAAATCTTTAAGAGTTTGCATAGATTTAGCTTTTTCCTCTATCTTTTTGAGGATGACTTCTGCTTTATTGCCAAACAGGCGTTCTTGGTTTAACGGTGCATCTAGTAATTTTGCAAGATTTGTTCCTTAAGCCCAGCATGCCTTCTAAGAACAGACCCAGTGACAGCAGCCCTGCAAGATGCTTCTAAGGCATCAAAACCACATTGCAAAGTATGTTATCCAACTTGGTTAGCAGAATGCATCAACTCTTGTAAATCTTTACGTTCTGCATAATCAGGAATCAATAATGTTCTGTTTAATTAGCTCCATAATATGTTGCGGATACTTTAACATATGAAACTGGCAATTTAAACCCCTGATGGCAAGAGTAGCAGAGGTGTATACCTTCTTAACCCATCTATCTAAAACCCTAGAGTCCCTGCCTGAAGGGGTAGGGTTTTTGGCTGTAGTAGCCTTAGTGCCTTTAGGTCCCTGGGAAATGGTCTCTGGGTCTACAGTAGGATTCTTAAAGAGGAAGTTGTGGGAGTCAGGTACTTTATAGTACCTTGTCAGGTTTCCTGGGAGCTGGAGGCAAAGTATCAGGGTTAAGGCTGGACTCCAAGAAGACATCTACAATTTCCAGAACAGGAGGGATGGCTAGAAGCCTGTGCTGAGGCAAATTTAAAAATTCACAGAGTCTCTTTTTGGACTGTGGGTAGTCCTGGCACTCCCAGCGGAAATGCTCTCTAAGGGTATGCAGAGTTTCACCAAAGGAAAAATCTTCTGGCGGGGAAGCAGAGGGAATGGAATCCTCTGCATCAGAATCCTCATAGGTAGATAAGGGTATGTCCTGGTAATCAGAAGGATCACAGTCAAAAGATTCATGATCTGAAGAATCAGAAGGAAAATCAGTTTGTGGTCTTTTTGAAGGGGAAAGGCTGGCTTCCCCTAATTAAAGTAATAAGATAGTCAGCCATTCTATGTTTCTGAGGCACGTGGGCCTGAGAATGCACTTTGGTCGCCAGTTTCCTAGGCGTAGTGCGAACTCTGGGCCTGAGAAATTCGATATTTTGGGTTTGAAACAAATCTGGCAGTTTAATATGAAATTTGGAAAGCCTGAGTACACCCTCAGAAGCTGGTGCCTGCACAGCGGCTCCAGACCCATCCAAGGTAGAGACATCCACAGGTTCCATAGCTGAAGAAGCATCTCGCGGCATACCAGACTCCAAACGGGTCTTGGTAGTGGCCTGCGAATCCACAGAAGCAGGCATCAGGGGCTGCAAAAGTGCCTCACTGAGGATCGGAGAACTGACTACTAGTTTAACGGAAGCGTCATCAGCAGTTTTGGACCTGTGCTGTCTGTCTCCTTACTTTTGTTTGGAAGATAGGTAGTCAAATGGCTTACCGAAGCCATATCAGAATACGAAGACTGAGCGCGAAAATATTTAGCTACAATAAGGGCCAGACGACGAACAGTTCTGGTGTTGAACAAAGCACAAAAGCAACAGTGAGGGACGTCGTGGTCTGGGCCTAAACAGGTGACCCAGTAAAAATGGAAGTCTCGGTGTTGTATTTTCACAGGTGAGACAATTTAACTTTTTCGGACATCGGTTAGAGCAAGAAAAAAGGATCCCCCATGGGGTACTTAGCTTTAGAAAACTTCAATTTGGAAATTAAATCTCAGGTAGTGGCCGACTGGCACTCGTGCAAACTGCTTCTGCTTCGGGCTCCTCGGCAAGAAAGACTTTTGTAATGGTGTCAGCTGCCTGATTTTATACCACTGACAACCTGACGTCAGTCCTGGAGCAACAGCAACTGATGCAGAAATACTAAGCCTCTGGTATTCGGACCAACTGAGGGCTACTCCTTGGCAGGATAACCCAAGTGTGATGACTGCAACAGTGAAACACAAAGAACATCTGAAAGTGTTGTGAGCCTGCTCTGAAGTGCAGGAATTTCCTGCAGGATTCCATTATGGGGATGTGGAGGTAGGCACATTTAGGTCTAGGATCACTAGCCAGGCATTTTTTGTCCGCATAGGCAGCAGCTGCTGCAAAGTCAGCATTTTGAATTTGGGGACCACCAGGGAGGTGTTCAGAATGGATAGATCCAGGACGGGGCGCCATGTGTCCTCTTTTCTGGGAACAAGGAATAGTCTGGAATGAAAGCCTTTGCCTGTTTGATCTGAAGCAACAGGTTCTACTGCCCCCTGGAATATGAGAGTTTGGACCCGTTTCAATGCCTCTGTCCACTGATTTGGAGGCAAGTCTGGGTACCCTCTTGGAATTGGGAGTTTGTTGAAAGAGAATTTGTATCCCTGAAAATATTCAACATCCATTGGTCCTGTTACCGAAAGCCAATTTTCTTTGCAGAGGAACAGCCTTCCTCCTAGCTGTAGGTGAGTGAAAGGAGGGCAGAATGGGGGAGAGGGAAGTCATTGAGAGTTTCTGCCATACAAGGGTGGCTTACAACTCCCTGCTTTTGGGGTGGAAGTGGTCCACTCCTTGGTTCTCTGCTGCCCCTGGGATAGGGGCCTGAGTGGTCTGTACCTGCGGGGTTTACCTTAGCCCCGTCTGCTAGGTGCAGGGAAGGACCAGTGCTTAGAGGGAAAGTTCCTGCTGAACCTGGGAGGTTGAACGTGAATGAAATCTTCTACTGTTTGCATAGATTTTGTTTTGTCTTCCATCTTTTTAAAGCACCTCTTCTGCTTTTACTCCAAACAAGCGGTCCTTATCCAGGGGTGCATCAATTAATTTAGACTTGACATGATCAGGGAGAGGTTGTTCCTTCAACCATGCATGTCTCCTAATGACCGATCCTGACACTGCTGCCCTGCTTGTGGCTTCTAGGGCGTCATATCCACAGTATAATAAGTGTTTGGCCACTTGACTAGTACAGTGCAGTAAATCTGCTAACTCTTTCGAATTGGCGCAGTCAGGAAAGCTTGAAATCTTTTGTTTTAATAGTTCCAAAGTGTGTTTTTGATATTTTAACATATGGAACTGACAGTTGAGTGCTCTGATAGTTAAGGTTGCAGAGGTGTATCCTTTTTTACCCCATCTGTTCAGAGCTCTGGAATCCTTGTCAGAAGGAAAAGGATTCTTGGCAGAAAGTACAGTTGTGTACACTTACCATAAATGTAGATGTTTGAGTGCATTCACTGTTGCAGTCATTCATCTGGGTAATCTGCTTGCAGGTTGCCCTCAGTCGGCCTGCTTAAAGCCTTGGGTCCTGTCTCGGTTGCTGTCCCTTCTTCCATGACTTCAGGTCGTCAGGGGCATAAAACACGCAGCAGACACCATTACATCAGTTTTTCTTGCTCCAGATATCAGGTGCCCCCCTAATGGGGAGCAAACATAAAAACACAAAGGGATACCTCCAACAAAAGCAAACACACCAAAAAGGCTTTTAAGCATAGTAAAGGAAAGTAGAGGTATAGCCAGAAGAAGATAGGGGGCTGGAGGGAGGGTTAAGTACAGTTTTGTACCTACCATAAATGTAGATGTTAGAGTATTCACACTGCTGCAGTCATCACACTTGGGTTATCCTGCCGTCAGGCGGTCCCGCCGTCGGCCAAAGTTCCAAAGTCTTGGTCCAGCGTCAGTTGCTGTCGCTTCTTCCCTGACGTCAGTGCGCCAGGGGTATACAAGAGGCATCCGACGCCAAAACCAGAGAACCATCGACTGGCCTAGCAGAGGCCTTGGAGTCTGGTCTGGGTCTCGGCTGCCTGTCTTTATCTTTGCGTTTTTTATGCATTCTGGGCGTCGGTTTTTCTGAAGGCATGGTATAATTAAATTTCCTACCAAAATAATGTCAGGCGAAATCAAACCGACGTTTAATAGTACGTTTGTTAAACCTAGCACAAAACAGACAACCTGTGACATCGTGGTCTGGGCCTAGGCAAGGAATGCAATAAGAATGAAAGTCCTTATGAGGTATTTGCTTCCCACAAGAAATGCAATTGTTAACTTTTTCTGACATTGGACTGAAGCAAGAAAAGGTTCCCCAACTTAGCTTTATTAAAGACTTCAGTTTGAAATTCAATTTGAAAATCTCAGGAGTCGGCCAACCGGCACTTGCGAACTGCTTCTGCTTCGGGCACCGTGCGGCAAGAAAGACTGAAGAAAATGGCGTTGGATGCCTCTTATATACCCCTGGCGCACTGACATCAGGGAAGAAGCGACAGCAACCGACACCAGACCAAGACTTTGGAACTATGGCCGACTGCGGGATGGCCTGATGGCAGGATAACCCAGGTGTGATGCCTGCAGCAGTGTAACACGATGAACATCCAGGACTGCAACAGTGAATACAATCGAACATCTACATTTATGGTAAGTGTACACAACTGTACTATGTTCTTAGTGTTTCACTGTTGCAGTCATTACATTTGGGTAGATTCCCAAAGCTATGGTTGGGAGGAGGAGTTTATATAGCATTACAGCCCGCTATAAGGCCCTGCAAGACAGCAGTGGCAAAGCCAGCTCTGGATTTAGAGAAAATTGGCAAATGATAATGCTTGGTGAAAGTATGTACAGAACTCCAGGTAGCAGCTTCTAGGATGTCCCTGGTAGGAGCACCTCTGAGAAAGGCTGCAGAAGCAGATGCAGCTCTGGTGGAGTGAGATCTGATCCCATGGGGGATAGGTTTTCCATGGTGCTTATAGCAGAAATGAATGCAATGGCTTATCCATTTAGAAATGGTTTGTTTTGAAATAGTCTTCCTCTCTGCCCCTGCAGCAAATGCTACCAGCAGTAGTTCAGATTTTCTTCGAGGTTTTAGTCCTGTCCAAGTAGAATCCAAGTCTGTGCACATCCAAGGAATGCAGAATCCGTTCCGTGGATTGGGAAAGAAGGTTGGCAAATGAATGGACTGATTAAGAGCCACACTGGATACCACCTTGGGCATGAAGGATGGATTGGTTCCGAGTGACACCCTGTCCACATGAAACAGGATGAAAGGCTCCACTGCCATAAGAGCCTGTAATTCAGATATCCTTCTAGCTGAAGTGATTGCTAAAAGGAAAGCTGTTTTCCAAGAAAGAAATCAAGTCTGCAGTAGCAGCCAGCTCGAAAGGAGATAGAGTAAGTTTCTCCAATACAAAGTTAAGGTCCCAGGGCAGGGGTTGAGGATCTCCTGGGTGGTCTCAAATTTTTGGCCCCTCTGAGGTACTGCTTGAGTAGAGGATGAGAGAAGAGGGGAGGTTCTGTGTTATAATGAGCTGAAATGGCTGAGGCATGGATTTTAATGGAGGAAAAAGACAGGCCCTTGTGAAGCATCTCAGTTAAGTATTGCAAAATCTGAGGTAAATTGGGCGCTGCTGTGCTCATCCCTTGAGACTGGTTCCAGGCACAGAATCTTTTCCATTTTGCAGCATAAGACTTTATAGTACTAGGCCTCCTTGCCTCTAAGATGACATCAATTACAGGTGTGCTGAGGGATGATAAAGGTGAGTTTAAGTAATCAGCCAGGCTGCAAGGTTCAATGTTGGAAGCTGAGGGTGCAGAATCTGGTTCTCCTGCTGAGACAGCAGGGAAGGCGTCTGAGGCAGGTGCCAAGGAGATAACTGTGACACACTGCACAGGAGGGGCTACCAGTGTTGATGCGGCCTGTCTGGAGCAATCAAAACCATCCTTGGTTTGTCCTGCTTGACTTTTAGTAGGACTTTGGAGAGCAGAGGCAGCGGGTAAAGGTGTAGACTGATAGGTTTTTAGCTGAAGGACAGAGCATCCACTTTCCAGGCTTGTTTGTGGGGAGTCCTTGTGCAAAACTTGTTCAATTGGTAGTTCTAGGGGGAGGCAAATAGGTCTATGTCTGGGATCCCCCATTTGCTTGTCAACATGTTGAAAATCCTTGGTTCCAGTTTCCACTCGTGTGAGTCCATGAGGTTTCCGCTTTGTCTGCCAGTGCATTTAATTTTCCTGGCAGGAATTGAGCTTGTAGGTGCACTTGGTAGCTCGAGGCTGTGTTCCACAATGCCATGGCTAGTCTGCAGAGGGGGGTAGGAATGTGTACCCCCCCCCCTGCTTGTTTATGTACCACATAACAGTGGTGTTGTTCGTCTTTAACATTAGTTGTCCTGGAAGAATGTAGTCCTTGAAGGATTTCAGAGCATTCTGTACAGCTAACATTTCTTTTTGATCGATATGTAGGTGCATTTGACTTGGGTTCCATTTGCCCTGAATGCACTTCCCTGCCAGGTGAGCCCCCCATGCATAGTCTGATGCATCTGTTAGGGTTTGGGTGGCAGGGGGGAGTGTGAATGATAGTCCCTTGTTTTGACTAGGCGTAGGCAAGGTATGATAGGAATCATTGTTTCTAGGCTGTGAGAATGTTGACTCCATAGGCTTTTTAGATACCACTGTAGTTTCCACACATGCAGTCTTTCATATGGAATTAAAAGAATGCAGGAGGCCATGAACCCAAAGGCTTGCAGTATTTGTCTTGTAGATAATAGGGTTTTTGTGGCCACTTGTCTGAAATAGGTTATCAAATGAATTTGCTTTTCTGGTGTGAGGTAAACCATCTGGGCAGTTGTATTCAAGCTTGCTCCCAGGAATGTAATTTGTTGGCAGGGTACCAGTTGTGATTTCTTTTCGTTTGTACCCCAGACCAATTAGAACCCTTTTTACAAACGCCAGATGATTCAAAAGTATGCCCTGGCTTTCTGCCTGAATTAGACTATCGTCCAGGTATGGGTATATTTGAATACTTCTTTGCCTGCAAAATGCAATAACTGGAGCCAGGCACTTTGTGAATACCCTGGGCACAGTAGACAAGCCAAAGGGCAGTGCAGAGAAATGATAATGCGTGTAGCCTGCTTTAAAGCGTAGGTATCATCTGCAAGATTCCCCGATTGGGATGTGCAGGTATGCTTCTTTTAAATCTAGTGTTGCCAACCAGGCGTCTTTGCCTAACATAGGAAGTAATTGGTGAAGAGTCAGCATTTTGAATTTTGGAATCTCCAGAAAGGTGTTTAGAGGAGACGGGTCCAGGATTGGACACCATGATTTGTCTTTTCTGGGCACCGGGAAAAGTCTGGAGTAGAAATCTTGTCCCTTTTCCTCTTCTGGTACCAGTTGAATAGCCCCCATGCTTAAGAGGGAAAGTACTTGTTTTTGAGCCTCTGCTCACTGATTTGGGGGCAGGTCCGGCCACCCATTTGGTGTTGGCAATGTGTGGAAATGAAATCTGTATCCTTGGGACACTATATTTAAAACCCACTTGTCCTGGGTTATGAGTTCCCAGTTCTTTGCATGAATAGCAATCTTTCCCCACAAAGGGGCGGTCAGAAGATAAGTGCTTGGAAATTTTAAAAGGAAGTCATTGAGACTATTTACCATGGGGGGTGTCCTGTTATTCCCAGATTTGGAAGTGGAGGCCCCCCACTGCTTAGTTCTGAGAGTCCCCTGGGACTAAAACTTGGGGTTTTTGCTGTGTCTGGGTTTGGGTTTGGCTTGAGAAGATCTGGAAGGGCCTGGAAAGGACCAGTTCTTAGCAGGCCAGTGCCTACTAAATCTAGGAGGTTGCACTTGTAAAAAATCTTTAACAGTTTGCATAGATTTAGCTTTGTCTTCCATCTTTTTAAGAACTTCTTCAGCCTTGTTGCCAAACAGGCGGTCCTGATTTAAATGAGCATCCAACAATTTAGCTTTAACATGATCAGGCAAAGATTGCTCCTTAAGCCAAGCATGCCTTTTAAGCACAGACCAGTAACAGCAGCCCCGCAAGAGGTCTCTAAAGAATCAAAACCACATTGCAAAGTATGTTTTCCAACTTGTTCAGCAGTATGCATTAAGTCCTGTAAATCTTTTTTTCCACACAGTCAGGAATCAACATCATTTTCTGTTTAAGCAGTCCAGTGACATGTTGCTGATATTTTAACATATGACATTGACAGTTTAAAGCTCTGATTGCCAAGGTTGCTGAAGTATAAACCTTTTTACCCCATCTATCCGGTGCCCTGGAGTCTCTATCAGAAGGGGTAGGATTTTTGGCAGTAGAAGTCTTAATGCCCTTGGGCCCCTGAGAAATAGTCTCTTGATCTGCAATAGGAT
This sequence comes from Protopterus annectens, assembly GCF_019279795.1. Classification (NCBI taxonomy): domain Eukaryota; kingdom Metazoa; phylum Chordata; order Ceratodontiformes; family Protopteridae; genus Protopterus; species Protopterus annectens. The sequence goes on from NC_056746.1 coordinate 1,495,699,618, forward strand.
TTTTGAAAAGGAACTCTGTAGTATCTATCAGGTTTACTAGGAGCAGGAGGCAGGGAATCAGGGGCCAGACTGAACTCAGAGAAAACATCATTAACCTTGTCTAGTACAGGAGGAATAGCCAAAGGCCTATGCTGAGGTAGAAGGAGGAAATCCCTAAGCCTCTTTTTTGAATCAGAGAAGTCCTGGCTTTCCCAGTGGAAATGCTCCCTTAAAGTATGCAAGGTTTCCCCAAAAGAAAAATCCTCAGGAGGGGAAGCGGAGGGAATAGAATCCACTGCATCAGAATCTTCATAAGTAGGTAAGGTCAAATCCAGGTCATCAGAAGAGTCAGAAGATTCATAATCAAGCTCAGCCCTAGGCCTCTTGGGGGGGGGGGTGACTACCCCTGATTAGAGTTATTAGATCTTCAGCCATTTTTATCATTTGTTTTTTAGGCATAGGGGCCTGAGCATGTGGCCTGGGCGTCGGTTTTTTACACATGGATCAAGATTTAGGCCTTAGTAATGAAGGAGGCGTCTATTTAATATGCAAGTCCGTAGGCCTGAATACACTCTCAGAAGCCGGTGCCTGCACAGCGGCTCCGGACCCATCCAAGATAGAGACATCCGTGAGTTCCATAGCTGAAGTATCTTGCGGCATACGGGACTCCAAATGGGTCTCAGTAGAGGCCTGCGAATTAGAAGTAGCGGGTATTGGGCTGCGAAAGCACCTCACTGAGTACCAGCAAACTGGCGACTGGCTTAGGAGAAGCACCGTCGGCAGTTTTGGACCTCGACGGCCTGTCTCTGTCTTTATTTTTGCGTTTTTTTGGAATCCCGGTAGTCGGATGGCTAACCAATGACATTTCTGGATAATTAAACTGAGAACCAAAATATTTAGAGGCAAAAATATACTGACGATGGATAGTGCGTGGATTAAAAAAAGCACAAAAAAGACAAGGTACATCGTGGTCAGGGCCTAGGCAAGAAATACAGTCCGAATGAAAATCTTTGAGGTATTTGCTTTCCACAAGTAATGCAATTATTAACTGTTACTGGCATCGGTAAAGAGCAAGAAAAAGTTTTCCCAACTGGGTACTTACCTTTAAGTTAAGACTTTGGTTCTGAAACTCGAAAAAGTACAGTTTTGTACCTACCATAAATGTAGATGTTCGAGGATCCACATTGCTGGAGTCCTATATATTGGTAGTCCGTCCAGTTGCCCCAGATGTCAGAAGACCCTAAAAAAGACAAGGCCAAAACAAAAACACCCAAACATATACCACAAAACAAATACAATATATACGAATATAATCTCACCTACACAACCACCCCTAAACACAGAGGGGGAGGAGGGAGGGTAAATTGGACTGCAGCAATGTGGATCTCCGAACATCATTTATTATTAGGTAAAAACTGTACTCTGTTCTTCATTCCACATTGCTGCAGTCCTAACTATTAAAATATCCTTAGTTGCCACCCCCCTTAGAAATGTTGTTGAAGTGGCAGTAGCCCTAGTGGAAATGAGGGCTAATCCCCTGGAATCTCTCTCTTGCCATGGGGCTAAAGTGTGCAAAATCTTTTTCCTTTATTTTGGGGGATCTGCCATAGAGTAGGCAAAAATGAATAGTTTTTAAAGCCACACTAGAAAGAAAATCAAAAAGGCTCAACCGCATAATAAGGGGCCTGTAACTCAACTTTTCTTGCAGAGGTAATGTGGCCACAAAAAAAAAGCATGACAACACCATGACAAGTAGGTCAGGTCAGCTCAAGTACTAACCAGAGTAAGTTACTCCAAATCAACACAAAATTGAGATCCCAAGCGCTGCAGTCCAAAATAAAAATCTCTCTTCCATTTTTCTGCATACTTTTCCTTTACAATTAGGTCTCTGGTTTCCATAATCACATTTAAAACTTGTTGAGGAAGTTGAGACCTACTGTCTTTCAAAACAGAATATGCCAGGCTGTTAGATGAAGAGTTTGAAGCTTGACATTGAGCAGAGATGACCGGCCCCTGAGACCTGTGGGGTGTGGAATCAAGGGTGGTAATGGAGTTGGGATGAAGACCAATTGGTGACTCTCAGTAAGCAGTGCTGCCGGTTGCAGGCCAATCAAAAGTGGAATTGGCTTGTCTTGGCTTGTCTTGTCTGACCTTTTTGGGAGAGTAGGCAGAGGGAAAAGCAGAGGTGGAAAAATTTTCACATGAAGAAAAATCAACTGACTTTCCAAGCCTGGTGGTTTTAGTGGAGAAGCGAACAGATCTATGTCTGGAGTTCCCATGACACTGTCAAATTTTGAAATACATGAAGATCAGTTTCCACTGCTGGGGGGGATCCATGATTTGTCTTAACACACATCTCTTAAGTTCTGTGCTCCCTCCGCAGAAACCTTGCCTGAAGAGTTAGTTGTAAAATCATTGCTTGCCTGCACAATGGGTAAGAAATGTGTTCCCTTTGTTTGTTGATGTACACATGACAGTTGTGTTGTCTGTGTTAGAATCAACCTGCCCCCTGGAAGAACAAACTCCTGAAAAGTAAATAATGCAACTGGACTGCTAACATCTCTCTTGTTGATATGTAGATGCTGCTGTAGTCTGGCAGGGCACTTGTGTCTCCCACTTTCCATCATCTAGATGAGCTCCCCAAGCAATGTCTGAGGCATCTGTCGGAAGAATCTGACTTTGCTCTGGCCGGGGTTTGTCCTTGTTTAGTGTTTAGGTGACATTCCTGAGCCCACCACAAAAAATTTCCTTATTATTTGAATGACAATCCAAAATCCTGCAAGTCAGTGTGGTTAGATTATTGAGATAGATTTGTGAGATAAGGCTTCAGTTTAGCATTGGGAATGGCATGAACCAAAGTACGAATACAGATGCCCAGAAAGCAAGGACAGAAGGACTGGCTTCCTTGACTGTCTGGAGAGAGATTTTGTTTGTCCGGGTTAGAAAAGGCCATCTGGGCTGTATTCAGTCTCACACACCCAAAACAGCATCGTTGAGAGGTACTAACTAGACTTTAACATATTCCAAATGCTGTAGAAGTCTTCCTTTTCTTGAGCCAGAATCAGCAGGCAGTCAGTAAAGATGAGTATAGATTTGGTTCCTTTTAGCTCCGAAGTGTTTTGAGCTAGAACTGGACCCTTGTAGAATACTCAGGTGCAGTAGATCAGATAAGTGTTGAGGATAGATAAATCCAAATTGGTCTCCCACTGTTTCTTCTTTGGTACTACTAGAAACAGGCGAGAATAAAATCCTAGGCCCCTTCTGGCACACAGGAACTGACTGAATGGTCCTATTGGAGTAAAGAAATTTGATGATATCCAGAACCCATTTGTCTTGGGTAATTAAATCCCAATTTTCTGTGAAAAGAGACAGTCTTGGACTGACCCCTGCCCTCACCAGAAGTCTGAGCAGGTGAACTCCCTGTTCTAGGCCTAAAGAACCTTGAGCTCTGAGACTGGGAATCATAAGCAGGATAAGTCCACCCCTTAGTAGGCCAATTTCTACTAAACTTCGGCTGCTGCAAAAAAAAAAAAATCCCATAGTTTGCATATACTTAGCCTTGTCCTCCATATTCTTTAAAACTGCTTCCCACAGCGAACCAAACAACACATCAGACTGTAAAGGAGCATCCAAAATCCTTGTCTTAACATGCTCAGCTAAGTTCTGATCTCTCAACCAGGCGTGCCTCTGAAGAACAGAACCAGTGGCAGCCACCCTGGAGGAGGCCTGCACAGCATCAAAACCACATTGCAAGGAATGTTTACCCACTTGTTCAGACACATGAACTAAATCCTGCAACTCTCCACCTTAGATTTCAACAGTGAAAGAAGATAATTCTGATATTTTAACATGTGAAACTGACATTCCAGCGCCTCATGGCTAAAGTGGAAGAAGTATATCACACCTTTAGGCCCCTGAGAGACAGTTTCGGGTCTGCCCTAGGACTCTTAAAAGATACTTATGAGCCAGGCACCCTATAATACCTATCCGGTTTAAACTGGGGCAGGAGGCAAGATCAATCAGGATTCAGAAGCTGCTCAAAACATCTTCCACCACATTCAAAACAGGAGGTAAAAACAAGAATCCTAAGCCAAGAATTTGTTTCCTGGAATCAGAGAAATCTTGACCTTCCCATTTAAAATGCTCCCTCATGGAATGCAGAGTCTCTGGTAGAATCATCTACATCAGAATCAGAATAAGGAGGTACTCCTGCAAGTCTTCGCTCAAAACTCTCAAACTCAGGTTCCACCCTAGGCCTCTTATCAGGAGGGGCATAGAACCCCTTATCATAGTAATCAAATCCTCTGCCATTTTAAGCATATGTTTCAAGCCTTGGAAACAGAAGGAGGCTCTAACCACCTTAGGAAGAGAAGGAAGAACAGCCACCTGAGAAGCCCCTCAGCCTGGCCTACTGGATACATCCTGTAACAGACTCCAAAGAAACACCTGGCAAAACCTCCGCTAAAGAACCGGACGCTGGGACCGTCGGTTCTTCCACTCTAGGCTTTCCAAACACTAACCTGGCACAGTCTAACCTTCTCTTAATAGTGCTTGTTAAATCTAGCACACAAGAAGCATCCAACAACGCCGTGCTCGCCAGGCCCTAAACAAGGGTATACACATAGTAACAGTTCCCTATGATCTGTCTCCAATTTCCAGAAATACAGTTATTCACTTTTTCTGACATCCGGTTAAATACTGAGGCAAGAAAAACCAAAATATTCTTGATTCGGTCTGAAACTCTGGCTTCAGAAACTTTCAGAACGCCAACCTGCACTCATAAAAATAATTGCTGCATCGGACACCTCGCAAAAGACTCCAATAGTTAGGACTGCAGCAATGTGGAATGAAGAACATCGAATATTTCAGGAGTCGACCGACCGGCACTTGCGAACTACTTCTGCTTCGGTCACCTCACAGCAAGAAAGACTGATGTAATGATGTCAGCTGCATGTTTTATACCCCTGATGACCTGACATCATGGAAGTAGGGACAGCAGTCAGTGCAGGATCCAAGGCTTTGTTAATCAGGCTGACTGGGGGCAACCTGCAAGCAGATTACCCAAATGTAATGACTGCAACAGTGAAACACGAACATCTAGTCTTGGCTCCTTAGCAGGAATTCTGTACAGGTATTTGTGAGAATCTGGTATAACACCTAAAAATCACTCAAAACACTTAAAAATGCCAAAAACCACAAACATAAAAACTGACAGAGTCCCAGGCTGAAAAGAACGAAAAAGTACGCCAACAGCCTTTTAAAGGAATGATTTTTACACCAAAAATGCAACAACTTTAAATGCACATTAATGAGGCTCAAATCAGAAATCACTCAATTAGTGTTAAGCAATGAGCATTGCTCATTATCCCTTTCTCACCATTCATATACAAAATTCAATACATTAAAAGTGAAATTACAAAAGCAATTAAATGAATGGATGACAAATTAAAATATAAAAACACCCAGGATATGTGACTTATAGATGCATACATATGTATATAAAACACATATCCAGGACATTGAATAACATACTATGATTGTTAACTCAAAGTTAAAATTCTATAATGAAATTTTGTGACCTTATAACCATGAGTATTATCCTTTAAGCAAGAAAAAAAGGGCATCTGTAATGAAGAAGGACATCACCACATGTTGGTGAAAGTAAATAACTGTTCTTGATACAAGCCCTCAGAACTCAAAATATCAAAGAAAATTAACCTAGAAACATTCCCTAACACCCTATTTTACCTTGAAAAATTTGTATATTTTAATGAACACAATATTTATAATTAACAAATAATATTAAAATTCCCGATTTAAACCCCTAGGGCATAGTGTGCCATAGTTAATAAATTTAGCATCTAGCTTTAATAACTCACTAAGAAAAACATCACCTTGTTAGAAGGTTTAAGCCAAGATGCTAAAAAACAAACTGACATCAGAACCAGCACGGGCTGCCTGAAAATAATATGCCACGGGATTATCAACCCTGCCATGTTTGAGGTCACCCATATGCTCCATTATGCGATTTTTTACCATTCTTTTTGTTTGCCCAATGTACAACCTTGCAGGATCATATCCACAAACCACCCCACAGGAACGACAATTAAATAAATCCATGGCCTTAAACTTTTTGCCATTTATAAAGGTTCCATCTAAATTCCGGAATCACCTGCAAGATCTTACAATGTCCACATAAACAACATCCTGTGTGTCCCTAGCTTTCTTCATATTAAACAATTCCTTCAAATTGGAAAATCTACTATAAGAGAACGTTGTTCTTCTGGGGAATAAGCCCTTCAGGGTGGGTTCATTGGCAACCATGGGCCAAAACCTTTCTACGACCATCCTTAGACTCCTAGAAAAAGGAGAATACTTGGTAACAAAAAATAGTTTTTCCTCATTATCTTCATTAGACACATTTACCCTAGAGGCACCTAATGTGTTTTTAAAGGAACTAAGTTTCAACAGAAAAGCGTTCCCAAACACCCTTTCAGCTTTATCAAGAACATGTGAGGTGTAATCTCTCTTCAACAATTTTTGTCTAACTTTCAAAAATTCCTCTCTCACGGTATGTTTATCACAAGTATTATTGAAAATTTGGTTGTATTCACCATGGGGTAAATGCAGCCAATAAGTGGGAGGGATGCATACTATCGGCTGATAAAAAATTGTTAACAGCAGTCTCTTTAATGAAAGGCCTGAAAGAAATTCCTCCATCATCTGTCACAAAAAAATTCTAAATAAAGAAACTGAACCCTTTATCTATTGTGTATGTAAACTCCAACCCAAAACTATTATTATGGTCGAGAACCTGACTAACTACATATCTCTTTACTTCTAGGTCCACTTCCCTAGCCCATTTCCCTAATTGCAGATCTCTAAAATTTCTCTTTCCTTTTAGTAATAAGGAAAATCTCTGATTTCAGTCTATTTTTCAGTATCTTTAACGAAATCAATGTTCTGTGTATAATTTCCTGTCTGTCCTTTAGTCTTATATAACATCTATGTAAATTTTCATTCCTGCATATGTAAGCTGTATTCTCTTGTTGTAACAATACTTTGAATCTTGCAATTTAAATATGTACTTCTATTGTGTGGCCTCTACTGAAAACGGATATGTATCCAGTTAGACCAGCCCGGTTAACAAATGTAAAATAAATAAATAAATAAATAAATAAAATAAATTATCCACAAAGTCTTGAAACTCAAAGATGATGCCCCTACAAATAAAAAACTAATCTATGTATATTTTATACATAATCACATGACATCTGAAAAATTCAGCACTATAAAAAAAACAGATTTTCAAAATGATTCATGAAAATGATAGCCTAGGAAGGGGCGTATGACACCCCCATCGCAGTGCCCTCTTTTTGTAGAAAATACTGTCTATTAAACCTGAAGCAATTATGTGTTAGAGAGAATTCCAATAATTGTAGAATGAAACTTGTACGAGGACCCTCCCCCATCAACTTACAAACTGCTTCCAAGCCCCAAGCATTTTTAATGCTCGTATAAAGAGCTTTCACATTCACGGTTTCCCAATAGTATCCGGTATTCCACTTCATACCTCTTATCAAATCACACAAATCTTTGCCATTTTTGATACGAGATGCAACTCTACTCAAATAAACCTGTAACTGATGATCCAAAAAAATGCCCACATTTTGCAGAAAAGAACCCTTTCCTGATACTATCTGCCTACCAGGTGGATTGTGCAAGCATTTATGAATTTTGGGGATAATGAAAAAAAATCACATCTCTAGGGTCTCTCACAAAATGTTTCTTGACATCCATAGAGGTAAAAAAATCCCAATCTCTCACCCCTTTCCAAGCGTTCCAATAAGTCACTATTAAAAATGGAAACCACGTGTGTATTTACATTTTTGGTGTAAAAATCATTCCTTTGAACGGCTGTTGAGCTGAGGTACCGGGAAGCACTAGTAAAAAGATTTTATTTAACATCTGGCATACTTTTTTCGTTCTTTTCAGCCTGGGACTCTGTCAGTTTTTATGTTTATGTGGTTTTTGGCACTCTAATACTTGTCAGGTTTACTGGGAGCAGGTGGGAGGGCATCAGGGGCTAAACTGGATTCATGGAAAACATCATCCACCACTTCCAAAATGGTGGTGGGGGGGGGGTGGCCAAGGTTCTGTGCTGGGACACAGGTCCAGAAACTCAAGTCATTTCTTAGACTGGGGGAAATCTTGAGATTACCATTGGAAATGTTCACTGGGGGTGTGAAGAGTTTTCCACAAATGAAAGGTCTTCTGGTGGAGAGGCAGAAGGAATGGATTCCTCTGCATCTGAATCCTCATAAGCAGAAAGAGGTTGCTGTTCCTCTTCAAAATCTGAATAATCAGATTCATGTTCTGTCATACTTTCAGGAAAAGGGTGTCTTTTTGTTTTAAAAGTTGTGGCCTGACTACCCCCGATAAGGGAGATGAGATCCTCCGCCATTTTAAGCATTTGTGCTTGGGGTGGTGGAGCAGGAGCAAGATGGTGGCTAGAGATAGATTTCTAGGAGTGGCCTGGTTTCTAGGCCTAAGAGTATCCATAGGTCTGAGTGAAACAGTAGTCAGATGAGAAGACGTCTGTTTTTGTCTAGAATCAGTAGTGCGAGAGGCCTCCTTGGAAGCCGGTGCCTGCGTCGTGGCTCCAGACCCAACATACAGCCAAAGGCTCTGAAGACTAAGAAGATTTCTGCGGCATACCGGACTCTGAAAGGGTCTCTCTCTCTCTAGAGGCCTGCATAGAGAAGTGACAACCTGCTTAGTGGCAGAGTAGTCGGAAGGCTTAGCCTTGTGCGGTCTGTTACTGTCTTTATTTCTGCAGTTTTTTCGGAATGTCCACAGACTGTTGGCTAATGGACGCCATTTAGGTATGCGTAGACAGAAGATGAAAATACCAGTCTACAATAAGAGCTCTATGGCGAATGGTTCTCGCGTTAAAGAGGGCACAGAACTGGCAACAGGGGATGTCGTGTTCTGTGCCTAAACAAGTGACGCAGCAATATCAATGGAAGTCTCTGTGCAGGATCTGCTTTCCACAGCCGAGACAATTGTTAACTTTTTCAGACATCGGTTAGTGCAAGAAAAGTGGATCTCCAACAGGGTACAGACGTTTTCAGCTGTAATTCAAGCTCTGGCAGTGACCGACCGGCACACTTGTGAACTACTTCTGCTACGGGCTCCACAGCAAGAAAGACTGGTGTAATGACGTCGGCTGCCTTGCTTTATAGCACGGACGACCTGACATCAGACTACAAGCGACAGCAACAGACTCAGAAAAACACTGACTCTGGCATTCGGGCTGGCCGAGGGCTACCACAGCAGGGATAACCCCACAGGTGATGACTGCAACAGTGAAACACGAAGAACATCTCATGTTCCCGATCTGTGGAAAAAGTCACATATTATCCCTCTGCACAAAGGAGGAAATTCAACAGACATCACTAAACTTACACCTATACCAAATCGCATCCCCCCCTCTCCAAATTACTTGAAAAACACACTCAAACAATTGCCAAACTATCTCCTGCAGGAAGAACTCCTATCCCCCACACAACATGGCTTCAGTCCTTCTCATAGTACAAACACTGCACTCCTAACCTTTATAGATACTGTCAATAAAACTAAAGAGAAACTAGTCTCCTCTGTTTCTAGGCTTATCTAAATCCTTTGACTTCTAATGTCCTCACTAGGTCTCTTAGCTCAACATTCTATGGATCAAAAGCTACCCGTCAAATAGTGATCAGTCAGTAAAACTGCATTACTCCCTCTCTCCATACTTCCCAGTCAGACCAGTGTACCACATGGTTCTATCCTTGGTCTGCTCCTCTAATATTCTCACTAACACCCTCCTTACATAAATAAGAGGCTTAACTCATATAGTACACAGATTATTCCACATTCATTTCTGCATCTCACACCATGACATACCTCTTCAAGAAGCTAGAATAGCCACTGAAACATGACTAACTCAACACATGCTCAAAAAAAAAATATTTCCCCAAATCCCTCTCTTATAAGTCCTCTCTCTTAATAATACAACCACTTCTCATAGTAAATTAGGGATGGTGGGGGATGATAACCTTATTTGACCTACACAACACAAAATTGCATATGGAAACACTCAGCACAAACTAGGGATATTTTACTGAGCCAAAAATACTCTCACCAATGCAACTGAAACTATAACTGTTTATACTAGTCTCCTCCCGACTCTTCTTTATGGTGGTCCCATACTTGTACAGGCATTACAAAAATCAAAACTTAAATTATGCTATAACAAAGTTGCTAAATTTGCAAATACCCCTTTCAAAACACACCACTGTAGAACACAAAAAACCTAAACTGTTTAGAACTACCCCATCTACTAACATGTACACAGCTTCTTGCCACCTTTATAAAATTATCCAGCATCCATCTGCTTGTCCAGCACTAAATACCTTTTTACATAACTATGCTCCCAGTCGGTCATTACGATCCAATGACTAAAATCTCCAGTCTGTCGACAAGCTTATCAAATCTGCTGAACATTGTCTGTACTTGTAGCAAGTTGGTAAGGCCTAGAATCCCCTTACCTGTAGCCATCAGATCAATACCCTCCCATCCTTCAAAACAATTCTGACAGACTTACCCAAAATCTGGCTCTGTCCTTGCTCAACACTGGGATAAACTACAGCCCTAAATGTGAACAAGTACCTATTTATACCTTACACCTCCCCTCTCTCCTTTCTTCCCTCACTTCCTTGTTTCTATCAATTTTTCTCCCCTGGTTTTCTCTAAATATACCATAAATCTGCTTTTCCTCTCACTTCATATTGCAATTCCTGTTTGAATTACAATAGGTTGCATTTAAATTCTCTATAAACTTGATGCAATTTCTCTAAATATTAAATCACTGTCATGTAACTTGTATCTATTCTTAACTAATGTTTTCACATTATGTCTAACTTGGTTCATACGTGGGAACTAGGCTATCTGCCCGAGGGCATTTTTAAGCCTAGCCAGAGTGTGTCGGCTTTCGCTGCCCCACTGATTAATTAACTGAGCCTCTGTCAAGCAGAGCCAATGAAGTGATCCCAGGGGTGTAATTTCTGTTACCCATCCACTCGTCAAAGCTTCTCTTGAAGAGTGTTAGTGAGGGGCTCTGCCTAATGTAGTTAGGAATTTTGTTCCAAAGCATGGGGGAGTCTCTGTGACAGGAATCTATTCCTCCAGCATATTCTATTTATTGTTGTGGCAAGGTTTAGCTCAATAGAGCGCGTGGCTCGCAGTGACTTGGATTTCTTTAGGTGGAGCATGTCCATCAATTCTGAGTTGGACATGGCTTTGTAAGTCAGGCAGAGATCACCTCTGAGTAAGCGATATGCCACTGAGTACAGCTGGAGTTTTTTCAGTCGGGCTGCATAGGACATATGTTTGAGGCCAGTAATCCTCTTGGTGAGGTGCTTTTGCGGTCTTTCCAGCTGCTGGAAGTGTCTTGCGAGTTACATCCCAAATGGGGCACTGTACTCTATGATGGGTCTGGATTGACGAGTAGAGGGGCACTATAACCTCTATTTCTAGATGCGAACCCCTTAGTAATTAGATGGGCCACATAGAAGGATTTCCTAACTACTTTGGCAATATGATTGTCAAAGGAGAGATTACTATCTACCTGGGTCCTCAGATCTCTTTATTACCTCTTCTGTATTAAGGGGGCTGTCGCCTATGTGGTAATTTGTGGGCGTTTTGTTTTTCCCAAACGGGATGACTATGCATTTTTTGGCATTTAGCTTGAGGCCATGACTTTGACACCAGGTGTCTGTCTCAGCAAGGCCTTTTTGAAGGATGTCCGTGTCAGCCGGAGAGTCAATTATGGCTCCGAGTTTGCAGTCATCGGCGAACTTGGTTAGCCATAGTCCTCCTGTGTTTGCCTGTACTTCTGAAAAAAATATGCCAAACCGTAGGGGTCCCAGAACAGAGCCTTGCGGGACACCACTTGTGAGTGGTTTAGAGTCGGACCTGCAGCCCGCTATTCTTACCATGTGAGTTCGGTCTGTAAGCCAGTTGGCAACACATCTTGTGATGTAGGGGTTTATGTTCAGGCTGGGGAATTTTTCTATAATACCAGAGTGAGGAATGGTGTCGAGCACCTTGGCGAGATCAAGGTAGGCTGTGTGAACCACCGTTCCCTCGTCTATGGCCTTGGTGACTGTCTGAAAGAAGTCAACCAGGTTTAATAGGCATGATCTGCCCTTAAAGCTGAACTGGGTCAGGTCAAGTTTTTGGAGGTTCCCAATATCTTTGTTAATGAGTTCCATGATGATGCGCTCCATAGCCTTGCAGACCAGGCTAGTCAGGCTTATGGGGCGACAGTTACTAGGGTCAGTTGTGGCCCCTCCTTTTTGGAGCAGAATAACCATTGCTGTGCGCCATTCCATGGGCACGTAGCCTGTGGAGAGGCTGAGGTTGAACAGCATGCTTAGGTGGGGGGTTAGTTCGTTCTGCAGTTCGTGCAAGACGCAGCCTGGGATACCATCTGGCCCCATTGATGCTGTGTTTTTAGCTTTTGAAAGGGATGTTTTCACCTGTGCTTTTGCAATTTCCGGGACACTACACTCTTCTGGTATTGTTGTGGGCCCTTCTGAAGGCGAGAGGGAGGTGAAGTCTGCACTGAATCTATCTGCCAGGATGTTGGCAATATCAGTAGGGTCAGTATATTTTGTGCTATTTTGCACTAGCTCAGAGCACATCTGCGAGCTGCCACTTAGATTCTTGACATAGCTAAAGAAGGCTTTGTGGTTATCTTTCGAATCCTTGCCTATTTTTCTTTCGAAGTTAGCCTTGGATGATTATATGAGGGACCTTAGCTTCTTACTGATACTGATCAGGGATGTCTTTCCTTCTTGGGATTTGCTTTTTTTTCTGAACTAGTTTCCTCCTTCTGTTGCATAAAGTACAGTTTTGTACCTACCATAAATGTAGATGTTTGAGTGTAAACACTGCTGCAGTCATTACACTTGGGTTATCCTGCCATCAGGTGGTCTCACAGTCGGCCAGAGTTCCAAAGTCTTGGTCCGGCATCGGTTGCTGTCGCCTCCTCCCCGACGTCAGTGCAACAGGGGTATATAAGATGCAGCCGATGCCATTTTCTTCAGTTTTTCTTGCCCCAGATGTCAGGTGCCCCCAAATAGGTAGGCAATTCAAATTGCTAGTAAAATACACAAAAGAAAAGCAAACTACCATTTTTAGTTGCCAGCAAATACTCCCCATAGGTAATAAAGGGTATATGCCCTAGGTAAATACCAGAAAGTAAGAGGGGAAGGAGGGAGGGTAACCTGGACTGCAGCAGTGTTTACACTCGAACATCTACATTTATGGTAGGTACAAAACTGTACTATGTTCATCATGTTACACTGCTGCAGTCATTACACTTGGGTGGAATCCCAAAGCTGAGGAAGGGAAGCTGGATCTATAAGGCATTAGAGGTGGCTATAAGGCCCTGCAGTACAGCAGTGCAAGCCAGCTCTGGATTTGGAGTATAAAGGCAAATGGTAATGTTTGGTGAACGTATGCACAGAACTCCATGTTGCTGCTTCCAAAATATCCTTGGTAGGTACTCCTCTGAGGTAGGCAGTTGAAGTGGCTGTTGCCCTGGTGGAGTGAGATCTAATGCTGCTAGGTACAGGTTTCCCATGGTGGTTACAGCAGAAAGCGTTATACAGTGTCCTATCCATTTTGAAATAGTCTGCTTTGAAATGGCTTTTCCTGTGCTCCTGCAGCGCACGCTACCAAGAATTGTTCAGATTTTCTGAAAGCTTTGGTTTTGTCCAAGTAGAAGTAGTACTTTGTAAGGGGGGGGGGGCATCCAAAAAAAACTTTCCCCCCCCCCAAAAAGCTGTGGGATGAAACCTTTTCGCGTGCAAAACTTTGGCAGCTGGTGGTTTAGTGGAGAAGCGAACAGATCTATGTCTGGAGTTCCCCATGACACTGTCAATTTCTGAAATACATGAGGATCCAATTTCCACTCGTGGGGCTCCATAATTGCCTGCTCAACACATCTGCTAAGGAGTTCTGTGCTCCCGGCAGAAACCTTGCCTGAAGATGTAGCTGTAAACTGAGAGCAGTCTCCCACAAAATCATTGCTTGCCTGCATAGAGGATAAGAATGTGTTCCGCCTTGCTTGTTGATGTACCACATGACAGTTGTGTTGTCTGTTAGAATCAACACCTCCCCTGGAAGAAGTAAATCCTTGAAAGCTATTAATGCAGACTGGACTGCTAACATCTCTTTCAAGTTGATATGTAGATGTTGTAGTCTGGCAGGCCACTTGTCTTGTATCCACTTTCCATTCAGATGAGCTCCCCAAGCTTTGTCTGAGGCATCTGTCGTTAGAATCTGACTCGCCTCTGGCCGGGTCACAGAGAGTCCCTTGTTTAGGTGACATTCCTGAGCCCACCACAACAATTCCTTTTGAATGCAAGGTATTATTTGAATGACAGTGTCCAAATCCTGGCAGTGCTGTGTCCATACATTTTTGAGATACCATTGTAGCTTCCTCATATGCAGTTTGGCATTGGGAAGCACCAGAATACAAGATGCCATGAACCCTAAGGCTTGAAGGACTGTCCTTGCAGTCAGCCTGGACTGAGGAGACAATTGATGAAAGTAAAGGGAAAGATTCTTTTGTTTGTGCGGGTCAAAAGGCCATCTGGGATGCTGTATTCAGTCTCACACCCAGAAAGCACATGTCCTGAGAGGGTACTAGACTGGACTTTATTTCGTTCACAGAATACCCCAGGCATCTTAGCACTGCTATCACATATTGCAAATGATGAAGAAGCTCCCCTTCCTTGAGCCAGAATCAGGCAATCGTCCAAATAAGGATAGATCTGTATTCCTTTTAACCTGAGGAAAGCTATCACTGGAGCCAGAACTTTCGTGAACACTCTGGGCAGTAGATAAGCCAAAGGGCAATGCAGAGAACTGATAATGAGAAGTCCCAGCTCGAACGCAGATACTTCCTGCAACTCAGTCTGATAGGAACATGAAGGTAAGCCTCCTTGAGATCCAAAGTTACCATCCAATGATCTTTGCCCAGCAGAGGTAAAAGCTGTTGTAACGCCAACATTTTGAACTTGGGAATGTCCAGATAAGTGTTGAGGATAGATAAATCCAAAATTGGTCTCCACGTGTTCCCTTTCTTTGGTACTAGGAACAGGCGAGAATAAAATCCTAGGCCCACTTCTGGCATAGGGACCGGCTGTATGGCCCCTATTTGGAGTAACAGAGAAATTTGCTTGTGAGCCTCTATTCTTTGCTGAGGAGGAACGTCTGGCATGCCTTTGAAAGGAGGCAAGGTATGGAAATAAAACCTGTAACCGTGGTGTATGATATCCAATACCCATCTGTCTTGGGTAATTAAACTCCAATTTTCTTTGAAAAGTGCCAACCTTCCTCCCAAAGGTGCTGCCAGACGAGAAGGCTCTGGCAGCTGAAAAGGTAGGTCATTGGGTCTGTTTACGAAAGGACTGACCCCTGCCCTCACCCGAAGACTGTGCAGGTGAACTCCCTGTTCTAGGCCTGAAAGAGCCCTGAGCTCTGCCCCTACCACGTCTAGATCCACCCCTAGACTGGGAATCATAAGAAGGATACGTCCACCCCTTCGTAGGCCAATTTCTACTAAACTTCGGAGGCTGAACCTGCAAAAAATCTTTAACAGTCTGCATAGACTTAGCCTTGTCTTCCATTTTCTTTAAGACTGCCTCAACAGGAGAGCCAAACAACACATCAGATTGTAAAGGAGCATCTAAAATCCTTGTCTTAACATGGCCAGATAAATTCTGATCCCTCAGCCAGGCGTGCCTGCGAAGAACTGACCCAGTGGCAGCCACCCTAGACGAGGCCTGTACAGCATCAAAACCACATTGCAAAGAATGCTTACCCACCTGTTCAGAAACATGTACTAAATCTTGTAACTCTTTACACTCAATACCCTCCGCCAGAGCATCTACCTTAGACTTCAATTGTGAAAGGAGATAGTTTTGGTATTTCAACATGTGAAACTGGCAATTCAAAGCCCTCATAGCTAGGGTGGAGGAAGTATAAACTTTCTTTCCCCATCTATCCAAAGCCCTGGCCTCTATCTGGAGGAACCGGATTTTTGACAACAGAAGCCTTAACACCCTTAGGCCCCTGACTAACAGTTTCTGGGTCTGCCCTAGGACTCTTAAAAGATACTTATGAGCTTCAGGCACCCTGTAATACCTGTCCGGTTTAACAGGAGCAGGAGGCAAAGAATCAGGATTAAGGGAAGCTTCTGCAAACACATCTTCCACAACATCCAGAACAGGAGGTATAGCCAAAGGCCTATGCAGGGGTAAAACAAAATTCCCTAAGCCTTTTCCTGGAATCAGAGAAGTCCTGACCTTCCCACTTAAAATGCTCCCTCATGGAATGAAGAGTCTCTGAAAAAGAAAAATCCTCAGGAGGAGAAGCAGGAGGAGTAGAATCATCCACATCAGAATCAGAATAAGGAGAATACTCCTGCAAGTCTTCAGCCGAAGACTCAGAAACATCCGAAGCCTGCTCAAAACTCCCTAGCTCAGGTTCCACCCTAGGTTTCTTATCAGGAGGGGGCAAAGAACCTCTAATCAAAGTAATCAAATCTTCTGCCATTTTAAGCATATGTTTCTTGGGCACAGATCCTGAAGAACTAGGGGTGACACCAACTGAAGCTAAACCTGGCCTGCCTCTGGGAGAAGCCTTGGAAACAGAAGGAGAGGGCCTAACCACCCTAGGAAGGGAGGGGAGCACAGTAACCTGAGAAGCCCCTTCAGCCTGACCTGCCTCCTGAGAGGCCACATCCTGCAATAACAAAGTCTCTCCCTGGGACTCCAGAGAAACCTCCGGAACCACCGGCTCCACCAACACCTCTAAAGAACCGGCGTCTGGTACGGACGGCTCTTCAAGCCTAGGCTTAGCTGCTTTGTCCTTGCGCTTCTTCGAAGAAGCGGGCGTCGGAGCATCCGACTGCATTTTATAATTGCACCGCTTCCCAAAGACTAACCTGGCACAATCTAACCTTCTCTTTATAGTGCGCTTATTGAATCTAGCACAAGAGCGACACCCAACAACGTCGTGCTCAGGCCCTAAACAAGGAATACACAAAGTATGATAATCTCTATGCGGTATCTGTTTCCCACAAGAAATACAGTTATTCACTTTTTCTGACATCTGGTAAACCACTGAGGCAAGAAAAACTAAAATATTCCCAACGGGTACTTAGCCAACTTTGACTCTGTCTGAAACTCCGGTCGAAAATTTCAGAACGCCAACGGCACTTGCAACGCTGCTTCTGCATCGGACCATGCGGCAAAAAAGACTGAGGATATGACGTCGGTCATGCGCATTTGTACCCTGACGTCCTGATGTCAGTCTAATGCGCCTTGACCGACGTCAGCCTTATACTTTGATATTCGGGCCGACCGAGGACAGCGGACTACCCAAGTGTAAGGACTGCAGCAATGTGAGATGAAGAACATCTTGGTTCATACGTGGGAACTAGGCTATCTGCCCGAGGGCATTTTTAAGCCTAGCCAGAGTGTGTCGGCTTTCGCTGCCCCACTGATTAATTAACTGAGCCTCTGTCAAGCAGAGCCAATGAAGTGATCCCAGGGGTGTAATTTCGGTTACCCATCCACTCGTCAAAGCTTCTCTTGAAGAGTGTTAGTGAGGGGCTCTGCCTAATGTAGTTAGGAATTTTGTTCCAAAGCATGGGGGAGTCTCTGTGACAGGAATCTATTCCTCCAGCATATTCTATTTATTGTTGTGGCAAGGTTTAGCTCACTAGAGCGCGTGGCTCGCAGTGACTTGGATTTCTTTAGGTGGAGCATGTCCATCAATTCTGAGTTGGACATGGCTTTGTAAGTCAGGCAGAGATCACCTCTGAGTAAGCGATATGCCACTGAGTACAGCTGGAGTTTTTTCAGTCGGGCTGCATAGGACATATGTTTAGGCCAGTAATCCTCTTGGTGAGGTGCTTTTGCGGTCTTTCCAGCAGTTGGAAGTGTCTTGCGAGTTACATCCCAAATGGGGCACTGTACTCTATGATGGGTCTGATTGACGAGTAGAGGGGCACTATAACCTCTATATCTAGATGCGAACCCCTTAGTAATTAGATGGGCCACATAGAAGGATTTCCTAACTACTTTGGCAATATGATTGTCAAAGGAGAGATTACTATCTACCTGGGTCCTCAGATCTTTATTACCTCTTCAGTATTAAGGGGGCTGTCGCCTATGTGGTAATTTGTGGGCGTTTTGTTTTTCCCAAACGGGATGACTATGCATTTTTTGGCATTTAGCTTGAGGCCATGACTTTGACACCAGGTGTCTGTCTCAGCAAGGCCTTTTTGAAGGATGTCCGTGTCAGCCGGAGAGTCAATTATGGCTCCGAGTTTGCAGTCATCGGCGAACTTGGTTAGCCATAGTCCTCCTCTGTTTGCCTGTACTTCTGAAAAAAATATGCCAAACTGTAGGGGTCCCAGAACAGAGCCTTGCGGGACACCACTTGTGAGTGGTTTAGAGTCGGACCTGCAGCCCGCTATTCTTACCATGTGAGTTCGGTCTGTAAGCCAGTTGGCAACACATCTTGTGACGTAGGGGTTTATGTTCAGGCTGGGGAATTTTTCTATAATACCAGAGTGAGGAATGGTGTCGAGCACCTTGGCGAGATCAAGGTAGGCTGTGCGAACCACTGTTCCCTCGTCTATGGCCTTGGTGACTTGTCTGAACTGGGTCAGGTCAAGTTTTTGGAGGTTCCCAATATCTTTGTTAATGAGTTCCATGATGATGCGCTCCATAGCCTTGCAGACCAGGCTAGTCAGGCTTATGGGGCGACAGTTACTAGGGTCAGTTGTGGCCCCTCCTTTTTGGAGCGGAATAACCATTGCTGTGCGCCATTCCATGGGCACGTAGCCTGTGGAGAGGCTGAGGTTGAACAGCATGCTTAGGTGGGGGGTTAGTTCGTTCTGCAGTTCGTGCAAGACGCAGCCTGGGATACCATCTGGCCTCATTGATGCTGTGTTTTTAGCTTTTGAAAGGGCTGTTTTCACCTGTGCTTTTGCAATTTCCAGGACACTACACTCTTCTGGTATTGTTGTGGGCCCTTCTGAAGGCGAGAGGGAGGTGAAGTCTGCACTGAATCTATCTGCCAGGATGTTGGCAATATCAGTAGGGTCAGTATATTTTGTGCTATTTTGCACTAGCTCAGAGCACATCTGCGAGCTGCCACTTAGATTCTTGACATAGCTAAAGAAGGCTTTGTGGTTATCTTTCGAATCCTTGCCTATTTTTCTTTCGAAGTTAGCCTTGGATGATTATATGAGGGACCTTAGCTTCTTACTGATACTGATCAGGGATGTCTTTCCTTCTTGGGATTTGCTTTTTTTCTGAACTAGTTTCCTCCTTCTGTTGCATAAAGTACAGTTTTGTACCTACCATAAATGTAGATGTCTGAGTGTAAACACTGCTGCAGTCATTACACTTGGGTTATCCTGCCATCAGGCGGTCCCACAGTCGGCCAGAGTTCCAAAGTCTTGGTCCGGCATCGGCTGCTGTCGCCTCCTCCCCGACGTCAGTGCAACAGGGGTATATAAGATGCAGCCGATGCCATTTTCTTCAGTTTTTCTTGCCCCAGATGTCAGGTGCCCCCAAATAGGTAGGCAATTCAAACTGCTAGTAAAATACACAAAAGAAAAGCAAACTACCATTTTTAGTTGCCAACAAATACTCCCCATAGGTAATAAAGGGTATATGCCCTAGGTAAATACCAGAAAGTAAGAGGGGAAGGAGGGAGGGTAACCTGGACTGCAGCAGTGTTTACACTCGAACATCTACATTTATGGTAGGTACAAAACTGTACTATGTTCATCATGTTAAACTGCTGCAGTCATTACACTTGGGTGGAATCCCAAAGCTGAGGAAGGGAAGCTGGATCTATAAGGCATTAGAGGTGGCTATAAGGCCCTGCAGTACAGCAGTGGCGAAGCCAGCTCTGGATTTGGAGTATAAAGGCAAATGGTAATGTTTGGTGAACGTATGCACAGAACTCCATGTTGCTGCTTCCAAAATATCCTTGGTAGGTACTCCTCTGAGGTAGGCAGTTGAAGTGGCTGTTGCCCTGGTGGAGTGAGATCTAATGCTGCTAGGTACAGGTTTCCCATGGTGGTTACAGCAGAAACGTATACAGTGTCCTATCCATTTTGAAATAGTCTGCTTTGAAATGGCTTTTCCCTGTGCTCCTGCAGCGTATGCTACCAAGAATTGTTCAGATTTTCTGAAAGCTTTGGTTTTGTCCAAGTAGAAGCGTAACTGTCTGTGAATGTCCCAAGAATGTAGTAGTCCCTCCCCTTTGTTCTGTGGTTTTGGATAAAAAGTTGGCCAAGTGAATAGTTTGGTTTAGAGCCACACTTGATACCACCTTTGGCATAAACGTAGGGTTGGTTCTTAAAGACACTCTGTCCTGGTGGAAGATGAGGAAAGGTTCTACTGCCATTAGTGCCTGTAATTCTGAAACTCTTCATGCTGATGTTATTGCCAGTAGCAGAGCAGTTTTCCAAGAGATGTATTTTAATTTTGCTGTGTTAGCTGGCTCAAAAGGAGGTAACGTTAAATTTTTCCAAAACAAAAATCAGGCCCCAAGTAGGTGTTGGTGCTCTACAGGGCGGTCTTATGTTTTTAGCCCCTCTGAGGTATTGTTTGAGCAAAGGATCAGAAAAAATTGGTGGATCCGTGTTGTAATGAGTCGAGACAGCTGAGGTGTGGATCTTGATGGATGAAAAAGAGAGGCCCTTGTCCAGCATCTCAGTTAAGTATTGCAGTACCTGAGGAATGTTTGGGACAAGAGGGTCAAGGCTGTGCGCTTGGTTCCAGGCACAGAATCCCTTCCATTTGTCCGAGTAGGCTTTCCTGGTGCTAGGCCTACTGGCCTCCAGAATGACATCCATAACAGCTTTGGAGAGAC
Organism: Protopterus annectens; assembly: GCF_019279795.1. Lineage (NCBI taxonomy): Eukaryota > Metazoa > Chordata > Ceratodontiformes > Protopteridae > Protopterus > Protopterus annectens. The sequence continues at coordinate 1,495,720,615 of NC_056746.1, forward strand.
GGATTGCTTGCTTGACTAAGGAATTTTCCATGCAGCTACATTTAAGGCCTTTAGCCGGCTGTGAAGTATCTGATTGTTGTGCTAAGTCAGCAACTGTGGAATTTGTGGTAAAATCCAGGGTGTTTCTTGTGTTAAGTTCTTTTAAGATTGGGTACCACTGCTGGCGTGGCCAGTCTGGTGCAATCAGGATCATTTTTGGCTCTTCCTGCCTGGCTTTTATGAGTACCTTTGGAAGGAGAGGTAAAGGGGGGAAAGCGTATACTTGTAGATTTTTCCAGCTGAATGAGAGGGCATCCACTTTCCATGCTTGTGGATGGTAGCTCCTTGTGCAGAATTTCTGTAATTGGCAGTTCTTTGGGGTAGCAAACAGATCTATGTCCGGGCTCCACCATTTTTGTGTTATCATTCTGAATATTTGTAGGTTCAGTTCCCATTCGTGTGGGTCCATAATGTTTCTGCTTAGGTCGTCTGCCAGTGTGTTTTTCTCTCCTGGCGGGAATTGTGCTTGCAGATGAACTTGGTAGTTTAGAGCTGTGTTCCACAAGGTAATGGCTTGTCTGCAGAGGGGGTAGGAGTGTGTGCCCCTCTTGCTTGTTTATGTACCACATAACTGTGGTGCTGTCTGTCTTTAATAGTAATTGTCCTGGATGCAGTAGGTCCTTGAAAGCTATAATAGCATTTTGTACAGCTAGCATCTCTTTTTGATTGATGTGGAGATGTCTTTGCTCTGTGGGCCACTCGCCCTGGATACATTTTCCTGCCATGTGTGCTCCCCAGGCGTAATCCGATGCATCTGTTGTCAGTGTCTGCTTGGCTGTGGGTTGAGTGAAAGGCTGTCCCTTGTTGAAGTGACAAGCTTGTGCCCACCATCGAAACTCCTGTTGTAGGCAAGGAATTAGTGGTATAACTACCAAACTTTGACAGTGTTGAGACCATACACTCTTTAGGTACCATTGTAGTTTCCTCATATGCAGTCTGGCATATGGAGTGGTATGCAAGATGCCATGTAGCCCAAGGCCTGCAGAATTTTTCTTGCAGGGAGTTGGGTCTTTGCTGCCATTAATTGAAAATATTGAGTCAGTTGTCCTTGCTTGTCTGGCATGAGATAAACCATCTGGGCCTATGTGTTCAAGCTGGCACCCAGGAATATTATCTGTTGTGAGGGCACTAGTTTTGATTTCTTTTTGTTTACTGTGTACCCCAGGCAACTTAACTTTTTTACGTACACCAGATGCTTTAGTAGAATGTCCTTGCTCTCTGCTTGAAGCAGGCAGTCGTCCAGGTATGGATAAATTTGAATTCCTTTTTGCCTGCAAAATGCAATTACTGGTGCCAGGCACCTTGTGAAGACCCTGGGCGCAGTAGACAAGCCAAAGGGCAGTGCAGATAATTGATAATGCATTGAACCAGCAAGAAATCTGAGGTATCTTCTGCAATTTTGTCTGATAGGGACATTCAGGTATGCCTCTTTGAGGTCCAAAGTCACGAGCCAAACTTTCTTGCCCAGCATGGGAAGAAGCTGCTGTAGTTCAACATCTTGAATTTCGGAACATCCAGGTAAGTGTTTAGTGCAGAAAGGTCCAGAATGGGTCTCCAGGCTTTGTCCTTTCTGGGAACCAGAAACAGTCTTGAGTAAAATCCTTGTCCTTGTTTCTGTAGTGGTACCTTTTGAATAGCTCTCATGTCCATGAGTGCTGTAATTTGTTTTTGAGCCTCTGCCCATTGATTTGGTGGCAGATTTGGCATTCCTTTTAGCCTTGGAAAGGTGTGGAAATGGAACCTGTAACCTTGAGATACAATGTTGAGAACCCATTTGTTTTTGGTGATGCAATGCCAGTTGTGATGGAAAAGTGCCAGTTTTCCTCCTAAGGGGGCTGCCAAGAGAGAGCTGTTTGGCAGCTGTAGTGGAAAGTCATTGAGGCTGTTTTTTTATAAGGTTGAGGCCTGTCTTCCCCTTCTTTTTGGCCTGGTGTGCCCCATTGTCGAGGCCTGTAAGGGCCTTGAGTCTGACCTCTACCTCTTGGACGTCTGTATCTGCCTCTTTGAGGTCTATCTGTGACTGGAAAGGACCAATTCTTTGTTAGCCAATTTCTGCTAAAACGAGGAGGCTGAACCTGTAAGAAATCTTTCACCGTTTGCATAGATTTTGCCTTATCCTCCATTTTCTTCAATACCTCCTCTGCCTTAACTCCAAACAGCACATCCCGCTGCAAAGGTGCTTCCAATAATTTGACCTTAACATGATCTGGTAATGTATGTTCTTTTAACCAAGCTTGCCTTCTAATGACAGAGCCTGTAACTGCTTCTCTACAGGAGGCCTCTAAGGAATCAAACCCACATTGCAAAGTATGGTGTTCCTACTTGTTCAGCTGCATGCAATAAATCCTGCATTTCTTTTAAGTTAGGAGGGTCTGAACCTGGAAGCATCTTTTGTTTCAACTGAGACATCAAAAATTGCTGATATTTTAGCATGTGAAACTGACCATTCAAGGCTCTCATTGCTAAAGTTGCAGACGTATATACCTTCTTTCCCATCTGTCTAATGCTCTGGAATCTGTCAGTCAGAGGGAACTGGGTTTTTTGCTGATGAGGCCTTAATCCCTTTGGGTCCCTGAGAAATAGTTTCAGGGTCAGCAACAGGGCTTTTGTACAGAAATTTGTGAGAGTCCGGGACTCTTTAATATCGGTCAGGTTTAACTGGGGCTGGGGGGTAAGGAGTCAGGGTTCAAACTCGATTCAGTGTACACATCATCCACAATGTCTAAAACTGGTGGGATAGCAAGGGGTCTGTGTTGAGGCAATAAAAGGAAGTCTCAGAGTCTTTTCTTGGATTCTGAGTAATCCTGGCCTTCCCAATGGAAATGCTCTCTCATGGTATGTAAGGTCTACCCAAAGGAGTAATCCTCAGGCGGAGAGGCTGACTGAATTGATTCCTCTGCATCAGAATCCTCATAAGGGGGTAAAGAATATCCTAGGTCCGAGGAAGAGTCAGAGGAAATGACACCTGGTCAGAAGATTCATAGTCTGCACCCTGCCTGGGCCTTTTATCAGGAGGGGGATGGGACCCCCTGATCAGAGTGATTAGGTCCTCGGCCTTTTTTAGCATTTGCTTCTTAGGCATGGAAACCTGTCCTGGAGAGAGTTGTGTCTGTTTCTTAGCCTTTAAGGGGGGCTTACACTTAACAGAGGGTTTAATAGTTAACTGGATAGGTCTGAAAACACCCTCTGTAGCTGTGGATTGCTCAGCTAGGATCGGTAAACTGAAGGCCTAGTGCGTCCGAAAGCCCAGCCAGCTCCACGTAGGAGTCGGAGGCGGTCTGTGGTTCTGTGGTAGCGGTGGTCAGGGGCTGCGTAGGCACCTCGCTGAAAACCGGAGAACCTGCGACTGGCCTAGAAGAGGCCCCGTCGTCCGTTTTGGGCCTCTGATGCCTGTCCTTCTCCTTGCGCTTTTTATGCATTGCGGTCGCCGGAATTTCCGATGGCATGGTGTAATTGAATTTTCTATCAAAATAATGTCGGGCAAAATCAAACAGACGTTTAATAGTGCGCTTGTTAAACCTAGCACAAAACCGGCAACCAGTGACATCGTGGTCAGGGCCTAGGCATGGAAAACAACAGGAGTGGAAATCCTTACGAGGCATCTGCTTCCACAAGAAATACAGTTATTAACTTTTACTGACACCTATCTGAGGCAAGAAAAAGTTTCCCCAACGGGATACTTAGCTTTTTTAGAAGACTTTGGTTCTGGATTCGGAATGAAAATCTCAGGAGTCGGCCGACCGGCACTTGCGAACTGCTTCTGCTTCGGGCACCGCGAGGCAAGAAAGACTAAAGAAAATGGAGTCAGCTGCATCTTATATACCCCTGTCGCACAGATGTCAGGGAGGAGGCGACAGCAACTGACGCCGGACCAAGACTTTGGAACTCTGGCCGACTGCGGGACCGCCTGACGGCAGGATAACCCAAGTGTAATGATTGCAGCAGTGTAACACGATGAACATCCTGTTTATGGCAGGGGTCCACCAGACTGGTTTCCTTCTCTTAGGGGAGTGAGTCTTGGTCTTGCTAGGGATGGCACGATCCATGCATCCTTGTAAGTGCTCACAGAGTGCAATTGTAAAGGATTCTGCATCTTTGGCAGTGATATCCTTTAGAGTGTGGGCTGTGAAACTTACCACCTCTGCCTTAAGTACGGTGAAGTTTGCTTTAGAAAAGTTTTTCACATTAGTTTCCTTGGTTGGGGGTTGTGGTGGGGTGTGGACATCCAGAGTGATTAGTTTATGGTCTTATCTAACCAGTGACGAGTTGACCTCCGGTACGGAACACCTGTCGCCCATGTTGGTGATGACCAGGTCCAATATATGTTGTGGCCCCTGGTAGGGGAGTTTACCAGCTGATCCAGGGCATTGAGTTGATAAATTCCAGGAAGCACTGAGCCTGGGAGTTTGTACTAGAGTAGTTTTCCCAGTTAATGGTAGGGTAATTGAAATCGCCCAGCATCAGGGTGTTTGGTAGGACCTTCATGTTTTCCAGTCCTAGGTCATGGAGGGTGATCTGTAGCAGGCCACAATTTGCATTGCAGATTTGCCTGATGTTAAGTTGCACATGGATGATCTCAGAGGTATCATGCTGTGCCACTAACCTGGAGGTGTGAGTATCCTTGACGGAAATGGATACACCCCCTCCTTTTGTGTTCTAGTCCATGTTCTGTGGTCTGAGTTACAGCCCAGTAGTGCTGGAGTGCTCTCTGGAGCCTTGAACCAGGTTTCAGTTACTGCACAGATGTCGATGTTCTCCATACTTAGGAGTGCTTCGAGCGCATGCATTTTGAGATTTAAACCCCTGGCGTTGAGTAGAATAACCCTCATTTTTTTACTTGTGCTGCTTACGGTGGTGAATTTTGAGCCTTGCCTAAAAAAGGCACTATGGGGCAGCAAGAGCCTTGGCCAGTAAGTCTCTTGCAAAGCAACGCGGCTTGTCGAGCATGTCATCCCAGGCTGACAGACACTGGATCCCCTTTGAATGACACCAGAAGCTTAGCCAATTGTTGAAATTGATCATTTTTTCTTTATACTGAGGTATCATTCTTGGTGAGAGCAGGATGCTACTCAGGGTCATACCCACCTGGGCTACATGATCAGAGAGCTCTTCCATGTCTCTTTTCATGTAGTCCAGGGAGGTACATTTCAGGTCATTCACACCAACATGAACAATGACAAAGTCATATTTTTACTTGTTCTGGAGTGACCTGACTGCTTGTGTTGTGGCGGATTCTGGCTCCCGATAAGCAGCTAACAGTAACCTTCTCCTTGTCCAGCCTAGTGAGTGGGGCATCAGTGTGCCTGACTACTGAGTCGCCTGTTACTAGTGTGTTGGGTATGTTATTTCGCCTTAAGGGCTGTGATTGTGCGGCACACTGATTTTGTGTTTTATGTGTTGTCTGGCTTGTGACAGGAGGTGCAGGTTTTGTGGGTGTCTGCTTTGGAGCTCTCTGATGCTTTTGCAGGTTTTTATTTAGAGCCTCCAACTATGATTTAGTGTATTTGTGTGTATTTTTTGCCAGTGCTGGTTTAGGTGGTCTATGCGAGGCTGGAGATGTGGTACAAGTGTTACCCTTCTCCTCATGACTGTCTGTTCCAGTCTTGGGTGGAGAGACCTTAGCCTCCAGTTTGGCTGTATAATTGCATCTCTTGCATATGTTAGTATTTTGCGGTAGGAGGAGAGGGCTGTCTGTGTACATGAGGCAGTTGTAACATTGCCTCAGGATACCCAGAGTCACCAGCTGGACTGGAGAGTACACCTGAAGTTGCCCTTTGGTCATGCCTGAATAGTAGGGTGAGCTGCTTAGTCACTTGGTTGGTGAGGGGTAGATAAAGAGCCTTGCCCTGCTGGGCAGTCAAGTGTCGGGGTATATTAGTGCTTGCTATTAGGTCTGGGCAAGTGCTGGACTGTAGGATGCTTTTTGAGTGCTTAGGTTGAGAGTTAGACTAGTTTCAAGTGAAAAACTGAAGAGGAGACTTAGTGGAGCCGGGTATAAATTTAACTCTAGCTAACCAGTGCTGCCCAGTGCACAAACTGTGCAAACGCGTTTTTTAAACTACTAACTTCTGGGCTGGAACCACTCTTTCAGGGACAGATGACTGCTCAAAGTTCCCCCCTCTCACAGGTGAACAGAGAAACTTCCCTCTATCCAAGTAAGGTATGGGCAACTCAGAAACTTGTAACACAGCCCTGAATTCAGCACTAGCCTGAAAACTAGACTATACTATCTTAGAAAGGCGAGAAAGAAAAAATTTTTTTTTTTTTAAAGATGAGGCAAAAACAGTAAAAAGTACACTTAAAACAGCTTTAAATAACTACAAGCAATCAGAAAAGGCCATCACACTTTAGTGTGTAGCCTACAACAATTAAACAATTTAAACAAACAAACTTTTTAAAAGTGCAGGCAGTCAAATAAGTACAATATGTGAAAAAAATCAAGCTTTTAAATCACAATAAGTGCTGGATGAATCAGCGTTTAGGCGGAAAACAGTTAAGTACAGCAAGAAAATACAGAAAACTGATACTCAATCACTCCAAAGTCTCTCTTTTAAGCTAGAAGGTGTGTATCAGTTTAAGGCTTTCTAGTGCTTTCCAGCAGGTTAGTTACAGGAAAGATGGGAAACAAGCGCAAATGTGGTCTTTTAAACCAGAAAGTTGAAAGAGATGGACAACTTCCCGAATGATCAATAAACTACAATTCCTGGGCCAGGAACCACTCCTCTTGTGGTAGACCGGTTACCTAGTACTTACCACTCCCACTGATAAGCTAGAAGGCTGCACTCCAACACAAAGGCTTGGGGGCTCAGAAGCTTACAAACACTCCTGGATACAGCAAATCTGTACCTGGACTAGACTAGTTACGGGAAAGGTGGGGATCAAGTGCAAACACGGGCTTTAAAACCGGAAAGTTGAGAGAGATGGAAAAAACTGCCCAAACGGCCAATAAACTACAATTTCTGGGCCAGAACCACTCCTCTTGTGGTAGATAGGCTACCTAGTGCTTACCACTCCCATTGATAAGCTAGAAGGCTTCCCTCCAACACTGAAAGGCTTGCTGGGCTCAGAAGCTTTGCCAACAGAGTGCTTACCACTCCCATTGATAAGCTAGAAGGCTTCCCTCCAACACTGAAAGGCTTGCTGGGCTCAGAAGCTTTGCCAACAGTCCTGGATACAGCAACTCTGTATATGGACTAGGCTAGTAACAGGAAACAGCGCAAGTGCAGCTTTTAAACCAGAAAGTTGAAAGAGATGGGGAAAAACTGCCCAAACGGCCAGTAGCTACAAATTCTGGGCCAGGAACCACTCCTCTTGTGGTAGATAGGCTACCTAATGCTTACCACTCCCACTGATAAGCTATAAGGCTTCCCTCGAACACAGAAAGGCTTGGGGGGGGGGTTCAGAAGCTTACAAAGAGTCCTGGATACAGCAAATCCACACCCGGACCAGACTAGCCACAGGAAAGGTGGGGAACAAGCGCAAACGCAGGTCCCCAACCAGCAAGCTGAAAGAGATGGAAAACTGCCTAAATGGCCAGTAAACTACAATTTATGGGCCAAAACCCACTCTTCCCGTGGTAGATAGGCTACCCGATGCCCCACCAACACAGAAAGGTTTGGGGGGGGGGGCTCAGAAGAGAGTCCTGGATACAGCAAATCTGTACCTGGACTAGACTAGTAACAGGAAAAGCAGGAAACAAACACAGGCTTTTGAATCAGAAGGTTGAAAGATGGAAGAGCTTCCCATCAGCCAATAAACTATAATTTCTTGGCCAGAAACCCCTCCTTCCATGGCAAACAGGCCACCCAGTGCCCACCACTCCCACCGACAAGCCAGAAGGCCTCCCTCCAACACAGAAAGGCCCAGGGGGGGCACAGGATCACACAAACAGTCCCGGACACAGCAAGTCTGTATCCGGACCAGACAAGCCACAGGAAAGGCAGGAAACAAGCCAGGAATTTTTTTTTTTTTTTTTTTTTTTTTTTTTTTACAGAAAAGCAGCTAAAACAGCAGTAAATACAATTCAAATGCAGTGCAGGCTAGCACACGTGTATCAATATTACGGCAAATATAGTTTAATTAAATGCAATTAAATTAACAAATGACTAAAAAACAAGTGCAGAAGGCATTAAATTAGAAGGCTACTAACAAGCAGTAATAAGTGCAAAGTAACAGCATGCAAAAAGTACAGTTTTGTACCTACCATAAATGTAGATGTCCGATAGGTATGCATCTGCAGTCATCACATATGGGTTGTCCTGCCTCAGGCAGCCCTTCGGTCGGCCGGATTCCAAAGTCTGGGTCTGGCCTCGGCTCATGTCGCACTTTCCCCGACGTCAGAACGTCTGGGGTACAAAAGCATCAGCCGACACCATTTTCCTCAGTTTTTCTTGCCCCAGATGCCAGGTGCCCTCTAAGGAAGGCTAAAATTTTGAGATATGCATTGCAAAAACAAATCCAAACATGCACAGTACTATAAAAACAAATACACCATAGTAGATACCCCCCCAGCTAGCTATAAGAGGGGTAAGTACCCAAGAAGTATACCACAGAGGGGAAGGAGGGAGGGTAAACCTGACTGCAGATGCATACCTATCGGACATCTACATTTATGGTAGGTACAAAACTGTACTATGTCCTTCAAGGATGCATCTGCAGTCATCACATATGGGTAGAATACCATAGCCAATCTGGGGGTGGAGGTACTAAGTAAAGGATGGTGTAGCTAAGATACCCTGCAGGACTGCCGTAGCAAAGCCTGCTTGGGATCTGGAGTATAAAGGTAAATTGTAATGCTTGGCAAATGTATGCATGGAGCTCCATGTAGCAGCTTCTAAAATGTCCTTGGTAGCCACCCCTAGGAAGGTTGTGGTGGTGGCTGTGGCTCTCGTGGAATGAGGTCTAATGTCAGCTGGCACAGCTTTTCCATGAAAGGAGTAACAAAAACGAATGCAATTTCCTATCCATTTTGAAATTGTCTGTTTGGAAATTGCTTTCCCTTGCGTCCCAGCAGCATATGCTACAAACAGCTGGTCAGTCTTTCTGTAACTTTTAGTTCTGTCCAAGTAGTAGCGCAACTGTCTGTGTATATCCAGGGTGTGCAGAAGTTTCTCCCCTTTATTTTGTGGTTGTGGGAAGAATGTAGGCAAGTGAATAGCTTGGTTCAAAGATACCCTGGATACCACCTTTGGCATAAATGTAGGATTGGTTCTCAATGAAACTCTGTCCTGATGAAAGATAAGAAATGGCTGAACTGCCATTAGAGCTTGTAACTCAGATATTCTTCTTGCTGAGGTTATGGCCAGAAGGAAGGCAGTTTTCCAAGACAGAAACTGTAGATCTGCAGAAGCTGCTGGTTCAAAGGGAGGAAGTGTTAGTTTTTCCAACACGAAGTTAAAGTCCCAAGTAGGTAGAGGTGGTTTCCTTGGAGGCTTGATGTTTTTGATTCCTCTTAGAAACTGTCTCAGGAGAGGATGAGAGAAGACAGGTGGATTAACACTGTATTCTGCTGAAATTGCTGAGGCATGTATCTTAATGGAAGAGTAAGACAGGCCGTTGTGGAACAATTCTGCCAAATATTCCAGTATATGTGCCATGTTCATCACTGTCACATCTAGGCCCTTTGTTGTGTTCCAAGTGTGAAATCTTTTCCGTTTTGCTGAATATTCCTTCCTTGTGGAAGGCAGTCGAGCTTCCATAATGATATCCTTCACTCTCTGGGATAGCTTATCCTGAGGAGGAGTCATGGTATTTTCCAGGCAGTTAGCTGCAAGGTTTTCAGGTTGGAATGCAGAGTCTTGAAATTGTGCTGCGTCAGTAGAAGTGGCCATAGGGGGAGAGGCCACGGTTTTGTCTGTGACATGCTCTTTAACCGTGGGTACCAGTGCTGTCTTGGCCAGTTTGGAGCTATCAGAATCACTCTGGGCTGCTCTGCCCTGATCTTCAGTAAGACCTTGGTCATTAATGGGAGAGGTGGAAAGCATACACTGTTAGAGCTTTCCAGCTGAAAGAGAGAGCGTCCACTTTCCATGCTTGTGGGTGGTATGTCCTTGAGCAGAATTTCTTCAGTTGATGATTGTGGGGGGAGGCAAACAGATCTATTTCCGGCCTTCCCCATGATTGTGTTATGAGTAAGAAGATGTCTGGGTGCAGCATCCATTCGTGTGCATCCATGATATTTCTGCTTAAGCTGTCTGCCAGTATATTGTCTTTCCCTGGCACGAACTGGGACTGCAGCTGTATATTGAGTTTCAAGGAAAGTTCCCAGTGATTCAATGCCAGTCTGCAAATAGGGTAGGAATGGGTGCCTCCTTGCTTGTTTATGTACCACATAACTGTGGTGTTGTCTGGTCTTATGAGCAGGTGTCCTTGATGAAGGAAAAGTTTGAAGGCCTCGATTGCTTGTATCACTGCCAACATTTCCTTTTGGTTTATGTGCATGCGCAGCCCTTTTTGTGACCATAGCCCTTGGATACATCGGCCCTCCATGTGTGCTCCCCAACCTTGGTCTGAAGCATCCGTAGTGATGGTTTGGTTGGCTCTTGGCTTGCTGAAGGGCAACCCGGTGTTCGACTGGCAGGCTTGAGCCCACCACAGAAATTCCTTTTGGAGGCATGGAATGAGTGGGATCAAAGTTTCTAAGCTGTGACTGTGCTGAGTCCATAAACTCCTTAGGTACCATTGTAATTTTCTCATATGCAGCCTTGCTTGTGGGATCAGAAGAATGCAAGATGCCATGTAACCCAGGGCCTGCAGGATTTTCCTTGCAGTCAGCTGAGTTTGTCTTTGTCAGATTCTTGAAGTAATCCGGTAGTTGTTTTCGTTTTTCTTCTGTGAGAAAGGCCATTTGGGTGGTTGTCTCTAGATCCGCACCCAGAAAAGTTATTCTTTGGGATGGAACAAGTTGTTGATGTTCACTGTATATCCCAAGGCCTGCAGAAGGTGGATGGCATAATCCAAGTCCTTTAACAAAGTTTGCTTGCTGTCCGCTTGTATAAGGCAGTCGTCCAGATATGGGTAAATTTGAATCCCCTGAAGTCTGCCGTGTGCAATTACTGATGCCAGGCATTTTGTGAATACTCTGGGCGCAGTAGATAAGCCAAAGGGCAATGCTGAGAATTGATAATGCTCTGACCCTGCAAGAAATCTGAGGTGTCTTCTGCAACTTTGTCTGATAGGGACATGCAGGTATGCCTCCTTGAGGTCTAGAGTCACCAGCCAAGACCCCTTGCCCAGCATGGGAAGGAGTTGCTGTAGAGTCAGCATTTTGAATTTTGGCACAATGAGATAAGTATTCAGTGCGGACAAGTCGAGAATAGGCCTCCATTTATTTTCTTTTCTTGGAACAAGGAATAATCTGGAGTAAAATCCTTGGCCTTGTTCTGAAAGAGGTACCTTTTCTATAGCTTTCATTTGTATTAAGTTGGAAATTTGTTTCAAAGCCTCTGCCCTCTGATTTGGTGGCAGGTCTGGCATGCCTTTTCTTTTTGGCAATGTGTGGAAATGAAACCTGTATCCTTTGTCTATTATTTGCAGTATCCATGTGTCCCTTGTAATGCTGTGCCAATTTTTTGAAAATAAAGAAAGCTTTCCGCCCAAAGGTGCTTCTAATTGAGCCCTGGTCGGCAGAGTCAAAACAAAGTCATTGAGTCTGTCCTGGTGTAGCAGTTGTAGTTCCTGCACTACCTCTCTGGCTGGAAGGCTGCAATTGACGGCCTCTGTAGGAGCCTCTAGCTTGCCCTCTACCTCTGGCACGCCTATTCCTGCCTCTCTGAGATCTGTCTGAGTCCGGAAAGGACCAATTCTTAGTAGGCCAATTTCTGCTGAATCTCGGTGGTTGGACTTGCAGAAAGTCTTTGACTGTTTGCACAGATTTTGCCTTTTCTTCAAATTTCTTTAAGACCTCTTGAGCCATGGAACCAAATAATTTTTGCTTTTCCATAGGAGCATCCAAAAGCTTAGATTAGCAGAGATTGTTCCTTCAGCCAGGCATGCCTACGTATGACTGCACCTGTCATAGCTGACCTACATGAAGCTTCCAATGCATCATAACCACACTAAGAAATGGTTACTAACCTGCTGGAAGTCATGTACCAGATCCTGAAGGGATTTGCGATCAAGGGGTTCAGAAGAAGACAGTTTCTTATGCAATTCATCTAACAAATACTCTTGGTACTGTATCATATGAAATTGACAATTTAATGCCCTCATGGAAAGAGTTGCAGAAGTACACACTTTCTTACCCCATCTCTCTAAAGCTCTGGACTCCCTTTCAGAGGGTAGAGGATTTCTAGCAGTGGCAGCTGCAACCCCTTTTGGGCCCTGGGAAATAGTTTCTGGATCAGCAGAGTGGGCCTTGTACAGGTGTAGATGCGAGTCCGGGACCCTGTAGTACCCGTCAGGTTTGGCAGGAGCTGGAGGGAGAGAGTCAGGGGCTGTACTAGCATCAGAGTACACATCATCAATAACATTCAATACAGGAGGTATAGCTAAAGGCCTATGCTGAGGTAAATGTAAAAAGGTCCTTAATCTCTTTCTAGGATCAGAGAATTCCTGACCCTGTCATTGAAAATGTTCTCTCAGAGTGTAATGTCTCTCCAAAGGAAAACTCCTCAGGAGGGGAGGCCGAGGGAATAGATTCTTCAGCATCAGAATCCTCGTAGGCCGAATAAGCCTCCTCCTGGTGGTCTGACAGAGTAGAACCATCAGTGGACTCATCTGAGGAGTGGGGGTCAGAGGGCTCAACCCTGGGCCTTTTGTCTGGAGATGGTTGAGAGCCCCTGTCCGGATGAGGTTGAGAACCTCTAATTAAGGAGATAAGATCCTCTGCCAAGCTAAGAATCTGAGAGCCAGCAGAAGGTCTCTGAGGAGGCAAATTTAGTAAGTTTAGCAGCTTTAGCCCTAGAGAAAGCCTTAATGGACATGGATGCAGGAGGTCTGACTGCACCACGTGCAGGAGTAGATTTGTCTAAAGGAATGGTGTCGGAAGGTTCCTGGACACCAGTTCCAGAAGGTAATTCAATAACTGACTCGGCCGGGGCCGAGGTAGTCGGTTGTGCGGTTTCGGTAATCGGAAGTACCAAGGACTCTGTTTCAGCCGAGACCGAGACACTCACGGTAGGCCTAACCGTGGTTTCAGCCGAAACTGCGGCCCGCGTGCATCAGTCCTTGTCCTTCAGTTTCTTAACTAAATATGAAGTCGGAGTCTCCGACGGCATCTTGTAAGCAAAACTAGCCCCAAAGAATTTCTCTGCAAACTCCGACCGGCGTCTAAGAGTTCGTCGGTTGAAGGAAGCACAGGCTGAACAGGCCGAGACGTCGTGGTCTGGGCCTAGGCAGGGGAGGCAGTAAGAGTGGAAATCCTTATGAGGTATTTGTTTCCCACAAGTTAAACAATTATTAACTTTATCTGACATCGGCTGAGGCAAGAAAGAGTCCCCAACGGGGTACTTAGCTTTTTCAAAGTCTTCGGTAGCTGAATCACAGGAGCTGGCCGACCGGCACTTGCGAACTGCTTCTGCTTCGGGCACCACGCGGCAAGAAAGACTGAGGAAAATGGCATCGGCTGATGCTTTTATACCCCAGACGTTCTGACGTCGGGGAAAGTGCGACATCAGCAGAGGCCAGACCCAGACTTTGGAATCCGGCCGACCGAAGGGCTGCCTGAGGCAGGACAACCCATATGTGATGACTGCAGATGCATCCTTGAAGGACATCAGCAACTAAGACAGTTACAGTAAGAGCAGCTGAATATATATATATATATATCTATATATATCTATATATACATATATATGTATATATATATATATATATATATATATATATATATATATATATATATATATATATTTTTTTTTTTTTGAGGGAGGGAACACAGCAGGATTAAGAGACTACAGGGGTTGTCCTTCTCAAATGCTAATTATTTAAACCACAGATATTTATTTTTACATGATTTTTGAAGACTGCAAAATCGTGTTTAGTAATTCTTCAGAGGTTTTCTCCCCAGGCCTCCACTGAAAATGGGCTCCTTCCCAGTCAGGCTTTTCTGGTAATTAAATGCCAATAAAACAATAATTTAATTTCTGTGCATATACCTTTAATGCAATGAGGGTCTGAGCTATATCTGCCCTTTTTGAAGGGACAAAGGTAAATCCTAATCCTTTCATAACCAAATTAAAATGTGTCTTATCAACTAACATGAGGCTATAACTGTAAATACGTGAATAACTTACACTGCTTCAAAATACCTGCTACAACAGCCAAGTCAATTTCAGTACTACATCTTACTATCGAGACATCGGTTTCATTCACGTACTGTAATGGCTCTTCTTTTGACCCTGGCTATATGAGCAGGTTTTCTTTTCCTTGATTCTTCAGTCTCTCCAAATGATGTGGGCTGTTCGCATCTAAAAACATCCACTTTCCCTTGACTACTGGGTTCTTTTGTAACAAACTGCCTTTCAGATCTATATGGTAATTTGTCCATCTCCTGAATGCTTGTGTTGTCAAAACTGTGCCAATCTTTAAACTGTATGTTTTTAATGTTCTTAGGGTTATTCTGTGGCTTGGGATATGTGCATTGATTTTCCTATTCACATTTATCTCTGAGAAACTTCTTTGCTTTATTTTCCTTTACTGTACTAACATATTACTCCACCTTCTTAAAGCACCCTTATATTCATTGGTGTAACTTGTAAACAGAAAATACTTTGTGATGGATTTGTTCAAACCATTAACTTATTTTGATAAGGTCTCCATCTTTTTCATGTTCACTCTGAAGGGAATCCACATAACTGCACACCCAGTCTTATCAAAAAATTTCAAGCAGTTTATTACATACCCATGTATCTGGTTCAATGCCACTGTGACATTTAAATATTCTTAGCACTATCAGCACTTATTTTTCTTTAATATAGTCATTGAAAAATATATTATCCATCTGGAAACATCTACACTTTTTCAGCCTGCTTTCAAACAGCTTGATTTGTTTCTACAAAGAACCCACACCTTCCAAATCATCCCAAACATGTTTAGAAGCAGTGAATGAAGCTGCTGGATTATTAAGCCAGTTCTCCAGACAAAAATCTGTACTGGGGTGAATGACATTCACTTCAATGATTGAACCTTGGTGTCTAACCTCCTCCCAGGTCATTATGTAGCCAGTGTGCACAGCTGTCAGGAATAAGTGGTCTTTTTAAACCACATGGGGCTGTGTTTGTGTCTTCGTCTGAAAGCAGAGACCCGCCCTGAAGGGCACAGATCATTGATTTTTCAATGTTCCGAATATTTCTTTAACACTGATTATGTTTTAGTTTTTTTGCACTATAAATCTTCCATTGTCGAAGTCCGCCATTCACAGTCCACGTAGAGTATGATTGCCCTGAGAAGGGGTAAAAGGAACTCTGACTTAGTTCATCTTCTGGCTCACCATTTCCAATCAAATTTGTCAATAAATTCAAAAATAACGGGCAAGACTGTTCATCAGGAAAGGTGTTACAGCCACATTAATCTTAAATTGACAATGGAACATCTTCATATCAGAATTTTGACAGAAAAGCACAACTGTGGAGGCAAATATATATTCTAGGATCTTACACCTCTGTACCCATCAGGTGCATTTTCTTTGCAAAGCTTATGAAGAAGGAAATGAGGAAGGTGACTGCCTGCTGGCAGGAAATCTCTGCCTGGTATGTATCTAGTACTGATCCCAGAAATATCTTGACATTTGGAACTTGGAGTTACCCAGGTGGGAGAAACAGAGGTTGTTTAAATCAAACCTTTATTTAGTTCCATTTGGATTAAGCAACTATCCACAGCTGGACATGCATCCCTGTACTGTGATATTCGAAAACAGTGAAACTATCAATTGAGTGTATGCCCTATAAGTACTGGAGACCTCAAAAAGTCACTGAAGTGCAGAAATCTTGCAGCAACCTTAGGAATTCCCTGTGGCCTTGTTAAATAAAAGAGTGTCTTTCTTGTCCTAGGTGGACACTAAGCTTGAGGCATCTGTAAATTAGCAATACCTGGAAGGTGAGCATCTTGAAAGTCTTTTCTTTATTCTTAAATTGCTCAAAATAGAAAGATCCACTATGAGCTTCCAAGAGTCATCACTGGAGCAGAATCAAAAAAAGTAATGGATGCCCTGTGTCCAAATAGGTCATTAAGAGCCAGGTATTTACAATCTACCTCTGTCCATAAGGGACGTGGGTGCCAGGCATGGTGTAAAGTTGCTATTCCCCAAGAACAGCTTTTGTAATCAGCAGGATTTGAACCTAGGTGGAGAAACCCAAAGAATTTAAGTCAATCACCTTAACCACTCAGCCACAAACACTAAGCTTTCTATTGCTGGGTAGGCAAGCAGTACCAGCCCTGCCATAGCTAACTAGTGCTGAAGAATCAAAGGAATCCCCTGAAAATCTACTATGTGTCCATGGTCTTCTGTAAAAGGCCAAACTCCCACTTATTAGGTTTTGGAAAAGGACAGTTTACAAGTCATTGCAGTCCTAGGAAACAGGGAGACCACTATCATCAACTTTAACTTGCTGCCTCCCTTGACTCTAGCCGCAACCTTCAGACCTCTGCAGGACTGATGGGGTCTCTCACTGTCTTCTCACTCTTTTGTCCATGTCTTCCTAGGCTTCTCCATTTTGTGGTGAAGCCTCACCTTAAAATATTTAGGCCCTACTGAGAAAGGCACCACTGCTACAGAAGTCAAAGGAATGGGTATCCCCTTGCTTAAGGAAAGCTTTTAATGCTACAGAAGGCCTTAATGTCTTTGGTCCTAAATTACCGATTTTTTTTTTTTTTTTTTTTTTTAAACACAGCACTCCTTGCACAAGAAAATGGAGTGACCACCCCGAACAAACAATCCAGGTAGGATGTTTTTCTGTGGGATCTGTCAATCACAGGAACACTCCAAGGACATCACTTGCCTCAATCAACTTCAGAAATACAACCTGGCTCAGCAGTGTAGAGTGATAAACTGTGATAATGACCCAGGTTTGACTAGAACTTGGGTACTGGAAGGGGTGGGTGGGAAAAATGAGAAACAAGAAGCCTTTCAGCTGACCCATTCTTGTCTGGTCCTGGTGGTCTGCCTTTTGCTCCCATGTAACAGGAGGCTTAACTGACAGAAGAGGTCATAGATTTGGGGAAGGGCTTGACAATCTCAAGCCACTACCCTGCTGAAACAGCCTCGGTTTTACTGGAATTACCTTCAGCAGACTATAGCCATGCTGTACAGCATAAGCTCTCTATAGCTATTCAATGCACATTAACAAAAGGGTAACCAGCGGGCCTTGTTTTCTACTGATCTGTAATGGATAGGATCCTAGAGTAACCATGCAAGCCCTCTGGTTTCTGGCACCCATACAACTAGTAGACATAGTACTGTCTCACTGGTGATATTCATGCTTTCATTTCTCTGTAGCAGACCATTGTGACTGATTATCAAAAGCCCCTGAGAGGTTCCTAGGATTAGTGAACTGAAAACTATTTCATAAGCTATTCCTTGTAGGATATAGCTGCTGCTTTTTAGGATGGTTGTCTCTACTACATGACTTAGACATCTGCATATCTATAAATAAGGTCAGCTACTGAAGGAGTAAGCTTTAACTGCAGTGGTGGTGCTGCAGTAGCGTTGTCGCCTCACAGTAAGACATTGCCCTGTTCGATTCTCATCTAGAGCGTCTTCTGTGTGGAGATATGCGAGAATGGGCGTACCTTCGTTGAAGGTTGTGCATCAGGGCCGGCAACACGGCACGTAAAAAAATCTACTGCCAATCATTAGCAGACTGGAGTTCCGCTGTGGCGACCCCTAACCGGGAAAAGCCGAAAGACACAACAACAACTGAAGGAGTAAGCTTTCCCAGGACCCTAGCTAGACACCTGAGCCATTACACACGACTGCAGTAACGCTTTTAGCTTGTAGACAAAGTACAGTTGTGTACACTTACCATAAATGTAGATGTTAGAGTGTATTCACTGTTGCAGTCATTACATTTGGGTAATCTGCTGGCAGGTTGCCGTCAGTCGGCCTGAATTCCAAAGTCTTGAGTCCTGCAACGGTTGCTGTCTTCTCTTCCATGACGTCAGGTCATCGGGGGTATAAAACATGCATCAGACACCATTTTCTTTAGTTTTTCTTGCCCCCGATGTCAGGTGCCCCCAAAAAGGTAGCAAAATTATATGTATATCTATATATACATGCATCAATATAAACTTAATCTTCATCTACAAGCAAATACACCACATAGGTTGTAGAGGATAGAGACGGAAAGATAAATTTCAGAATGACAAGGGGATGGAGGGAGGGTAACCCGGACTGCAACAGTGAATACACTCGAACATCGACATTTATGGTAAGTGTACACAACTGTACTATGTTCTTAGTGTTTCACTGTTGCAGTCATTACATTTGGGTAGAATCCCAAAGCTATGGTTGGGAGGCTGGAGTTAAACAGCATTAGGTGCGACTAGAAGGCCCTGCAGCACTGCAGTGGCAAAGCCTGCCCTGGACTGAGAGAGGCAAATGGTAACGCTTTGTAAAGGTGTGAAAAGAACTCCATGTAGCAGCCTCTAGAAGGTCTTTGGTTGGTACTCCTCTGAAAAAGGCTGCTGAAGTAGGTGCAGCTCTGGTGGAATGAGACAATGCCCTTGGGCACAGGTTTACCATGGTGTAAGTAGCAGAAATGGATGCAGTGGCTTATCCACTTTGAAATTGTCTGCTTTGAAATGGCCTTTCCTTCTGATCCTGCAGCATATGACACTAGTAATTGCTCCGTCTTTCTTAGAGCCTTAGTCCTGCTCATGTAGAATCTTAGCTGTGTGTACATCCAAGGAATGCAGAATTCTCTCTCCCTTGTTCTGCGGATTTGGATAGAAAGTTGGCAGATGAATTGTTTGGTTAAGGGCCACACTGGACACCACCTTAGGCATAAAAGTAGGATTTGTCCTCAGAGACACTGTCTGGGTAAAATATGATAAAAGGCTTTACAGCCATGAGGGCATGTAGCTCTGAATCTTTTTCTTGCTGAACTGAAGAGCATCCACTTTCCATGCTGGTTTGTGATAAATCCTTGTGCATAATTTCTGTAGTTGGCAATTCAGAGGTGAGGCAAAAAGATCTATGTCTGGGCATCCCCATTTTTGCGTTATCATGCTGAAGATTTGTGGATTCAATTTCCATTCGTGAGGGTCCATGATATTTCTGCTTAGGTCGTCTGCCAGAGTATTTTTCTTTCCTGCCAGGAACTGTGCTTGCAGGTGAACTTGGTACGTTAGAGCTGTATTCCACAAGGTCATGGCTTGCCTGCATAGCGGATAAGAATGAGTGCCCCCTTGCTTGTTTATGTACCACATTACTGTGGTGTTGTCTGTCTTTAGTAATCGTTGTCCTGGATGTAGAAAGTCCTTGAAAGCTGCTAGGGCATTTTGAACAGCCAACATCTCTTTTTGATTGATATGAAGATGCATCTGGTCTGTGGTTCACTTGCCCTGAATGCATTTTCCTGCCATGTGTGCTTCCCCCAGGCGTAATCCGAAGCATCTGTTAGAGTTTGCCTGGCTGTAGGTTGGGTAAAAGGCTGACCCTTGTTTAGGTGACATGCCTGTGCCCACCATCGAAACTCCTGTTTTAGGCAGGGAATCATTGGTATTACCGCTTCTAAACTGTGAGTGTGTTGAATCCAAACACTTTTTAGGTACCATTGTAATTTCCTCATATGCAGTCTGGCATATGATATTAGTATGCAGGATGCCATGAATCCCAGGGCCTGCAGAATTTTTCTTGCAGGGAGATGGGACTTTTTTGCTAGTAATTAAAAATACTGAGTTAGTTGAACTTGTTTGTCTGGTGTGAAGTAAGCCATCTGGGCTGCTGTATTTACGCTGGCACCCAGGAATGTAATCTGTTGTGAGGGTACTAGTTTTGACTTCTTTTCGTTTATGGTGTACCCTAGAGAAATTAGCAACTTTTTCACAAACTCCAGATGCTGTAGAAGAATGTCCTTTGTCTCTGCTTGAATGAGGCAGTCGTCCAGGTATGGATATATTTGAATTCCTTTTTGTCTGCAAATGCAATTACTGGTGCCAGGCACTTTGTGAAGACCCTGGACGCAGTAGATAAGCCAAAGGGTAGTGCAGAGAATTGATAGTGCATAGTACCAGCTTTGAATCTGTGGTATCTTCTGCAATTTTGTCTGATAGGGACATGCAGGTATGCCTCTGAGTTTCAGAGTAACAAGCCAAGCTTTCTTGCCCAGCATGGATAGAAGCTGCTGTACTGTCAACATTTTGAATTTCGGAATATCCAGGTAAGTATTCAGAATTGAAATGTCTAGTATGGGCCTCCATGCTTTGTCCTTTCTGGGGACCAGGAAGAGTCTTGAGTAAAATCCTTGTCCTTGTTCTTGTTATGGTACTTTTTGAATAGCTCTCATGTCCATGAGGACTGAAATTTGTTTTTGTGCCTCTGCCCATTGATTTTGTGGCAGGTCTGGCATTCCTTTTAGCTTTGGTAAAGTATGAAAGTGGAATCTGTAACCTAGAGACACAATATTCAGAACCCATTTGTCTTAGATGATTGTTTGCCAGTTTTGAGAGAAAAGTGCTAGTTTTCCCCCTAAGGGGGCTTCCAAAAGGGACGTGCTTGGCGTACGAACAGGGAAGTCATTGTGACGGTTTCCTGTAAGGTTGAGACTTGTCCTCACCTCCTTTTGGGGTTGAGATGCCCCACTGTCGTTGTCTGTTTGAGCCTTGGGGTTGAGATCTGCCTCTTGGGCGTCTGTATCTGCCTCTCTGTGGCCTGTCTGACACTGGAGAGGACCAATTCTTTGTTGGCCAATTTCTACTAAACCGAGGTGGCTGTACCTGTAAGAAATCCTTGACTGTTTGCATAGATTTAGCTTTATCCTCCATTTTCTTTAACACCTCTTCTGCCTTAACAACAAACAAGGTATCATGCTGTAAAGGAGCATCCAATAATTTTGCCTTAACATGATCAGGTAAACTCTGTTCTTTTAACCAAGCATGTCTTCGAATAACAGAACCTGTAACTGCGGCTCTACAAGAGGCCTCTAAAGAATCAAAACCACATTGCAGAGTATGTTTTCCCACCTGTTAAAGTGCATGCAATAAATCCTGCATTTCTTTACAATCATGAGCTTCTGAGCTTGCAAGCATTTTCTGTTTTATCTGAGCCATTAAATATTGTTGGTACTTAAGCATGTGATACTGCTAAAGTTGCAGACGTGTATACTTTCTTCCCCCATCTATCCAAAGCTCTGGAATCTCTGTCAGAGGGTACTGGATTTTTCGCAATGGAAGCCTAAACCCCTTTTGGACCCTGGGAAATAGTTTCTGGATCAGCAGAAGGGTTTTTGTACAGAAACTTGTGAGAGTCAGGGACTCTAATACCTATCTGGTTTAGCTGGAGCAGGGGGTAGCGAGTCAGGAGATAAGCTGGATTCACAGAACACATCGGCAATATCTAGCACAGGCGGAATTAGCCAGGGGCCTGTGCTGAGGCAATAAGAGGAAATCTCTGAGCCTTTTCTTGGATTCAAAGTAATCCTGACTTTCCCCAATTGAAATGTTCCCTCATGGTATGTAAAGTTTCCCCAAAAGAATAATCCTCAGGAGGAGAGGCTGAAGGGATAGATTCTTCAGCATCAGAGTCCTCATAGGGGGGTACAGAGTATCCCTGGTCTGAAGAGGAATCGGAGGAAATGGAAACCTGATCAGAGGAGTCATAATCTGTATCCTGCCTAGGCCTTTTCTCAGGAGGGGGATGGGAACCCCCGATTAGAGTAATGAGGTCTTCGGCCATTTTAAGCATCTGTTTCTTAGGCATGGAGGACTGTCCAGGAGAATGCTGTACTTGTTTCTTTGTCTTTAATGGTACCTTTGTCTTGGCTGTTGATTTTATGGTAAGTTGTGAAGGTCTGAAAACACCCTCAGAAGCCGATGCCTGCTCAGCGGCTCCGGACCCATCTGAGGGATTAGTTTCCGTAGGCCCAATAACTTGAGTTTCCAGAGGCCTAGATGTCTCCACATGGGAGTCGAAAGCGGCCTGTGGCTCTGAGGTAGCAGGTGTCAGGGGCTGCGAAAGCACCTCACTGAGCACCGGCGAACCGGCGACTGGCCTAGAAGAGGTTTTGTCATCAGTTTTGGACCTCTGATGCCTGTCCTTATCCTTGTCTTTGCGTTTTTTCGGTATTGAGGTAGTCGGCTGATCCAACGGCATAGTATAATTGAACCTTCAGCCAAAGTAGTGTAAAGCAAAATCAAAACGTCTTTTTATAGTGCATTTGTTAAATCTAGCACAAAACTGACAGCTAATGATGTCGTGATCAGGGCCTAGGCATGGAATACAGTTAAGAGTGGAAGTCCTTATGAGGTATTTGCTTCCCACAAGAAATACAATTATTAACTTTTTCTGACATCGGTCTGAGGCAAGAAAAAGGTTTCCCCAATGGGGTACTTAGCTTTATTGAAGACTTCAGATCTGAAATTTGACTTCGAAAATCTCAGGAGTTGGCCGACCGGCACTTGAACTGCTTCTGCTTTGGGCACCACGCGGCAAGAAAGACTGAAGAAAATGGCGGATGCATACTATATACCCCTGACGTCAGGGAAGAAGTGAGAGCAACTGACGCCGGACCAAGACTTTGGAACTCTGGCCGACTGCGGGACCGCCTGACAGCAGGATAACCCAAGTGTGATGACTGCAGCAGTGTAACACTATGAACATCTTTAGATCAGCGGTGACAGCTGGTTCAAATGGAGGCAGGGTGAGCTTTTCCAACACATAATCGAGGTCCCATTCAGATAATGGTGATCTTCTAGGAGGCCTTAAATTTTTGGCTCCTCTAAGATACTGCTTTAGTAAAGGATGAGAAAAGATTGGTGGGTCTGTATTGTAATGAGCTGAAATGGCAGAGGCGTGGATTTTGATTGATGAGAATGATAGGCCTTTGTCAAGCATCTCACAGTTTAAGTATTGTAATATCTGAGGAATATTTGGTTCTGCTGCATCAGTTCCTTGCGCTTGATTCCAAGCGCAGAATCTCTTCCATTTGTCAGCATAAGATTTTCTAGTACTAGGCCTTCTGGCTTCAAGAATGACATCCATCACAGCTTACTGAGAGGTGTTGTTTGTATGACTACATGATTAGCCATGCTGCCAGGTTCAGAGTCTGTAGTCGATTGTGTAGGACATGATTGTTTTGCTGGGAATGTAGTTGATTGTGCAGGATATGATTGTTTTGCTGGGACAGTAGTTGTGGTCTATGAGGTCTAAGCTGGGTATTGAGACAAGTTCCTTAGGACTGGGTGCCAGTATTGGTGGGGTCAGTCCAGGGCAATTAATCTCATCTTTGGCTTCTCTTGCCCGACTTTCAGGAGGACCTTGGGTAGAAGAGGCAGAGGAGGAAGGGCATAAACAAATAGGCTTTTCCAACTGAAGGATAGGGCGTCCACTTTCCATGCTTGTCTGTGACGAGTCCTTGTGCAGAATCTTTTCAACTGATAATTTTGAGGAGAAGAAGCAAATAGGTCTATGTCTGGACTCCCCCGTTTCTCTGTTATGCTGAAGACCTGTGGATTTAGTTTCCACTCGTGAGGATCTATAAGGTTTCTGCTTAAATCGTCTGCCAGAGTGTTTTGTTTTCCTGGCAGGAATTGAGCTTGAAGATGTATTTGGTAGGTCAAAGCTGTGTCCCACAGTGCCATGGTTAATCTGCAAAGGGGGAATGAGTGTGTGCCCCCTTGCTTATGTACCACATGACTGTGGTGTTGTCCATCAGTAGCTGTCCTGGATGAAGTAAGTCCTTGAAGGCTGTTAGGGCATTTTGAACAGCTAGCATCTCTTTCTGGATGATATGCAGATGCATTTGCTTTGATGCCCATAAGCCCTGAATGCATCTTCCTGCCATGTGGGGCACCCAGGCATATTCTGATGCATCTGTTAAGGTTTGGCTGGCAGGGGGTAGAGTGAAGACCAGTCCCATGTTTTGGTGGCATGTCTTTGCCCACCATAGAAACTTGTTGCAGACAGGGAATGAGAAGAATCATTGTTTCCAAACTGTGTGAATGTTGACTCCGTAAACTTTTTAGGTACCACTGAAGTTTCCTCATATGCAGTCTTGCATATGGAATTAGTAGGATGCAGGATGCCATGAAGCCCAGAGCCTGCAGAATTTGTCTTGCAGAAGACTGGGTCTTTGTTGCCTTCAGTTTGAAGTAAGTAGTCAGTTGCCTTTGCTTGTCTGGCATGAGGTAAGCCATCTGGGCAGTTGTATCTAAGCTTGCACCCAGGAATGTTACCTTTTGAGAGGGTACCAGTTGTGATTTCTTTTCATTTATTGTGCACCCTAGGCATGTTAGAAGCCTTCTCACAAACACCAGGTGTCGAAGAAGTGTCTTTGTTCTCTGCTTGAATAAGACAGTCATCCAAGTAAGGATATATTTGTATACTTCTTTGTCTGCAAAATGCAATTACTGGTGCCAGGCACTTGTAAAGACCCTGGGTGCAGTAGATAAGCCAAAGGGCAGTGCAGAGAATTGGTAATACATTAAGTCAGCCTTGAATCTGAGGTATCTTCTGCACGATTATCTTATTGAGACATGCAGGTATGACTCTTACATCTAAAGTCACCAGCCAAGCATTCTTGCCCAGCATGGGCAAAGCTGCTGCAAAGTCAGCATTTTGAATTTTGGAATGTCCAGGTATGTGTTCAAAATTGATAAATCCAGTACTGGCTGCCAGGCCTTGTCCTTTCTGGGTACCAAGAACAGTCGAGTAAAAACTGTGTCCTTTTTCCTGTTCTGGTACTGCCAGAATGGCCCCCAATATCCATGAGGGACGTAACCTGTTTCTGTGCCTCTGCCCATTGATTTTTTGGCAGATCTGGCCAACCATTTGTCATTGGCAGAGTGTGGAAATGGAATCTGTATCCCTGTGATATGATGTTTAGTACCCAACTGTCCTGGGTTATTAACAGCCAATTTTGAGCAAAAAGTGCCAATTTTCTCCCATGGGTACTGCCAAGAGACAAGTGCTTGGTGTAGGCAGAGGGAAGTCATTGGGATTGCTTTCTGTAGGTTTGCGCTTTATCTCCTCCAGATTTGGAGGTGGAAGCGCCCCATTGCATTAACCTGTATGAATCTTGCGCCTGGTATCTGGAACCCTTGGGGCACCTGGATTTGCCCCTTTGAGTTCTGTCTGACACAGGAAAGAACAAATTTTGTGTAGGCCAGTGTCTACTGAATCTTGGTGGCTGCACTTAAGAAGTCTTAAACAGTTTGCATAGACTTAGCTTTGTCTTCCATTTTCTTTAGAACCCCTTCTGCCTTAATACCAGAGAATCATGCTGTAAAGGTGCATCTAGCAATTTAGCTTTAACATGATCAGGTAAATTTTGTTTCTTTAACCAGGCATGCCTCCTAATCACAGATCCAGTAACTGCGGCCCTGCAGGAGGCCTCTAAAGAATCAAAACCACATTGCAAAGTATGCTTTCCAACTTGCTCAGCTGCATGCAATAATTCCTGCAATTCTTTATTTTCTGCACATTCTGAAATCAACATTTTCTGTTTCAGCAATCCCATAACATGTTGTTGGTACTTAATCATATGAAATTGACAGTTTAAGGCACTGATTGCCAAGGTTGCAGATGTATAAACTTTTTTTCCCCATCTGTCTAGTGCTCTTGAATCTGTCAGAGGGTGTAGGATTTTTTTGCTGTTGAGGCCTTTACGCCCTTTGGATCCTGTGAAATAGTTTCAGGATTAGCAGCAGGGTTTCTAAATAAAAATGTATGTGAGTCACGTACCCTGTAGCATCTGTCAGGCTTAGCGGGAGCCAGAGGTAAGGAGTCAGGGGTCAAGCTTGACTCTGAAAACACATCATCCACAATGTCTAAAACAGGGGGGATGACTAAAGGTTTGTGCTGAGGGAGAAGGAAATCTATGGGCCTCTTTATTCTGAGAAATCTTGACTCTCCCAGTGAAAATGCTCCCTCAAAGTATGCAATGTTTATCCAAATGAATAATCCTCAGGAGGAGATGCAGAAGGAATAGACTCCTCAGCATCAGAATCCTCATAGGGAGGTATAGACAATTCCTGATCAGAAGAGGAATCAGAAGAAACAGAAACCTGATCTGAAGATTCATAATCAGTGTTTTGCCTAGGCCGCTTATCTGGAGGGGGATAGGTACCCCTGATCAAGGTAATAAGGTCATTCATTCAGCAATTTTGAAGATCTGTTTTCTAGGCATAGAGGCCTGTGCACGTGGCTCATGCATCGGTTTTTTAGTTTTAGAAGTTGCTTTTGTCTTTGGTTTTGCAGCTATTGGTTTGAAATACAAATGATGAGGTCTGAATACACCCTCAGAAGCCGGTGCCTGCTCAGCGGCACCGGACCCATCCGAGGGAGATACATCCATCGGTCCAATACCTTGAGTATCTTGTGGCATGCCTGACTCCACATGGGTGTTGGTACAGGCCTGCGACTCGAAGGTAGCGGATATCAGGGGCTGCAAAAGCGCCTCACTAAGTACTGGCGACTGGCTTGGGAGAAGCTTTGTCGGGTTTTGGGATCTCGACTGCCTTAACCTGTACTTTTCCTTGCGTTTTTTATGTACTCCGGTAGTTGGATTGCTATCCGACGACATTTCTGGGTAGTTAAATCTGCTTCCAAAATACTTTGATGCAAAAATATACCACCGCTTAATAGTGCGTTGGTTAAATCTAGCACAAAACAGACAACCAGGCACGTTGTGATCAGGGCCTAGGCAAGGAATACAGTATAAATGAAAATCCTTATGAGGTATTTGCTTCCCATAAGTAATACAATTAACTTTTTCTGACATTGATAAAAAGCAAGAAAAAAGTTTCCCCAATGGGGTACTTAGTTTTGGTGAAGACTTCAGTTCTGAAACTCAAACTCAATTTTTCAATAGTCGGCCGACCAGCACTTGTAAAAATGCTTCAGCTTCGGGCACCGCAAGGAAAGAAAGACTAAAGAAAATGGTGTCAGATGCATGTTTTATACCGCTGACGACCTGACGTCAAGGAAGAGAAGACAGCAACCGACGCAGGACCAAAGACTTTGGAATTCAGGCCGACTGAGGGCAACCTGCCAGCAGATTACCAAAATGTAATGACTGCAACAGTGAAACACAAAGAACATCTTTATGAACAGGAATTAGGGCAGATTCCTCTACCAGTTGGCAATTTTCCCATCCTTGAAAGAGCTAGTTATAATCTGTACTCAGCAGCCATATATAAAATTCTAAGAGATAGGCTATCAGCGGAGGTAAATGCAGCCTGTTTTCTCCTGTATGCGGTGGTGCAACGGTAGAGTTGTTGCCTCACAGCAAGAGGTTCTCCCGTTCGATTCTCGGCTGGAATGCGGGGAGTGCCTTCTCTGTGGAGTTTGCATGTCCTCCCCGAGGTTGGGTGGGCGTTCGAAAGACATGTGTAAATGGGCGTGCCTTCGTTGAAGGTTGAACGTCGAGCTGGCACCTCAGCGTCGTGAAAATCTACTGCAAATCATTAGCAGACCGGAGTTCCACTGTGGCAACCCCTAACCAGGAAAAGCCGAAAGACAACAACAACATGTTGACGTATGACCTACAGATATAGTTTAAAAGGAATGCACAGGGTCTCTGCTGAAAATTGGCTACTTGCCCAGCTGGACACTACCTGGTTAACAAATGTAAGTAAATAAATACATTCTCAAATTATATCGGTTACATCACATAAAATTGCCAGTTAAGAATCGCAACCAAATACAAATTCCTGCATACCTGAATTTTATTAAAGTACTGTGCAGCATCAAACGGCACCACATTATATGTAGAAATTCCAATCACAGGTCTGTCAGTAGGATTTTTTGCTTTATAGAACGCTAAAGCAGTTTCTCCAGGTACAACCTGCAAAATTCAAATAAATGTAATGCACAGTTTTAAACACAAACTTCTACAAAATACAGACAACTACAAATGTGACTAAGGACTAGGTTTAATAATAAACATCTTAACTACGATTTCATGTTTTGAGGCCAATTTTGGAGTACAGTCCAAAATAAAGGTTAATAGAAAAACTATATAAAGCATCTCAAATGAATCCTGCACATCTAGAAACTGTTCCAACACAAAGCTTCAAATAAAACTGCTAGAACAATTTTTTTTTCTTAAAACAAGTACAGGTTCATGTTTGTAAGGCAATGGAAAAGAAAATCCATAAGGCACAACTATCTTTTGAGTGAAGTTGGTTACAGAAACTTTTATCATACTTGTTTGTAGTGCTCCCATCAGTGCAAGGATGAACTGCACTGAGGTGCCCTTTATTATGAAGGATTAAATTAAGGGAGCTTGGTATAATTTATTTTTTATTTAATCAATAAGCTTATTTTCATGACAAAAGTTACATAAAAATAACAGATGTATATGTGTGTGTACACACATTTTATATATATGTATTACACAAACGTACATATATATTATACACACACATATACATTATATCTATATATGGATTCACTTTATAATCTTGAAATATCGAATTTCAGTATTTCGAGACTATAAAGCTGAAAAACAAACAAAAAATCCCCCGAAAACCAAAACCGCGAACGTTACAGCAAACATACAGATACAAGTACACCTACCTCCGCAGAACACAAACACACACACACCCTTACTATAAGCAGGGGAGCAAGCCCCATCTCCGCCCCACCCCCTACTTATATATACTAACTCAGAGGTCGCACTAAACACCAACACGCAAAACCCACCAACATACATTCCACACACACCTCGCGCAAACACATCATACAGATACAAACACCACCACTCTCACTGACGCCCACATACTCACCTACTTACCCTAAACCCACACCTAACACTCCCCAACACACTCACAAACACACAAACCCTCCCAAAACCCTTAAAAACACCACACTTACCCAACGCGCCATCAGTACCATGGGTTCGACATTCTGCAGTTTCGTGCATCTGCAGATTTGACATGTTGGTCTCAAGATACTGAAATTCGACATTTCAGTATTTCAAGATTCTAAAGCGTTTTTATATATATATATATATATATATATATATATATATATATATATATATATATGTGTGTGCACACACACACACACATGCACACACACACACACACACCCCCACACACCATACAGATGGACAAAGAGTGGACATGTCGATGGCATGGAATGTTGATACAGGTAAGCTGGGTTGGAGAGATGGCGTATGTGCGTGCATATGCGAGTTAGGGTGAAGGATGGATGTCTAACGTGTCTAAAACTACATATGAATGAAAAACGTATATATAAAATTAAACATCTAGTACTAAAGATAAAAATGAAAATTAAACCATCATGCACAGCCATTAAATAAAGAGGGAAAACTGCTGCCATTAGTAAAAGTTATTTTTAGTAAATGTGGTTCAGTTTAACTCCAGCATGCTCTTAATAGAGCATGTCTGATCAAGTCCAGGTTTCCGATAACCTTAAAGTCAAATCTGCCATTTAAGTTCTTTTTTCTCTAGTTTTTTGTTCAGATTGCTTTGTAATGATGTGCCAAAATGTATTCTCTTTATTGCATGAAAAGAAAGCTTCTCGTAGTTCCTGCAGACCTAAGCATATCTACAGTGGGTTCTTGAAGACCTTAAGCCTGATGTCTAAAATGTGTTTGGTCACTCTTATTCTGAGAGGGTTAATGCTTTTATTTTGTGCTGTTTGCCCAATATACTACAAAGTTACCAATGAAGTTATATCTATCATTGCAGACATTTTTTTTGAGTTTGAACATACAAAATGGTTCTTTTAACTCAAATGCTTAGCATCTGCAGCCTGGTGGGCTTCAGAGAAATGTTTCTGCTTACAATTATGTGGGTGCACTAATTTCTTTTACATTGTCTTCCTTTTTGATAAATGAAGGATGGTTGTGGGTCCTGAATCTGACTGATACATTGGTTTCCCCTAATGCTGCTACAGCTTGACCATTTTTCTTTTTATTAGATGTTAATCAGGACATACTTCTTTAATGTTTGTAATTTCCTTCACTGATATTTGATAGTGTGGCTTGAAACTGTTTCCTTCTAGGGGGCTTATCAGAGTTGGATCATTATATTGTTTGAGGAGTTTCACAGGTCCCAGTATGTTAGCCACCAAATTCTCATTATATCCTCTTTCCAGAAAACATTGTTGGAGTTGATCTAGGTTGGTGAGAAAGCAGTCCATCTCTCCAGAAACTCTGGCTATTCTCATTCCCTGTGATTTTCTTAGTAATTTTGGAGCGCATGCTGTTAGCATGCAGAAGTACATTTACTCATGTAGGTTTTCTGTACAGGTCATTCTTAAGCTTCTCCTCATTTCTATCCTTACAGATGGTGAAGTCCAGGAATTCCACCTTATCATATCTATAGTGGTTGAAGTGTGGAGTTCATGGCATTTTCAATATACAAGTTATACAGCTCACCCAGGCAGCTTTCCTTATGATAAAGATATAGTCAAAAGAATAGTAACAACCCATGTATTGATAGAATTCTGAAGATGGCGGTCTCTTCACATCTTGCCAAGGCTATATTGGCTAAGCTACGGGCCACAGCAGCTCCTATAGCTAGTCCTCTTGTTTGTACCATTTCAGGTTGAAATGAAAGTCAAGTAAGATATCCTGCATATTCACAATAGCTTTAATTTCTCTTTTGGGTGGTGTTGGTTCTTGAGCCCATGTACTCTTTCACAGCATCAATACCGTAGTTGTGGGGAAAAACAGTGTACAGGTCTTCCACATCAATCATAACAACTATCGTCTCCGGTTGTATTTTTATTTCCTTGATTTTTTTTTCTGGAAATGGAGAGAGTCCAACATGGACAGCACACTCCTAATGAGCTCTAATTTTATATTGAATTTAAGATTAAATTTTCAGTGGCTGAACCACTTCCTACTACTACTGGGTGATGAGAATTTTCTACATTTTTATGAGGTTTTGGGATGCCAAAAACTTGGGGTATCCTAGGGCAGTGGACTATCAGTAAGCTAAACATACAGTCAAGTCCCTCCAAGTTAAGCTTAAACAGTTTGATGTCCATGACATTACAGGCTTTTGTGACTTGTTCAATATCTACTTGTCTTGTAGAAATTCTGATTCCTTAGCATTTTTCAGTGTTCTGATTGTATTTCAGTGTTTCTAATGAAGATGCCACCGCCCTTGTCTGCTTTCATAATCCTCCTTGTCTTCACAGAGTCAATTTTAGAGTTGACAATTTTTAAGTGAGGTTATAAAATTTATTCTTGCAAGGTTTAGTTAGAATTCTACATATATCATCCTCACATTTCTCTTCAAATGCCCAGAATGTAGGGCGAAGTGGTAAGACGGTGCTAGGTTTCTATTTGTTCTTCACTGCCTGCTGTTCTGTACCTAGATCATTGGCCTTCTCCAGGATGTCTTTTTCTTTTCTCTCTCATGACAAAATATTTCAAGGTTCAGTTTTTTTTGCAAAACAGCTTAAGGTCAATGAATATAGTAACAAGGTTTCTTCTATTATGTGGAATAAACGTAAAGTTCTTTTTCTAGTACTTTGGTTTCTGCATCTGTTTAAAGGTGTCCTGGAATGGTCCCAGATTTTGTTCTTGCACCTGTTTCTGGAGGGCTGGTCCAGTCTATATAAAACACACAAACACACAATGTCATTAAACTGCAGTGGCTAACTGTTGGAATTCACTGTTCTAATATTCCTAGATTTGTACCGCTCTATAGTTCCAGGATGGATAAAGTACAGTTGAGTACACTTACCATAAATGTAGATGTTAGAGTATATTCACTGTTGCAGTCATCACATTTGGGTTATCTGCTTGTAGGTAGCCCTCAGTCTGCCTGATTATCAAAGTCTTGGCCCTGTGTCGGTTTCCGTCTCATCTTCCATGACGTCAGGTAGTCAGGGTGTATAAAGCATGCAGCAGACACCATTATATCACTTTTTCTTGCCTCAGATATCAGGTGCCCCCACAATGGAAAACAATTATATACAAGGTTACACCTCCAACAAAAAAGCAAATACACCAAAAAGCTGTAAGCATAGTAAACAAGAATAGAGGTATAGTCAATAGAAGTCAGGGGACTGGAGGGAGGGTAACCAGCACTGCAACAGTGAATACACTCTAACATCTACATTTATGTACACAACTGTACAATGTTCTTTATATTTCACTGTTGCAGTCATCACACTTGGGTAGATTCCCAAAGCTAAGGATGGGAGGAGGTAATTAGATAGCATTAGGACCAGCTAAAAGACCCTGCAGGACTGCAGTGGCAAAGCCAGCTCTGGATTTGGAAAAAAACTGGCAAGTGGTAATGCCTGAAGGTATGTACAGAACTCCAGGTAGCAGGTTCTAGGATGTCCCTGGTAGGGACACCTCCGAGAAAGGCTGTAGAGGTCGATGCAGCCCTGGTTGAATGTGGTCTTATCCCCTGTGGGGTAGGTTTTCCATGGTGCTTATAGCAGAAATGAATGCAATGGCCTATCCACTTAGAAATGGTTTGCTTTGAAATGGCCTTCCCCTCTGCTCCTGCAGCAAATGCCACCAGCAGCTGTTCAGATTTCCTGAGAGGCTTAGTCCTGTCGAAGTAAAATCTAAGTTGCCTGTGCACGTCCAAGGAGTGCAGTATTCGTTCCCAGTTGTTCTGTGGATTAGAAACAAAGGCTGGCAAATTAATGGACTGATTAATGGCCACACTGGATACCACCTTGGGCATAAATGAGGGATTGGTCCTGAGGGACACCCTGTCTGCATGAAAGATGATGAAAGGCTCCACTGCCATGAGGGCCTATAATTCAGACACCCTTCTTGCTGAAGTGATGGCTAGAAGGAAGGCTGTTTTCCAAGAAAGGAATTTCAACTCTGCGTTTGCAGCTGTCTCAAAGGGAGGAAGAGTGAGCTTTTCCAATACAAAGTTAAAGTTCCAGGCTGGAGTAGGGGCTCTTCTGGGTGGTCTTAAGTTCTTGGCCCCTCTGAGGAATAGCTTCAGCAGTGGATGAGAGAAGAGGGGTGGGTTCTGTGTGGTAATGTGCTGAAATGGCAAAGGCATGAATTTTGATGGAAGAAAAGGAAAGGCCCTTGTGACGCATGTATGGGGTAAATTGGGTACTGCTGTGCCCATCCCAGGAGTCTGGCTCCAGGAACAGAACCTTTGCCATTTTTCAGCATAGGATTTTCTAGTACTAGGCCTCCTAGCTTCCAGAATGACATCCATCACTTTTTTACGGACGGAAGGTAACGGAGAGGTCAGGTAATTAGCCAGGCTGCAAGGTTCAGGGTTTGAAGCTACGGGTGCAAAATTTGACCCTCATGCTGGGACAGCAGGGCAGGGGTCTGAGGTAGGTGCCATGGTGTCAGCAGACACACACTGCGCAAGAGGGTACCAGTGTTGGCGTGGCCCGTCCGATGCAATCAGTATTGTCCTTGATTTGTCCTGTTTGATTTTCAGTAGCACTTTGGAAAGGAGAGGCAGAGGAGGAAAGGCATAAACGGATAGGCTTTTCCAGGTGAAGGACAGGGCATCCACTTTCCAAGCTAGTTTGTAAGGAGTCCTTGTGCAGAATTTGACCAATTGGTAGTTCTGAGGGGAGGCAAACAGGTCTATCTCTGGACTCCCCCATTTGTTTCTCAACATGTTGAATATCTTTGGTTCCAGTTTCCACTCATGTGGGTCAATGAGATTTCTGCTTAGGTCATCTGCCAGTGTATTTAGCTTTCCTGGCAGGAATTGAGCCTGTAAGTGAACTTGGTAACTCAAGGCTGTGTTCTACAGAGCCATGGCTAGTCTGCAGAGATGGTACGAGTGGGTTCACCCCTGCTTGTTTACATACCACATACCAGTGGTGGTGTCAGTCTTTACCAATAATTGTCCTGGAAGAATGTGGTCTTTGAAGGCTGTCAGAGCATTCTGTACAGCTAACATTTCTTTTTGATTGATATGCAGGTGCATTTGACTTGGGTTCCATTTGCCCTGAATGCACTTCCCTGCCAAGTGAGCCCCCCATGCATAGTCTGATGAGTCTGTTGTTAGGGCTTGGGTGACAGGTGGTAGAGTGAATGGCAGTCCCTTGTTTTGGTGGCAGGCCTCTGCCCACCAAAGGCATTCTATCTTTAGACAAGGTATGATAGGAATCATTGATTCTTGATTCTGAGAATGTTGACACCATAGGCTTTTTAGATACCATTGTAGTTTCCTCATATGCAGTCTTGCATACGGAATTAGTAGAATGCAAGAGGCCATGAACCCCAGTGCTTGCAGTATTTTCCTTGCAGACAGCTGGTTCTTTGTGGCCAGTAGATTGAAGTAGGCTGTCAAATGAACTTGTTTCGCTGGCGTGAGGTAGGCTTATCTGGGAAGTTGTATTCAAGCTTGCTCCCAGGAATACAGTTTGTTGACAGGGTACAAGATATGATTTCTTTTTGTTTTATGGTGTACCTCAGAGAAGTTAGCAATTTTTTTACAAATCCCAGATGATTTAATAGTATGTCCTGGCTTTCTGCCTGAATTAGACAATAGTCCAGGTATGGGTATATTTGAATATTTCTTTGCCTGCAAAATGCAATGACTGGAGCTAGGGACTTTGTGAATACCCTGGGCACAGTATATAAGCCAAAGGGCAGTGCAGAGAAAGTACAGTTGTGTGCACTTACCATAAATGTAGATGTCAGAGTGTCTTCACTGTTGCAGTCATCACTGTAGGGTTCTTCCTGCCGGCAGGCAGCCCTCGGTCGGCCAGAATCCCAAATCTGGGTCCGGCGTCGGCTGTTCAGTCAAGCTCCTCAACGTCAGAGCACCAGAAGTACAAAGCTGCCAGACGACGCCATGTTCTCCAGTTTTTCTTGCCCCAGATGTCAGGTGCCCAAAAGAAGGCTAATAGTAAAACAAAAATGTAACATACAACAAACCCCATACCCTGTAGCAAATACACCTCAGAAGGGTGAACTAGGAAACCACACTAATGGAAGTATGAGGGGGGACAGGAGGGTGGGTAACCCAGACTGCAACAGTGAAGACACTAACAATCTACATTTATGGTAAGTGTACACAACTGTACTATGTTCGTGTTTCACTGTTGCAGTCATCACTGTAGGGTTGAATCCCAAAGCTGAGATAAAGGGTGGTGGTTATAGAGTAGAAGGGGCGGCTAGAAAGCCCTGCAAGACTGCAGAAGCAAAGCCTGCCCTAGACTTAGAGTAAAGAGGGAGATTATAGTGCTTAGAGAAAGTATGCACTGAACTCCAAGTTGCAGCTTCCAAAATATCTTTGGTAGGTACTCCCCTGAGAAAGGCAGCTGAAGCAGCTCTGGTAGAGTGAGTCCTAATTTTTCCTGGGATTTGCTTTCCATGATGAGAGTAACAAAATCTGATTCCATGAGCAATCCATTTAGAAATGGTCTGCTTTGAAATAGCTTTGCCTTGGGAATTTGTTGCATAAGAAACAAACAGTTGCTCTGTTTTCCTGATATCCTTGGTTCTGTCCAGGTAAAAACGAAGTTGCCTGTGTACATCCAAGGAATGCAAGATCCTTTCCCCCTTATTTTGTGGATTAGTGAAAAAAAGTTGGCAGGTGAATAGTTTGGTTTAAAGCCACTTTGGAAACCACTTTAGGCATGAAAGTAAGATTAGTCCTTAAAGACACCCTATCTTGATGAAAAATAATATAAGGTTCCACAGCCATGAGTGCTTGTAACTCAGAGACTCTCCTGGCTGAAGTCAAAGCCAGTAGGATAGCTGTCTTCCATGATAAATACTTAATATCAGATGTGGTAGCAGGCTCAAAAGGAGGCAGAGTGAGTTTTTCCAGAACATAGTTGAGGTCCCAAGCAGGTACGGGTGGTGTCCTAGGGGGCCTTAAAGTCATTGCTCCTCTGAGATATTGTTTCAGAAGTGGATGCGAAAGGATTGGAGGATCTGTATTGTAACGTGCAGAGATAGCGGAGGCATGTATTTTTATGGAGGAGAAGGATAAAACCTTATGTAACATGTCTGTCAGGTAATGTAAAATCAATGGGATATTAGGAATGAGAGGATCCGAATCCTGAGCATGCATCCAGGTGCAAAATCTCTTCCATTTACCTGCATAAAATTTTCTAATGCTAGGCAGTCTGGCTTCTAAGATGACATCCATGACTTGTTTGGGAAGGGTAGGATTAATTATAGACCCTGAATACGCCAGGCTGCGAGTTTTGATATGAGAGTGCATAACCTGGCCCTGGTGTTGGGACAAAAGATTTGGAATCCGAGGTAGAATCCAAGGAGGCTCCTGGGATAGATTAATCAGTGTTGAGTACCAAAATTGACGAGGTCAATTTGGGGCCAGTAAAATCATCCTGGGTTTGTCCTGCTTGATCTTTAATAACACTCGTGGAAGAAGAGGTAGTGGAGGAAAGGCATACCCAGAGAGGTTCCTCCAACTGAATGAGAGAGCATCCACTTTCCATGCTAGTTTGTGAAATGTCCTTGTGCAAAAAATCTGTAACTGGTGGTTGAGGGAGGATGCAAATAGATCTATGTCTGGGCAGCCCCAGGCTTCTGTAATCATCTTGAATATTTTGGTGTCTAGCATCCACTCGTGTGGGTCTGACAGGTTCCTGCTCAGGCAGTCTGCCAGAATATTTTGTTTCCCTGGCAGGAACTGAGCTTGTAGATCCACTTTGCAAGCTAGAGCTGTGCTCCATAGAGTCATGGCTAGTCTGCAAAGGGGGTAGGAGTGTGAACCCCCTTGCTCGTTTATGTACCACATAACTAACTGTGGTGTTGTCTGTCTGTATCAGTAGTTGTCCTGGCTGTAGAAGATCCCTGAAAGCCAAGGGGGCATTCTGTACAGCTAACATCTCTTAAATTGATATGTAGGTGCTTCTGATCCTCTGTCCAAAAACCTTGCAGGCCTTTCCCCTGCAAGTGGGCTCCCCGTGCGTAATCTGAGGCATCTGTGGTTAACACTTTACTGGCTGGAGGCAGACTGAAAGCTTTCCCTTTGTTGTGAAGACATGCCATGGTCCACCAATGGAATTCCTTTTGTAGGCAAGGCAAGACAGCAATCTGTGTGTCTAGACTGTGGCAATGCTGGGACCATACACTTTTTAGGTACCACTGTATTTTTTTCTCATATGTAGTCTTGCATTTGGTATGAGAAGGATGCAGGAGGCCATGTAACCCAAAGCCTGCAGGAATTTCCTTGCAGTTAGCGGAGACATTAACGCCAAGGTTTTGAAAGTTGAAGCCAGCTGTAGTTGTTTTTCGGATGTCAGGAATGCCATCTGGGATGTTGTGTTTAGAAGAACACCCAGAAAAGTTATCTGTTGTGTGGGTGTCAAATTTGACTTTATGCTCACAGTGAATCCCAGGTACTTGAGTAGATTTTGAACAAATCACAGGTGCTGTAGCAAGACATCCTTGCTGTCTGCTTGAATAAGGCAGTCGTCCAGATAAGGGTAAATATGAATTCCCTTGAGTCTGCAATAAGCTACTACTGGTGCCAGGCACTTGAAGACCCTGGGCGCAGTAGACAAGCCAAAGAGCAGCGCAGAGAATTGGTAATGTTTCGAGTCGGCCTTGAACCGGAGGTATTTTCTGCACTCCTGTCTAATAGGGATGTGTAGGTAAGCCTCCTTTAAATCCAATGTCACCATCCATGCATTTTTGCTCAACATTGGCAGGAGCTGCTGCAGAGTAAGCATCTTGAACTTTGGTATCTCCAGGAAAGTATTTAAGACTGACAGATCCAGGATGGGTCTCCATGAATTTTGTTTTCTGGGAACTAGAAAGAGCCTCGAGTAAAATCCTTGCCCCGTCTCTGATTGTGGAACCAGTTCTAGGGCCCTCATAGCCATGAGGGATTCCATCTGGTTTAATGCCTCTGCCCATTGGTGTTTTGGTAGGTCTGGCCATCCGTCTGGTCTTGGCAAGGTATGAAAGTGGAATTTGTAACCTCTTGAAACTACATCCAGAACCCACTTGTCTTGGGTTATGCAAGTCCAATTTTCTTGAAAAAGAGAGAGTTTTCCTCCTAGAGGATTCCTGGAGCCATGCAGGGGGAGTCATTGAGCCTGTTTTCTGTAAGACTGAGGTCTGTCCTCTCCACCCCTGGGGGTGGAAGCACTCCACTGTCTAGGTCTGTAAGAGGTCTGTGCTTGGGCCCTCCCTCTGGAACGCCTATATCTACCCCTCTGAGGCCTGTCCGAGCTGGGAAAGGACCAATTTTTAGTTGGTCAATTTCTGCTAAATCTTGGGGGCTGAACTTGTAAGAAATCCTTAACCGTTTGCATGGATTTTGCCTTATCCTCCATTTTCTTTATCACCTCTTCAGCCTTAGACCCAAACAAAACATTATGCTGAACAGGAGCATCCAGTAACTTTGCTTTCACTTGATCAGGTAAGTTTTGTTCCTTTAACCAAGCATGCCTTCTAATGACTGTGCCAGTGGCAGCCGCCCTGCATGAAGCCTCCAAGGCATCAAAACCACAGTGTAAGCCATGCTTCCCCACTTGCTCAGTAGCATGCATCAAATCGTGTAATTCCTTATTATCTGCACATGCAGAAATGGTACCTAGCTT
The DNA here is from genome assembly GCF_019279795.1 of Protopterus annectens. Classification (NCBI taxonomy): domain Eukaryota; kingdom Metazoa; phylum Chordata; order Ceratodontiformes; family Protopteridae; genus Protopterus; species Protopterus annectens. Next base: position 1,495,759,277 of record NC_056746.1, read on the forward strand.
TTGTTTCATAACAGACAGCAGAAATTGCTGATATTTTAGCATATGAAATTGACAATTTAAAGCCCTAATAGATAAAGTAGCAGAAGTGTACACTTTTGTGCCCCCTCTCTCCAAAGCTCTACAATCCTTATCTGATGGAATAGGGTTTTAGCAGAGGCGGCCTTAACACCCTTAGGACCCTGAGAAATGGTTTCTGGATCATCAGCAGGATTTTTGTAAAGGAACTGGTGAGAGTCAGGGACCCTGTAATATCTGTCAGGCTTAGCACGGGCTGGAAGAAAGGAGTCAGGAGTTAAATTAGCCTCAGAAAAGGCATCATCCACACTATCCAAAACAGGAGGAATAGCCAGGGGTCTATGCTGGGGAAGAAGAAGGTAATCCCTAAGCCTTCTCTTAGATTCAGAGTACTCCTGTCCTTCCCAGTGAAAATGTTCCCTCATGTCATGTAAAGTTTCCCCAAAAGAAAAATCCTCGGCGGGAGAAGCTGATGGAATGGATTCCTCAGCATCAGAATCCTCATAAGGAGGGAAAGTATATTCCTGTTTAGAGGAAGACACTGAAGAAACAGATGCCTGATCAGAGGATTCATAATCCAATTCTTGCCTTGGCCTTTTGTCTGGAGGGGGATGTGAACCCCTAATCATGGTTAGTAAGTCCTCCGCCATTTTAAGCAGCTGTTTCTGAGATTTGGGTCCCGGATCAAAAGAGGTCTGGGCTGGTGTCTTTGATTTAGAAGGAGTCTTGGCCTTTGTCGTTGGCTTTGCCTTTATCAGAAGCTGTGTAGGCCTGAAAACCCCCTCGGAAGCCGGTACCTGCACAGCGGCTCTGGACCCATCCGAGGGAGCATTGTCCGAAGGTCCTGCAGCTGGAGTACTCAAAGGCCTAGTTGGCTCCTAGTGGGAGTCCGTTTCGCAATCTGTTCTGAAATGGCCGACGACAGGGGCTGCGAAAGCGTCTCACTGACGATGGCCGAACCTGAAGTTGACTCTGCTTGTAAACTGTCTGATTTGGACCCCGGACGCCTGTCCTTATCCTTGCGTCGTTTGTGAACTCCGGTAGTTGGAAGAAAGTGTCCGATGACATTTTATAATTAAATCGCCTGCCAAAGTAGTGAAAAGCAAAATCGTACCTCCGCTTAATAGTACGTTGGTTAAAACTAGCACAAAACTAACATGTGGATCTTGAACATCTACATTTATGGTAGTACAAAAACTGTACCATGTTCTTCATCTCCATTATTGCTGCCCTTACAAGCGGAATGAGGCCTAATCCCAGCTGGAATCTCCTTACCATGATGGGAATAACAAGAAAGCAATACAAACCCAATCCCACTTAGAAATAGTTTTGACAAATTGGTTTAAAGCCACACTAGAAACCACTTTAGGCATAAAGGAAGGATTAGTACGAAAAGATACCCTATCCTTGGAAAATTTGTCGGGGTCAAAAGGCCATCTGGGATGCTGTATTCAGTCTCTACACCCAGAGTTACGTCCTGAGAGGGTACTAGACTGACTTTTTATTTCGCTCACAGAATTCCCAGGCATCTTAGCATGCTATCACATAATGCAAATGATGGTGCTGAAGTCCGTCTCCTTGGCCAGAATCAGGCACCGTGTGTGTCCAAGGAGGATAGATCTGTGTTCCTTTCAGCCTGAAGAAAGCTATCACTGAGCCAGAAACCTTTGTGAACACCTCTACATGAGATAAGCCAAAGGGCACGCAGAGGAACTGATATGATGGAAGTCCCAGCTCGAAACGCAGATACTTCCTGCAACAGAGCCTGATAGGAACATGAAGGTAAGCCCTTGAGATCCCAGGTGAGATCCCATCCAGTGATCTTCGCCCAGCAGAGGTAAAAGCTGCTGTAACCAACATTTTTTGAACTTGGGAACCAGGATATGTCGAGGATAAATAAATCTAAATTGGTCTCCACCATTTCTTTCCCTTACTAGGAACAGAAGGAACATAAAAACTAAGAGGCCTTACTTCATTTGGCAGAGAGGGACCGGCTGGTACCCTCTCCTATTTGCAGCAGCAGAGAAATTTGTTTTTGTGCTCTATTCTCTTTTGCCTCTGTGAAGCCTGGCATGCCTTTGAAAGGATGGGAGGTAAAGAACAAACCTGTAACCTATAACTATGTATAATGGTCCCATCTGTCCAATCTGGGTAATTAAACTCTTCTTTGAAGAGATTTCTTCTTCCTTCCTAGGTGCTGGTGCTGCCAGGACAGCCTGGCTAGAAAAAAGGAAGGTCATTGAAATTGTTTACTTAAAGGACTGGCCCCTGCCCCTCACCTGCCCCCCTGTTCTAAACAACTAGCTACGTCGTGGTCAGGGCCTAAACAAGGAATACAGTAAGAGTGGAAATCCTTATGAGGTATTTGCTTCCCACAAGAAATACACTTATTAACTTTTTCTGACATCGGACTGGAGCAAGAAAAAAAGTTTCCCCAACGGGGTACTTAGCTTTTAGAAGTAAGGCTTCGGAATGAAGCACGAAAAAATATCAGGAGTCAGCCGACCGGCACTTGCGAACTGCTTCCACCGTACGGCAAGAAAGACTGGAGAACATGGCGTCGGTTGGCAGCTTTGGCGCTCTGATGCCAGGTAGCATGACCGGACCCAGACTTTGGGATTCTGGCCGACCGAGGGCTGCCTGCCGGCAGGAAGAACCCTACAGAGATGACTGCAACAGTGAAACACGATGAACATCTGATCGTGCATGTAGCCTGCTCCGAAGCGTAGGTATCTTCTGCAAGATTCCATTATTTGGATGTGCAGGTAGGCTTCCTTTAAATCCAGTGTTGCCAACCACGCATTTTTGCCTAGCATGGGAAGCAGCTGAAGAGTTAGCATCTTGAATTTTGGGACTACCAAAAATGTGTTTAGGATAGACAGGTCCAGAATACGACACCATGAATTGTCTTTCCTGGGAACCAGGAACAGTCTTTGGTAAAAACCTTGCCCCCATTCTTCTTCTGGGACAGGTTGAATAGCCTTGATGCTTAAAAGAGAGAGAACCTGCTTTTGTGCCTCTGCCTACTGATTTGTGGGGAGGTCTGGCCAACCGTTTGGGGTTGGTAAGGAGTGGAAGTGGAATCTGTATCCTTGGGAAAGTATATTTAGAACCCATTTGTCCTGGGTAATGAGTTCCCAATTTTTTTGCATGCAGGGCGATCTTTCTCCCTAAAGGAACAGTCAATTGAGCAGGGCTTGGAAGGTTTAAAGTTAAAGTCACTGACACAGTTTACCAAAGGGGGAGTCTTACTACTCCCCATTTTAGAAGTGGGAGCCCCCCCACTGCTTAGTCCTGTGAGCACCCTGGGACTGAAGCCTGGGTGTTTTGCTGGTTCAGGGTTTGGACTGAGAAGGCCTGGAAGAGGCAGGTAAGGACCAATTCTTAGAGTGCCAATGCCTACTAAATCTGGGAGGCTGTACTTGCAGGAAATCTTTAAAAGTTTGCATAGATTTAGCTTTTTCCACCATCTTTTTTAAGTGCTACTTCTGCTTTGTTGCCAAACAGGCGGTCTTGGTTTAAGGGAGCATTCAGTAATTTAGCTTTAACATGATCTGGGAAAGATTGCTCCTTAAGCCAAGCATGCCACTTAAGTACAAACCCAGTGATAGCAGCCCTGCAAGATGCCTCTACTGAATCAAAACCACATTGCAAAGTATGTTTTCCCACTTGTTCAGCAGAATGCATTAAATCTTGTAATTCTTTATTTTCAGCACAGTCAGGAATCAACATCATTTTCTGTTTAAGCAATCCAATAATATGCTGTTGATATTTCAACATATGAAACTGGCAGTTTAAGGCCCTAATGGCTAACATTGCAGAAGTGTATACCTTCTTCCCCCATCTATCCAGCGCCCTGGAATCTCTATCAGAGGGGGTAGGACTTTTGGCAGTAGTGGCCTTAATGCCCTTGGGTCCCTGTGAAATGGTCTCAGGATTCGCAGTAGGATTTTTAAAGAGGAACTTGTGAGAGTCGGGTACCCTGTAATACCTATCAGGTTTTCTGGGAGCAGTCCAGTACAGGAGGGATAGCTAAAGGCCTGTGTTGAAGCAGGAGTAATTCCCTAAGCCTCTTTTTAGAGTCAGAGTAATCCTGGTTTTCCCAGCAGAAATGCTCCCTAAGAGTATGCAAGGTTTCACCAAAAGAGAAATCCTCTGGAGGGGAAGCAGACAGAATGGAATCCTCTGCATCAGAATCCTCATAGGTAGATAAGAGCAAATCCTGATCATCGGAAAAAAACAGAAATTTCAGAATCCTGATCAAAAGAATCAGAAGGAAAATCAATTCTACGTCTCTTAGAGGGAGAAGGGTGGCTTCCACTGATTGGAGTAACAACGTCTTCAGACATTTTTATCATTTGATTTTTAGGCATAGGGGCCTGACCATGCGGTCTGGGCGTCAGTTTTCTGGGTATGGATAGAGTTTTAGGCCTTGAAGAAGACAGCGTCCGTTTAATATGCAAGTCAGTAGGCCTGAATACACCCTCAGAAGCCGGTGCCTGCACAGCTGCTCCGGACCCATCCAAGGTAGAGATATCCACAGGTTCCACAGTCGAAGAAGCATCTTGCAGCATACAGGACTCTGAATGGGTCTCAGTAGAGGCCTGCAAATCTGAACTAGCAGGTATCAGTGCCTCACTGAGTATTGGCGAACTGGCGACTAGCTTAGGAGAAGCGTCGTCAGCAGCTTTGGACCTATGCAGTCTGCCTCTGTCTTTATCTTTGCATTTTTTCTGAATGTTGGTAGTTGGTTGGCTTACCGAAGCTATTTCTGGATATTTGAACTGAGTACCAAAATATTTAGATGAGAAAATGAACAGACGATGAATAGTTCGAGGTTTGAATAAGGCACAAAGCCGACAAGGAGGTACGTTGTGGTCTGGGCTCAAGCAAGGAATGCAGTATGAATGAAAATCTTTGAGGCATTTGCTTTCCACAAGAAATAAAATTGTTAAGTTTTACTGACATCAGTTTAGAGCAAGGAAATGGATCCCCAACGGGGTACTTAGCTTAGTTGAAGACTTCAGATCTGAAACTCGAAAACAAAAATTTCAGGAGTCGGCCGACTGGCACTTGCGAACTGCTTCTGCTTCGGGCACTGCATGGCAAGAAAGACTGATGGAATGACGTTGGCTGCATGCTTTATACCCCTGACTGCCTGATGTCATGGAAGATGACACAGCAACCAACGCAGGACCCAAGACTTTGATAATCAGGCCGACTGAGGGCTACTGCAAGCAGATAACCCAAATGTAATGACTGCAACAGTGAAACATGAAGAACATCAGCATTTTTTAATGAGCTGTTAGCCATTTGCTGGCAAAAGAAAATGAAGCTCACAATCCTCTCATAAGGGTCTTCACCCATACCTGAGCAAAGGAGACTAACAGGCCTTTCTTCCTGAGCTCATGAACCCTCTTCAAGTACAGATTAAGCTTGCAATTCTCAACATGGCATAAACAGCTACTTCCCCACGATTCTGCCTCTGGAAAGAAAACAAGAATGGACAGAGTTGAGGAAAGTTATGAGAAAAGTAATACTTATTGGGTTTTCATCTTTTTCAGACAAACACATTTTAAAAGACAGGCTTAGGATGTGTTGTTGAATGCCACCATTGTTCTTTTTTTAAATGAGATGCTCCTGCCTGTTAAGGGTCTTTCTACTGCCGGTTGGAAATTCATAGGTTCCTATACTGCCAGGACCTCCAACAGCCTCAATGCACATTTCTTATCCAATAAAATATAGCAAGGATAAGTTTTGGTATTTCTTCTCTGAATTTTGCAAAAAGGCATGCAATTAAAGGAAAAAGTGGAGCTGTTGCAAAAATCGTTTCTGCCAATAAGGGCCCACCATATCCATCAATGTCCATCTTCCTTTCTGAATGCAGCACAACAGAGGGAGGATCAAGTTATCTGATGTGGCAAACACTGTTAACCTCCAAGATGCCTCCCAAACTTGAAAACCCTGACTATATAGTTTTCCCTCATCCTTAGATGCAGAAGAGGACTTGGTCTAGCTCGGGTAGTCCACCAGCACACTCACTCACCTCGGGATGAGATGAGTTAGTAAGGGATATGCCCTACATCTATGCCCCACTGTCAGATCAGCATGGTCTCACTATATGCCAGTTTGTATGTACCCATATTATACTGCAGCCCTGTATTCCATCACAATTCATTTATTTTGGTTTGTTAAATGGGTCGGACAATAATATGAATAAGACAGACAAAAAAGCAAAACATAACTGTCAGTTCTGAAAGACTAACAAACATCTGCAATATTAACATTTTAAAAATGTTTCATTTAGAGTAAGGTCTACTTTAAAATAAAAAGATGATAAAGAACCATGACTTGGATATAAAAAGGAGGGGTAAGAGAGCAAGTTTGAACTACGGATTATGTTAAACACATACTGTTTAAGTGACAGAATTTTAATCTATGGTAAAGGGAGTATGACATAGGAAGCCTGTACAACAGTTAAATTCTCCTGCTTTAGAGATGAAAGCTAATTGTGTTTAGATTAGTGAGATGCGACTTGAGACTCAAACCAAAGGATTTAAGTGGATCTTTCTTTTTTTTTACCAATTCAGTCTCTCATTCCACGTTGGTGCATTGGTTAGTGTTGTCGCCTCATAGCAAGAGGTTTTCCCGTTCAATTCTCAGCTGGAGCACCTTCTGTGTGGAGACTGCATGCCCTCCCCGTGGTCAAGTAACGTCTAAAGACATGCAGGTAGGTGTGTGCGTGAATGGGTGTGCCTTCTTTGAAGGGTGGGCATCGGGCTGGTAACTCGGCACCGTAAAAATCCACTGTAATCATCAGCGGACCGGAGTTCCACTGTGGCGACCCCCTAACTGGGAAAAGCCGAAAGACAAACAAAAGTCTCTCATTCCTAAAGGTGGGAAGCATTTTTGCAATATTTCTATCAATGTTAGTTAATTTAAAAGATGGTCTAATCACCTGTAATGGCTTTGCATATGACAGCATATCCTTGGTGACTTTGGAACAGCATTGTTTTTAGAGGTGGACGATAGTTTTCAGTACGTAATTCGAAGGTGAAGGCATTTAGAAGTAGTGAGGCTCGAAGATGAAGGCATTTGGAAGTAGTGAGGCCTATGTGTGCATTGGGAGCCACTTGTACTTTGCAATAGTACAGCAGTGGTGCTCTCTATGGTTAGACAGATGAACTAAAGATTTTTTTTCAGTGGTTTGGAAGGACTCGTCTCAACTCTGTCTTCACAGTTTATAGGGCAAGATGTACTATTCTCATCATGAGTGGATGTGACCCCCGCCCATCTTGGGGACCTCATTTACCCTACACAAGGCAGACGTTCAGGTTGATTTTCCAACCCAGTAGCAAAGCATCCTTCATCATTAAGGACCACAATGAAGTTAAGGGACAATGTCCAACACTCTACAGCCTAGTACAAGAAGTCTTAAAAAAAAAAAAAAAAATAGTACAACTATGCAATACATTTTCAGTTACTGGTGCCTTTATGCCCACTGCAGCATCCTCACTTTCAGGAGTGTAAAGGGGACTGTGAAGATAGTGGCTGCCATAAAGACCAAGAGAGAGAAAAGCACCCATACTTAAAACCAATTCTTTGACCTCTTCTAGGATGCAAATTCTATGACTTTCTTGGACCTCTATGTCTGCAACAACAAACTCCCCTGAAAAGTATCCAGCGCCATCCCTATAAAAGCTTGTTAGGTAGTCTCTCAACAGATCCAACAGGAATCAGTAATCTAGGTAAGGCAACACAAGAAGTTCCTTCTCACACAAGTCCTCCATCAAAATAGTCAGTAACCTGTAAGTCGCATTAAAAATGTCAACATTATGTAATGACAGTGAAATGCACCCACACTGAACTGGAGGAATGTTTTCTGGGACCATGGGAGTCTAATGTGCCAAAAGGCAAAATCATGGCACCCACCAGCAACAGAGAATTAACCCCCCGGGCAGTCACCATATAGAATTTGACAAGCTTGATGATGTCATTAAGGCCTTTTATGAGACAGAACCTTACCATCCGTGTTGGTGGAAAGAAGGGGTGGAAAAAGAACACTTCCCTCTGAAGGAATAAAATGCCCTACACAGCACATGGAAAGAGTAAGGTTTATTCCATTTCAAGAGATTTGCAGAAGCTACCTTGTCCCTTAAACAACTCATTCCCCATTGAGATTTTATCAGCCCTAAGATGATGTCATCTAAAACCATGGTAGAACTCAGTGGTCTAGTACTGGCTGAGGCTAATGTGGTATTGGGAGTCCATCATCTGGAACATTCCATGAGCAAATATAGAGAAGGCAACACTTCCTGATGTATAGAAGCCTTTCTCACTCAATGAGTGCATTTCTACTTCTGGGGGTATGTGAGCAAGCCTACAGTAAAAGGATGAGGAAGCTATGGGGGGAAGAGTACTTCCCATGGTGGTTAACACTAACTTTCCATTCCTGAAGGTCTTAAATTGGATGCTGGGAAGGCTGACTTAAAACAACCACCCTGAAAGGTGGTGTACAAAATGGCCTGCTGTACATCATGCTTCTATAAGGATAATATGAGCAGTGAGCCATGCCATCCAGCACAAAAATCCTTATGCCAGTTGTCCTAGTTAAATCATCAGTTTAAATTACAGTGGGCTACATGAAAAGCTCACTGATGAAGCCATCCTGATCATAGAATCCAAGAGCTCCATCAACTTCCCCATAGCTTGGTCCACTACAAAAGAGTGATGAGAGCTAAGAAATAAGGTTATCATAAATAATTAATGGACGTAAAGCCCAAAGTGGCAGAAGAAAACACCTTACATTTTAGATGATGTCGTAAATCTAAACTCTTATAAACTTGCACAAAAACTGGGCACTTCTGAACACTGTAAACATGGCTGAAATGAACCATACACTATGCTTTAGACCACGCACAGTCTAGTGTAAAAATTTACTTGAAAAGCATTTATTACATTTTGTGGGGGGATATACAACTTGGAAGACCCACTTACCTACAATAAAAATACACTTTTACAAATAAAAGCAATTTAGTTTTCTGTAGTGGTAGGTGGGGAGGGGTTGCCTCACACCTATACACAACTTCCATGCAATAAGCTATGCCCCTTCACCCATTAAATAACAGCATCAATCTCAAGATCATATACCTTATGAGACGGAGGAAAAAACTTTAAGGTTCCACTGGTGCGCCTACTTTTTGTCTATACCACAAATTCTGGTCTTGCATGTGACAGACTGCTCTACTACAAGAAAAACAGTGAAGTTATGTACTCACCATAACGACTGATGTATGTGGTCCATCTCTCCTACATTCCTTACTCACGGGTTTGGAGCAGAGAATCGTCTCCGACTTGGCCAAATCTTTCTAGTACGAAGTCTCTAATTGGCTGGGCTAACCCGGTATCCCAGGGTGCACCTCGCCCTAGCCCCAGATCTTGTTTGCAATCATAACAATCATAACCCATACTCAATATAACACTGGAAGAAATCCAGCCAGATAAGGGAACAGATCACTGACCTTGGAGGGTCCACAGATCCAAAAAAAAATTCTTCCAATTCCTCTAGGAAGGGGGCAGGTGGGAGAGTACGTAGGAATGTAGGAGAGATGGACCACATACATCGATCGTTATGGTGAGTACATAACTAACTGATGTTATGTGGTCCTATCTCGCCTACATTCCTTACTCACGAAACAGCGTCCCCAGCACCTCTATCCTGGGAGGCTCATAAGAAGATACTCCCGAGAACCGTGGAACCAAAGGAATCCCGGCCCCTAGAAGCCACGTACAGCTTGTAATGAGTAATAAAAGTGTTGGGAGAAGCCCAAGTTGCCGCAGCACAAATATCATCCAAGGAAAGCTACTGACGTAGACATAGCCCTGGTAGAATAAGCCTTGATGGGAAAAGGGTAAAGTTCTGTCTGCTGACGAGTAGATGAATGAAATACAATCTCTGATCCATTTAGAAATAGTGCACTTGGAAATGGGATAACCTGCTCTGTTCTCTGAAAAGGACACAAACAATTGATCAGATTTCCTAACTTGCTTCGTCCTATGTAAATAAAATCTCAGTTGTCTGTGCACATCCAACTGATGAACCCTGAACTCTGCTTTATTGGAAAAGTTCGGAAAAAACACTGGTAGCTCAACAGATTGATGAAGATTGACAGGAGATGACACCTTCGGAAGAAAAGACGGGTTAAGCCTGAGAGACTTTGTCCTTGTGAAAGACCAAATATGGAGGTTTAATGGACAAGGCTTGAAGTACTGATACCCTCCTGGCCGATGTAATGGCCATCAGAAAAGCCGTCTTCCAAGATAAGAATTTTAAGTCGCAAGTGGCAGCCGGTTCAAAGGGTGGTGACGTAATAGCTTGTAGCACAAGGTTCAGGTCCCATGGCAGTACAGGCTCAGAAACTGGGGGCCAAAGTAACCAAGTGTCTTTTAGAAAGGCTTTACAGAGCTTGTGGCCCATAAGAGAGGGCTCATAAGATGTGTGAAAATTGGAAATTGCGGCCAACTGTACTTTAATGGTAGCAGGCGCGGAGCCCTGATGGAACAACATGGCTAAAAAATCCAAGACCGACAGAATAGGGGCTGTGAAGGGATCCAACCCTTGGGCCTGAGCCCAAATGGACAATCTCCTCCATTTGCTGGAATAAATCTTCCTAGTGGAAGACTTATGAGAAGACAAGATGTGCACCACTTCAGGAGAAAAGGAATGTAGCCTGACTAGGGATGGAATTGGTGCAGTCAGGCTGTCAACCTGAGGGTTCGCAGGGATGGATGAAGTTGTCCTGACATGTGAATCAGGAGGTCCGGCACTGGGTCCAGAGTCCACAGACCGTCCAGTGCGTACCATTGAAGAAAGAGGAACCATACTTGTCGAGGCCAGTGTGGAGCAATAAGAATCATCCTGCTTCCTAAGGATATGGCTTTCTGTATCACTCTTGGCAACAGAGGAAAAAGGAAAGCGTAGACCAGACCGGGGGGCCAATCGTTAGAGCGTCCCCGGGAGATTCCCCCTGTGGGGGGATCAGAGTGAAGTACTTGCTGCATTTGGCATTGAGGGGGCTGGAGAAGAGATCGCTGCAAGGCTGACCCCACTTTTTGAAGATCTGAACCGACACTCGGTTGTTCAGGGACCACTCGTGAGGCATCAGAATAGCTCTGCTTAGCCTGTCCGCTATCATGTTGGACTTCCCCAGAATGTGCGTTGCCACTAGAAACCGTTGGGAAGACGGTGCCTACTGCCACACTCGCATGGCCTCTCTGCAGAGGGGATAAGATTTGGTTCCCCCCTGATTGTTCAGGTACCACACTACGGACATGTCCGAGTGAATTGCAATCATTCCCAGAGGTAGAGAGTCCTGGAGTGCTCAACGCCAGAAACACCGCTCTCATCTCCAGAACATTGATGTGCAAGTGTACCTCGTGGTCTTGCCAGGTGCCTTGGACCGTCCTGCCTAGATAATACCCCCCACCCCATCTGGGAGGCGTCCGTGGTCACCGTGGCCACTGGAGACATAGGAACCAAGATCCTTCCTCTGTCCAGATTGGAGGAGTGTTGCCACCAGAGGAGGTCCTGTTTGCATTGCTCCATGAAAAGTATCAAGTGGGAAAGAGGAAGCTTTAGAAAGGACCACTGAACCGACAGGAGCCACTGTAGGATCCGCATGTGTAACCTGGCCAGAGGTACCAGCAGTAGAGGCCAGGACCACTGAACCGACAGGAGCCACTGTAGGATCCGCATGTGTAACCTGGCCAGAGGTACCAGCATGACGGTAGAGGCCATGGATCCCAAGAGCTGAAGAACTAACCTGGCCTGAACTTTTCTGAGGGGCAACAGTGCGTGGAACTGAGACTGCGACACCCTTATCCTGTCCTGTGGCAGAAAGGTGCACATTTGAATAGAGTCTAGCTCTGTGCCTATAAAAACAACATGCTGAGAGGGCTGCAAGGCAGACTTTTCCCAGTTCAAAGTAATTCCTAGATGTTGGCAAAGTGAGATGGTCATCTCCCTGGCTTGAACGAGGAGATGCCTGGTGGGGGCAGCGAGAAGCCAGTCATCCAGATACGGAAACACCTGGAATCCTGGACGTCTCAGGTGAGCTGTCTCCACTGCCAAACACTTGGTAAACACCCTGGGGGCTGTGGTGAGACCAAAGGGCAGGGTACGAAAAGTACAGTTTTGTACCTACCATAAATGTAGATGTCCGATAGGTATGCATCTGCAGTCATCACATATGGGTTGTCCTGCCTCAGGCAGCCCTTCGATCGGACGGATTCCAAAGTCTGGGTCCGGCGTCGGCTGATGTCGCACTTTCCCCGACGTCAGAGCGCCTGGGGTATAAAAGCATCAGCCGACGCCATCTTCCTCAGTTTTTCTTGCCCCAGATGCCAGGTGCCCTCTAAGGAAGGCTAAATTTGGAGAGCTGCATTAAAAAATCCAAACATGCACAGTAATGTAAAAACAAATACACCATAATAGATAACCCCAGCTAGCTATAAGGGGGGTAAGTACCCAAGAAATACCACAGAGGGGAAGGAGGGAGGGTAAACCTGACTGCAGATGCATACCTATCGGACATCTACATTTATGGTAGGTACAAAACTGTACTATGTCCTTCAAGGATGCATCTGCAGTCATCACATATGGGTGGAATACCATAGCCAATCTGGGGGTGGAGGAACTATGTAAAGGATGGTGTAGCTAAAATGCCCTGCAGGACTGCCGTAGCAAAGCCTGCTCTGGATCTGGAATATAAAGGTAAATTGTAATGCTTGGAAAATGTATGCACGGAGCTCCATGTAGCAGCTTCTAAAATGTCCTTGGTAGCCACCCCTCTTAAGAAGGCTGTGGAGGTGGCTGTGGCTCTCGTGGAATGAGGTCTAATGTTAGCTGGCACAGTTTTTCCATGATAGGAGTAACAAAAACGAATGCAATTCCCTATCCATTTTGAAATTGTCCGTTTGGAAATTGCTTTTCCTTGTGTACCAGCAGCATATGCTACCAACAGCTGGTCAGTTTTTCTGTAACTTAGTTCTGTCCAAGTAGTAGCGCAACTGTCTGTGTATGTCCAGGGTGTGCAGAAGTTTCTCCCCTTTGTTTTGTGGATTTGGAAAGAAGGTAGGCAAGTGAATAGCTTGGTTTAGTGAGACCCTGGATACCACCTTTGGCATAAATGTAGGATTGGTTCTCAATGAAACTCTGTCCTGATGAAAAATAAGAAATGGCTGTACTGCCATGAGGGCCTGTAACTCGGATACTCTTCTTGCTGAGGTTATGGCCAGAAGGAAGGCAGTCTTCCAAGACAGGAACTGTAGTTCTGCAGATGCTGCTGGTTCAAAGGGAGGCAGTGTTAGTTTTTCCAACACGAAGTTAAGGTCCCAAGTAGGTAGTGGTGGTTTCCTTGGAGGTTTGATGTTTTTGATCCCTCTTAGAAACTGTCTTAGGAGAGGATGAGAGAAGACAGGCGGATCAGTATTGTACTCTGCTGAAATTGCTGAAGCATGAATTTTAATGGAAGAGTAAGACAGACCATTGTGGAACATTTCTGCCAAATATTCCAGGATATGTGCTATGTTCATCACTGTGGCATCTAGGCCCTTTGTGGTGTTCCAAATGTGAAATCTTTTCCATTTTGCTGAATATGCCTTCCTTGTGGAAGGCCGGCGAGCTTCCATAATAATATCCTTCACTCTCTGGGATAGGTTATCCTGAGGAGGAGTCATGGTATTCTCCAGGCAGTTAGCTGCAAGGTTTTCAGATTGGAATGCAGAGTCTTGAAATTGTGCTGCGTCAGTAGAAGTGGCCATAGGGGGAGAGGCCACGGTTTCATCTGTGACATGCTCCTTAACAGTGGGTACCAGTGCTGCCTTGGCCAGTTTGGAGCTATCAGAATCACTCTGGGCTGCTCTGCCCTAATCTTCAGTAAAACCTTGGTCATTAATGGGAGAGGTGGGAAAGCATAGACTGTTAGAGCTTTCCAGCTGAGAGAGAGAGCGTCCACTTTCCATGCTTGTATGTCCTTGAGCAGAATGTCTTCAGTTGATGATTGTGGGGGGAAGCGAACAGATTTCCGGCCTTCCCCATGATTGTGTTATGAGTAAGAAGATGTCTGGGTGCAGCATCCATTTGTGTGCATCCAAGGTAGTTCTGCTTAAGCTGTCTGCCAGTATATTGTCTTTCCCTGGCACGAACTGGGACTGCAGCTGTATATTGAGTTTCAAGGAAAGTTCCCATAGATTCATTGCCAGTCTGCATAGAGGGTAGGAATGGGTGCCTCCTTGCTTGTTTATGTACCACATAACTGTGGTGTTGTCTGGACTTATGAGCAGGTGTCCTTGATGAAGGAAAGGTTTGAAGGCCTCGATTGCGTGTATCACTGCCAGCATTTCCTTCAGGTTTATGTGCATGCGCAGCTCCCTTTGTGACCATAGCCCTTGGATACATCTGCCCTCCATGTGTGCTCTCCAACCTTGGTCTGAAGCGTCCGTGGTGATGGTTTGGTTGGCTCTTGGTTTGCTGAAGGGCAACCCGCCGTTTGACTGGCAGGCTTGAGCCCACCATAGAAATTCCTTTTGAAGGTATGGAATGAGTGGGATCAAAGTTTCTAAGCTGTGACTGTGCTGAGTCCATATGCTCCTTGGGTACCATTGTAATTTTCTCATATGCAGCCTTGCTTGTGGAATCAGAAGAATGCATGATTCCATGTAACCCAGGGCCTGCAGGATTTTCCTTGCAGTCAGCTGAGTTTGTCTTGTCAGATTCTTGAAGTAATCCGGTAGTTGTTTTTGCTTTTCTTCTGTGAGAAAGGCCATTTGGGTGGTTGTGTCTAGATCCGCACCCAGAAAGGTTATTCTTTGGGATGGAACAAGTCTTGATTTTTGGATGTTGACTGTATATCCCAAGGCCTGTAGTAGGTGGATGGCATAGTCCAAGTCCTGTAACAAAATTTGCTTGTTGTCCGCTTGTATAAGGCAGTCGTCCAGATATGGGTAGATTTGAATCCCCTGAAGTCTGCAGTGTGCAATTACTGATGCCAGGCATTTTGTGAATACTCTGGGCGCAGTAGATAAGCCAAAGGGCAATGCTGAGAATTGATAATGCTCTGACCCTGCAAGAAATCTGAGGTGTCTTCTGCAACTTTGTCGAATAGGGACATGCAGGTATGCCTCCTTGAGGTCTAGAGTCACCAGCCAAGACCCCTTGCCCAGCATGGGAAGGAGTTGCTGTAGAGTCAGCATTTTGAATTTTGGCACAATGAGGAAAGTATTCAGTGCGGACAAGTAGAGAATAGGCCTCCATTGATTTTCTTTTCTTGGAACAAGGAATAATCTGGAGTAAAATCCTTGGCCTTGTTCTGAAAGAGGTACCTTTTCTATGGCTTTCATTTGTATTAATTTGGTAATTTGCTTCAAAGCCTCTGCCCTCTGATTCGGTGGCAGGTCTGGCATTCCTTTTCTTTTTGGCAATGTGTGGAAATGGAACCTGTATCCTTTGTCTATTATTTGCAGTGTCCATGAGTCCCTTGTAATGCTGTGCCAATTTTTTGAAAATAAAGTGAGTTTCCGCCCAAAGGTGCTTCTAATTGAGCCGTGGTCGGCGGAGTCAAAATAAAGTCATTGAGTCTGTCCTGGTGTAGCAGTTGTGGTTCCTGCACTACCTCTCTGGTTGGGAGGCTGCCACTGACAGCCTCCGTAGGAGCCTCTAGCTTGCCCTCAACCTCTGGCACGCCTATTCCTGCCTCTCTGAGATCTGTCTGAGTCCGGAAAGGACCAATTCTTAGTAGGCCAATTTCTGCTGAATCTCGGTGGTTGGACTTGCAGAAAGTCTTTGACTGTTTGCACAGATTTTGCCTTTTCTTCAAATTGCTTTAAGACCTCTTGAGCCATGGAACCAAATAATTTTTGCTTTTCCATAGGAGCATCCAAAAGCTTAGCTTTAACATGGTCTGGTAGAGATTGTTCCTTCAGCCAGGCATGCCTAAGTATAACTGCACCTGTCATAGCTGACCTACATGAAGCTTCCAATGCATCATAACCACACTGCAAGCAATGGTTACTAACCTGCTGGGAGTTAATGCACCAGATCCTGAAGGGATTTGCGATCAAGGGGTTCAGAAGAGGACAGATTCTTATGCAATTCATCTAACAAATACTCTTGGTACTGTATCATATGAAACTGACAATTTAATGCCCTCATGGAAAGAGTTGCAGAAGTATACACTTTCTTACCCCATCTCTCTAAAGCTCTGGACTCCCTTTCAGAGGGTAGAGGATTTTTAGCAGTGGCAGCTGCAACCCCTTTTGGACCCTGGGAAATAGTTTCTGGATCAGCAGAGTGGGCCTTGTACAGGTGTAGATGTGAATCTGGGACCCTGTAGTACCTATCAGGTTTGGCAGGTGCCGGAGGGAGAGAGTCAGGCGCTGTACTAGCATCAGAGTACACATCATCAATAACATTCAAAACAGGAGGTATAGCTAAAGGCCTATGCTGAGGTAAATGTAAAAAGGTCCTTAATCTCTTTCTAGAATCAGAGAATTCCTGACCCTGCCATTGAAAATGTTCTCTCATAGAGTGTAGTGTCTCTCCAAAGGAAAACTCTTCAGGAGGGGAGGCCGAGGGAATAGATTCTTCAGCATCAGAATCCTCGTAGGCCGAATAAGCCTCCTCCTGGGGGTCTGACAGAGCAGAGCCATCAGTGGACTCATCTGTGGAGTGGTGGTCAGAGGGCTCAACCCTGGGCCTTTTGTCTGGAGGTGGTTGAGAGCCTCTGTCCGGATGAGGTTGAGAACCTCTAATTAATGAGATAAGATCCTCTGCTAGACTAAGAATCTGTGAGCCAGTAGAAGGTCTCTGAGAGGAAACCTTGGGAGGCAAAGCTTTAGTAATTTTAGCAGCTTTAGCCCTAGAAAAAGCCTTAATGGACATGGATGCAGGGGGTCTGGCTGCACCACGTGCAGGAGTAGACTTATCTAAAGGAATGGTGTCGGAAGGTTCCTGGACACCGGTTTCAATAGGTAATTCAATAACCGACTCGGCCGGGGCCTCCGGGGCCGAGGTAGTCAGTTATGCGGTTTCGGTAATAGGAAGTACCAAGGACTCGGTTTCAGCCGAGACCGAGACACTCGCGGTAGGCCTGACCGTGGTTTCAGCCGAAACCGCGGCCCGCGTGTGTCGGTCCTTGTCCTTCCGCTTTTTAACTAAAAGCGAAGTCGGAGTCTCCGACGGCATCTTGTAAGCAAAACTAGCCCCAAAGAATTCCTCTGCAAACTCTGACAGACGTCTAAGAGTTTGTCGGTTGAAGGAAGCACAGGCTGAACAGGCCGAGACGTCGTGGTCTGGGCCTAGGCAAGGGAGGCAGTAAGAGTGGAAATCCTTATGAGGTATTTGTTTCCCACAAGTTAAACAATTATTAACTTTATCTGACATCGGCTGAGGCAAGAAAGAGTCCCCAATGGGGTACTTAGCTTTTTCGAAGTCTTCGGTAGCTGAATCACAGGAGCTGGCCGACCGGCACTTGCGAACTGCTTCTGCTTCGGGCACCACGCGGCAAGAAAGACTGAGGAAGATGGCATCGGCTGATACTTTTATACCCCAGGCGCTCTGACGTCGGGGAAAGTGCGACATCAGCCGACGCCGGACCCAGACTTTGGAATCCGGCCGACCGAAGTGCTGCCTGAGGCAGGGCAACCCATATGTGATGACTGCAGATGCATCCTTGAAGGACATCTGGAAATGACTGGCTCCTAGCCGGAAGCGTAAATGACTCCTGGATGCCTTTTCCATTTTGATGTGGTAGTAGGCATCCTTGAGATCGATGGAGCACATCCATACTCCTTTCTCCAGCAGTGGAAAAATGGACTGAAGTGTGACCTTTCGGAACTTGGACTTCAGAACGTAACGATTCAGTCGACTGAGATCCAGAATGGGTCTCAGGTCCCCTGTTCTTTTTGGCACCAAAAAAGAGTCGTGAGTAAGTTCCTGATCCGACATGGTCTGAGGGTACTGGTTGGATGACTCCCTTTTCTAGCAGCTTTGCCACTTCTAGTGCTGCTTGATCCCGTTGACTGGGTGGGACGTCCGGGATCCTTCTGACTGGAGGGGGCGTCGACGCAAAAGGAATAGTGTAACCTCCGGTAACTATTCGAAGCACCCAACGATCCTGGGTGATGCTCTCCCAGGCTTCCGGATGCAACGAAATTCAGCCCCCGACTGGCTCTGGAATAGCACAGTCGGGCAACACCTCAGGAACGCTGGAAGAAAGAGCCATGAAAGGAATTAGGGTCTCCCGGGTTGCGGGGGCCCCCTCTGCCTCTAGGACGGCGTCTTCCAGAATAATCCCCCCCCCCCTGCCTCTGGAGGGGGACTCACCTTGAGCCATGGGAAAGGACTTCTGAGACTTTTTGAACCACATTTTCCCTCCTCTGAGCCTTGGGATAAGACCTAGAAGGGAGAGAAAAACGGGCCCCTACGGCAGATAGGGTCTTTCCCTCCTGTTCGCATCTGGTGAGAGTGTCCTGCACTTTGGGTCCGAAGAGAGAGGACCCATCAAAAGGGGAGTCAGTGAAGGAAGACTTAAAGGCTTCCGTGAAATGCCACAGGCGCATCCAGGCTTGCCTTCTGAGAGCTTCTGAGAGCTACGCCTGAGCTAGCTGCCCTACTCGTCCCTTCGGCTGCATAAGATATTAGCCTCATGGATGAGTTGACAATGGACCCTAGGGTAGACAACTGGGCGTTAACAGTCGGCGCTACCGCCTCAGGCATGTTACCCGTCAGAGTATCTCCTAGCTCCTTCAGGAGATCTCTTTGGAGCAGAGTGAAATGACAGAGGTAATTCAACGACCGTAAGGTGAAGGTCGCCGAAGACAGGGTACGCTTCCCATACCGGTCCATACTCCTGGACTCCTTGTTAGGAGGGTGGACTGAAGAAGAAGCCTCTACAACTTCCTACTGAGTAGCAGCCGGCACCACCAAGGCATCTACCGAAACCCCTTTGTTAAGAAACTCTTTGCCCGGGGGAGCAGACAAGAACTTGTTTGGACGTCTGGGCATCGGTTCCACGGAATCGGGGTTCTCCCACACCCTTCGAGAAATCAAGTCCAGGAGCTCGTCGAAGGGTGGAGACACCCAGGAGGCGGAGGGTTGAGCTTCGAAGGCCTTGAGGAATACCGACTCCTCCTCAGAGGGGGGTCTTGGAGGGCCAGTCGCCTCTGTCTCAAAATCTCCAGGATGTCGGAGAAAGAGATCATCGGAGGACGACCTGGGGGACCCCTCTGATTCCTCGAGGTTGGTATCGGACGCGAGTGACTTGTCCTGGGAGTCTATGTGCTTCCTCTTGAACGACTTCTTACTGGGTGGCACCTCAGGCACCGACTGAGGGGCCCTAAGAAAGTAGGGGGCCGCTCAAGGGGGTATCCCCAGACCTTCAGGCTCATGGCCTGAAAGGCTGGTCCCCCCAGATCAGAGGACCGACCAGTCTCCCAGAGCACGATCGGAGTCTAGATTCCCCGAGCCAAAGTACCGAGAGGGAGGCTCGGAACCAACAGGAGTCCTGAGACATCCCCCTCGGGTCCGACTGAGGAAACCTGAGTGCCGAAACCAGAGGACGGAGCCGAAGCCAGCTCCAATAGACTCGCCCGGGGTATCGGAGCCGACACCAGAACATCACTCGGCGCGGGGCACTGGCTCCAATGACACATGGGTGTTCGGAGGAGGAATCATCGATACAAGCATGGGAACCGGCTCCAGAGCTGGATGGGTCAGAGCAAAAGTTTTGCTAACACCAGCGACTGTAGGAGCCTCTGAACCACCCTATCCACATCCAAATCAGACAGCCTAGAGGATTTGGAAGAAATAGGAGATCTAGATCTCCCGACTGGAGACTCATGCCTGACACTGAGTGACCTGCTCCGAAGAGGTTCCAATAATATCGGAGCCGAGGTCGACCCCAGTACAACAGATACCTCCTGCGGCCCCAAGGACAATGGAGCCGAGGAGGTAGTATCCATATCAGAGTCCTTCTCCTTCGGCCCAGAGGGTAATGGAGCCGAGGATGTAGTGTCCATTTCCGAGACCTTCGCCTTAGGCCCCTAGGACAGTGGAGCCGAGGAGGAAGTATCCAATTTACAAACCTTCTCCGATGGCTCCAAAGAAGCAGACGGAGCCTGAGATCTTTTCTTGGCCTTAGGAGGCTTAGACTTGGTACTAGAAGGCGGGGACGACTCCAAGGCCTCTTCAAAGGAGGGCTTGATCAGACCCTTCAAAATCAGTTTTTTACATTCCTGCAGTACCCTAGGGCTAAAAACATGACAGAAACTGCAGGACTCTTACAAGTGAATAGCACCAAGACAATAAACACAGATGGAGTGCCCATCTGTAATGGACATTTTATGGCCACATTTAGTACACTTCTTAATTTAGTACACTTCTTAAACTCGGAGGGTTTATGTTCCTTCAGTTCTTTCGACATGACAAGCAACCGCGCCACACACAACCGAAGAGTCAAACACTAAGGGAGGGCGGGAAGACCGTCAAACACTTGACAGGACAAGGAAACTCTAACTTAAACGCTTCCTAAAAACAAATTTTTTAACCACTAACACAGCAAATCACAACCAGGAGGACACAGGAGAGGACTAAGTCCTCTAACTTAAACGGGCCTAGCCCGTGAAACAGAGGAATACCACAAACAACTAAACTCTCAACCTCACGCAATAACTATTCAAGCATGAAGAATAGCTATGAAAATAGTTTTTGTCAAAAGGAGACTGCTAAAATACTAAAAGTATTTTAAAAGGGTACTTGGCCACAGCCAAGCGAGACCACGTCCTAACTCTACAAGCGGCAAACGAGATCTGGGGCTAGGGCGAGGTGCACCCTGGTATACCGGGTTAGCCCAGCCAATTAGAGACTTTGTGCTAGAAAGATTTGGCCGAGTCGGAGCAGATTCTTGGCTCCGAACCCGTGAGAAAGGAATGTAGGCGAGATAGGACCACATAACATCAAATGTTATTAGCTTATCATAATGAGAGACTTGGGTTGTCTCATTTTTGTCCTGTTCTTGGGTTGTCCAATCCAAATGGATCTGACCCTGACAACTTCTAAAGCTGTGGATCTGAGACTCCGACTCCTCCACTTACCATAATTCCCTCTTCTACCCTACGTTACCCTAGACTGAGACTGCTAACTTAAAAGACTGACTCCATCCTACAACTAAAAACACCTTTAGGTGTCACAGTTGCTGAATATGTTAATAATGCAATAAGGTACACAGAAAATGTGTATGACAAAGTATTAGATGAGGTCTGCCAGTCAACAGAAGATGTCAATGAAAATCTTGGAAAGGAGGATGTTGAAATGGATGTAAATGACACCATATGAATCTACTGTTACAGTAAGTACATAACTTTTGTATCAGATATTGTTTTATTTTCATCTGATTCAATGTTTGGGACCGATTCCAAGCTGTAAAAAGCATCTGGGTGATATCAAGGAAGGACAGTCCTGAGAATAGTGGAACTAAAGGATGAATGAGCTCTGGACTGCATATAAATTTGTAATGCGATACAAAGGTGTGAACCATAGATCATGTTGCTGATGCACAAAGGTCATCAATGGGAATACCCTTCATGAATGCTGTAGAAGTAGTTGTTGCTCTACTGGCATGGGTTTTTGGCTTCATGTGTAAAAGTAAACTAAGATCCTTATAAACAAAGGCAATGAAGTCAGGCATTTAGAAATTGTGACTTTTAATACACTTCTGCCCAATTTTGCTTCAGAAGAGGATACAAACAGTTGAAGTAACTTTCTTATATCCTTGGTATGATAAAGTATAATCAGAGCAGTATGTGGACATCCTAGTGTGTGCAGAAAATATTCACTTTTGTTTGAGAATCTGGTAAAAAAAATAAATAAAAAAAATAAATAAAAAAAAGGCTAGTAAACAATCAAAATTTACTTTAGATGTCACCTTTGGTAGGAAGGAAGGATTTCTTCAACTTTACTTTGTCCTTACGAAAAATGAGGTATGGTGGTTTGCACAACAGTATCTGTAATTCAGAAATCCATTTAGCAGATGTAGTTGCAACCAGAAAAATGGACTTCTATGACAGGTATTTGACATCTACAAAGGGTGATGGTTCAAAGGGTTTGAAGCATGATGTCCCATGAGGGAAATGTATCCTTAACTGGATCTTACCAAGAAAGTACTTTTGAGAAAGTCTTTGGAAATTTTGAGAGACAGAGAAGTCATAATGCCCTATGTGAAATTTTGAAATGGTAGCCATCTGCACTGACAGCAGAAAAACTAGACCCTTTCTGAAAATGTTTGGCTAGGAAAATGTTTTGCTAGGAAATCTAAAATCAATGGGATATGGGCAGAAAAAGGATCTAATCCTCTCAAAGATGCCAAAATAGATTTTTTTTTTCATTTTGCTTTGATGAATCCTTTTGGTAGACTTTTGAGGAGGAGGAAATGTGTACTACCAGTGAGGGAAACTTGGCATCTCCTCTGGTTATTGCCAGAATTGGAAGTAACCATGCAGTCAATTTTAAGATGACTTAGTACATTGGGGCTGGGTCCAATACCCAAAAAGGATGAATTAAATGAGGTCACATAAAGGGGAACCAGCAGTGGTACAGCGGTAGCGTTGTCGCCTCACAGCAAGAGGTTCTCCTGTTCGATTCTCGGCTGGAGCGCCTTCTGTGTGGAGTCTCTGCATGTCCTCCCCCACAGTCGAGTAGCGTTCGAAAGATGTTCATTGAAGGTTGGGTGTCGAGCTGGCACCTCTGCACCGTAAAAATCTACTGCCAATCATTAGCAGACCGGAGTTCTGCTGTGGCAACCCCTAACCAGGAAAAGCCGAAAGAAAAACAAACAAACATGAAGGGGAACCAAACCTGCCAAAGCCAAAAGGAAGCCAAACAACGAGAATCACTCTGTTCTTGCACCTCTTGGCCTTCTGAATATATTTTGTCAAGACGGGAATCAGGGAAAGGCATAGAGGAAACTCAAGGGCCAAATGTGAACTACAGCATCCCTCGGTGACCATGCTTATGGAGGAATAAGGGTAAAGTAACAGCTGCACTTGTTGCTCAAGTAGGAGGAGGAGGTCACAGCAAGGTTAGCCCCACTGGCTGAAAATCCTTGTTGCCACTACTTGGTTTCAGGGACTACTCATGAGGTAGTAGATATCAACCTGCTGAAATTTGTCTGTCAGCACATTTGACATCCCCAGCATCTGCATTGCCATCAGAAAATGATGGGAAGGCATCACCCATTGACACACTTCATGGCCTTCTGACAAAGTGGGTATGACCATGTTCCCTCATTTAGTGGTGTATCAGACCACCGTCATGCTGTTGTTCTGAAGAGCAGGTCTTGGAAAGCCTGCAATGCTAAGAGGACTGCTCTCATCTCCAAGATAGTGATGTGAAGTTTGGCTTCTAAGGGTGACCAAGTACCTGGAACTATTTTCCCTTCGAAATGTCCCCACCCTCACCCCAGAAGGGAAGCATCTGTGGTGACTGTGGCCCTGGGAAATGGTGGGGAAAAAAGTCTTCTTTCTATTACTGAAGGGGAGGTTATTCTCCATTTGATATAAGCTTTGCAAATTCGTGTGAGACAAATTTTGACATGGAGGAGGTGTAGACCATTGGGTTGAAATGGTCCGCTATAATACTCTCATGTGGAACCTCATCAGTAGAACTAGTGTGTTAGTAGAGGCCATCACTCCTAACAGATAAAGAATCAACCTTGCTTGAGGAACAGGATGCTGAATTACCTGAGATGCCATTATATTTGTAGGGACGCTTGGCAATTTGAAGAATTATGTTGATAGGATATGTTTATATACAAGCTCCATTTGTTGCATGGGAGACCGGTGAGTTTTTGATTTACTATGATCCTCAGTAGTCCGTAAAGCAGAGTAGGAGCTCCTGTACAGATCCCTGGAAGTAGCATTCAGAAGCCAATTGTCTAGGTGCAGAAAGGCCAACATCCAATGCGGTTGGAGATGAGCTACCATTGCCATAATCTTTGTAAACACCTGGGGGGCTGTGGTAAGACCAAAGGGCAGTGCTCTGCCTGAAAATGCCTGGCTTCCAATGGGAAACAAAGAAATATCCCAGACTGTCTGTATCTTTGTGACAGTAGGTGTGTCCTGGAGCTCTAGAGAGCACATCCAATCATCCTTCCTCAGCAGAGATAATATGGACTCTACCATGACCATCCAAAACATTGTGTCTCATGAACTGATTGAGATGGCAGAGGTCCAAAATTTGCCCAAGGTCCCCCCAGTCTCATTTGGGACCAAAAATAACCTGGAACAGACTCCAGAACTTAACTGGTCTGGGAGGATCGGTTAGATGACGGACTCTTTTCTAGCAACTTTAAAACCTCTACTGCTGCAAATTCCAACTGGCTGGGTAGAACATCAGGGACATTTAAATTATTTTTTGGTGGGTACAAAAAGGGAATGGTATAGCCAATGGTGATCATCCTTAGCACCCAGAAATCCAGTGTAATATTTTGCCAGACTTGAGATGGTAAAGTTAAGCATCCTCCATCCCTGACTACCTCCAGAGTGTGGTAATCTGGAAATCCTTCAGGAGCACTAACAGGGTTTCTCTGTGAAAGGACCATGGAGACCCTGATTATGCAGTCCACCTCTGCTCCAGGAGCGACGTCCATTGAGTTAACCCCCCTGACTGAGGGGGGTCTGTCTCCAGAGGTGTTTAGGTGATAACCCTGTGATTTTCTGAATCACATCTTACTGCTACCCTGGTTCCTAGAAGAGGTCCTCCGAGTGGTGGAGATTCCACAGCACGCAGAATCTTACCATTAAAGTTCACTCCTATTAAGTATTTCTTTAACTACGGGTCCAAAAAGAGTGCAGCCATCAAACGGGAAGATGTCTTAAAGCTTTCCACAAAATTGCAAGAACATATCCAGGCATGTCAACATGTGGTGCCTGCTGCTCAAACTGTACCATCTGCTACATTAGAAGGTAAGGGCATGGCCACGTTAAAAGTGGATTGCAGTGTAGACAGTTGGGTGTCCACTGTTTTTGAGTATCCACTGGTAAGTTACTTGAGGTGGACTAGGAAAGCTCCTTGTTCAGGTCCCTCTGAAACAGAGTGATATGTGCAAGGTAATTCAGCACTCAGTGCAAAAGTCACTGAAGCTTACATCCATTTCCAAAATCTGTCCAGTGTCCTTGACTCAGGTTAGGGGAATGAGTAGAACTCTTCATACAGTTCCTTTTTTATGGCTGCTGCTGCTACCATGGTATCTACTGGTGGTCCTTTAGTGCAAGGTTTCCTGTCATTTGGGACCACAAATTCTTTCAGGCTTTTTAGGGAAGGGTTGCCCTATGTAAAGATACTTCCATACCTGCTGTACCACAAGATCTATGAGGGCATCCACGGGTATCACCACACAGGATGCAGATGAGCCAGTACCAAATGCCTTAAGGAACACAGGTTCATCAAAGGAAGGGGCTTCACTGGAACACTCTCTCGTTAAATCAATTTAAGGATGCCATCAAATGAAACCACTTCAAGTGGGGGATCCTGGGGAACCTACATCTTCATCCAAATCTGTGTCTTCAGTGACAGAATCTGGAAAAGAGTACGTACTTCTGTCTGCACATCTGTTTTCGATGACCTGTTTTCTGGGAGACATCTAGAAACGGGTCAGAGTCAGACTAAGAACAAGAGTGTCAAGTAACCTCCAAGCCTATAGGTAAACTGACTGTCCTGGTCAATCAGAATGAGAGGAATAATTCACAGGATCCACTGGAAGTTCAGACTGATCCGAAATAGAGGGTAGTATCTGACTCCTTGGCCCAGTCAGTTCAAAAGTCTAAACAGTCAACTGCGTGAGTGGAGCTGAGGAAGTATCTCTAGCCAAAGTCTCAGGAACTTTCCCTGGTCTAACTGAGGTAGGCTCCAAGGAAAACCTTGGACCCAAGCTACACAAAGGCCCAAAGAGAAAGTGATGGCTTTGAAAACTTTGGAGTCCACTCTAACTGGAGTCCCTGCAACAATCCTTTGGCTCAGAGATTCAATCAGAAAGAATTGGAGCCAATAGAGTAAGGGATGCCAGAAGGGGTTAGACCCATGGAGACCCGAGCCAAAGGACAGCTAGTACGAGAGAGAAAAAGGGGAAGGGGGGTTGTAAATGACCTGTACCCACAGCTCCTTGTGGGGATGGAGCAAGTAGGGTTCCCAGTTGGATTTATCTCCTTAAGAAGTTCCTCATACGATTGATGCCCATTTCAGTATGGCTTCTGGGGGACCGAGCCAACCTCAGTGATAATGCCACCAATGGACACCTGGAGTATCATCCCTCATGCAGAACAGGTGAATGAAGCTAAGGACTTACTGGCTCTGGTGAGAATGTGGTTTAAGAAGAGGGAGGCCGGATATGATCACTGGTAGATCAGACTTCCTTGCTGTTTCAGGTGCAGGACCTGAAGGATCTATTGGATCCGGAGACCTTTTTCCTGACTTTTCTGGTGTTTTCTCTTCAGATAGTTTTTCTTTTGAAAGTTTAAGGAGAAAAGAAGTGAAGTAGACTTCTCTTCCCTTTTCCTTACTTTACTGCTTGGTGAAGCTGAAGCTTGCCAAGGAGTAGAAGACATGTTTTGAGAGGAAGATTACAAAGACCATGTCTGAGGGGACAGCAAGCCTCCTTTCTTCTGTGAATAACCCTGGACCAAACAAAGCACAGATATCAGTTAGCCTCTAGATGAGCAGAACCTAAACTGTACACACAGCTGAGCACTTCTTAAATCTTAGTGTAATTTTGTAAAGTCAGGGAAATCACAAAAAAATTATTTACTTTTTTTTTTTTTTTTTTTTTTTACAAACTATGTACTATAAATCTCAAAAAAAAAAGGTCACAGAAAAACAAGTCTTAACCGTTAATCCATCACTGGATCACAGGAGATTACTAGGCTATTGACCTGGAGGTCATTTTAAGTCTAGCCATTTCATACCAATGTAATACCATGAAAATGCCAGTCAATACTAAAAATTGCATTTCATGATGACTGTCTGTCCAGGAGGGTTGTGGCAGCTATCTCTGGTATGAATTTTAGGTGCCCCATCCACTCGTACAGGTTCCTCTTGAACAGTGTCATGGAGGTGCTCTGCTTCACATGAATTGGTAGCATGTTCCAAAAATGTGGCAGTCACTGGGAGATAAATCTGTCCCTCCAGCATTCCATATTTAGGTCACTGGAATGGGTAGCCCTAGTCCTGTCTGATTTACTGATATGCAGCAAGTTCAGTAGGGTTGGGTCTTGGATTGCTCTGTAAGCCAGGCACAAAAGTCTCCCCAAAGTCTATATGATACGGAGTATAGTGAAAGGGACTTTAGTTGGTCTGTGTAAGGCACATGCTGGAGCCCCTTGTTCTTCATAAGGCACATGCTGGAGCCCCTTGTTCTTCTTTGTTTGAAACCTCTGAGGTCTGTCCAGTTGCAACAGGTGCTTTGTACGGTGCATGCAGAACAAGGCATTATACTCAATTATGGGCTGGATTAGTGCCTAGTATAGAGGAGGTTATAACCTTTTTTTTTTGCTCTTGAGGCGATGCCTTTCCTAATAAAGTGTGCTACCTAGAAAGCCTTCCTTACTACAGAACACATATGGTGGTCGAATTTAAGGTTGCAGTCAACCTGTGATCCCAGGTCCCTTAAGACTTCGTGGGTACTTACGGTATTGTTGTTGATTTGATAGTGTGAGGGGACATTGTGCCAAAGGGAATGCCTATGCATTTCTTTGCATTCAGTTTTAGACCGTAAATAGTATACCAGTCACTGGTCCGCATGAGACCCTCTCGGAGTATACTGACATCATTTGGGGATACAATGATTGCACTTAGCTGGCAGTCATTTGCAGACTTGGTCAGCCACAGCCCCTTAGTTTTGACCTGAACTTCTGAGAAGTAAAGAAGAGGACCAGACACTGACCCCTGTGGCACCTCGCTGGTAACAAGACTGCTGGTTGATGTGGAGTACCCCCACTCACAGTGTGTGTCTGGTTTGAGAGCCAGTTGGCAACCCATCTTACAATGAAGGGGTTTACATTCAGTTTGCCAAGTCTATCGGTAATGCCTGAAAGTGGGATTGTGTCAAAAGCCTTTGCCAAGTTGAGGTATACTGTGTGCACAGATCTGCCCTCGATGGCCCTGTTCACATTTTTCAAAGTCCACCATAATTAACAGGTAGGAGATCTGCCCTTGAAGAAGCCAAAGTGAGTAGGATGCAGGGTTTGGAGGTTGTCTATGTCTTTATGAGGTCCATAAGCATACATTCCATGACCTTACAGATGAGGCTTGTCAGACCTATGGGTCTGTAATTCCCTTGGACTGTTTCTTGGCCACCTTTGTGTAGGGGGAATAACTGTTGCTGTTCTCCATTCCACAGGAACAAAGCCTGTGGTTAGACTATGATTGAAAAGGGTACTTAATGGTGATGCTAGTTCATGTTTTAGCCTGTTTAGAAGACAGCCTGGGATGTAATCTGGTCCCAGGGGGGCTGTGCTTTTTGCCATGGACAAGGCTTTGAGGACCTGCTCTTCAGATATGTAGTGTGGGGGGGGGGAGCTAAGGGGAAGGTTTGTGATAAGTTAGAAAGAGATAATTTTGCCACACCTATCCACTGGCAGGTTTGCTACATCTGTTGGGTCAGTGTGTGTGATACAATTGGTCACTAGTTCTACACATGCTTGGGTCCTACCTTTTAGGCTTTGTAAGTAGCTGTAAAAGGCCTTATGGTTATCCTTGGCTGTATTTGACAAGTTCCTCTTAAAGGAGCCCTTACAGGATATGACAAGTTGTCTTATTTGCCTGTTGAGGAGGGTGCTTTTCCATTGTTGGGGCCTTGCTTTTGCTTTCTTGGACAGCAATGTTTTGCATTTATTGTGAAGTTTGTTGATGCTGGATATCCAACATGGCAGCTTGTTTTTACATGGGGTTCAAGCTTTGATTTTCTTCTGCTACAGCAGAGTTTATACACTTATGCAAGTGATTGTAGAGGGCTTTAGTGTAGTTACCACTTCCAGCTTGGGGTGGGGCTTGGAATGCATTTTTACCTTCGCCTAGGACAGTACAGTTTGCCTTGATGTTTTTTAGTCTGATTTCACCCTTTATGAGTTCTGGCGTTACAGCTTAAAGGTGACTGTTTTGTAGTCAGATTTAACTAAACGAGGGTTCGACAGTTGCAGCAGTGCATCTGTTTGACATGTTAATGAGGACCCAACCTAGAAAGTTTGTTCCTCTTGTCAGGGTATGAACAATTTGTTCCAGGGCATTTGAATTAACAAAGTCAAGGAACTTTTGCACTAGTGAGTTGGGGCTAGCATAGGTTTCCCAGTTGATGGTGGAATAATTGAAATCCAGAGTGTTCGGCAAAATTTGGATAGTCTCCAGTTTGGCCAAGTAGGTTGGTGGATGTCATGACCCATGGAGGAGGATCTACAACTGTCCTTGACTTGAATGGGGGCCTTACTCACTGTAATCTGGACTTGGACTAGATAACTCCATGGAGTTATTCCAACTAGACGGGAGGTGAATGCATCTCTAATATAGGTAGAAACACCGCCTCCTTTGCTTTTCAAATGTTCATTCTGCAGTTTAATGGTGTGGAAAGCATTGTAGCCTTGCAAGGCTGGGGTACTCCGAGGCCTTGAACCAAGTTTCTGTAACTGCACAAACATCCACACCTTCTACTGATAGAAGTGCTTCTAGGGAGTGCAGCCTTTGGTTTAAGCTACTAGCATTTAACAGCACGACCCTTACTTTGTTCCGATTACGATCTGAAATTAGCCAATGTTGTTTGAAATCTTGGCTAAAAAAGGCATGATGGGGAGGCAAGAGCCATTGCCAGCAGAAAAAAGCCTAGAGGTGCCAGGTACGAACAGTCTCTGACAAAGCAGCATAGTTTGTTCACCATGGCTTCCCAGGCTGACAAGAACTGGATCCCCTTTGAATGGCACCCAAAACTAAGCCAATTATTAAAAGCAATCATTTTTTGTTTGTACTGCTGCATCATTCTAGGTGAGGGTAGTATGCAGCTCAAGGCTAGAAACATACCGGCTTGGGACACATACTCGAGAGCTCAACCATGATTCAAGTCCAGTGAGGTACATCTCAGGTCGTTCACACCATCATGACCGATGACCGTCATAATGGTACTTGCTGCTGAGAGACCAGAGTGCATGTGTGATCTGATGAATCCTGGCTCTAGACAGGCAGCTGACAGTGACTTTCTCCTTGTTCACACATCCGTGTGTCTCACTATCGAGTCTCAAATGATAAGAACATTTGTTTTGAGTGTTACCCTTTATGGGCTTGGAGGGTGAGACACTGGTGTTGCTGTGCGTCATGGGTGATGTGGGGACTGTGTCAGTTGTAGCAGTCTGGTGTTTTGGCAAGTTTTTTTTGAGAGAACCGCCATGTATGTTGATTTCATAGGTTCATAGGTAGTATCTGCCAAGGGCATTTATAAGCCTAGCCAGTGTGTGTCAGCTTTCGCCACCCCATTGATTAACTGAGCCTCTGTCAAGAAGATCCAATGAAGTGATCCCAGGGGTGCATTTTCTGTTACCCATCCACTCGTCAAGGCTTCTCTTGAAGAGTGTTAGTAAGGGGCTCTGCCTAATGTAGTTAGGAATTTTGTTCCAAAACATGGGGAGTCTCTGTGACAGGAATCTATCCCTCCAGCATGTTCTATTTATTGTTGTGGCGAGGTTTAGCTCACTAGAGCAAGTGGCTCGCAGTGATTTGGATTTCTTTAGATGGAGCATGTCCATCAATTCTGAGCTGGACATTGCTTTGTAAGTCAGGCAGAGATCACCTCTGAGTAAGCGATATGCCACAGAGTACAGCTGGAGTTTTTTCAGTCGGGCTGCATAGGACATATGTTTGAGACCAGTAATCCTCTTAGTGAGGTACTTATGTGGTCTTTCCAGCTGTTGGAAATGTCTTGTGAGGTACATCCCAAACGGGGCATTGTACTCTATGATGGGTCTGATGAGTGACTAGTAGAGGGGCACTATAACCTCTATTTCTAGATGCAAACTCTTTAGTAATTAGATGGGCTACATAGAAGGATTTCCTAACTACTTTGGCAATACGATTGTCAAAGGAGAGATTACTATCTACCTGGGTCCCCAGATCTCTTATTACCTCTTCTGTATTAAGGGGGCTGCCACCCTATGTGGTAATTCATGGGCGTTTGTTTTTCCAAAACGGGATGACTTTGCATTTCTTGGAATTTAGCTTGAGACCATGACTTTGACACCAGGAGTCCGTCTCAGTAAGGCCCTTTTGGAGAATGTCTGTGTCAGCCGGAGAGTCAATTACGGCTCCCAGTTTGCAGTCATCGGCAAACTTGGTTAGCCATACTCCTCCTGTGTTTGCCTGTATTTCTGAGAAGTATATGCTGAACAGTAGGGGTCCCAAGACCGAGCCTTGTGGGACACCACTTGTGACTCGTTTAGAGTCGGAGCTGGAGCAAGCTATTCTTACAGTGTGAGTTCTGTCTGTAAGCCAGTTGGCAACCCATCTCGTGATGTAGGGGTTTATGTTCAGGCTGGTGAGTTTTTCTATAATTTCAGAGTGGGGAATGGTGTCAAAAGCCTTGGCGAGTTCAAGGTAGGCTGTGTGAACTACCTTCCCCTCATCTATGGCCTTGGTGACTGTCTCGAAAAAGTCAACCAGGTTTAGTAGGCAAGATCTGCCCTTAAAGCTGAACTGGGTCGGGTCAGGTGTTTGGAGGTTCCCAATGTCTTTGTTAATGAGTTCCATGGTGATGCGCTCCATAGCCTTGCAGACCAGGCTAGTCAGGCTTATGGGGAGATAGTTACCAAGTTACCAGGGTCAGTTGTGGCCCCTCCTTTGTGGAGCGGAATAACCGTTGCTGTGCGCCATTCTATGGGCACGTAGCCTGTGGAGAAGCTGAGGTTGAACAGTCTGTTTAGGTGGGGGTTAGTTCGTTCTGTAGTTCGTGCAAGACACAGCCTGGGACACTATCTGGCTCCACTGACGCTGTGCTTTTGGCTTTTGAAAGGGCTGTTTTCACCTGTGCATCTGTGACTTCCAGGACACTACACTTTTCCGGTATTGTTGTGGGCCCTTTTGGGGGTGAAGTTTGCAGTGAATCTACCTGCCAGGATTGTTGAGTTCAATATATTTTGTGCTATTTTGCACTAGCTCAGAGCATATCTATGAGCTGCCACTTAGATTCTTGACATAGCTAAAGAAGGCTTTGTGGTTATCTTTCGAATCCTTGGCTATTTTTCTTTTGAAGTTAGCCTTGGAGGATTTTATGAGGGACCTTAGTTTCTTACTGATACTGATCAGGGATGTCTTTCCTTCTTGGGATTTGCTTTTTTTCTGAACTAGTTTCCTCCTTCTATTGTACAGCCTGTTTATGGCAAGGGTCCACCAGGCTGGTTTCCTTCTCTTACTGGAGTGCGTCTTGGTTTTGCTAGGGATGGCATGATCCATGCATCCTTGTAGGTGCTCAGAGTGCATTTGTAAAGGTTTCTGCATCTTGGGCAGTGTTATCCTTTAGCATGGGGGCTGTGAAACTTACCACCTCTGTCTTAAGTAAGGTGAAGTTTGCTTTAGAAAAGTTTTTTATTGTGGTTTCTTTAGTTGGGGGTGGTGGTGAGGTGTGGACAACCAGAGTGATTAGTTTATGGTCTGATCTAACCAGTGATGGCTTGACATCTGGGGTGGAACACCTGTCGCCAATGTTGGTGATGACCAGGCCCAATGTGTTTTCACCTCTGGTAGGGGAGTTTACCAGCTAATCCAGAGGATTTGAGTTGATAAATTCCAGGAAGCGCTGGACCTGGTAGATTGTACTGGAGTAGTTTTCCCAGTTAACGGTAGGGT
The DNA here is from genome assembly GCF_019279795.1 of Protopterus annectens. NCBI lineage: Eukaryota > Metazoa > Chordata > Ceratodontiformes > Protopteridae > Protopterus > Protopterus annectens. The sequence goes on from NC_056746.1 coordinate 1,495,792,215, forward strand.
AATTGAAATCGCCCAATATCAGGGTGTTCGGCAGGACCTTCATGTTTTCCAGTGTCTCCAGAAAGGGGGAGTGGTGGTCCTGGGTCATGGAGGGTGATCTGTAGCAGGCCACAATTTGCACTGCAGATCTGCCTGATGTTAGTTGCACATGGACGATTTCGGAGGTATCATGCTGTGCCACTGACCTAGAGGTGTAGGTATCCTTGATGAATATGGATACACCCCCCCATCCTTTTGTGTTTTGGTCCATGTTCTGTGGCCGAAATGTGTGGTATGAGCTGTAGCCCGGTAGTGCTGGGGTACTCAGTGGAGCCTTGAGCCAGGTTTCAGTTACTGCACAGATGTCGATGTTCTCCATACTGAGGAGTGCTTCGAGCGCATGCATTTTGAGATTTAAACTCCTGGCGTTGAGTAGCATAACCCTAATTTTTTTATTTGTGCTGTTTACGGAGGTCGGTTTGACTTTTGAGCCTTGCCTAAAAAAGGCACTATGGGGACAGCAAGAGCCTTGACCAGTATTCAAAAACCTAGGGGTGACAGGTGCAAGCAGTCTCTTGCAAAGCAAAGAGGCCTGTTGAGCATGTCTTACCAGGCTGACAGACACTGGATCCCCTTTGAATGGCATCAGAAGCTTAGCAAATTGTTGAAATTGATCATTTTTTCTTTATACTGCGGTATCATTCTTGGTGAGGGCAGGATGCTAGTCAGGGTCATACCTGCCTGGGCTACATGATCAGAGAGCTCTTCGATGTCTCTTTTCATGTAGTCCAGGGAGGTACGTCTCAGGTCATTCGCACCAACATGAACAATGACAGAGTCATATTTGTACTTGTTCTGGAGTGACCTGAGTGCTTGTGTTATGTGGTGGATTCTGGCTCCCGACAGGCAGCTAACAGTAACCTTCTCCTTGTCCAGCCTAGTGAGTGGGACGTCAGTGTGCCTGACTATAGAGTCGCCTATTACTAGTGTGTTATTTCGCCTTAGGGGCTGTGATTGTGCGGCACACTGATTTTGTGTTTTATGTGTTGTCTGGTTTGTGACGAGAGCTGCAGGTTTTTTGGGCGTCTGCTTTGGAAGTCTGCAATGTTTTGCAGGTTTTTATTTAGACCCTCCGAGTATGATTTTGTGTATTTATCTGTAGGTGTTACCAGTGCTGGTTTAGTATGTCTATGTGAGGCTGGATGTGTGGTACAAGTGTTAACCTTCGCCTCATGACTGCCTGTTCCAGTCTTGGGTGGAGAGAGCTTAGCCTCCAGTTTAGCTATACAATTGCATCTCTCACATATGTTAATGTTTTGTGGTAGGAGGAGAGAGCTGTCTGTGTACATGAGGCAGTTGTAACATTGCCTCAGGATACCCAGGTTCATCAGATGGACTGGAGAGTATACCTGAAATTGCCCTTTGGTCATGTCTGAATAGTAGGGTGAGCTGCTTAGTCACTTGATTGGTGAGGGGTGAATAATGAGCTTTGCCCTGCTGGGCAATCAAGTGTCAGGGTATATTAGTGTTTGCTACTAGGTCTGAGCAAGTGCTGGACTGTAGGATGCTTTTTAAGTGCTTAGGTTGAGAGTTAGACTACTTTCAAGGGAAAAACTGAAGAGGAGACTTGGTGGAGCTGGGATAAATTTAGCCCTAGCTAACTGTTGCTGCCCGGACGTGCAAAACCGCGCAATTGCGGTTTTTACAGCAGGGAAATGGAAGAGAAATTAGCCCACAATGGCCCACAAACTACTAACTTCTGGGCTGGAACCACTCCTCCAAGGACAGATGGCTGCTCAAAGCTCCCTCTCTCACAAGTGAACAGAGAAACCTCCTTCTATCCAAGTAAGGTATGGGCAACTCAGAAAATTGTAACAGCCCTGAATTCAGCACTAGTCTGAAAACTGGACTATACTAGCTTAGAAAGGTGGGAAACGAGGAAATTTTTTTTTTGAAAAGATAAGGCAAAACCAGTAAAACTACACTTAAAACAGCTTTAAACGACTACAAACAGTAAAAGATACACTTAAAACAGCTTTAGATGACTACAAGCAATCAGAAAAGGCTTTTAAACAAATTACCCAATTAAACCAGTAATAAAAATCTCAAAACTGAGCCCTGTTCCTGTAGTCTTCAAATCAGACAAGTTCTAACTGCACACTCCTGCCACTGGGGTGCAGGGGAACCTTTTATGTGTTGTATGCATACTATGTGTAGGAGTAGTGGTACCATGTGCACGTGTAGTGGTGGGTGAGTTGACAACCTCTTATGGGTTACTGTTTTGAGTGCGAGTGCGCATGGATTCAAGAATCTTGGTGTAGATACATCTCTTGCACTTTGTACTAGATTAAAAGTTATTAGCAAAAGGTCATCGGTGTACATGAGGCAATTGCTGCATTGCCTCAAGAGACCCAAGTCAGCAAGGTTGTCAGGAGAAACAAGGGTAGTCAACAGTTCATAACGCTAGGTTTCACATTGTTGTCACTGTGAAGGCTGCCAGCCCGGCTAGATAGAATTTTGCAAATAATCCTGTGTCACTTGTAAATATTAATATGATCCACAGACTTGTTTTACAAATGTAAGAGAAATCCTACCTGGTTTTAAAGATTTGTCTCTTGCTTTCTTAGCGGTGTGGCGTGAGAGGATCCGACGGCATTATAACACCGCCACTTAGACAAGCCTTCAGCACACCCAATTCTACTCACGTATTGGGCTATATGTTATGTGCTAAGCTTCAAAAATATAACCACAGTGCACTCTGCTGGAGAAGTGCAGAAATGCATATGGACTACATGCCTGTGCAAATTTATGTTTTCATAGTAGAAGTTGGGACATACAGAGTTAACTTGCAAACTCTGAGAAAATAAGTAAACAGTTTTACAATCTGCTATAAAGTTGGATTATCTCAGCTAAGAGACAGAATGTTTAGGCTAGGGTCTTCTTGCTATTGTCCTGAGACAGAGATAATTACTAGGTTTCAAATGTAAAGTGTTTTGTATTGCTCTGTGGCTTCCTAGCAACTGTACATCTGAGAGATAAGCATTTTTCAAAGACACATTAAATTTTAAGTTCCTGTTAGCCTGGGAACCAAGGCAGAGGTGACAAGAATTATGTAATCCGAGATTACCCAGCAGTAATGTACATTATTAATTTAAGAACTGTGTATTATTAATTTAAGAACCATCTCAGAGAGAAAGTCTGTGCATTTTGTACTGAACTTGTAAACATCTCTTCAGCACTTCTCATCTGTATTTGACTTGCTAAGTTATTCAAAACCTATTTTCTCTTGGAGCTAGATGGGAAATAGTAAGATTAGTCCAGCTGTTTTCTGTATTTATATGAGACTGTCCTGCAATGTTGTTTTAAAATATTTCCTGTGATTCTGAACTCTATTGACACTGTGTTGTGTTAATGAGTATTGTCTTCTGCTTTTATTATTAAATATATTTAAACCTATTAATTGTGATTGGTTTTGTGTAGAGATATTTAAGCTTAGTGTACTTGCATGTACTTGGTAACACTGTACAGGCAACTTTGGAACAGCCTTAAACGTTCTGATCACACTTACCATTTGGATAATAGTAACATTACACATTAGAACTGGTCACTCTTTGGGAAGGGCCTTTTAGTAGCGGATAAGAGTGGTTGGTGACAGGTTGTACTGCCGTATAGTCTGGACAGAAGGGGGCAAAGCTAGAGAACTTGTGTTAGCCTTCCCCAGGAGTGCTGTGTGTTTGTATATAAATCAAATCTCAAAGTGTGTGTGTGTGTGTGTGTGTGTGTGTGTGTGTGTGTGTGTGTGTGTGTGTGTGTGTGTGTGTGTGTGTCAGCTACTTGGGCAGGGACACAAAGCACTGGTTGGACAGAGAGGGTGCTGGAGGTTTTGGCTTGATCACTCAGTGGAGATCTTAACCTTATAGGTGTGCCAGTGGGTAGTCTTACTGGGGGGGTCTGGAGAGAGAGAGGGAGGGAGAAACCAGCCCCAGACTGGCTGTGATCTCTGTGTGCTCTTAAGGGAAATCTTACTTTACTGTGTGTGTGTTCTTGTCATCCTCCCAATGTGCACATCCCTCACTGGTGTTAGTGGTGAGGATTGAGGCTTGTGCAGGGGCGTCACTACGGGTGGCTTTTCAGAATTGTTCACTGAGAAGCTCAATGGCTGGATATCTCTGCCTGGATTTTATTTTTTGCTGGTGATTTAATAGGTACAGCTCTTTTAATAGGTTACAGCTCACTAGCAGTATTTTTTGACCAGGTAAGGACTAAGGATGAAGGTTACACTATGTACTACAGTTGTACCTAAGGAAAAATTGTTGAATTTAGCTGTCCAGCTTTGGTGCACTACTGCATAGCAGTGCATGATGCTGCACAACGTGCAAACAAGCAGAAACCTGCTCAAATGCTGGGCCTAAACACCAGAAGCTAAAAACATGAAAAAAAAACTTTATAAAGATTCAAAAGGACCAATGAGGATTGCTTATTCCAAGCCCCATACAATCTTCTCTTAATGCTATAAACACACTACTATACTAGTAGTGTGAAAAATTTACTACAGACAAAAAGCTATACTCGTGAAAAACACCTCTACAGATAAAACTATGCTAATATTCTAAAAAGGGATACTGAAGAGCCAAAAATGGTCATTACTTTTGACAGAAAAAAAAACTTTTACTTACCGTGAAAAGCAGAGCACTCAGACACACATCTGGAAGGTTAAGGCAAGAAATGAGAATGAGGTAACTTGGGGGATTAGGAAAGTACAGTTATGTAAAATCTTGCCATAACGGTAGATGATCTACTTTTCACTGTTGCAGTATTCATTACAAATAGGGATTCCCTGCCAAGGGTGGCCCGACGTACGGCCAGTATATCAAAACCTTTAGGTTGCTTTAAGGTAATCCCGTACACCACACACATGCAGCGTAGGGCATAATGGCGACATCCAGAAGTACCATCCTCAAAACTGAAAACCGCAGTAGGAACACCAGTCCAAGTAGTACAAAGAATCAGTACATCCAGAAGAGAAATGTACCAGGGAGCGGAAGGAAGGCGTGAATATTGTAACAGTGAAGAAATAGACGTCTACAGTTATGTTAAGATTTTACACAACTCTACTGTGCGTTCCATTCTTTACATTAGGGAGAGTGCCAAAGCTCAAGAAGAAACTTGGGAGAAGAAAGGACCAGAAGAGCCATCCAACGTGTAATGCTTAATAAATGTATGCACAGATCTGCAAGTAGCTGCCTCAAGAATAGAGTTGGTATCCAAACCCTTGAAAAAAAGCATCGGAAGGAGCCACAACTCTAGTAGAATGAGCCTCAACAGAATAAAGAAGGCTCTTATGAATGGAATAACAAAAATAAATAGCTTTTGAGATCCAAGACAAAATAGTTTCTTTTGATACAGCTAGGATATCTGGGATAAAAGGAAAAACAAAGCTGATCAAATTTCTTAAAAGTCTTAGTCTTATCTAAATAACATGAGGCGTCTATGCACATGCAACATGTGCAGCATCTTCTCACTGGCAGATTGCAGAGAAGGAAAAAAAAGTGGGCAAATGAATAAACTGATTAAGGGACAACTCATTCACTTGATATTGGATAGCTAGTTCCCATACTGGGAGAGCCAACTGGCAATAAAGATAAGACCTTGTCCCCCCTTGTTTGTTTACATACCACATCTCTGTGGTACTGTCTGCAAATACCTTGAGAGGTCCTGGGGAGAAAAGAGGATGAAAAGCCAGAAAGCAGTACCAGCAGAAGGGCTCATCTCCTTGACAGTGATGTGGTCTTTCTGTTGATAAGGTGATCAAAACTCCTTGCACCTTTAGGGAGCCGAAAGCTCCCCATCCCACGTCTGAGGCTTCTGTGAACAGCTCCTGAGAAGGAAGAGGTGGATGAAATGGGAGTCCTGGATTGAGAATCAACTGCTGAATCCACCACTGAAGTTCCTGGTTGAGACATGGGAAGAAGAGGAACTAAGAATTCTAGGGGGTGAGAATGCTTAAGCCAAACTTTTAGAAACCAATGAAGTTTTCTCATGTGAAGTTTGGGAAAAGGGAGCATAGGGATGGTGGAAGCCATGAACCCCAGGGCTCTCAGAAATTCCTTTGCTCTTAGTGACGTCAAAGGAAGAAGGGTCTGAAAAAAGGAAATGAGAGTTTAGGGCCTTGGAAGGAGCCAGGGATGCCACAATAAGAACAGTCTAGATCCTGCAACCCAGAAAGACAGGATCCTATGAAGGAATCAGAAAAGACTTTTTGAAATATATAGTGAATCTCAGGTTCTGCAGAATGGAGATTGCAAAATGAAGGTTTTGCAACAAAGTCTCTAGAGAGGATGCCCGAAACAAGAGGTCTCCCAAGTAGGGAAAGACCTGGATCCCCCTTAGCTTGCAAAAAACAAATCACAGGAGTGAGGCATTTGGCAAATGCCCTTGGGGTAGTAGAAAGACCAAAGCGCAAAGCAAAGAACTGAAAGTGCCAGGAAGCAACAGAGAAATGTAAAAGCTTCCAGAAAAGGGGATGAATAGGGATATGGAGACAAGCATCCTTAAGACCCAGAGACACCATGTAAGCCTAAAGAAGCAGAAGAGGGAACAAAGTCTGAAGGGTCAAGAATCGATAAGAGGGAAAATAAATTTATTTAGATGATAGGAGGTCTAAAATTGGTCTCCAAATACCCTCTTTCCTGGGTCCTAGGAACACTATGGAGTAACCCCCCCCCTCCCCTTAGGGAAAATGGAACTTCAAGAAATAGTACCCTGAAGCAAAAGATCATGAGGCACCCCTGTAAAAAGGACAGCTGTTCCTGAGGGGGCTGAGGAATTCCCATAAAAGGGGGAATAGATTTCCAGACCATGAAATACCCTTGGTGGATAACAGATGGAACCCAGAAGTCCTGAGTAATCTTTAACCAAAGAGGGAGAGACAGAGAAAGGTGAAGAGAAAGAAGAATGTGGCTGGGAAGACTATTATAGTCAGATAGCACCTAGTTTATCAGGAAAAGGAAACTTCTTGGGCACAGAAGTCTGAGTAGCTTTAGCAGGAGGAGCCTGCTTCCCACCTTTCTTCCCCTTGAGGGAAGGGCAAGATTACGTATGAACAAAGGCTGGCTCACTGGAGTAATTTCTTTGAATCTTGGGTACAGGAAAAACAAAAACATATTTAAGTTCCTGTAAAGCCCTGCCCTTATTCTGAAGAAACTTAAATAAGCAGCAGCTTAGCCATACAAGTGTTTACTATCTAAAAACGCATCCATCAACTTAGCCTTAATATCATCAGGCAAAGGTTCAAGCCGAAGCCAGGAATACCTCCTCATCACTGACCCAAAAGCAGCAGCCCTAGATAAAGCATCTGCTGCATCATAACTCCACCTATGGAATGGTGAGCCACCTGGGAAGTAGTCCCTAACCTGACGAGCGTGGTAAAGGACAGTCAACCATTACCTGACAAGCCTAGTAAAGGACAGTCAACCATTACCTGGACATATGAGCCTGATAATTAACAGCCCTAAAAGCCAAGGTAGCAGATGCGTAAACCTTCTTGCCTAGTCTTTTCATGGTCCTGCTATCTTTATCAGAGGGCAGTAACTTGGGAGAAAGAAGCAATTGAAAGAGCTTGTTAGAGGCTACGGACAGGACACTTGTACAAAAATTTACAGTCCTCAGGCACCCTATAGGATCTCTTAGGTTTCTTGGGAGCAGGGGGCTGACTGTCTGAAGCCTTAGAAGCACTGGAAAATGCATTAAACAAGGCAGCCAAAACATGAGGAACAGCAGAAGGTTTAGGAGAGTCCATCTGCAACAACGCATAGTATCTTTTATGTACCTCAGAGAACCAAGAACAATCCCATTTAAAGAAATGCATCATCCTGGAGAAGGGAGTATCAGGACTAGTAGATTCCTCTTCCTCTGACCTATAGTCCAAAGGAGAAGAAATCTAAGAAGAGTAAACAAGGGATTCCTCATCCAAATCCATCTCTTCCTCAGAGGTATCCGGTTCTCTGGGTCTTTTTAGGGGAGTAGAGGACCATGGGGGGGGGGGGGGCACTGAATAGAAACTCCTTGAGGAGGTTTCAATGCCATCAAAACACAAACGCTGAGTGAAGGCCCAACACTCACTCTGTGGATCCTAAGAAGCAGGAGAAATAAGTTTAGACTTTTGTTTTTTTTTCAATGGGATGCCCGCCTTATAAAATTTGGAAAGATATGACCCAAGACAGCATTCAATAATGGTAGTAGGAACTTCTCTGATTAATATCTGAAGAACACCCTAAGGACCCCTGGAAATCAGCTGTGGCTCCCCCTAAATATCAAACTGAGACATGGTTAAAGACGGATCCCTGCAGGTTCCAACCCGGTCATGGCAAAAGAATTTAACAAAAAGACTGAGTGAACCTCCGGTCATTCACACCTCAGGAGAGACATCTGATGGAGGCTGAATTTTCTGGCCTAGGCTTCTTGGGCTTCTTCACTGACAGCTGTCCCTCAGCGTGGGAAGTGCTTTCCATTGGGTCTTTCACAAGAAGCTGAAGATGCTGATTTTCCTGATAAAGCACCAAAGAAGACAGTCTAATCTGAAGGGTTTTAGGTACAAAATCCTGACAAATGGAACAGGACGTACAGTCATGACAGGCACCTACGTAAGACAGACACTGGTCATGTCAGTCTTTATTGGGAATATATGCGTCTCACATTGGCATTTACCCTTCTTGTATGACATAAGACCTCACAAGCAGCAATAAAAATGTAAAAAAAATTATATGTATATAAATATATATATATATATATATATATATATGTATATAAATATATATATATATATATACACACACACACACACACACACACACACACACACACACCAAAGGGGCACTTATCTGTAAGGCCTGGTGAACAAGCAATGGAACAGGCATTCAGACAGACAATCAAGCAATGGCATTTGGACTGGTGGCAAAGTTCTGAGGATGGTACATCCAGACATCACCTTTATGCCCAACACTGCACAAGGAACATATGTGTGATGTACAGCATATCTTAACTCATTCCTCTCCAGTACACCTCTTTTGAGGGTGTGGCTTGAGCCTTTAAAAAACTATTTTTTTTTTTTTTTTTTTAAGTTACCACCTTACAGTTCAAACAAATATTCACATCTCTGGAACCGCAAATCTTACTAGAAAACTGTAAATGGCAAACTATTCAAGATAAATTAACCATACCATTAGGAGCATTCATTTAGTTCAATGATTTAAACTGGATTTTATAAGCCCCAATAAAGGCACTGAATTTAAATTTTGTAATGTATAGATAGCTTAAGATGCCTCGATAACTTTTCAAGCAAGACACATACTGCTAAGCAGGATTTTCTTCATATAGTTGTGCGCTCTCAAATGAGGTTATGCTGTTCTGTCTGTTTACTGAATGTTGAGATATTTAGAGAAATATGAAAACTATTACAACACAAATAAACAGTATACAAATAATATTCAATATGTTTAGCTGCATTAAACATGAAACATCAATACAATGGTGTTTGCCATCATGTATGCTTTAAGATGATCTCTTCTGATACCTTGTATGTAGAATGGTTTTGGAATTATTACTGTAACTATGAACAAGCAATATTTAATGCCTAGAGGAGTCAGTAGGTGTTAACTGCAGAAAGACCTGGAGGCACACTCGGCTGTAATGAGTCAAGGCAACCCAGGGGCTTTGGTAGACTGGCTTGACGTTAGGCCACCTGGGTCTATTTTAGAAGCATGAAAGCTGAAATGGGCGAATGCTAGAACATAGACACAAATGCCGATCTATGAAAAGAGCGATGGACAGAAATGCCGAACAGATTCCCAGAAGCAACAGCGCCATACAGGTAAGTAAAACCAAAGTAAACAAACACAACGTAAAACACTTTTATAAACGTTTTTGCAGGGGTGCAAGCCCCCCTGCATCCCCCCCCCCTACTTTATATACCAACTCCGAGACCACTCTATAGTCAGGAAAAGGATACATTTCCTCATCCCCACAATCATCCTGCAGGCCAGGGAAATCCATTCAGAGTTGTGTCTTTCGGTGTTTCCATCCTTCACTCTTTTTGTAGATCGGCGTTTATGTGTCGATGTTGCAGCGTTCGTCCATTTAGTCTTTCGTCGTTCTAATATAGACCAGGCCACCCTTGGCAGGAGATCCCAAAATGCAAATACTGCAAAAGTGAAATGGAAGAACATACGAGTTGCACATCAGGGAACAGAAGCTGAGGAGTTTTAAACTTGCATACTTTATAAACATCCAAGTGTAGCCAACCACACAAATGGTGGCTGAAAAATGTTTACTAAAAATAAACTTCCCAAACGTCTTTGATCTGAAGATGGATTACAAGAAAGTACAGAAGTCTGGGTCCGGCGGCTGCTGTCACCTCCCCCCGTCGCCCAGCAGCTTGGGGTAAAAAAGTAACGACGCGGCCATCTTCCTCAGTTTTTCTTGCCCCAGATGGACATCTACATTTATGGTAGGTACAAAACTGTACTATGTCCGGGGTGGAGGTACTAGGAAAAGGATGGTGTAGCTAAGATACCCTGCAGGACAGCCTGCTCTAGATCTGGAATATAGAGGTAAATTGTAATGCTTGGCCCATGTGGCAGCTTCTAAAATGTCTTTTGTAGTCACCCCTCTTAAGAAGGCTGTATGAGGTCTAATGTTAGCTGGTACAGTCTTTCCATGGATGCAATTTCCTATCCATTTTGAAATTGTCTGCTTTGTTTTGTGGATTTGGGAAGAATGTAGGCAAGTGAATGGCTTGATTCAATGAAACCCTGGATACCACCTTTGGCATAAAAGTAGGATTAGTTCTTAATGAAACTCTATCCTGATGGAAAATAATAAATGGCTGAACTGCCATCAGGGCCTGTGCTGGTTCAAATGGAGGCAGTGTTAGGAGGTTTGATGTTTTGATCCCTCTTAGAAACCGTCTTAGGAGAGGATGAGAAAAGACAGGAGGATCAGTATTGTACTCTGCTGAAATTGCTGAAGCATGAATCTTAATAGAAGAGTAAGACAGTCCATTGTGGAACATTTCTGCCAAATATTCCAGGATAAGTGCCATGTTCATCATTGTCGCATCTAAGAATAATATTCTTTACTCTCTGGGATAGCTTATCCTGAAGTGGAGTCAAGGTATTCTCCACGCTGTTAGTTGCAATGTTTTCAGGTTGGAGTGAAGAGTTTTGTATCTGTGCTGTGTCGCAGTGGGTACCAGTGCTGTCCAAGATCACTTTTGGCTGCTCTGCCCTGATCTTCAGTAACACCTTGGTCATTAATGGAATAGGAGGAAATGCATACACTGTCAGGTTTCTCCAGATGTTCCATGCTTGTGGGTGGTATGTCCTTGAGCAGAATTTCTTTAGTTGATGATTGTCCCAAGATTGTGTTATCTGTTGGAAAATGTCTGCATCCATGATATTTCTGCTTAAGCTGTCCGCCAGTGTATTGTCCTTCCCTGGCACAAACTGAGCTTGTAGCTGAATATTGAGTTTCAAGGAAAGATCCCATAGATTCATTGCCAGTCTGCACAGAGGGTAAGAATGGGTACCTCCTTGCTTGTTTATGTACCACATAACTGTGGTGCTGTCTGTCCTTATTAGTAGATGGCCTTGATGCAGAAAGAGTATGAAGGCCTCGATTGCATGTATCACTGCTAGCATTTCTTTTTGATTTATGTGCATCGTAGCTCCTTTCTTGACCACTGTCCTTGGATACCTCTGAGTACCACTGTAGCTTCCTCATATGTAGCCTTGCTTGTGGAATCAGAAGAATACAGGAAGCCATGGATTTTCCTTGCAGTCAGCTGAGTTTGTCTTGTCAGATTCTTGAAGTAATCCGGTAGTTGACTTTGTTTTTCTTCTGTGAGATAAGCAATTTGGGTGGTTGTATCTAGATCCAGAAAGGTTATTCTTTGGGATGGAACAAGTCTTGATTTGTGCATGTTGACTGTATATCCCAAGGCCTGTAGAAGATTGATGGCATAATTTAAGTCCTTTATCAGAGTTTGTTGGTTGTCCGCTTGTATAAGGCAGTCAGATATGGGTAGATTTGAATGCAATGCTGAGAATTGATAATGCTCTGACCCTGCAAGAAATCTGAGGTATCTTCTGCAACTTTGTCTGATAGGGACATGCAGGTATGCCTCCCCCTTGCCCAGCATTTTGAATTTTGGCACAATGAGATAAGTATTCAGTATGGACAATAGGCCTCCATTGATGTTTCTTGGAACAAGGAATAGTCTGGAGTAAAATCCTTTGCCTTGTTCTGAAATTGGAACTTTTCTATGGCTTTCATTTGTAGTAAGTTTGAGATTTGTTTCAAAGCCTCTGTCCTTTGATTTGGTGGCAGACCTGGTATGCCTTTTCGTCTATTATTTGGAGTGTCCATTTGTCTCTTGTAATGTGCCAATTTCTTGAGAATGTGCTTCTAATTGAGCCCTGGTTGTCAAAGCAGAGTCATTGAGTTTGTCCTTGTGCAGCATTTGCAGATCCAGAACTGCCTGTCTGGATTGGAGGTTGCCGCCTCTGTAGGAGCCCCTAGCTTGGCCTCTACCTCTGGCATGCCTGTTTCTGCCCCTTTGAAATCTTTCTGTGTCCGGAAAGGACCAATTCTTGGAAAGCCAGTTTCTGCTGAATCTAGGCGGTTGGACTTGAAGAAAATCCTTAACTGTTTGTACAGATTTTGCCTTTTCCTCAAATTTCTTTAGGACGTCTTGAGCAGTGGAACCAAATAACTTTTGCTTTTCCAGTGGAGCATCCAAAAGCTTAGCTTTAACATGTTCTGGCAGAGATTGTTCCTTCAGCAAAGCATGCCTGCGTATGACAACACCTGTCATTGCTGACCTACATGAAGCTTCCAATGCATCATAACCACACTGCAAGAAATGGTTGCTAACCTGTTGGGAATTATGTACAAGATCCTGAAGGGATTTACGGTCCAGGGGTTCAGAAGAAGACAATTTCTTATGCATTTCTTCTAACAAATACTCTTGATACTGTATCATGTGAAATTGACAATTTAATGCCCTCACAGCAAGAGTGGCAGAAGTATACACTTTTTTACCCCATCTCTCTAATGCCCTGGACTCCTTTGCAGAGGGGAGAGGGTTCTTAGTAGTAACAGCTGCAACCCCTTTAGGGCCCTGTGAAATAGTTTCAGGGTCAGCAGAGTGGGCCTTATAAAGAAAATTATGTGTCCGGGGCCCTGTAATACCTATCAGGCTTAACAGGGGCGGAGGCAGTGTCAGGGTCATACTAGAGTCAGAATATACATCATCAATCACATTTAAAACAGGAGGAATAGCCAAAGGTCTATGCTGAGGTAAATGAAGAAAAGTTCTTAGTCTTTTCCTGGAATCAGAATATTCCTGGCCCTGCCATTTGAAATGCTCTCTCATAGTGTGAAGGGTCTCCCCAAAGGAAAGCTCTTCAGGAGGGGAGGCTGAGGGAATAAATTCCTCTGCATCCAGCCTCCTCCTGGTAGTCTGAGTGATCCGAGCCAACAGAGGCCTCCTCTGAAGAAAGGGGATTAGGGGATCCATCCTGGGCCTTTTGTCTAGAGGGGGTTGGGAGCCCCTGTCCGGATGAGGCTGAGTCTCCCTAATTAAGGAGATCAGGTCCTCTGCTAAAGTTAAAATCTGTGAACTAGAAGAAGGTCCCTGAGGAATAACTCTGGGAGGCATGGTTTTAGTGTGTTTTGCAGCTTTAGCCCTGGTGAAGGCCTTAATAGACATGGATGCAGGAGGCCAGGCTGCACCACGTGCTGATGTAGCTTTACCTAAAGGTATGGTGTCGGAAGATTCCAAAACACCAGTTTGAGCCTCCGGGACCGAGGCTGTCGGTTGTATTATTTCAGGGTTCGGAAGTTCCAAGGACAGCCGTGACCGAGACACTCGCGGTAGGCCCGCGTGTGTCTGTCCTTGTCTTTCCGTTTCTTAATTAAATGTGATGTCGCATTTTGCAAGCAAAATTATCCCCAAAACTCTTCTAGTGTGTCGGTTGAAGGAAGAGCAGGCCGAGACATCGTGGTCTGGGCCTGAAGACAATAAGAGTGGAAATCCTTATGAGGTATTCGTTTCCCACAAGTTAAACAATTAACTTTTTCTGACATCAGAAAGAGTGCTTTGAAGTCTTGAAATTACAGGAGCTGGCTGACCGGCACTTGCAAACTGATTCTGCTTTGGGCACCACGCCGCAAGAAAGACTGGGGAAGATGGCGTCGGCTGGCGCTTTATACATCAGCAGGGACTCAGACTTTGGCTGCCTGAGGCAGGACAACCCATATGTGATGACTGCAGATGCATCCTTGAAGGACATCCACTTGTCTGGATGCTGCAAATATGGTTACTAAAAAAAAAAGCTATACCTATTGTTTCAGCACAATAAAGTATCACCCTTGTTAAGGTATAAAATAAGGCTTGGTGGCTAAAGTAACTTTTATGCTTGTGGAAAAGTATCTGAGATTCAGAAACATGCCCCCTTTGCTATGCATCTAGCCAGGCATATCCAACAAGTGGAATGCCCACAGAGGTTCCTTACTAAAAGAGTACAGGGCGTAAATAATATGTCATAATGCAGACCACCTCAAGGCCCCTATCTCTGTATTCCGTCTCCAACAGGCTTTTGAGGGGAGATCTATGCCTAGCATACAGGGCATTGTCAAACCCCACTCTGATGGACCTCCTGCATATCCATAAAACAAACAGTACCACAATTACCCATTCTAAAGACTTAAACCTTGCCTGTGATATAAATAGGACCTGTTGAAGAGATAGGTATGTATCTCACAGACTACCCCCTCTATGGAACAGGTGCCCCCATCCATGTGAAGCAGAGTTCCTCCCTAACCCAATTCAAGTGCAACTTGGACAACTGGATGGGAAACTGGAAATGTATCCCTGGTTTGGCACCTATGTCTCTAATACAAAAGTACAGTTGTGTACACTTAAATGTAGATGTTAAGAGTGTATTCACTGTCGCAGTCATCACATTTGGGTTATCTGTTTGCAGTAGCCCTCAGCCGGCCTGATTATCAAAGTCTTCGGTCCTGCATCAGTTGCTGCTTCGTCTTCCATGATGTCAGGTAGTCAGGGGTATAAAGCATGCAGCATACACCATTACATCAGTTTTTCTTGCCCCAGATATCAGGTGCCCCCTTAATGGGAAGAAAATATACACACAAGGTTACACCTCCAACTAAAGCAAATACACCAAAAAGCTTTAAGCATAGTAAACAAGAATAGAGGTACAGCCAAAAGAAGTCAGGGGGCTGAGGGAGAGAAACTAGGACTGCAACAGTGAATACACTCTAACATCTACATTTATGGTACGTGTACACAACTGTACTATGTTCTTAGTGTTTCACTGTTGCAGTCATCACATTTGGGTAGATTCCCAAAGCTAAGGATGGGAGGAGGAAATTAGATAGCATTAGGACCAGCTATAAGGCCCTGCAGGACTGCAGTGGCAAAGCCAGCTCTGGATTTAGAGAAAACTGGCAAATGGTGATGCTTGGTGAAGGTATGTACAGAACTCCAGGTAGCAGCTTCTAGGATGTCCCTGGTAGGGACACCTCTGAGAAAGGCTGTAGAGGTAGATGCAGCCCTGGTTGAATGTGGTCTTATCCCCTGTGGGGTAGGTTTTTCCATGGTGCTTACAGCATAAATGAATGCAATGGCCCATCCATTTAGAAATGGTTTACTTTGAAATGGCCTTCCCCTCTGCCCATGCAGCAAATGAAACCAGCAGCTGTTCAGATTTCCTGAGAGGTTTAGCCCTGTCCAAGTAAAATCTAAGGAGTGCATTTGTTCCCCTTTGTTCTGTGGATTAGAAAAGAAGGTTGGCAAATGAATGGACTGATTAAGGGCCACACTGGATACCACCTTGGGCATAAAGGAGGGACTGGTCCTGAGACACCCTGTCCACATGAAAGATAATGAAAGGCTCCAGTGCCATGAGGGCCTGTAATTAAGACACCCTTCTTGCTGAAGTGATGGCTAAAAGGAAGGCTGTTTTCCAAGAAAGGAATTTCAACTCTGCATTTGCCTCTGGCTCAAATGGAGGTAGAGTGAGTTTAAGGTCCCAGGCTGGAGCAGGGGCTCTCCTGGGTGGTTGGCCCCTCTGAGGAACTGCTTCAGCAGTGGATGAGAGAAGAGGGGTGGTTCTGTGTTGTAATGAGATGAAATGGCAGAGGTATGAATTTTGGAGGAGGAAAAGGAAAGGCCCCTGTGAAGCATCTCAGTTAAGTATTGAAGAATCTGAGGTAAATTGGGCGCGGCTATGGCCGTCACCCGAGTTTGGTTCCAGGAACAAAATCTTTTCCATTTTTCAGCATAGGATTTTCCAGTACTAGGCCTCATTGCCTCCAGAATGACATCCAACACTTGCTTACTGAGGGATGGTAATGGAGAGATCAGGTAATTAGCCAGGCTGCCAGGTTCAGGGTTTGAAGCTGTGGGTGCAGAATCTGGCATCCTGCTGGGACAGCAGGGCAAGGGTCTGAGGCAGGTGCAATGGTGCCAGCAGTGACACACTGCGCAAAAGGGGTTAAGAGTGTTGGCGTGGCCAGTCTGGTGCAATCAGTATCGTCCTTGGTTTGTCCTGTTTGATCTTTAGTAGTAACCTTGGAGAGGAGAGGCAGAGGGGAAAAGGCATAAACTGATAGGTTTTTCCAGGTGAAGGACAGGGCATCCACTTTCTAAGCTTGTTTGTGGGGAGTCTTTCTGCAGAATTTGTCCAATTGGTATTTCTGGGGAGAGGCAAACAGGTCTGTCTCTGGGCTCCCCCATTTGTTTCTCAACATGTTGAATATCTTTGGTTCCAGTTTCCACTTGTGTTGGTCCATGAGATTTCTGCTTAGTTTGTCTGCCAATATATTTTGCTTTCCTGGCAGGAAAAGAGCCTGTAGGTGCACTTGGTAGCTCTACTCTGTGTTCCACAGAGCCATGGCTAGTCTACAGAGAGGGTATGAGTGGGTTCCCCCTTGCTTATGTACCACATAACAGTGGTGTTTGTCCATCTTTACCATTAATTGTCCTGAAGAATGTTATCCTTGAAGGCTGCCAGAGCATTCTGTACAGCTAACATTTTTTTTTTGATTGATATGCAGGTGCAATTGCCTTGCGTTCCATTTGCCCTGAATGCACTTCCCTGCCAAGTGAGCCCCCCATGCATAGTCTGATGCGTCTGTTAGGGTTTGGGTGGCAGGGGGTGGAGTGCATGACAGTCCTTTGTTTAGGTGGCAGGCCTCTGCTCACCAAAGGAACTCTTATCTGTAGACAAGGTAGGATAGGAATCATTGCTTCTAGATCTTGAGAATGTTGACACCATAGGCTTTTTAGATACCACTGTAGTTTTCTCATATGCAGTCTTGCATATGGAATTAGGAAAATGCAGGAGGCCATGAACCCTAGGGCTTGCAGTATTTTCCTTCCAGATAGCTGGGTCTTTGTGGCCTGTATTTTGAAGTAGGCTGTCAAATGAACTGGTTTCTCTGGCGTGAGGAAAACCATCTGTGAAGTTGTGTTCAAGCTTGCTCCCAGGAATACAATTTGTTGGCAGGGTACAAGATGAGACTTCTTTTCGTTTATGGTGTAACCCAGAGAAGTTAGCAATTTCTGTACAAACGCCAGATGATTCAGTAGTATGTCCTGGCTTTCTGCCTGAATTAGACAATCGTCCAGGTATTGGTATATTTGAATATTTCTTTGCCTGCAAAATGCAATGACTGGAGCTAGGCACTTTGTGAATACCCCGGGTGCTGTAGATAAGCCAAAGGGCAGTGCAGAGAACTGATAGTGCATGTAGCCTGCTTTGAAGCATAGGTAACTTCTGCAAGCTTCCCTTATTGGGATGTGCAGGTAGGCTTCCTTTAAATCCAGTGTTGCCAACCAGGCATCATAGCCTATCATAGGAAGCAGTTGGTGAAGAGTTAACATCTTGAAATTTTGGGATCACCAAAAATGTGTTTAGGGGTTGAGAGGTCCAGGATAGGACACTAGGAGTGGTCTTTTCTGGGCACCAGGAAAAGTCTCGAGTAGAAACCTTGTCCCCTTTTCCTCTTCTGGGACAGGTTGAATAGTCCTGATACTTGGGGGAGAGAGAGAGAGAACTTGTTTTTGAGCCTCTGCCCACTAATTTGGGGGTAGATCTGGCCAACTGTTTGGGGTTGGTAAAGAGTGGAAGTGGAATCTCTATCCTTGGGAAAACTATATTTAAGACCCATTTGTCCTGGGTAATGAGTTCCCAATTTTTTGCCTGCAGGGCAATCTTTCCCCCCCTAAAGGAACAGTCAGTTGTGCAGGGCTTGGAAGATTTAAAAGTTAAGTCATTGAGACAGTTTACCATGGGGGGGTCTTACCACTCCCTGCTTTGGTAGTGGGAGCCCCCCCTCCACTGCTTTGTCTTGTGAGTACCTTGGGACTGAAGCCTGGGTGTTCTGCTGATTCTGGGTTTGGACTGAAAAGGTCTGGAAGAGGCAGGAAAGGACCAATTTTTAGAGGGCCAATGCCTACTAAATCCGGGAGGATGCAGGAAATCTTAAAAAGGTGGAGGAAACAGCTAAATCTATGCAAACTGTTAAAGTACTACTACTGCTTTGTTGCCAAACAGGCGGTCTTGGCTTAAGGAAGCATCCAGCAATTTAGCTTTAACATGATCTGGTAAAGACTGCGCCTCAAGCCAAGCATGCCTTCTAAGTACAGACCCAGTGACAGCAGCCCTGCAAGATGCCACTAGTCAATCAAAACCACATTGCAAAGTATGTTTTCCAACCTGTTCAGCAGAATGCATTAAATTCTGTAAATCTTTATTTTCAGCACAGTCAGGAATCAACATCATTTTCTGTTTAAGCAATCCAATAATATGCTGCTGATACTTTAACATATAAAACTGGCAGTTTAAGTCCCTAATGGCCAAGGTTGCAGATGTGTATACCTTCTTACCCATCTATCCAGAGCCCTGGAATCTCTATTAGAGGGGGTAGGATTTTTGGCAGTAATAGCCTTAATGCCCTTGGGTCCCTGTGAAATGGTCTCAGGATCCGCAGTAGGATTTTTAAAAAGGAACTTGTGAGAGTCAGGAACCCTGTAATATCCATCAGGTGTTCTGGGAGCAGGCGGTAAGAGTCAGGGGCCAAGCTAGATTCCGAAAAGGCATCATCAACAATGTCCAGTGCAGGGGGATAGCTAAAGGCCTGTGTTGGGGCAGGAGTAAGAAATCACCAAGCCTCTTTTTAGAGTGAGTAATCCTGGCTTTCCCAGCGAAATGCAAGGTTTCACCAAAAGAGAAATGCTCTGGAGGAGAAGCAGAGGGAATAGAGTCCTCTGCATCAGAATCCTCGTGGGTAGATAAGGGTAAATCCTGGTCAGAGGAAACAGAAATTTCAGAATCCTGATCAGAAGAATCATAAGTAAACTCAGTCCTAGGTCTCAGAGCGGGAAGGTTGGCTTCCCCTGATTAAAGTAATAAGGTCTTCAGCCATTCTTATAATTTGTTTTTTAGGCATAGAGGCCTGACCATGCGGTCTGGGAATTGGTTTTCTAGGCATGGATCGAGTTTTAGGCCTTGAAGAAGATTACGTCAGTTTAATATGCAAGTCAATAGGCCTGAATACACCCTCAGAAGCTGGTGCCTGCACAGCAGCTCTGGACCCATCCAAGGTAGAGACATCTGCAGGTTCCACAGTTGAAGCATCTCGGCATACCAGACTCCGAATGGGTCTCAGTAGCTTAAAAGAAGCGTCATCGGCAGCTTTGGACCCATGTGGTCTGTCTCTATCTTTGCGTTTTTTCGGAAAGTCGGTAGTCTGGTGGCTTACTGAAGCCATATCTGTAATTGAACAGAGTACCAAGATGTTTAAAAGCGTAAATATACAGACGACGAATAGTTTGTTGTATAAATAAGGCACACAACCAACAGTGAGGTATGTTGTGGTCAGGGCCTAATGAATGAAAATCTTGAGGTATTTGCTTTCTACAAGAAATACAACTATTGACTTTTACTGACATCGGTTTAGAGAAAGAAAAAGTTTCCCCAATGGGGTACTTAGCTTAGTTGAAGACCGGTTCTGAAACTTGAAAACGAAAATTTCAGGAGTCGGCCAACCTGCACTTGTGAACTGCTTCTGCTTCAGGCACCGCACAGCAAGAAAGACTGATGTAATGGTGTCGGCTGCATGCTTTATACCCCTGACTACCTGATGTCATGGAAGATGAGACTGCAACCAATGCAGGACCCAAGACTTTGATAATCAGGCCTGCTGAGGGCTACTGCAAACAGATAACCCAAATGTGATAACTGCAACAGTGAAACACGAAGAACACCAGGTAAGCTGTAAATAGTTCAACTCCCAGGCCCATGTTTACACTTACCAAAGGTACCAACTTGTCAGATATTTGGGATGCATATCTAGGCTTAAAATAGGCCCTTGTGGTAATTAGCCTAGTAAACACCTATGGACCTATAACAGCACTTGTGTCTCAGCACATCTACATGTGCTAATACATGCAAAGAGGAGAGAGAGAGAAAAGAGAAAGTCAGCATGCCACTTTAAGGGGGTCATACTGTTTAAATTTCATTTTGACCACAATACGAGGTGGAAATGAGTACAAGATAATGGGAAAAAGGAGGCTGCAAGCTGAGGGAACCATAGAAGGGAAACACTAAGGAACATGTGCAATAAGGTGGAGGAGTTTTTTTTTTTTTTGAACAGGTGCCCATTTTTTTCCCTAAGTGGGAATGGCTAGAAATACGGAAGGGAAGGGGACGGTATGGTAAGAGGTTAATGGTAGGTAACAGGAACAAAAGCACAAGCACATAGACAACAATGACAGGGGAGGAGTGTATACACTGAATCCACCGTCATCCTCCTTCGTCAAAGGGAAGACTCTGGTGATGGGGAAAACAGGACAACAAACAGGGGATAGTATGGACACAGAAGGGAGGGATACCTTATGACTGGGTATAGGGAAGGTTTGGTCTTCTATTCTGTCCTACCAGTGTTATCCCCAAGGAAAGGTCAGATAAGAACCCTATCCTTTGTTCCCACTGGGTCCTGCCAAGGACACAGCTACTAGCTGCAAGAGGAGTCTTTCTAAGTGGCTGATGTGGGCATCCATATATCAGTCCACCAACTTCCCCTCTACCTCTGCCAGCTCCCTGTGGGTTACAAACTAATTCACTGGTGAGAATCATAGCACTCACAGCCAGTACTGGCTGGGCTCACTGGGTAGATGTGGAACTAGGTTTAGCCACTGGCACTGCTGCGGCAGCTGTCATATCCAAGAACAAAATAAAGGGAGAGAAACATCATAACAAATAGCAATAATTTTATTATTAAAAGCATAGTGTCAAAAGATGGAAGAGGAAAGGAGAAAACAGGGTGAAATTGCTCTAATTCAATGTATGAACTATAAATCAGAATGTTATAATGAAATACTGGATACAAAAAACAAAGCAAAAAAGACTCACAGTTGCCTAACATTTAAAGGTTGCCATGCTGTGATGCGCTATTTAACAAGGTGGTCACAGGATGACATCTGCAGGGTGTAATGCCTTCACTGCCTTTTATAAACAAGCATAGTACTTTCTTCTGTATACAATGTGATGGAGCATCTGTCAGTATGAGGAACTGCCTATTTGCACCTATCTCCTACTGCACTGCTGGCATAGGTGCACAGGTCTACCAGTGAAATGGGGAGAGACACTGACCAATGGATGACCTAGGCTAAAAATACGTACATATTTCAATAAGATTACTTACACATATATACAAAATGTACAGCTGTGCAAGAACTTACTGTAACAGCAGCTATCCTAGTCATTGCTGTTGCAGTACTCAACACTACTGGGTTATCTTGTTAAGGTAAACTGACATCTGGCTGGGGTACCAAAGTAAAAAAACCTTACTTGGTCATAAATCAAATGTATAACCAAAGCCTGTGGGCATCACAATACACAAGTGGACATATAAGCATGCGATCCTCAGACCATCTCAAATAAGGTGACCTGGAGACCGCTGAGAGAAAAAATAAAGGATGAAGGTCAGCTAAAAGGAGGGAAGAATGGAAATGGTTCCCCCTCAGTCCACAAAATTTCAGAGGTTAAAAAAAAGGGGGGGGTAATACTGTAACAGGAATCAGTAGGACATTGACTGTTATGGTAAGCTCTTACACAACTGTATTATGTCCTTCTTTAGATCACTGTTGCAATATTCTAATACTGTTTGGTAATTCACAAAGCTAATCTATTAGAATGGGTGGGCAGACCAGAAACAGGGGACCAGTCGACCAATCCAGACAGCACATATCTGACAAAAAGATTTAAATCTAGAAAAATTATCTAGCCTGAGGTGCTTTGTACAAGTGTGCTCAGAGAACCAACTGGGTAGCTCTGGAATCAGTTCCCTTGTAAAAGACTCAAGAAGAAGAAACAGCTCTAGTGGAAAAGGCTTTAATCAAATAGGACAAGGACTTGCCGTAACAGAAATAACAAAAGAAAATAAACTTGGGAATCCAGCTGGCAATTAAGCATGAAGGACAGAGTGGCCTCAAGAGATACCTCAGAAACCCTTCTAGCAAAGATGAGGGCAACTAGCAGAATGGTTTTCCAAGTATAAAACTTGAGATGTGCAGAAGATCCAGGTTCGAAAGGAGGCTGGGTAAGCTGTTCCAATACAAAGTTTAGGCTCCTGGGGGGATAGACCTTCTGGGTGAGTTCAAATGAAGGACACCCTTGAGAAACCACTTCACCTCAAATATAGGAATCAGAGGTGAAGGGAATCCAGGTGCAGCAGAAACAATTGGCAAGTGTGCCATGACGAACATGCCAAACTAGGTCTTAAAAGCTCACACAAGTATGAAAGAATAGTAGGAATCCTGGTTGGAAAGAAATTTGCTTTTATGACACCAGATAGAACATTTTTCCATCTGGATATACAAGACCCACTAGCGGAAGGTTTTCTTGCCTCCTGGAGAAGAATCTGGATCATGTCCTCAGAAAACTGGTGCCTAAAAAAAAAGATTAAAATTCTACCATCCACCATCCACAATATCAGACTGACTGCTAGCAAGTTGTTTTCCACCCCCCCCCTTGTATGTTTACATACAAAGTAATAGGTGTGCTGTCTTTTGAAAAATCTGAGGGGACCTGGATATCATGAATGACAGAATACTTAGAGACTGAATGAGTGCCTCCATTTCTTTCACACTGATGTGTTCCTTCCTTGTTTTGGGGTTCATTGATCATGGACTGCTACAAAGTCAGTCCATGCACCCAGGCTAGATCTAATACGCTTGTAAATGGGAACAGCTAGTTTGAATGGCAGTCCTGAATTCAGCTGCACCTATCTTTTTAGAAAAGGAGAGAGAGGAACTTGAGTGTCCTATGGGTAGCAATGTTCAGAAAGTATAGTTGTGTACACTTACCATAAATGTAGATGTTGGAGTGTACTCACTGTTGTAGTCCTCACATATGGGTTATCCAGTTCCCAGTAGCCCTCAGTCGGCCCGAATACCAGAGTCCTTGGTATAGGATGTAGTCTGCCGCCAGTTGTAAAACTGATGTCAGTAAGTCAGATATAAAAGGGAGGCAGCCAATGCCATTTCCTCAGTTTTTCTTGCATTAACTGTCAGGAGTCCCCCAAAGAAGGCTAAGCCAGGAATGGTAGCACCCTGGATACATGCCATACAAAAAATAAAAAAATATAGTCTGTGCCTTAGGAAAAAAGGGGGAATGGAGGGTGGGAAACCAGGACTGCAACAGTGAATACACTCTAACATCTACATTTATGGTAAGTGTACACAACTGTACTATGTTCTTCGTACTTCACTGTTGCAGTTCTCACATATGATTCCCAAAGCCCAGTAAGACAAAGGGGGGAGGAAGGATCACAGATTAAGGGTTGGTGAGGAGGCCCTGTAAAACTGCAGAGGCAAAACTAGCCCTGGATTTAGAAAACAAAGGTAGATTGTAATGCTTTGTGAAAGTATGGACAGAAGACAAAGTAGCTGCTTCTAGAATGTCCTTAGTAGGCACACCTCTCAGAAAGGCTGCAGAGGTAGAGGCTGCTCTAGTAGAACAGGTCCTAATACCCTGAGGGAGAACCTTCCAATGCTGCAGGTAACAAAAGTGAATACAATGAGCAATCCATTTGGAGATGGTTTATTTAGAAATAGCTTTACCCTGAGCCCCAGGAGCACAACTAACCAATAACGCTTCAGATTTTCGAAAGGATTTACTCCCAAGTAAAATCTCAGCTGTCTATGCACATCAAGAGAATGCAGAATCCTTTCCCCTTTATTTTGGGGATCGTTGAAAAATGTAGGTAGGTGAATAGACTGGTTAAAGGTTAAACTGGAAACCACCTTAGGCATAAAGGAGGGAATGGTTCGCAGAGAAACACGATCAGAGTGAAAAATAATGAAAGGTTCTACTGCCATTAGGGCTTGAAGCTCAGATACCCCTTCTAGCTGAAGTAATAGCTAAAAGGAAAGTAGTCTTCCAGGACAGAATCTTCAAATCTGCAGAGGCAGCTGGTTCAAAAGGAGGCAGAGTAAGTTTTTCCAGGACAAAATTAAATTAAGATCCCAAGCAGGAGTAGGAGCTCTTCTGGGAGGTCTAAAATTACTAGCTCCCCTCAGGGACTGCTTCATCAAGGGGTGAGAAAAAATGGGTTGCTCAAAAGAACAATGAGCGGAAATTGCTGAAGCATGAATTTTGATTGAAGAACAGAAAGTCCACCATTAAACAAGCCTGCCAGCTAGTCAAGAATGAAGAAAGAGAAGGATGAGAAGAGTCTTTTAGCTAGCATCCAAGAGCAAAATCTCTTCCATTTACCTGCATATGATTTTCTTGTGCTAGGCCTCCTGGCCTCATGAAGAATTTCAACCACCTGTTGGGAAAGATTTAAAGTATTAGCCAGGCAGTTCAATGCAGAGTTTGAAGATGAGCAAGAAGGAACTTCTCCCCCTCCCTGAACCAACAGATCTGGTACCAAGGGAAGATGCCAAGGCTGAGCCTGGGAAAGGCTGCAAAGGAGGGGATACCAATGCTGTCTGGGCCAATCTGGAGCCATCAGAATAGCCTTTGGTTTTTCGTCCCTCATCTTTAACAGCATTCTGTGAAGAAAAGGCAGAGGAGGGAATGCATAAACTGAGAGATGTGTCCATTGGAAGGACAATGCATCCACCCCTCCAAGCTTTGTTGTGAAACTCCCTGGTGCAGAAGGTTGGAAGGAGATGATTTGTGCAAGAGAAGAAAAGATTCACTTGCGGAGTGCCCCAATGATGAGTGATGTGCTGGAAAATGTCCCTGTTCAGTTGCCACTTGTGAGGATCCAGAACACGTCTGCTCAAATGATCCGCCAGGTAGTTCAGCCTCCCTGGAAGATACTGAGCTATTAGATGTAGGCCCATGGATGCTGCTGGACTGTAGTCTCATGCTTTGTCTGCACAAGGGGTAAGAGTCCCCATTGCTTGTTGATGTATCACATGACTGTGGTATTGTCTGTCCTGATCAGCAGAGTCCCAGGGTAGACTAGGTCCTTGAAAGCCAGCAAGGCCTGCTGCACTGCTATCAATTCTTTTAAGTTTATGTGCATTTGAATCTGCTGTGTGCTCCAAGTCCCCTGAATGCCCCTGCCCTCCAGATGAGCCCTCCATGCAACATCTGAAGCGTCTGTGGTAAGAGTCTGGCTGGCAGGTGGTGGGTGGAAAGGTAGACCCTTGTTCTGAGAACAGACCATCACCCACCAGAGGAACTCCATTTGTAGACAGGGAATCAGGGGAAGAATCAAGTCTAAGTCCTGTGTGTGTTGACACCAAAGATTCTTGAGGTACCATTGAAGTTTTCTCATATGCAGCCTTGCATATGGGATCATCAAAATACATGAAGCCATGAACCCCAGTGCTTGCAGGAATTGCCTTGCAGAGAGCTGAGTCATGCTTGCCAGGTTCATGAAGTAAGCGGAAAGATCTTCTTGCTTCTGTTGAGGGAGGAATACCATCTGGGTGGCTGTATTCAGACTCGCTCCCAGGAAAACCATCTCCCTTGAAGGAACCAACTTTGACTTCTTTTCGTTGAGAGTGCAACCCAAAGAGGTGAGAATGTTCTTCACGAAATCCAAATCCTTTTCCAGTTGTTCTGGGGAAGTTTGCTTGAATGAGACAATCATCCAGGTAGGGATAAATTTGAATGTTTCGGCCTGCAAAATGCAATGGATGGAGCCCGGCACTTCGTAAAAACTCTGGGAGCAGTAGATAAGACAAAGGACAATGCAGATAATTGAAAGTGTCGCTCCCCAGCCCTGAAGCAAAGGAACTGCTTGAACTTTCCCTTATGGGGATGTGCAGATAAGCCTCCTTGAGATCCAAAGTTACTAGCCATGAATCCTTGCCCAGAATTTGTAGTAATTGTCGAAGGGTGAGCATCTTGAATTTGGGAATCACCAGAAAAGTAGTGTTGAGAATGGACAGATCCAGAAAAGTGTCGAGAATGGACAGATCCAGAATAGGGCGCCAGGTGCCTCCTTTCTTGCGTACCAGAAAAAGCCTTGAATAAAAACCTAGGCCTGCCTGATTTGCAGGAACTGGCTCTACAGCCCCCACAGTCAGAGAAGAAATTTGAGTTTGTACCTCTGCCCTGAGAGTTCTGGGTATGTCTGGGTATCCTTGTAAAACAGGGAATGTGTGAAAGTAAAACTTGTAACCTTGGTTTACTATACTGAGCACTCATTTGTAGTCTGTGATGGTAGACCATACCTCTGCAAACCTGGCCAACCTCCCCCCCAAGGGAAACCCAGGGTCCGCAGAGGTAGGCACAAGAAGGCCGGAGTCATTGAGAATGTTTGCTTTGGGAAGCTGGCTTAGAACTCCTGATTTAGCAGAAGAAGAATGCCATTGTTTAGCCCTTTGAGGGGTTAAAGCCTGCCCTCTGGAAGATCTGAAACCCCTGGGCCTAGAGAGACCCTGCTTGCCAGGATCAGGGAAAGACCAATTCTTGGAAGGATAATGCCTACTAAACAGAGAAGGCTGAACCTGAAGGAAATCTTTTACAGCTTGCATAGATTTTGCCTTATCCTCCAACTTCTTTAGTACCTCCTCAGCTTTATTACCAAAAAGATTGTACTTGTGCAAAGGAATTTATTTAACTAGTTCAGAAAGAGGCTGCTCCCTGAGCCAAGCATGCCTTCTGATTAAGGAACCAGTGTCTGCTGTTCTGCAGGAAGCCTCCAAAGTGTCAAATCCACAATGAAGTGAATGCTTGGCCGAATTCAGTAAGTCTTGTAAATCTTTGTTCTCCGTCATGAAAGGAATATCACCAAGTTTAGCCTTAATAGCTGCCAAAGTATGCTGCTGATACTTAAGCAAGTGAAAAAGACAATTCACGGATCTAAAGGCAAGAGTTGCAGAGTTAAAGACTTTTTTACCCCACCTGTTCAAGGCCCTAGACTCCTTATTTTTTGGTTACTTAGTTTTTGTTGAAGCACTATTTGCACCATCATTTTGGACTTCCTTATCAGAAGGCACAGGGTTTTTAGCAATAGTAGCCTTAACACCCTTGGGGCCTTGAGAAATAATTTCTGGATCAGCAGTAGGGTTTTTAAAAAGGAACTGATGAGATTCAGGAACCTTGTAATAACTATCTGGTTTTCTGGGGGCAGAAGGAACAGAATTAAGAGTTAAAGAATTTTCCATGAAAACATCATCCACAACTTCCAAAACTGGAGGTATAGCCAGAGGCTTATGCTGTGGCAAATCTTTCTTAGACAGTGGAAAATCCTGACATTCCCATTTAAAATGCTCCCCATAATCTATGAACCTAAGAGTATTCAATGTATCCCCAAAGGAAAAATAGTCTGGAGGGGAGGCAGAATGGATAGAGTCCTCAGCATCAGAATTCTCAAAGCCAGAAAAAAGTTGAGACTTTCCTTCTTCACCAGCAGACATACTCGAAATCTCATAATCCGAGACAGACAAACATCAGAAAATAATTCCCTAGCCTTCTTGGGGGGGCGTGAGATCCCCTAATCAGGGAAAGATCACCAGCCATCTTTACCACCTGGGACTGAGGTACAGGAGGGAAGGCCGACGCCTGCTTGTGAGTAGGTTTGCAGCTGGAAGGTTTACTAGCAATCTGTAGGGACTCTGGAAGCTTAGCAACTGCAGAAGTCTGAATTAAGGTAGTCGGTCTGGTTCTGGTCTCATGTCGAAAAGAAGAGGCGTCAGAAGCCGGTGCCTGCAAAGCGGCTGCGGACCCATCTGAGGCGGCAACAGGCGGAGGGTCTGAAGATGAAATAGCAGCCTGCTGCATGGAGGACTCCGTAAAGGTTTCGGCAGAGGTTTGTGGTTGAAAATCTGCGAACTGCAGGGGCTGCGAAATGGCCTCACTGACCACCGCTGTGCTGACTACCAATTTCACTGGTGTGTTGTCAGTAGATTTAACCCTAGGCCTGTCGCAGTCCTTGTCTTTGCGTTTCCTGGGTATAAAGCAAGTCGGGAGACCAGAAGATGCCATACCGACAAAATTAGGCCAGACTCCGAAATGCTTATAGAAAATCTTAGCTCTACGGTGTATGGTTAAAGGAAGCACAGAGATCGCAGTTAGGGACGTCGTGCTCAAGGCCCAAACAAGTTTTACAATAGGAATGGAAATCATGGTGCAGAATCCATAGGCAAGACAGTTATTAACTTTATCTGCCATTCGTTAAAGCAAGAAAAGAGGATCTCCAATGGGGTACTTATCTGAAGGCGTCTTCAACTTGGTAGTCGGAAAGTGAAACAAAGGTAAACAGCCGACCGGCACATGTGCAAATTGCACCTGCTTCAGGCTCCACAGCAAGAGTTTTACAACCGGCAGCAGTAGACGTCATATACCAAGGACTCTGGCATTCGGGCCGACTGACGGCTACCGGGAGCCGGATAACCCATATGTGAGGACTGCAACAGTGAAACACTAAGAACATCAGAGTGACTTAAGGTACCACTGGAGCTTTCTTACGGGACACGTTTGGCAAAGGGAATCAAAGGGATGGAGGCTGCCATGAACACTGGAGGTTTTAAAATTTGCCTTTCTGAGCAAGATGGAAGATAGAGGGAATGAAAGTACACAGAGGACATCTACACTTTTTCCTGTGGGAGAAACGTTGCATGTGGTGTGTGTCCAGCCTAAAACCCTGAAAAACTAGGTTTTGGGTAGGACACAAGGCAAGACATTTTTAGATCGATAGTGAAGCCCAGCCTCTGCAGAAAGAAGATGAACCTGGTAAAGCATCTCCACTGTACTTTGAGAGGTTGTCTGTATGAAAAACTTATCAAGGTATGGGAATATTTGAATTCCGCACATCCAGCAAAAAGTCTAAGCTACTGCTAGGCACCATGAAAGTACACAGAGGACATCTACACTTTTTCCTGTGGGAGAAACGTTGCATGTGGTGTGTGTCCAGCCTAAAACCCTGAAAAACTAGGTTTTGGGTAGGAGGCAAGGCAAGACATTTTTAGATCGATAGTGAAGCCCAGCCTCTGCAGAAAGAAGAAGATGAACCTGGTAAAGCATCTCCACTGTACTTTGAGAGGTTGTCTG
Organism: Protopterus annectens; assembly: GCF_019279795.1. NCBI lineage: Eukaryota > Metazoa > Chordata > Ceratodontiformes > Protopteridae > Protopterus > Protopterus annectens. Next base: position 1,495,821,806 of record NC_056746.1, read on the forward strand.
TATGAAAAACTTATCAAGGTATGGGAATATTTGAATTCCGCACATCCGGCAAAAAGTCTAAGCTACTGCTAGGCACCTTATGAACACCTTTAGAGCTGCAGAGAACACAAAATGTAATAGAGAACTGAACGTGTGGTGAGAAAGCTGACAACCTGAGTGTCTTCCTGTTAAGAGACCAAATGGGAATGTGAAGGTAAGCACCCTTCAAATCCAGGGATACCAGAAAAGCTTTGAGTAAGATGAATGGTAAGAATTTGAAGAGAAGCATTTTGAAAGAAAGTAACTTTGGAAACAGAATAAGGTGGGACAAGCAAGAATGGGTCTCCAGTTCTTGGGTACATGGTAACAGCCTGGAATATGTGGGGGTACTGGTTCTAATGTATCTTGGTTGAGAAGACCCTACAGAATAGGAGGGAGAAGTTTTAAAATCGGTGAAAGGAGGAGGTGGAATTCCTTCCAAATCATTTTATAACCTTGTTGAAAGACAGTCAAGACTCACTTGTCTGAGGTGATAAGATGTCAACCTGAAAGGGATGACGCTAGTCTTTTTAACAGGGGGAGGTATGAACTGGGGGGGGGGGGGGAGTGGAGGTGGCAGAAAGTCTGTCTGGAGAAGTTTCCCATACTTGAATCTCTTAAAGGTTTGTCCTGAAACCTTTTCCTAGGCATTCATCTTGCCCTTGTTTGCACATTTCGTGCATCAAAAAGAAGTAGGCTTAACTGGATAGTTCATTTGATACCTGGAGCTAATGCAAGAACAATTTGCTTGACATCTTGCATTATTTTTTTTTCCTGCCAAGATTTACAGAGGTCTACAGCCACAGGAGCAAGCAGTAAAGCTCTGTTAAGAGGGAAGTTTAACGGTTTAGCTTTGATGTTGTCCGGTAGGAAAAGGGAACAAAGCCATGTGAACCTTCTGATAACAGATCCAGTACCAAACGGAAGCTTCCACTGCGCATCACACATACATTTAACAGTACATTTGGTCACCTAAGTAGCTTGACTTTCCTGAAAATTCAAGATTAGTCAATGTACTGCTCAGTTCCCCAAGAACAGACGAATTTTGTCTTGTGTGTTTGATAATTCAAAGCCCTAAAGGGCAGACTGGCAGAAGTGTAAACCTTTTCATATTTGCAGCTGGAAAGTTTTAAAGCTTTTCTGCCTCTGATGTAAAATTGCCTTTCTACAAATAGAAAAGACCTGCTGCTCTTGAAGTTTGTTCAAAAGTAATGTGTGTGAAAACTGCAGTCTGTAATCAAATCCTTTTGATTATGGACTTTGTCTAAACAGTGTGCAGTACTGCACCACCATTTTCTCTCTGTGTTGTAATTTTCCAGAATGCTGCTGTCTCCAATTACTCTGAGTAATTAAAGAATTTAATTATAGCAATTCAGTGTTCCAGTTAATCAATGTGAGACATTTAAAACTGGGCAATTTTAAATAACTTAGATTTACAGCTTCTCCTCCAACAACCCACTACTGAATATAAGGACGCTGGCAAACTATTACAAGCACTGTTAAAAAGAATCGCTGTTCGCTACTGTTTTTTATATTATACAAGGCACAGTTTGTAAATCATAGGATCATATGATGGTTACTAGGCAATCAACCTGGAGGTCATTTCAAGCCTAGCTGTTTCATCCCAATATAATACCACAGATACTCTAGTCAGTACCCAGGATTGTATTCAGTAATGACTGCCCATGTCCAGGAGGGTTGTGAGTGCTATCCCCAATAAGAATTTACTGTGCCCCATCCACTCATCCAGGTTCCTTTTGAACAGTGTCACAGGTGCCCTGCTTCACATGAATTGGCAGCCTATTCCAAAGATGCGACAGTTGCTGGGAAACAAATTTGTCCCTCCAGCATGTCCTGTTTAAGCCGTAGGTCACACTTAGGTCCCTGAAATGGGTAGCCCTAGTCCTGTTTGATTTATGGATATATGCAGCAAGTTTATTAGGTTTGGGTCCGACTGTTCTGTTGGTCAGGCACAAGTCTCCCCTAAGAAGTCTACACTATAGAGTATAGTGACAGGGATTTTACTTGATCCATGTAAGGCACATGACTGAGTCCACTGACTTTGTTAGAAACCTCTGAGGTCCCTCTAAGTGCTGCAGGTGCTTAGTATGATACATGCCAAATGGGGCATTATACTTATATTTAATTATGGGTTGGATAAGTGCTGAGTATACGTGGTTATATACTCCACTCTGGGTTGGATAAGTGCAGAGTATAGGTGGTTATAACTGCTTTTGCTCTCGAGGTGAGGTCTTTACTAATCAAGTGTGGCATGTGGAAAGTTTTCCTTACTACTGTAGACACATGGTGGTCGAAGTTAAGTTGCAGTCAACTTGTGATCCCAGGTTCCTTACCACTTCATGGGTACTTAGGGTACTGTTACTGATTTGATAGTGTGAGGGGACATTATGCCGAAGGGACTGATGCATTTCTTTGCATTCAGTTTTGAGACCCTCCTGCAGTATACAGACATCATTTGGGGATTCAGTGACTGCACCTAGTTTGCAGTTGTGTACAAACTTGGTCTGTCACAACCCCTTAGTTTTGACCTGCACTTCTGAGAAGTATATACCAAACAGCAGGGGGCCCAGCACTGACCCCTGTAGCACCCTACTGGTAACAGGTCTGCTGGATGATGTGGAGTGACCCACTTTGATAGTGTGTGTCCGGTTTGTCAGCCAGTTTGGAAACCCATCTTACAAAGGAGTTTACATTCAGTTTGCTAAGTTTATCAGTAATGCCTGAATGTGGGATTGTGTTGAAAGCCTTTGCCAGGTTGAGGTATGCTGCGATTTACCCTCATCAATGGGCTTGGTCACATTTTCAAAGAAATCCACCAGATTTAACAGGGAGGAATTTGCATTTATGAAGCTGAATAGGGTAGGATCCAGGGTTTGGAGGTCATCAGTGTGTATTTATGAGGTCTACACGGATACGTTTCTTGGCCTTACAGATGAGGCTGGTCAGGCTTAAGACTAATTCCCTGGGTCTGTTGCTGGGCCTTCTTTGTGGAGAGGAATAACTGTTGCTGTTCATTCCGCAGGAACAAAGCCTGTGGTTAGGGTACGATTGAAAAGGGTACTTAGTGGTGATGCTAATACATGTTTTAGCCTGTTTAGAAGCTAGCCTGGGATGTTGTCTGGTGCCATACAGGCGGTGTTTTTTTTTTGCCTTGGACAAGGCTTTGATGACCTGCTCTTCAGATATGTAGGGTAGGGGGAAGTTTGGGGGAAGGTTTGTTTTAAGTTAGGAGGGGATAAGGGAGTGAAATTTTCACCAAACCTATCCACTAGCAGGTTCGCTATCGCTGTGGGGTCAGTGTGCGAGATACCATTGGCCACTAGTTCTGCATATGCTTAGGTCCTACCCTTTAGGTTATGCATGTAGATGTAAAAGACCTTATAGTTATCCTTGGCTGTACTTGCCAACGTTCGCTCAAATGAGCCCTTGGAGGATTTGACAAGTTGTCTTATCTTCCTGTTGAGGAGGGTGCTTTTCCATTGTTGGGGCCTTGCCTTTGTTTTCTTGGACAACTATGTTTTGCATTTATTGTAAAGTTTGTTGATGCTGGATGTCCACCATGGCAGCTTGTTTCTAGTCGGGGCTCTGGCTTTGATTCTTTCGGGTATGGCCGAGTTTATACACTTATGCAAGTGATTGTAAGGGTTTAGTGTATGCTTTGGCATAGTTACCACTTTGAGGTGTGGCTTGGAATGCATGTATACCTTCACCAAGGAGGGAATGGTTTGCCTTGGTGAACTTTTTGAGTTCTGTTTTTAGTGCTGGCTAGAAGGTGACTGATTTGTGGTCAGTTTTAACTAATGAAGGTCTGACAGTTGTGGCAGTGCATCTGTTTGACATGTTGGTGAGGACCAGATCCAGAATGTTTGTTCCCCTTGTTGGGGTATGGACAATTTGTTCCAGGGCATTTGAATTAAAAACGTAAAGAATCTTTTGCGCTAGCAAGTTAGGGCTAGTGTAGGTTTCTCATTTGATAGTGGGATAACTGAAATCCCCCATAACCAGTGTATTCTGTAAAATGTGGATTGTCTCCAGTTTGGTCAAGTAGGTCTTATGGGCGTCATGACCCATGGAGGGGGGGATCTATGACTGACTATGACATGGATGGGTTCTTACCCATCATTACCTGGACCTGGAGTAACTCAATGGAGATGTTCACTAACTAGATGGGAAGTGAATTTATCTTTAATATACATTGAAACACCACTTCATTTGGTTTTCACAAGTTCATTTTACAGTCTAAAAGGTGTGGAAGGCACTGTAGTCTTGCAAGGCCAGGGTACTCTCTTAGGCTTTGAACCAGGTTTCTGTGACTGCACAGACATCTACATCTTCTAGTGTTAGAAGTGCTTCCAGGGAGTGCAGTTTTTGGTTTAAGCTCCAAGCATTTAGCAGCAAGACTCCCTTTTGTTCTGACTGGCTAATTTCACGTCTGTAATGTTTTTTTGAGACCTTGCCTAAAAAGGCACTATGGTACGGGGAAGGCAAGAGTTTTTGCCAACAGCCGAAAGCCTAAAAGGTGCCAGGTGCAAACAGCCTCTGACAAAATGGCAAGGTTAGTCGACCATGGCTTCCCAGGCTGACAGGAACTGGATTCCCTTTGAATGACACCAAAAACCAAGCCAATTATTGAAATCAATAATTTTTTGTTTATACTGTGGCATCATTCTAGGTGAGGGTAGTATGCTGTTCAAGGCTAGGGATATACCTGCTTGGAGCACTGAACTATGAAGAGACATACCATGTCTCTCTTCATAGTCCAGTGAGGTAAGACTCTGGTTATTCACACCAACGTGAACAATGAGAGTCATAATGGTACTTGTTGCTGACAGACCAGAGTGCATGCATGATCTGACGAATCCTGGCACCAGGCAAGCAGCTGACTGACTTTCTCCTTGTCCAACCTGATGAGTGGGACATCTGTGTCTCTCACTAGTCTCTCCAATGCCAAGAAAATTTGGTAAAAGAGCATCAGTGCTACTAGCTGTTACCTGATACACAGCAGATGGAAGTTTAAGGGTTTAATACTGCATTATACTGGCTTGATTTTTTTTCTATGAAACCAAATATTTAAAAAAAATGTTCTATACAAGTAAGATTCTTTATTCAAATGTGCACTTTAAGGGCTATGCACTGTAACCAAAGTGTAAATATGTTTACCAAGTCTTAACAGACGAATTGCGAACATGAATTTAAGTTAGATATTTTGTTCACTCAAATTTTTCACATTTTTCTTTTCATCATAAAACCTTCAAGAAGCTTGCAAGCTTAAGTCTTCACCACAGTATCAAAAGTCATCACTTTCCCTGTCATTCTAAATAAAATTATCTTTTTTTCTGCAAGGAGGGTTTGCAGCCAGCAAAACATATTTTTGTGTGTGGACAATAAATAGACCAACACCTCTGGGTGCCACTAGTAAGATGCTAAAGCATCCGTGCCTGCAGACAGTGCTACTACTAAAGGAAAAGGACACTTCATGTGTTAATGTTCTTCAGGCTTATTAAAACCATTATATATCAACAGATATGGCTTTCTTACTTTTTAACTTCTTTAAATCTTTTGGGTTTCTAATACCATGATGGGAATGGACCCCTTTCCTAAGTCAAAGTATAATTAAAGTTCATGAAATTAGTATTGTTTCACTCGATGTCAGCTAAATGTGCTCTTTGTAGTACCCACAATGTGCCCAGTAATGACTCCTTCTGCAGTTCGTACAGAGTTGTATGTAATGGTAGCATATCTAAATAAGATTATTTTTTTTTTTTTTTTTTTTTTTATTAAGACCCACTGCTCCTACTACTACTAAAACTATTTGGGTATCTTTCTTCAACATTGCTCTCGTTTCTAATTGCAGATCCTGATACTTTCAAAACCATAATGTTTGTACAATCCACAGTGAAACAGTCTTGCCACATTATTATCCCTTGCAGTATACAGTCCTTCTGCCATTAGTATGTCACAACCAGCAACAAGGTGTGCAACTGTTTCCAGCTCAGTTTTACAAAACCTATATTTGTTTGTTTCTCCCACACGTTCACTGTTCTTTGTAAACCAGCATGTACGTAGCCCCACTATCTTCAGCCACCAATATTAACCTTTCATCTCTTGGTTTGAATTCACCTCTCCTTAACCATTCCTGCATTCGTTCCTGATCAACATGATTTTTTTTTCCAGAAGTTTTCTATACTTACAACTATATTTATGCGTTTTCCACATTTCTTGCCTTTTCATCTGGTCCTTCACCTTACATTCTTTCTTTTGTTTTTTGGCACATTCAGTTGCTGCCTGATTTTTATCTACTTACGGTTTGATTTCCATTTTTGCTTGACGCTGATATGCTTCTGCTAGATTAAGCAGGGAAGTCATCTTAGATTTATTCTCCTCATGTTTCAGAACTTTCACTATTTTTGGGTCTCGTGAGGTCAGCAGATGTGTGAAGTCCCACGACTGCAGATCTGTACATGCAATCAATTTCAAGAAGGCCCATCCCTCCTTCGGAACGGGGAATATATAATCTTGGTATGCACTGATTTTTATAGATCTGATGAGCATGAAGCATCCTTCTTGTTTTAATATCTAATCTATCCAACATGTTTTGGGGCCAATCAATCACTCCAAAACTGTAAGTTAGGATAGGAAGAGCAAATTGGTTTATTGCTTGGATTTTGTTCCTAGATGTCAATGCTGTTTTCAGGATTAATTTAAATCTCGTAAAATATTCCTTACTAAGTTTTACTCACATTTGTTCATGTTTTACTGCTGATCCTTCATCATTTCCCAAGTATTTATACACTCCCTCTTGCTCAAGTTCTTTTATAACACATTCTTGCCCCAAACTGATGTTTTCCTGATGCTGCAGTTTTCCTGCTTTAAAGGTTGCATTTGCACATTTTTCAAAGCCAAATGACAGTCTAATATTATCTGAAAAAGTTTTGACTACCCGCAGCTGTGCTTGCAGTTCCTCATTTGATGAGCTATACAGTTTTAAAACAACAAATAGAAGATGAGAAGTTTTTAGATTATGTTGTTTTCTAGGAGCCATAACTGTAGCCATGACCTAAGCTGTTTAGTAAACAGCTTAATGGGTTAAGGGCAAGGCAGAACAGCAGCGGTGACAGAGTCACGCTGAAATATTCCCTTTGAATTTTTATCCCTGGGATAATAATTTGCCCTTTATTATGGTTTAATTGCAAAGTGGTCTGCCACTGTTTCATGGTCACTGTAACAGAGTCTATCAGTGTAGGATGTATCTTAGACATTTTTAAGCACTCATCCATGAATGTGGGATACTATCAAATGCTTTTTTCTAGTCACTCCATAGATTCTTCCCCTTTTTACAGTTCTCCACTATGATTTTATTTAACAAATGATCCTTTGTTCCATACGACTTTCTTTTATTACCCTTTTGCTCTACTGCCATAATTGAATTTTCTTCTAAATGACTATTCCCCGTGTATAGTTTATACAATGTCGGAAAGCAAGTTATTGGTCTATAATTTTGGGGGTAGCTTACAGGTTCATGCTGAAGTAGGAGCATTGTTTTACCTGTTGTTAGCCAGATTGGTGTCTGTTCGGGTGCGCATACAAATAGTTTTTACGCATGGCTAGGTCTTCATGCAAAGATGTCAATACTTTTAACCAAAGGTTAGGCACTGCATCTGGGCCTGAGGTTTTCCAACTTAGAGGCTTTTCTTAACTTTGTTTCAATCTCTCTGGCTGTTACTTCATCCCATTTCATATCCTGTACCTTTAAACTTCTTATACTTTATTTTACTTCTTTTATCCATTTAGCATCTTTGTTGTGTTCTACAGGATCTTCATAGATACTTGTATCTATGTCTTCTTTTTTTGGCAGTCTTTCAATTCCTTTTAACTTGTTTTCCAGTTCTCTATAAAACCTTTTTGGGTCATCACTAAATTGTCTATTTTGTACTTTTCCTTTATATTTATCTGCGTATATCTTCTAAGTTTTTCCTCCTGTGCTGAAATGTTTTAATTTATTATCGATAATGCATGATAGATTCTGGTCTGTTCTAATACTGTGCACTGCTTTTATCACATCTATCTTAGTATTTTTGTTGATCTACTCCCTCTTCTATAGTCATCTAACAGGGACACTTCTCGTCTTAACTGCTTTACATTTTTCTCTATTCGATACTTCCAGGATGGTATTTGATTTCTCCCCTTCCTTTGCCTCACTACCCTGTGCTCTTGTGGTAGTATTTTATCAGTTATTAATCTAGCTGCACAGAAACATATCCTGTTTACTTCTGTTATATCGCACGGATCTCTAAGGACAGTCCTAATTACGGTGTTCATTTTATCAGACGTCTAACTTTTGGGGTTTTACTGACCTTCTGCTGTCTCTTTCATTGATTGTAATATATCTATGTCCATTAATCAAGCAACTCTTCCCTTAGTTCACTTTCTTCCAGACTAAGGGCACAATGTTTTCCACTTACTGCGGGCATTCTATAGAAAGTTCTACAGCATCTTCCTGTGGCAGCTTATCTTCAGTTTCATCCTGTGCTATCCATTGCTTTGTCATATGGGAACTCATTGGCCTATCACTCCTTAACACTGACTGCATTAGAGTTTCCACAGTCTCCTGTTCCTTCCCTTGCTGTCTAGCTTTAAGTGAACATTCATACTGGTTTCCTGTGGAAGGCTCCAAAATATATTGATATGGCATCTGTCCACTGGTTTCCCCTTAATTTGGATATTCATTGCTCTATGCTGTTGTGGTGCTTTCTGCATTACATTTTCTACACTGAAATTTTCATTTTGCAGGTGGCTCCATGACCACAGTTTATATTTCTTTAACTTCTCCATTAAAGAGCTCCTTCTCTATTTTTCCCCTCTGTCATCTTATTTTTTGTATTGCAAAGTTTTCCATATCCGGATTCATTTGCTTGCATTTCTCTAAAAATATCTTTGGTGCTGCTCTTTTTGTATTGGTTAGTTTTGCTTTCTCCTTGGCATAAATATTGCACAATATTAGCTCTCTCTTTCTTTCCCATGTCCATATTTTTTCAGATGTCCCCTGCTCTTCCTGCTTCTCCTTACTTTGGGGACTCGCTCCATCATGCTATGGATGCAGTCTCTGTTAGACTTTCTACATTAAATCCTTCACTCTGTAGATGCTCCATAACTTCAACTTCTATTTCTTTAACTTCTGCTTTACTAATCTTCTTTTCCACATTCCATCTTTGCGATATTAATTTTTTTATTGTGAAATTTTCCATATCTGGATGCCTTTGCCTGTATTTCTCTTTGAATATCTTTGTGACTTTGTTGTTGTCTCTTTCGGCTTATCCTGGTTGGGGTCACCACAGCAGAACTCCGGTCCGCTAATGTTTGGTAGTGGATTTTTATGTGCCGAGTTACCAGCCCTGATGCACAACCTTCAATGAAGGCACGCCCATTCACACATGCCTCCACACAGAAGACGCTCTAGCTGAGAATTGAACGCAACAACGTCTTGCTGTGAGGCGACAACGCTAGCGCAGCACCACTACGAATATCTTTGACTGCTTTCTCTATATTAACTTGACTTTCTCCTTTGTATAAACATTGCACCATATCAAATCTCTCTTCCTTTCCCACATCCATATTTCTTTAAACTTTTCAAAAATGTCTAGGTTTTGTTGTTTACATTTTCACACTTCCTCAGATGCTTATTTTTCCAAACAGATCAACGTTTCTTGATCTATGTACTGTTTTTCAAAAATCTGTTGCATTAATGAATGCAAATTTTTATTTGAAGCTTCTGACAGTTTTTCCTGTGAAAGTATTTTTCTTTCCTCTAATTTATCTCAATCTTTTTGGGATATCCTCTGTCTGATAATTCTGGCCTTTTTGCATAATAGTAACAATGCATAAGTTCTTTCATATCCTCGATAGTCCACTCTATTGTCTTTACTGCTCTTCTTTGGCCTATCAGCTTTTGTGGACTACTACTTATTTCAACAACGGGGGGGGGGGGGGGGTCATCCTCTCCTTGGGCCTGGCCTAGCCCCACTGTAGGAATGTTTCTGGATTTTGAGGATTCTACACTGTCATTTTTCCAGTCCTGGCACCAGTGTGCCTACCAGGACTGGGCACTGTTTTATCCTGGGACTTGTGCAACCAGCTATCTTTTTTTGTTTTTGACTTGTGTCCGTCCATGATATATGCTATATAAATACAGTCTATATAATCAGTGTTGCCTTGGTGAGATTTTGTGAAAAACAGGGTCCAGCTCGCGAAGGTACTCACCAGGACTTGAGGACTAATTCAACTTCAGCACTACTACTCTCTGTTTGCTGAATTTTCATTTCTCCATTAGGACTTTCTTACCCATGAGCACCTTGGTCTGCTTCACAAAATTAAAGCATATAAGAAGTACTGTTATGGTTCCTTCAGTGACGACTGACCCATGACGACAATCCAAGGTGCTGATCTAAAAAATATATCTTGTGTGATATCATACATCCAACTATTTCCTTGCCATACTAAACTCTGACAAAAAAAATTACTCAATACATTTATAGCTGTCACTTAATTTCTAGAAAAAAAAAGTAACAATGATTAACGCTCATCTAGCAGCTGACTGATGATACTCAGAAACGTGCCTTGGTTCAGATACTCAATCTGCTTGGTCTTCCTCTGCTCCAAATAACCTACCTCCAATTCCCACTCACCCCCACCTCCTATACATTTATGTTAGCCATTTTCACACACCTAATCATACTTGGCCACTCAATTTCAATCCTGTGCAGCATGCTTCCTTTCAGTGAGCTAACACTCATGCTATCCAATCAGTTTCTCTAATTAACACTAACCCTCCATCTTACTACTACACATTCCATCCTTTCATTATACAAATCTCTACCAGAGTGTATTCGAAAGCTTACTTCCACCTACAACTTACCATGCATGCTTATCGTATCTGTTTTCCTGCAACTGCTCTTCTCAAAATGAAGCAATTTGCATTACCTTAATTTCTCTTTGTCACTATTAAGCTAACTTACATCCTCTCTCTCATGCCTTCCAACCAGTTTTATTTCTCCCATAAGCACACACAGTCCAGAACAAAATTGCACTCCCTATCAAATTACCACACCATCACATCATATCAACACCTCTATCACTACACAAACACCAACCTATTTAAAATTAGACACCAGAATTACAAGCCCATTCTCCAAAAACTCGGCATAGTACATAAGCATACATTCAAATGGGTATACTTCAAACACTTCCTAAAACCATTGAAACTTAGCATGGACATCCATTCTAATCCAGGCTACAAGAAAGAACCACAGATCTCAATCAGCTCGGCAAAGTTATCCAGTTTCTCCCCCTTGACCTCCCTTAATTCGGTATCAAGTGCAGTCTCTTATTCTCACACCTCCCACATCCAAAGGCACAGCAAACAAAATCTTGAATCTTATTACTTTAAACACACACTTAGCATATGCATAAATTCACTGAAGTACAAACCTGAATCTCTCGCCTCACCCTAGACATCATAGCAATCATGAAACCTGGCTTAAACTCCATTTTAAAGATACAGAACACTTTCTACCTCAGTCAGAAAAAAAGCAGGAAGAATAGCTCTTCCATATCCTAGCACCTACTCTATTACCCAATATTCAGAACATATCTCAAACTTCCAGAAAGCAGAAATATTCATCTCCTTCCTTAGTATGAATAACAGAAAAAGCACATGGCATTGCTGTACTCTATACACCCCCAGGTAGTAAAATGACCATACTGGAAGGCATACTCTCCTGGATATCAAATGCTATTTCAAATGAACCCAATATTCTCGGCGATATCAATACAGACAGGAACAACCTAACCACTAACTGCTCTACCTCCAGTATAAACTTATTTGATTCAGCTCATTCACAGTTCCACTTGATAAAAACGCAATTATACACTTGCTTTACTGTTAGAGTCCCATTAAGTCTGCACTGCTTGTTTCTCAGGGTAGTTCAGCAACTAATTTCAGGTGGGGGATTGCTTTCATCTGAGCCATCCCACCTTAGTTTTTAGTTATTAGCCAATACTTCTGTTTTACCTGACAACCTAAGGTGTATTCTCTCTGTAGTAATCCTACAAAGACTTGCATTTCTCTGAATTTGTGCAGAGCCGATAAAGCAGAGTTAATCTCCTGGCTGTGTTGGATTGTATAAGCATCTGATATATAAACTGATAAGTACACTTGTTTGTGCTTCTTTTGTACTGTACATCAATTATATATTTGCTGTGTGTCCAATTTTGTCTGCACTGTTTCTTCCTGCCCTCCCCACCCTAGTGTTGTTCTAGTCTTAAACTTGGTGGGTTTGGAATTTCCCACCCCTGCTGTTAATTTGATTTTGGACATTCCTCCCGGTCCCATCTCATTTGGCCACTCATCCGAGTGCAGTGATATCATCTGGGTAGGACTACTCCCTTAGTTCCTTAATACTTGCACTATCTTTTGCTTCCTCCATCTCCACTTAAAAAAAAATGCTGCTTTTACTGTAATTGTGTTCTTCCTACATTATTTCTGCTGTGTGCTCTTAAGTGGTCAAGTGCTTTTATTCTGCTGCATTTATTAGGTTAGGTTCCTGTGATCTACACTCTTGTAGAAAAACCCTTATCAAAACCATCTCTCCACAAGTCCGCACAAGCATTCAAAACACTGTCTGGACATTTCCCATCAGTTTCTTCTGCCAGCCTGGTTGCCATGGACATACTGCGACAGTGTAGGAACTGCCTCATATTTACTGACAGCCCTCTTCGCCTAGCACATAACTCTACTTGCGTGAAATGCATGTACATCAGTAACAGAGTCCATGTTCTCTCACGCCAGCCAGTACTCCTGACAAAGAGGAGATTGCCATCACGAACACCATACCCACACATCACACACAAAATCCTCAATAAAAACTTACCTAAACAGCAGACCTCTCCAAAACACACTCACAAACATTCCAAACACAACACCAAACACATCACACACAGCCAATACACCAGTGTCTCATGAACACAGTCCATAAGCCCAAACAATAAACCATCACAGCCCACAAGACATAACAAACCAAACATACTAGTCACTGATGACTCAAATGTGAGACACACTGGATGTCCCCTTTACCAGGCTCAACAAGGAGAAGGTCACTGTTAGTTGTCTGTTTGGTGCCAGAATTTGTCACATCTCTCTCACACACACACACACACACACACACACACACACACACACACACACGAGTCTCTTCACAAGTACAATTCTGTCATTGTCCATGTTGGTGTGAATGACTGGAGACGTACCTCCCTGGACTATACGAAGAGAGACATGATTGAACTGTGTGTCCCAGGCAGGTATAACCCTGGCCATAAGCAGCATCTTACTTTCACCAAGAATGATACCACAATACCAACAAAAAATAAATTGACTTCAACAATTGGCTTAGCTTCTGGTGTCATTCCAAGGGGATCCATCATCAGTCTGGCTGGGATGACATGGTCAACAGGCCTAATGGCTTTGCCAGAGATGGCCTCCACCTGTCACCACTGGGATTCCAGATCCTGGCCAAGGCTCTCACCTCCTCCCATTGTGCCTTTTTTAGGCATGACTCAAAGACAAATCTTCCAACATAAAATCTGTCAAAAAGCAAACTGAACATCATGTTGCTTAACACTAGCAGCCTTAACCTGAAAATGCACTCACTGGAGGCTCTCCTTGCACTGGAAGATGCCAAGGTCTGTGCTGTCACAAAAACCTGTCTCAGGGCTGCTGAGAGCACCCCTGCCTTAACAGGCTATACCTCATTCTACACATTCAGACCTCAAAATAAGGTTGGGAAGACTAAGGGTGGCCGAGTCCATCTTCTTTAAGTACAGGCATACCTCCAGACTGATTTGCCAACATGATGCACTGGAACTACTCCAGGTGCAACTGACAGTTGGCAAGACATCCATCTTATAGCCAGCTATGGAACCCCTCCATGACTCAGGATACCCATTCCTCTTACCTGGATATACTTGACTCCATTATTGTACCCTGATCCTTGGTGACTTCAACTACCCCACTATACACTTGGTGAACTATTCCTGCACTAATGCACTCGCTTCACGATCCCTTGACTTCATCAGTTCTAACACACTAGACCAGCTTGTCTCATCCCCCACAAGAGGAGATAACATTCTGCACTTGGTTCTCACTACCATAGGCGACTGCTGCACCACTTTCATAGTATTTTCTTCCCTGGTGAGTTCAGATCACTGGACTCATTTGAAGTGTCTATTACACCCAACCCCCCCCTCCCCCCAACTGTAACGGAGCTAAAAAAACTTCTCAAAAGCAGACTACAAACTCCTAAGGGAGGGTATCTGTAGCTTCACACACACCCCCCTCACAGGATGCAGACAACGATGCTGAACAGTACGCCAATGCAGTATACAAGCACCCGTATAACTGCATGGACTCAGCCATGCCCAACAGAACTAAAACCTGCTCCTCAAGGAAACACAAACCTGTTTGGTGGACATCCTTTCATCAACAGGCTTTACAACAAAAGAAATAAATTGTTGTCAAAGGGTAAAAAGGAACATATTCCATAATGGAAAAGCTCCTTCCTTAGCCTCAATAAGCAAATTAGATCACTAGTGAAAGCCTCCAAAGCCAATTATGAATCGAAACTAGCCTCCAAAACAAAGGGAAACCACAAAACCTTCTTTAGTTACATCAGAAACCTCCACTGCAAAGCCCAGGTTTGTTTCGAACTAGTACTTAACAGTATCACTTACACCAATCCTGTTGACTTAGCCAACCTGCTAGCAGATAGGTTCAGCACAAACTTCACCCTCTGCCCCCCCCAAAGGACCTTCACCCCCCCCCCAAAGGACCTTTCGACATCCCCAATACTTGATCTACGGAGATGTGAGGTGTGGGACAAGTCCAAAAGGCCCTATCCAAGGCAAAGACAGATTCCATGGGACCGTATAGTATCCCAGGCTGTATTCTGCACCATCTCCAGCAAGAACTGCCTTTGCCATTGAGTACCCTATTCAACCACAGCTTAAGTACAGGCTTCATTCCATCAGAGTGGAGAACGGTCATTGTCATCCCCTTGCACAAAGGTGGTCCCACTACTGATCCTGGAAACTATTGCCCCATTAGCTTGACAAGTCTGATCTGTAAAGCCATGGAGTGCATTATGGATCTCATAAACATGAACATAGGCAATCTCCAAATACTTCACCCCACCCAGTTCGGATTAGTCAAGGGCAGATCTTGCCTGTTAAACCTGGTTGACTTCTTTGAGACCATCATCAAGGCCCTAGAGGAGGGAAAGTCTATACATGCAACTTACCGTGACCTGGCCAAAGCCTTTGACACAATCCCCCACTTGGCCATCATCAAAAAGCTAACACAACTTGGCGTAAATCCCCATCTCATCAGGTGGGTGGCCAAATGGCTCCCCAACAGGACCTTCAAAGTCAAAATAGGCTCCTCCACCTCCGATAACAGACTTATCACTAGTGCTCCCCAGGGATCGGTCCTGGGACCCCTACTGTTTGGCATCTACGTCTCAGAGGTACAGGTGAAGACAAAAGGCCTGTGGCTGACCAAGTCTGCAGATAACCAAGTTGGGTGCTGTCATCGACTCCCCAAATGATGTTAACATTCTGCAAGAGGGTCTCACAGCAACTAAATGACTGGTGTTGAAGTCATGGCCTCAAGCTAAATGCAAATAAATGTATTATACCATTTGGCAAAAACACAGCCCCTACTGATTACCACATCAATGGCAACCCTCTAAGCACACAACCTGTGGTGAGAGACCTGGGCACTCAGGTTAACAACCTCACATTTGACCATCATGTAGCGGCAATGGTCAGAAAAGCCTTTTACTTGGTTCATCTCATAAGTACAGGGATTGCATCCAGAAAAAAGGTTATTACCTCTCTATACTCATCCCTCATAAGACCAATAATGGAGTACCTCCAAACATCTACACCAACTGGAAAGGCTACTGAAATACCTCACAAAAGAGGATCAATGGCCTCCAACGCCTATCCTATGCAGACAGGCTGAAATCACTATCACTCTATTCAGTATCGCACAGATTGCTCATGGGTGATCTGTGTCTCGCCTACAAGGCAATTTTGGACCCTGCCCTACTAGAGATGCTCCATATCTGCAAGTCTAACTACTCATGCATTACCTACTCGAAAGGCCCGAATCTATTATGAAATATAAACAAAACCTGCTGGAGAGACAGGTCCGTCTCCCAAAGGCTGCCCAGTCTCTGGAATAGACTTCCTATACATGTCAAACAGAGCACCTCGCTAACCCTCTTCATGCACAACATTGATGAGTGGATGGGTAACCACAAATTTGTCCCAGGGGTTTCACCTGTGTCCCTCACTAACAGGGGCGACAGGTGCTGACTGAGGTTTCTTTTTGGGGATAAACTCTTGGCTAGGTTTGTAAGGGCCCCAGGGCCATTAGCCTAGTAATTTCCTATGATCCTATATAATAAAAGCACCACTCGCTACTCGATATTGGTTTCTGATACCAATACATTTTTGAATATTGGAACACTTCCAGTGCTCTAAGTGACCGTCTCCTAGCATACGTGCATATATATCCCACCTGGCCAATTATCAATATAAAACTGCATATAATCTATCAAAATTCAACCAACAGACACAGACATTTTACAGCCATCAACTGGACTATACCAAAAATCATTCCTGTAACAGATGCAGTCATACATTTCACCATATTACTAAACACTGTAAACAGCTTTGCACCTCTGCAACAGAAGAATAAAAACTAACCACACCCATTGACTTTCAAGACAAACTAAAATCTTATGCACAGTGGAGTGGAGATAAAGCAAGGAAACATTGGCTAAACTAGAAAACTAATAACCTTCAAACCTTTGGGCATATCCATACCTTCAAACCTTTAGGCAACTCTGTAACCTGGTAAACAAAAGTTAACCTTGACAAAAAACAATCACCACAAACTTAATCCAAACAATCCAGTCTTCATCAAAAAATACAGTCTTCAGTTAATTCCCTACTGAACCCAGATACAAAAATAAATAAATAAAATAAAAGCATCCTATCCCTTAATACTCAAATTCAAACTACAACAGATTTTAATACTTACTTCTCTGAAAGCATTGCCTCCTTAACCAAAAACAAACCTACCCAAACCAACCCTTTGCTTCAAATACCTGCAAGTTCCACAACTCAAAGTGATCTCCTATATCTAGATACAAACCAAGCTAAAGTACTACTCACCCAACCTTCACTTCAACTCTAGTATCTACCAACGCAGTGAAATAAATTCTAAACTGAAACAATCCTCTACCAACAGCCTTCCACCAGACTACTTGAAGCTAGCCATTGGTGCCACAGCATACCCAGTAAGCACCCTAATCAACAGACCTACACAGAAAAAAGTACATTCCATAGATCTGGAAGCTATCCCATATCAAGCCTCTACATAAAGAGATTATTACAGGAAATACAAAATTTCCAAATCAATACAATACTGTCTTCTCTTTCTAAACTCTTAGAAAAATGAATCTATAAACAACCTCTCCAATATCTCCTTCAAAACCAAGTCCTTACTTCCACTCAGCTTGGCTTTCACCACACACATCACATCTGCACTTCTATCCTTCACAGACACTGTAAATAAAGCAAGGGACTCTGGCAATTTTATCTCCTCTTTATTCATTGACATTTTGAAAGCTTTGAAACAGTCTCCAACTTTAGACTCCTATTATGAGCAGAATTCTTGGACCATCTTCCCCCATCATCAACTGGATCAATAGCTACATATGTAACAGATATAAAACAGCAAGCCTTTCCCTTTCTCAATAGCTAACCACTCGTTTCCCACAAGATTCCATTCTCAGCCTCCTCCTTTTCAATACTTTCATCAATAGCCTGCACAATGCCTCTTGCCAAGCCTCACTAAAGCCAATATGCCAGTGACTCCAAGCTTATATGCACGTCTAAGAACCTGTCTCATGTATAACAAATAAGGCAAGATGCATTCCTCTTTAATGAGGCTTGGCTCACCAATACCAAGCTTCTATTAAACCTTAATAAAAATCAAACTATTCCTATTCTCCCCAAAAAGTAGTCATATCAATGCCCAATTTAACATAGTTTCCCTAAATAACACAGAAACTGAAGTCTCCCATGCAAAATTACTACGTGTGACAATAGATGATAAAGTTGATCCTCAGATTTAAATTCAATAAAAACACACTAAAACTAGCAATGCTTTACAAGTAAAACAGTTCTTAAACAGCTACTAGAGCCATCCTTGCTGGTACTCTACTCCTACCCGCTCTGATTTAAGATGCCCCAGATACTACTGACAAAATTTCCCTAAAGGCAAAAATTGAAACAGGCTACAGCAAAACTACAAAATTTGCACTAAATGCCTACCATCTCAGACTCCACTGCTTACCAGTTAAAACTTTAAAGTGGCTTGAACTTCCTAATCATCCAACCCGTGTACACTTACAACATATAAAATTGTATATACGCCATCAGCCTATCCAGCCCTAAAATGCTTTTCTCCATAGCTATCACTCAAGCAGATCTCTACTGTCTGAAGATAAACTCCTCCTCCTCCTCTCTACACATAAACCTTACAGTGTAGGGCAAAGCCTCTACTCCTGCTCCATAACCAAAATCTGAACACCATAACTTTAGCCATCAGAACAAACTATAAGATTAATGCTTTTAAACTTACTCTAAAATGCTTCCTTTTATAACTCCTGGCTCTACTGCAGCTCCACCCCAGGCTGAGGCTGAACCATCCCTTACTGTTATTTCTCCTTTACCTCATGTACCCCCTTCTCTCCATCTCTACCTCATATACCCCCTTCTCTCCATCTCTACCTCATATACCCCCTTCTCGCCATCTCTACCTCATATACCCCCTTCTCTGCATCTCTACCTCATATACCCCCTTCTCTGCATCTCTACCTCATATACCCCCTTCTCTGCATCTCTACCTCATATACCCCCTTCTCGCCATCTCTACCTCATATACCCTTCTCGCCATCTCTATCATTTTCATCTGTCTTTCTTATAACAACCTTTTTCCACATTATCCGATTCTTCTCAAAGCGGAAGTACTCCACTGCACATCCCAAGTTTTCTTTATATAGGATAGACATAAGACCTTAACATCTCATATCCATCTCCATTACTACACACTACCATTCACATGAAAAATGTTTTTGCGCTGTATAATATTTGTAAACAAAAGGATTTATTACTGTACAATATTGAATGTATCATGTTGATACAAGTTTGCATTGTATGTCCCTCTCAATTTTGTGATGAATATTTATCAAGTTCTTTTGAGATGTAACCTGGAGATTTTCTCCTCAGACACTCTTTAATATGGGTACCCTGTAAGCTCAGATGGACTTCCCCAGTAAACAAATGACAGTTGCACTATTGTCTGAACATAAAACCTTAGCAGCTGGTACATGTTTGGAGGACTAAAAAAAGTAGAAACAGAAAACACAGCAGGAACTGCCACATGATTTTTATTTAAAAATGTTAGAACCTCTGGCGCTCTGTAAAGCTTGTGTGTCCCCTTCAGGGCCAAAGACTGTCAGGTGAAGCAAAAGTAGATACAAAAGCATCAAAGAAAGGCCTCCAAATCTTGAGGGACAGGAGGTAGTGTGGACCACCTACCTTGTTTGGATTCCCAAACAAAATGTTACAAGATTTTTGTGATGGCTACCCCAAAGGAAATTTCTTCAGAATTAGGCGATAATGAGTCTTCATCAACTGAGGCCATTTAGCTGGACAGCAATTTTGGGAGGAATAAACTAGAAAGTGTTCATCTGAATCAAATATTCTTCCTCTTAAGGAAAGGATTCACACTGCCTCTAAGGAAGGGGAGGAAGAAAAGTAGAAGAGAGGCTTGAGGGACAAAAGGACACATTGTTTATCTTTGGTTTCTTCCTTCTTAGGGATGACATCAGCTTTTACAAAACATGGTGGATACCACCCTGGTATAACTCTATCAACTTTCCAGGCACATTTTCCCTAACCAAGGTTTGAGGTATGCCCTCCAGTCCCTTGGAAATAAGCCTTGGTTTCCCCTTCTTTATTGTATCTGTATGATCAATGGTATTGAATGTGCGAGAGTCAGATGCCATACCGGCCTCTTGCAAGGTCATGGTAGAGGGAGTCCGAGAAGAGACCAGGAATACAATGTTTTCCTGCAACACTTCAATAGGATGTCAGAGTCCAACTGGGCAAATTATGGTTTGGGACTACTACTCCTAAAATTTCCTTTTTGGAGTAAGTGGGACATTGGATGCAGAGGGTTCAGCCATTTTGTACCGGGTGAGGTGCTTCAAGAGCTAAATTTCTACACAAATATTTAATGACTAAACATACACAGGATATTTAGAATGAACAAATGAAAACTTCAGCAAATCTTATAGTTATGTTCAGCTCCAAGACAGAAAAGGCACTGGGAGTGTAGTCCTTATACAGGATCTGCTACCACAGTCATACTTCCCTCCTTTATGACATTAAACATTTTTTAAATGCCAAAGTGGAAGAAAAAAAAAAAGAAAGCTTCCCTAACAAGACACTTCTCTGAATAACTGAAGGCTGAGGTAAAATGAACAACTACAAGAACTGGTAGGCAGACAGGTGTGAGTCCTGCATTCAGACTGACAGTGAATCTGAGGATCTCACACTTCTATGTCTGCTTATGTATCCTTATGCCCAGAGGCTTAGGTCATATGTCACACATATGACTGTAAGAGAGGTTCTCTCACCTTTGGTATCCCAATGGTTTGTCAGGTTACCTTGGTAAAATAACCAAACAGTGTTGGAATACTGCAAAAGTGATCTAAGAAAGGACATAAATACTTCCCAGTTTACAGTTTCCAGCTGCGATGCAACTCTCATGCAACTAATGTTTAAAAAAAAAAAAAAAACTTTCACAAGCAAGAACACTTCTACAAGGAAACTGACATAGGCACCCACTCACCTGAAAAAGCACTCCATCATCCTCCTCTGGAGTAGGAGGCTATCAAAATGGTGTACCTGCAGGTCAGGGTACTGGTGTCTGCACTGCTGACTAGAGTGGCACACCAATGCAAGACATCCACCTTACACCAGGGAACATCATGCAAGTCCCCTTAGCAAGCAGTCCTGGTGATCCCTGTGCAGGAAACAGAAGATTTGATTCCTTACTGCAACACTGGGGCATCCTGTTAAAACCAGTGTCATTAACAGCCACAGCCATACATTAGGTCTCATTATGGAGAAAAATAGTGGACATCTCATGGTCACACCCATCTTCCATTTTGACAGTTACTGGGCAACATAGGGCATCTCAGTATCATGACCTCTGGTGAGGTATGAAATACACAGTGCCAATATTAGTTTTTTTTTAGGATGACAAAGTTCAAGAAATGGCATAGCATACATATTAACTGCAAGAAGTTTACGTTCAGGCAGCTTAGTGCTCTTTAGCATCTCCACTGGCTGCGAAATTGATCCTTGATCTGCATACCCACCGTGTATAGAGCTTCAAAGCTATGCGATGTTAACCTTGGCAGACAGAGAGGCGCACTGCATTATATAAGAAAAAGTGAAGCACCATTATGGCAAGTTGTGTAGAAAAGCAAAACGACTCGCTTTACAAAGTAAAACCTCACTTTTACCTAAATTTTAACTTATCTTTGGTAGCTTTGGCTTGTAAAATATGTTCAAGGAATGTGACTTAACTGTAATGGAAACATTTTTAACCTACTGCAGCAGAAGGTGGTGTGAGTAAAGGCAAATCGGCTAATAAAATGGTAATATTAACTGCGGCCACAGTACTTGCAGTGAAAACTTTAGTAAGCATCTATCAGGAATTTGCCCTTTTCCCCACTGTAGTGCAATCACAGAGCTGGTATATATTAGTTGGGGGGGGGGCACAATCCCCCAACATGGGTGGGTTTTAAATAATGTGTTTTTTGTGACGGTCGCTAGGTTGTCAGATATTTTTTTCCTGGGAAGAAATTTGCTTCAATGAATGTTAGACAAAATTAGCATTTGATGGATTAAGTTAGATCCATAGATGTTCGACTGGTAGTCGCTTCAATGAAATGACATGGACTCCTACATATAAGCACACACACACACTACAAAGGAATAATTAATACCAGTACTAACTTCAGGAACCTCACAGATTTCATATAAATCAACCCCTACAAATTTAAAGGGTGCTTATACAACTGTAACAATATACAAATAAATAAAAGTATATGATTTGGAAAACAAGTTCCAAATGGTCTTCCACAACTGAATCCAGGTTCGAGACACTGAAGCTAACTGTCAATGTCTACTCCAAAATCCTAAATGAAAAACATTTTCATCATGTACACCACATACACATGATAAACCAAAGAAACTTGCTGATCTTTTGTGAACGGATTCCAAAGAAAAATCTAAAGTACTTTAATCCATCCATAAAAAAATGTTCCTATTTTTCAGGCTTAGAAATCTTTGCACAAAACTCCCCACCAATAACTCAATATCCATAGTCAGTTTCAAGCATTAGCATGAACACAGAATGGATACTGTGGAGTGTACAGCACAAGGAATACTTCCCTGCTTCTGGAAGAGATTTTACTTGTGCCGAACACTGCCATACTGTTAACCATTGCTGCTTCCTTGCTATGATGAGCACAATAATCACCCTTAGATCCTTTTTCTGTAACAGTGTGAATTATACTCTCCCAGATGATGGTCAATCCACTGCATCTAGCAGTGAAAGCACATTATCTTGGACTTTCTGCAAATAAATCCCAGCTACCTTTATTGTGATCATTCCTATAGTTGGGCTGGTTCAATCCATATTCACAGTAACTACCCTCACAGGGATGTGACATACAAGGACTTTAACTGGGAGCACTGGGGAAGTATAGTACAGTTGTGTACACTGACCATAAATGTAGATGTTGGCGTGTATTCACTGTTGCAGTCATCACACTTGGGTTATCTGCCTGCAGGTAGCCCTCAGTTGGCCCGAACACCAGAGTCTTAGGATTTCTGTGTCAGATGCTGTCGCCTCTTCCATGACATCAGGTCGTCGGGGGTATAAAACATGTAGCCGATGCCATTACATCAGTTTTTCTTGCCCCAGATGTCAGGAGCCCCCAAAATAGGAAGCAATCGCATTGTGTGGAACACCTCCAGAAGAAAGTAAATACCATTACCATAAGATATAAAGAGGATAGGTAGAAAGTATAAAAAAGACAGGGGGCTGGAGGGAGGGTAACCAGGATTGCAACAGTGAATACACTAACATCTACCATTTATAGTCAGTGTACACAACTGTACTATTTTCTTCGTGTTTCACTGTTGCAGTCACACTTGGGTTGATGCCCAAAGCTGAGGTAGGGTGGAGGCAGTCAAGAAGTATTAGGCCTGGCTAGCAGGCCTTGTAAGACTGCTGTGGCAAATCCAGCTCTGGATTTAGAAAAGATAGGCAAGTGGTAATGCTTGGTGAAGGTGTGTACAGAACTCCAGGTTACAGCTTTCAGGATGTCCCTGGTAGGGACTCCCCTGAGAAATGCTGCAGAGGTTGAAGTAGCCCTAGTGGAATGAGGTCTGATCCCCTGTGGGATAGGTTTTCCATGGTGTTTGTAGCAGAAATGGATGCAGTGTGCTATCCATTTAGAAATGGTTTGCTTTGAAATGGTCTTGCCCTCTGCCCCTGTAGCAAGGCTGACTAGCAGCTGGTCAGATTTTCTGAAAGGTTTAGTCTCATCAAGGTAGAACTGGAGCTGTCTCTGTGCACATCCAAGGAGTGCAGAATCCTTTCCCCTTTATTCAAATAAGAAAAAAGGTTGGCAAATGGATGGATTGGTTTAAAGCCACACTGGATACCACCTTGGGCATAAATGATGAGCTAGTCCTGAGGGAAATCCTGTCCGCATGGAAGATAATTGAAGAGTTCCACAGCCATAACAGCCTGTAATTCAGACACTCTTCTTGCTGAAGTGATGGCTAGAAGTAAAGCTGTTTTCCAAGAGAGGAATTTTAACTCTGCAGTAGCAGCAGGCTCAAAAGGGGGGAGCGTGAGCTTCTCTAGTACAAAATTCAGGTCCCAGGCAGGAGTGGGAGCTCTCCTTGGGGTTCCTAATTGTTAGCTCCTCTCAGGAACTGTTTGATCAGAGGGAGAAGAGGGGTGGCTCAGTATTGTAATGAGCTGAGATGGCAGAGGCATGAATCTTAATTGATGAGAAGGATAGACCTTTGTCTGAGAATGCAAAATCTGTCCCTCCTGCTGAGACAGCAGAGAGGTGGTCTGATGTAGGTGCCAGGGTGGCACTGCTGTCAGACTGCATAGCAGTGGGTACCAGTGCTGGCGTGACTAGGCTGATGCAATAAGGGATTGTCCTTGACCTGTCCTGTTTGATCTTGAGTAGTACTTTTGAAAGGAGGGGCAGAGGGGGAAAGACAGATTGAGAGGTTTAAACACGTAAAGGATATGGCATTCACTGTGGGGAATTCTGGTGCAAAATTTGCTCAGTTGATGGTTTTAGGGGGAAGCAAAGAGGTCCACTTCTGGTGTCCCCCACCTGTGTATTAGAAGTTTGAATGAGTTGGCTTCCAGTTTCCACTCGTGTGGGTCCATTAGATTTCTGTTCAAGTCTGCCAGTGAATTTTGTTTGCCTGGCAGGAATTAAGCTTCCAGGTGTATTTGATAAGTCAAGGATGTGTTCCACAGATCCATGGCTGACCTACAGAGTGGGTAGGAATGAGTTCCCCCCTGCTTGTTTATATACCACATAAATGTGGTGTTGTCTGTCTTTATCAAGAGTAGTCCTGGCAGGATAAGGTATTTGAAGGCTCTCAGGGCATTCTGTACAGCTAATTTTTTTTTTTTGACTGATATGCAGGTGAATTTATCCTGGCCTCCATTTGCCTTGAATGCATTTGCCTGCCATGTGAGCCCCCCATGCATAGTCTGCTGCTTCCGTTGTCAGGTCTTGGGAGGTGGGGGGTTGAGTGAAAGGGAGTCCCTTGTTGTGGTTGCAAGCCTCTGCCCACCAAAGGAACTCTGCCCTTAGGCAAGGAATGATAGGAATCGCTGTTTCCAGGTCCTGCGAATGTTGACACCAGAGATTTTGTTTTAAGTACCATTGAAGTTTCCTCATATGCAGTCCTGCATATGGAATTAGAAGAATGCATGAGGCCATGAACCCTAGGGCTTGCAGTATTTTTCTTGCAGATAGCTGGGTTTGGGTGGCCAATAATTTGAAGTAATTTGTCAAATAAACCTGCTTTTCTGGAGTGAGGAATACCATCTGGGAAGTTGTCTGCAAGCTTGCTCCCAGGAATACAATCGTTGGATGGGTACCAGATTTCTTTTCGCTGATGGTATACCCAAGAGAAGTTAAGAGTCTCTTTACAAATGTCAGGTGCTGAAGTAGCAATTCCCGACTGTCCACCTGAATCAGGCAATCATCCAAGTATGGGTAAATTTGAATATTTCTCTGCCTGTAGTATGCAATGGCTGGAGCCAGGCACTTTGTGAACACCCTGTGTGCAGTAGATAAGCCAAAGGGAAGTGCAGAGAACTGACAGTGCATAGAGCCTGCCCTGAAACGTAGATATTTCCTGCAAGATTCCCTTATGGGGATGTACAGATAAGCTTCTTTTGAGTCTAGGGTGACTAGCCAGGAGTCCTTGACTAGCATAGGAAGCAGCTGGTGGAGTGTAAGCATTCTGAATTTTGGTACCACCAGGAAGGAGTTGAGAGTTGACAGATCCGGAATAGGGCACCAAGAGTTCTCTTTTCTGGGCACCAGGAACAGACTGGAGTAGAAACTCTGTCCCCTTTGCTCTGCTGAAACAGGTTGAATAGCCCTGATACTGAGAAGAAAAAGTACTTGCTTTTGGGCCTCTGCCCACTGGTTTGGTGGAAGGTCTGGCAATCCCCTTGGGATTGGCAGTGAGTGGAAGCAGAATCTGTATCCCTGGGATACAATGTTTAAGACCCATCGGTCCTGGGTAATATGCTCCCAGTTTTTTGCATGCAGGGTGAGTTTTCCTCCTAGGGGTGCAAGTAATTGGGCATGGCTGGAAAGGATGAAGGACAAGTCATTGTGAACTTTTTTCCACAAAGGGGGTGGCTTACCATGCCCTGTTTTTGAGGAGGGAGCACTCCATTGTTTAAATCTGTGCATACCCCAGAGACTGTAGTCTTTGTGGTCTGTTGCCCCTGGATTTGGACTGAGAAGGTCTGGGAGGGCCTGAAAAGGACCAGTTTTTGAAGGCAAATGCCTACTAAATCTAGGTGGCTGTGCTTGAAAGAAATCTTTAACAGTTTGCATAGATTTAGCTTTTTCCTCCATCTGTTTAGGCACTTCTGCTTTTGAGCCAAACAAACATTCTTGGTTTAATGGAGCATCTAGTAATTTTGCTTTGACATGGTCTGGCAAGATTTGTTCCTTCAGCCAAACATGACTTCTCAGAACAGACTCAGTGACAGCAGCCCTGCAAGATGCTTCTAAGGCATCAAAACCACACTGCAAAGTATGTTTACAATGCATTAACTCTTGTAAGTCTATTTTCTGCAATCAGGAATGAACATTTCTTGTTTAATTAGTTCCATAATATGCTGCTGGTACTTCAACATGTGAAACTGGCAATTTAAAGCCCTGATGGCTGGAGTTGCAGAGGTATATATCCTTCTTACCCAATCTGTCTAAAGCCCTAAAATCCCTGTCTGAAGGAGTAGGGTTTTTGGCTGTAGTAGCCTTAATACCTTTAGGTCTCCGGGAAATGGTCTCTGGATCCACAGTGGGATTTTTAAAGAGAAATTTGTGAGAGTCAGGTACTCTGTAGTACCTGTCAGGCTTTCTAGGAGTTGGTGGTAAAGTATCAGGGGTAAGACTGGATTCCATAAAGACATCATCTACAACATCCACGACAGGGGCCTATGCTGAGGCAAGTCTAAAAATTCCCAGTGTCTTTTTGGACCGTGGGTAGTTCTGGCATTCCCAGCGGAAATGCTCTCTTAGGGTATACAAGATTTCACCAAAAGAAAAGTCCTCGGGGGGGCGGGGGCAGTCCTCTGCATCCGAGTCCTCATAGGTAGATAAGGGTATGTCCTGGTAATCACAGGGGTCAGAGTCATCGGAGTCGTGGTCTGCAGAATCAGAAGGAAAATCAATTGTCTTTTAGACTGGGAAGCCTGGCTTCCCCTAATTAAAGTAATAAGGTCTTCAGCCATTCTAAGCATTTGTTTCTGTGGCATGGGAGCTTGAGAATGTGCTTTGGTTGTCGGTTTCCTAGGCGTAGTGCAAACTCTGGGCCTGAGAAATTCCATAGTTTTAGTCATTAACGAAGCAGTCAGTTTAATACAAACATCGGAAGGTCTGAAACACCCTCAGAAGCCGGTGCCTGCACAGCGGCTCTGGACCCATCCAAGGTAGAGACATCCACAGGTTCCATAGTCGAAGAAGCATCTCATGGCATACCGGACTCATGGGTCTCAGTAGAGGCCTGCGAATCTGCATAAGTGGATAACAGGGGCTGCGAAAGCGCCTTACTGAGTACCAATGAACTGGCGACTAGCTTAACGGAAACGTCGGCAGTTTTGGACCTATGTGATCCGTCTCTGTCTTTATCCTTGTGTTTTTTCGGAAGATTGGTAGTCGGCTGGCTTATCAAGGCCATTTCGGAATACGGTGAAGGAGAGCAAAAGAATTTAGCAACAAAAATAGCCGGACGACGAATAGTTCGGGCGTTGAACAAGGCACAAAACTGACAGGGAGGGACGTCGTGGTCTAGGCCTAAACAGGTGAGGCAGTAAGAACAAAAATCTCTGTGAGGTATTTGCTTTCCACAGGCAAGACAACAACTTTTTCCGACATCGGTTAGAGCAAGAAAAAAGGATTCCCAACTGGGTACTTGGCTTTAGAAGACTTCAGGTTTGAAACACGTAAAACGAAAACTTCAGGAGTGCACTCGCGAACTGCTTCGGGCTCCCGCACGGCAAGCAAAGCTGATGTAATGGCATCGGCTGCATGTTCTATACCCCTGATGTCATGGAAGAGGTGACTAGATGCGACGCAGAAATCCCAAGACTCTGGTATTCAGGCTGACTGATGGCTACTTGTGGGCAGATAACCCAAGTGTGATGACTGCAACAGTGAAACACTAAGAACATCTAGTATTTACAAACAGAGCACTGGTTGTTTAGTGGTAGAATTCTCACCTGCAATGTGGGAGGCCCAGGTCTGACTCCTGGACAATGCAGCATAAACACGGTGTCTCAAGCACATACATTTAAGGTAAAATATTCATGTGATGACTGGGGAGAGATGGGCGAAGGTTGCCAGCCTAGTCAAATAGAATTTAATATATAATTCTATCAACTGTAAATGTAAAATACAGGCTTGTGTTTTTAAATGCAAGAAAACACTGAAATGTGGAACTGCAAAATATGTGAAACCATTGTACTCTACTGACCCAGTGAAGCATGTTGTATCCTTTCATGTTAGAATTCGGCCTGAGGGCGGCTGGATGAATATTTCATGCCCATTGTTTTAAGGCTGAAGTTTATGACCAGAATTTAGATGTAGAAGGTGCTTTTATTGCTTTAGTTTCTGTTAGCATATACCTGTGAAATGTCTTGTATTGTAAGTTTCTGTGCAGCTGTTAGATTGCTAACTAATGCAGTTTGTGGCCTAAGAACTCAGACTAGGTGTTAAGAGAATGCAATATGAATACTGGGAAAACCTAAGTGTCAAAAACGATGTAATCTGTGGAGGACCCAGAGACATGTTTGTTAGTGATGTTTTATAAACTATGTCTCAAGAGACCTGGAGCATTTTGATCTGGACATCTAACTTACCAGCACTGCCTATGCTCTTTATGTAAGTAGGATTGTAGCACTGTGTTTTCTCTACATTAGCTAAAGATTAGAAAGTTAGACTAAGTATTTTTCTGCATAATCAGATCTTTCCTACAATATTATTTTAAGTTTCTGTGTGATCTGTGAACTCTTAGATATCTCTGTGGTGTAGTAGTTTTGTCTTGTGTTTTAATTATTTATTAAAAATTTAAAAAACCTTCTACCTGTGGCTGCTTTGTGTAGAGATGAAGTATGCTTTAGAGTACATTATATATTTATAGAGGTTACTGTCTAAGCCCTTCCAATAAGCCTTAGACTGTATAGTCACATTACCATTTGATATTAATATTGCACAGTAATAATTGGACACCCTTTTAAGGGCCTTTTAGGAGCGGATATTAACTGGGTGGTGGCAGTAATTACTACCGTATAGTCTGGGTAAAGGGGCACAGCTGGAGAATCCATGTCAGCCTTTCCCAGGAGTGTCTGTGAAGTTGTATAAATACTTATCTCAAAAAGTGTGTGTGTGTGTGCTGTGTCAGCTACTTGGGCAGGGACACGAAGCGCTGGTTGGACAGAGAGGGTACTGGAGGTCCTAGCTTGCCAGTTAGGCTGAGACCTGGTCTGGTCCCTATAGCTGTGCCAGTGGAGAGTCTTACTGGGGACCTGTTGAGTAAGGGAGCAGCCAGCCCCAAACTGACTGTGATCTCTGTGTGCACTTAAAGGAAATTGTACTTTACTGTGTGTATTAGTTATCCTTTCTCCCTCTAGGAGACTACCTCCCTGGTGTTAGCGGTGAGGATTGAGGCTCCTTGATTGCTGGGCCAAAGCACGGTCGTCACAATTCATATCAACATCAGTAAGGATAGCTTTAATATAACCAACACCATTTGAGTACACATCATAATCAGATTTACTTATTTATAGTTTGTGTGTGTTAACAAAGTAGGACAACTGGTCCCTGGACCCTTTACAGCCATGACCCAGGTGCTTTCTGCACAAAATTACATACAAGTCAGAGTTCTTTTCCTAGTGTACAATTACATAAGTAATTTTCATTTCATGATGAAGAGTTTATAATGTTATACGCAAGAGAAACTATTCATATTATAACAAAAAATCCATAAAGTTATGTACAAGTTACCTATTTCATTGCTAAAGAGATTACACGGGGTTCTTCAGGAGTATGTTCATAAGCAAGAAATTTCCACATTGAGATAAAATGTGATCTGGCACAGACATGAAATATAAAGTTTGCACACTGAACCAACTATGTGGTGGATCATCACTGCAGTACACCACAAATTCATAGAAACCTAAAGGGATTCAATTTGAAGCTAGAGGAAGTGGAGCAGAGGATATAGGAAAATGCACAGCTTTCAAGAGACAGAGCAAGGAGTTCAGTACCTTATAGCAGAACCTAGGAAAAGGGGATGTAGAGTGGGGGGTGAAAGGGCATAACTGTTAATCACTTAAACATTCTCAATCCAACCTCCAATAATTTCAGATCCTCCTGTGCAGCACACCGATATTAGCACTGTTAAAAAGTTTAAGCCAAGACATCTATTACATAGTCTCTATCATCTAGTCAAAGTATTTCAGGAGGTACACCTAGTCGTATCTGCTAGAAACGATCTAAGGTAACATTTACCCTCCAAACAGTTGATGAAAATGGGCATCCTAACAAAAGTGGTCAGGCTATAGTTTCCTGGCATGCCATCAAATCACCAGGAAGGGGAGTACAAACTACTTTGCTGTCACTAAACAAGCTGAGCTACGTCCTTGCATATTCTAAACATGCGGTCTAGCTCACCAGTCTCCCCCCACAACACAGTCTTCCTACTACCTTGCTCTATTAATCCGCATAGCTGTAACCACTGTCCAACCTGCCTCACTACTGTAGCATATACCTTGCTTGGATACAAAACCTATATAAAGTTACTGATCGCCTTTGTTTGATCCTCTTATATCTTAGACACACTACTTTACAACCGATACTTAGTCCTGGTTCCTTTTTCATTATGAAGGACAGGAAAGAAATACAAGTCGAAAACAGTCATGAACACAAGTCTTAAAGTTGATCTAAATGATAAAGCTTAAACAGTAGGATGGCACAATGCTTAAGGAACTTGCAAGGTTATGTCCATTCCTCATAGCTTGTGTGAATGGAGAATTAGAACAAACAGGCCAAAATGCCCCAATTGGTCAAAACAAAGAAAAGTCAACATGTTTAAAATGTTTAACCTTCTCTAGTGTGTTGTAATCTAGGGGATGATCACATTATTAAGTGTGGTAATTCCCACGGTCATTTCAGGGTGACTTAAGTTTTTATTTTCTGAATATAGTAGTGCATTTTCCCTTCTAAATGCTATATTCATAACTGTGTGCGACTATGGAATCTAATATACTGGCTGTTCTGTATAATCTGAGGACTTATCTGGATATCTTTACATACATCATGACTTCCTGTAAATCAGATCATCTTTCAAATGTCCTTTGCACCCTCCCTGACCTTTCTAGTAAAGTAGCTGGCCTTCTTTGCACTGCTTATTTACGCTCTTGGAAGACTTGGACCAGACCATTTTTTTTTCAAATAGTTCATTGCTGCTTGTGCTTCATCCTGTTACCAGTCCTGCCACCATGTCAGAATTTCCCATCATTCTGAAGTTTATCAGTTGAAAGAAAATTAAGTTGTCACTTGTGCAATGAACTATTCTCTACATACAGAGAGTGAACCAGAGTGATTAGTATAAAAATTCACTTACATATACTTCACTTTGCTGGGGTCTAAAATTCCACTGTAGACTGGAATGAACATCAGCGTTGAATGTTACTTTAATGATACGATCTCTCACTGGTTCCATTGTTTCTACTTGATCAGAACTGTGACCTGGTGCAGCAGTACCACCGAGCCCTGTAGCCTTAAGAAATCAAAACAAAAAAAAAAAAATAGTTAATTATTAGGCAAATTCACTTTCAAGCAAGCATACATTAAGCACACTCACATAATAATGGTTTACTTTCTGACTGAAAGAAACTGCGCTTAACAACGGGACCCAAGGTTTGCATCTCCAGTCTCTACAAACTTTCACTAGGCATTATAGCAATAATGACAGATATAAATAACCTCATCCAAAATCTGCTTTAAAAATTGTCAATGACTGCGAACACCAACATTTTCCTAAGACCATATCTTTTGCCAGCACATTCTTTCAGCAGTTGTTTGTTGGAGAAGTGAGCCAGGAAAGAAAACAAAAGGCCAGTGAAAATACTTACAGGGCAGTGCACAACATGAAGGAAGCAGAAAGTACAGTTTTGTACCTACCATAAATGTAGATGTCCGATAGATATGCAACTGCAGTCCTTACATATGGGTTGTCCTGCCTCAGGCAGCCCTCGGTCGGCCAGATTCCAAAGTCTGGGTCCGGCGTCGGCTGATGTCGCCTCCTCCCCGACGTCAGAGCGGCTGGGGTATAAAAGCATCAGCCGACGCCATCTTCCTCAGTGTTTCTTGCCCCAGATGCCAGGTGCCCTCCAAGGAAGGCTAAATTTAGAAACTGGATAAAAAATTCCAGACATACACAACAGTAATAAACAGGTACACCATAACAGATATCCCCAGCTAATTAGAAAAGGGGGGGGGGTGGAGTGGACCCAATATACAGAGGGGTAGGAGGGAGGGGAAAACCTGACTGCAGTTGCATATCTATCGGACATCTACATTTATGGTAGGTACAAAACTGTACTATGTCCTTCAAGAATGCAACTGCAGTCCTTACATATGGGTTGAATACCATAGCCAAGCTGGGGGTGGTAGGCTCTAAGATAAAGATGGTGTAGCTAAAATGCCCTGCAGGACTGCCCAAGCAAAGCCTACTCGGGATCTGGAATACAAGGGCAGGTTGTAGTGCTTGGAAAATGTATGCATGGAGCTCCATGTAGCAGCTTCTAGAATGTCCTTTGTAGCCACCCCTCTTAGAAAGGCTGTGGAGGTGGCTGTAGCTCTGGTGGAGTGTGGCCTGATATTGGCTGGCACACCCTTTCCATGGAAAGAATAACAGAATCTGATGCAATGTCCAATCCATTTTGAAATTGTTCGTTTGGAAATAGCCTTTCCTTGCACTCCAGCCGTGTAGGTTACAAATAGTTGGTCAGACTTTCTGTTGGCCTTTGTTCTGTCCAAGTAGTAGCGCAGTTGTCTGTGTATGTCCAAAGTGTGCAGCAGCTTTTCCCCTTTATTTTGAGGATTGGGGAAGAAGGTAGGCAGGTGAATTGCTTGATTTAGAGATATCCTGGATATCACTTTTGGCATAAAAGAAGGATTGGTTCTTAAACTCTGTCCTGATGAAAAATGATAAATGGAGGTACTGCCATGACGGCCTGCATCTCCGAAACTCTTCTTGCTGAGGCAACTGCCAACAGGAAAACTGTTTTCCAGGAGAGAAATTGCAATTCTGAAGATGCTGCTGGCTCAAAAGGAGGAAGAGTTAATTTTTCCAACAAGAAGTTGAGGTCCCATGCAGGCACTGGTGGTTTTCTGGGAGGTTTGATATTCTTTATCCCTCTTAGAAATTGTCTTAGCAAAGGATGTGAAAACACAGGTGGATCAGTGTTGTATTTTGCTGAAATTGCCGAAGCGTGTATTTTTATGGAAGAATAGGAAAGTCCATTATGCAGCATTTCTGCCAAGTATTCTAGTATCTGTGGGATGCTCATTACTGATGCACATCCTGACCCTTGTTGGCATTCCAGATGTTGAATCTCTTCCATTTGGCTGAATAAGTTTTTCTGATGGAAGGTCTGCATGCTTCCAATAAGATCTGTTGAACTTCCTTGGAGAGAGAGATATGGGGAGCAATCATGGAACCCTACAAGCTGTCAGCTGCAGAGTTTGCAGGTTGGGATGAACCATCCTGTAATTGTGCTGGGTCAAAAGCAGAGGCCATTGAGGCAGGGGCCACGGCTTGGTGCAAGTTATGCTCCTTAGTAATGGATACCAGTGCTGTCTTGGCCAATCTGGAGCTATTAAGATGCCTTTCGGTTGTTCTGCTTTGATCTTCAGTAACACCTTGGTCATTAATGGTAGAGGTGGGAATGCATAGATTGAGAGTTCCAGCTGCAGGAGAGAGCATCCATTCTCCAGGCTTGTGGATGGTGTGTCCTCGAGCAGAACTTTTTCAGATGATGATTGAGGTGTGAGGCAAAGCGGTCTATGTCCGGCCTCCCCCATGCACGAGTTATTTGTGCAAAAATGTCTGGATGCAACATCCATTCGTGCGGGTCCAGGATGTTTCTGCTTAGACTGTCCGCCAGAACATTGTCCTTGCCCGGAACAAACTGGGATTGCAGCTGTATGTTCAGTTTCAGGGACTTTTCCCAAAGAGTCATTGTTAGTCTGCAAAGGGGGTAAGAATGAGTACCTCCCTGTTTGCTTATGTACCACATAACAGTGGTGTTTGTCTGTCTTTATTAGCAGTTGGCCTTGTTGAAGATATTTTCCCGAAGGTCTCGATTGCATGAATTACTGCTAACATCTCTTTTTGATTGATGTGTAGATGCACTTCCCGGGGGGCCCATTGCCCTTGAATGCATTTGCCCTCCATGTGCACCCCCCATCCATGGTCTGAGGCGTCTGTTGTAATGGTTTGGCTTGTTTGAGGTTTGCTGAAAGGCATACCTTTGTTTAACTAGCTTGCTTGGGCCCACCACAAAAATTCCCTTTGTAGACATGGAATGAGTGGGATAATTGTTTCTAAGTTGTGGCTGTGTTGAGACCATAAACTTTTATGTACCATTGAAGTTTTCTCATGTGTAGTCTTGCCAGTGGTATCAATAGAATGCAAGATGCCATGAAACCCAGGGCCTGCAGGATTTTCCTTGCAGTCATCTGGGTGAGCTTTGCTAGGCTTTTGAAGTAATCTGGTAATTGCTCTTGCTTCTCTTCTGTAAGGTAAGCCATTTTTGATTTTGTGTCTAGTTTGGCTCCTAGAAAAATTATTTGTTGGGATGGCAGTAGTCTTGATTTTTGAATGTTGATTGTGTATCCCAAAGCCTGTAGTAAGTGAATGACATAATTCAAGTT
Organism: Protopterus annectens; assembly: GCF_019279795.1. Classification (NCBI taxonomy): domain Eukaryota; kingdom Metazoa; phylum Chordata; order Ceratodontiformes; family Protopteridae; genus Protopterus; species Protopterus annectens. Next base: position 1,495,856,845 of record NC_056746.1, read on the forward strand.
TTTTGTCAAGGCTTGCTTGCCGTCTGCTTGTATAAGGCAGTCGTCCAGGTAAGGGTATATTTGTATCCCCTGGAGTCTGCAGTGTGCAATTACTGATGCCAGGCATTTCGTGAATACTCTGGGCGCAGTAGATAAGCCAAAAGGCAATGCTGAGAATTGATAATGCTCTGACCCTGCAAGAAATCTGAGGTATCTTCTACAACTGTGTCTGATTGGGACATGCAGGTATGCCTCCTTGAGGTCCAGAGTAACCAGCCAAGACCCCTTGCCCAGCATGGGAAGGAGTTGCTGTAGCGTCAGCATTTTGAATTTTGGCATAATGAGAAAAGTGTTTAGAGCGGACAAGTCCAGTATAGGTCTCCATTGCTTTTTTTTTTTTGGAACAAGGAACAGTCTTGAGTAGAATCCCTGGCCTTGTTCCTGAGGAGGAACCTTTTCTATTGCTTTGATTTGTAGCAGCTTTGAAACTTGTACGAGTGCCTCTGCCCTTTGATTTTGTGGCACGTTTGGCATGCCTTGTCTTGTTGGTAAAGTATGGAAGTGGAACCTGTAGTCTTGGTCTATTATGTCCAGAATCCATTTGTTCCTTGTTAAAACATGCCAATTTTTTGAAAATAAGGATAATTTTCCGCCTAAAGGTGCTTCTCTTTGAGCCTTGGTCGGCGGTGTCAAAGTCAAGTCATTGTGATTGTCCCTGTGGAGCAGTAGAAGTCCCTGCGCCACTTCTCTGATTAGTCGGTTGCCATTGGCGTCCCCTGTAGGAGCCTCAGTATTGCCCTCTCCCTCGGGCACGCCTGTTTTTTCCCCTTTGGAACTTGTCAGTGTCTGGAAAGGACCAATTCTTCGAAGGCCAATTCCTGCTGAACCTTGGTGGCTGAACCTGGAGGAAATCTTTGACTGTTTGCACTGATTTAGCCTTTTCCTCAATTGATTTAAATACATCCTGAGCATTAGCACCAAATAGCTTGTGTTTTTCCAGAGGTGCATCTAGAAGCTTTACTTTAACATGATCTGGCAATGCCTGTTCTTTCAACCAAGCATGTCTACGTATGACGGCCCCTGTCATAGCTGCCCTACATGAAGCTTCCAAAGCATCATAACCACACTGAAGAAAATGATTGTTAACCTGCTGTGTATTATGAACCAAATCCTGCAAGGCCTTTCTATCTAAAGACTCAGGAGAGGCTAACTTTTTCTGCAAATCATCCATCAAGTAGTCCTGATACTGAAACATATGAAAAAGGCAATTAAGGGCCCTCATGGCAAGGGTGGTTGAGGTATAAACTTTTTTGCCCCACCTCTCCAGGGACCTGGATACCCTGTCTGCAGGTAAAGGATTTTTGGTCGTGGAAGTGGCCACTCCTTTGGGCCCCTGGGAAATAGTTTCTAGATCAACAGAATGGGCCTTAAAGAGATGCTTATGAGTTTCAGGAAAGTACAGTTTTGTACCTACTATAAATGTAGATGTCCGATAAGTATGCATCTGCAGTCATCACATATGGTTGTCCTGCCTCAGGCAGCCCTTCGGTCGGCCGGATTCCAAAGTCTGGGTCCGGCGTCGGCTGATGTCGCCCTTTCCCCGACGTCAGAGCGCCTGGGGTATAAAAGCGTCAGCCGACGCCATCTTCCTCAGTTTTTCTTGCCCCAGATGCCAGGTGCCCTCTAAGGAAGGCTAAAATTTGGAGAAATGCAATAAATTCCAAACATTTTTTGAGAAATATATATATATATATATATATATATATATATATATCTATATATATATATATATATATATGTATATATATATATATATATATATATATATATATATATATATATATATATATATGTATATATATGTATATAAAACAAATACACCATAATAGATAACCCCAGCTAGCTATGAGAGGGATAAGAACCCAAGAAATACCACAGAGGGGAAGGAGGGAGGGTAAACCTGACTGCAGATGCATACCTATCGGACATCTACATTTATGGTAGGTACAAAACTGTACTATGTCCTTCAAGGATGCATCTGCAGTAATCACATATGGGTAGAATACCATAGCCAATCTGGGGGTGGAGGATCTATGTAAATGATGGTGTAGCTAAAATTCCCTGCAGGACTGCCGTAGCAAGGCCTGCTCTGGATCTGGAATATAAAGGTAAATTGTAATGCTTGGAAAATGTATGCATGGAGCTCCATGTAGCAGCTTCTAAAATGTCCTTGGTAGCCACCCCTCTTAAGAAGGCTGTGGAGGTGGCTGTAGCTCTGGTGGAATGAGGTCTAATGTTAGCTGGCACAGTCTTGCCATGAAGGAGTAACAAAAACGAATGCAATTCCCTATCCATTTTGAAATTGTCTGTTTGGAAATTGCTTTTCCTTGTGCACCAGCAGCAAATGCTACAAACAGCTGGTCAGTTTTTCTGTAAGTTTTAGTTCTGTCCAAGTAGTAGCGCAACTGCCTGTGTATGTCCAGGGTGTGCAGAAGCTTTTCCCCTTTGTTTTGTGGATTTGGAAAGAAGGTAGGCAGGTGAATAGCTTGGTTTAATGAGACTCTGGATACCACCTTTGGCATAAATGAAGGATTGGTTCTCAAAGAGACTCTGTCTTGATGAAAGATAAGAAATGGTTGCACTGCCATGAGGGCCTGTAACTCCGATACTCTTCTTGCTGAGGTTATGGCCAGAAGGAAAGCAGTCTTCCAAGACAGGAACTGTAGTTCTGCTGATGCTGCTGGTTCAAAGGGAGGCAGTGTTAGTTTTTCCAACACGAAGTTAAGGTCCCAAGCAGGCACTGGTGGATTCCTTGGGGGATTAATGTTTTTAATTCCTCTTAGAAACTGTCTTAGGAGAGGATGAGAGAAGACAGGTGGATCAGTATTGTACTCTGCTGAAATTGCTGAAGCATGAATTTTAATGGAAGAGTAAGACAGGCCATTGTGGAGCATTTCTGCCAAATATTCCAGGATATGTGCCATGTTCATAACTGTTGCATCTAGGCCCTTTGAGGTGCTCCAGGTGTGAAATCTTTTCCATTTTGCTGAGTATGCCTTTCTTGTGGAAGGCCTGCGAGCTTCCATGATGATATCCTTCACTCTCTTGGATAGCTTATCCTGGTGATGAATCAAGGTATTTTCCAGGCAGCTAGTTGCAATGTTTTCAGGTTGGAATGCAGAGTTTTGTAATTGTGCTGTGTCAGGAGAAGCGGCCATTGTGGAAGAAGCCATGGTTTCGTCCGTGACATGCTCTTTAGCAGTGGGTACCAGTGCGGTCTTGGCCAGTCCGGAGCTATCAGAATCACTCTTGGCTGCTCTGCCTTGATCTTCAGTAAGACCTTGGTCATTAATGGAAGAGGTGGGAATGCACACACTGTTAGAGTTCTCCAGCTGAAAGAGAGGGCATCCACTTTCCATGCTTGTGGGTGGTATGTCCTTGAGCAGAATTTCTCCAGCTGATGATTGTGTGGGGAGGCAAAGAGGTCTATGTCCGGTCTCCCCCATGAGTGTGTTATCTGATGGAAGATGTGTGGGTGCAGCATCCATTCGTGTGCATCCATGATGTTCCTGCTTAAGCTGTCCGCCAGTATATTGTCCTTTCCTGGCACAAACTGGGATTGCAGCTGTATATTGAGTGTCAAGGAAAGTTCCCATAGATTCATTGCCAGTCTGCAAAGAGGGTAGGAATGGGTGCCTCCTTGCTTGTTTATGTACCACATAACTGTGGTATTGTCTGTCCTTATTAGCAGGTGGCCTTGATGTAGAAATAACTTGAAGGCCTCGAGTGCATGTATCACTGCCAGCATTTCCTTTTGGTTTATGTGCATGCATAGCTCTTTTTGTGACCATAGTCCTTGGATGCACCTTCCCTCCATGTGCGCTCCCCAACAGAGGTCTGAAGCGTCCATTGTAATGGTTTGGCTGGCTATAGGTTTGGTGAAGGGCAGACCCCTGTTTGACTGGCTTGCTTGAGCCCACCACAGAAACTCCCTTTGAAGGCATGGGATGAGTGGAATCAAAGTTTCCAAGCTGTGACTGTGCTGAGTCCATAAACTCCTTGGGTACCATTGTAGTTTCCTCATATGAAGCCTTGGTTGAGGAATCAAAAGAATGCAAGAAGCCATGTAACCCAGGGCCTGCAGGATTTTCCTTGCAGTCAGCTGAGTTTGTCTTGACAGGTTTTTGAAGTAATCCGGTAGCTGACATTGTTTTTCTTCTGTGAGGAAAGCCATTTGGGTGGTTGTGTCTAGATTCGCACCCAGAAAAGTTATTCTTTGGGATGGTACAAGTCTTGACTTGTGAATGTTGACTGTATATCCCAAGGCCTGAAGAAGATGGATGGCATAACTAAGTGTTTTTCCAAAATTTGTTGGCTGTCCGCTTGTATAAGGCAGTCGTCCAGATATGGGTATATCTGCATCCCCTGAAGTCTGCAGTGTGCAATTACTGATGCCAGGCATTTCGTGAATACTCTGGGCGCAGTAGATAAGCCAAAGGGCAATGCTGAGAATTGATAATGCTCTGAACCTGCAAGAAATCTGAGGGGTCTTCTGCAGCTTTGTCTGATAGGGACATGCAGGTATGCCTCCTTGAGGTCCAGAGTTACCAGCCAAGACCCCTTGCCCAGCATGGGAAGGAGTTGCTGTAGTCAGCATTTTGAATTTTGGCACAATGAGATAAGTATTTAGTGCGGACAAGTCGAGAATAGGCCTCCATTGCTTTTCTTTTTTTGGAACAAGGAAGAGTCTGGAATAAAATCCTTGGCCTTGTTCTGAGAGGAACCTTTTCTATTGCTTTCATTTGCATTAAGTTTGAAATTTGTTTCAAAGCCTCTGCCCTTTGATTTGGTGGCAGGTCTGGCATGCCTTTTCTTTTCGGTAATGTGTGGAAATGGAACCTGTATCCTTTGTCTATTATTTGTAGTGTCCATTTGTCCCTTGTAATAATGTGCCAATTTTCTGAAAATAAGGAAAGCTTTCCGCCCAAAGGTGCTTCCAATTGAGCCCTGGTTGGCGGTGTCAAAGTAAAGTCATTGAGTTTGTCCTTGTGCAGCAGTTGTAGGCCCTGCACTACCTCTCTGGTTGGGGAGGCTGCCATTGACGTCCTCTGTAGGAGCCTCTAGCTTGCCCTCTACCTCTGGCACGCCTGTTCTTGCCTCTCTGAAATCTCTGTGTCTGGAAAGGACCAGTTCTTGGAAGGCCAATTTCTGCTGAATCTTGGTGGTTGGACTTGCATAAAATCTTTGACTGTTTGTACAGATTTTGCCTTTTCTTCAAATTTCTTTAAGACCTCCTGAGCAGTGGAGCCAAATAACCTTTGCTTTTCCAGTGGAGCATCCAGAAGCTTTGCTTTAACATGGTCTGGCAGAGATTGTTCCTTCAGCCAAGCATGCCTACGTATGACTGCACCTGTCATAGCTGACCTACATGAAGCTTCCAATGCATCATAACCACACTGCAAGAAATGGTTGCTAACCTGTTGAGAGTTATGTACCAGATCCTGAAGTGATTTACGATCTAGGGGTTCAGGTGAAGACAGTTTTTTATGGAATTCATCTAACAAATACTCTTGGTACTGTATCATATGAAATTGACAGTTTAAAGCCCTCATAGAAAGGGTAGCAGAAGTAAAAACTTTTTTACCCCATCGCTCTAAAGCCCTGGACTCCCTTTCAGAGGGGAGTGGATTTTTGAAGTGACAGCTGTAACCCCTTTAGGGCCCTGGGAAATAGTTTCTGGATCAGCAGAGTGGGCCTTGTAAAGGAAAAGATGTGATTCCGAGACCCTGTAATACCTGTCGGGTTTGGCAGGGGCCGGAGGGAGAGTGTCAGGGGTTGTGCTAGACTCAGAGTACACATCATCAATGACATTCAAAACAGGGGGAATAGCCAAAGGTCTATGCTGAGGCAAATGCAAGAAGGTCCTTAATCTTTTCCTGGAATCAGAGAATTCCTGGCCCTGCCATTGGAAATGCTCCCTCATAGTGTGCAGAGTTTCCCAAAGACAGCTCTTCAGGAGGGAGGCCGAAGGGATAGATTCCTCTGCATCAGAATCCTCGTAGGCCGAAAAAGCCTCCTCCTGGTAGTCCGAGAGAGCAGAGCCATCAAAGTCCTCATCTGAGGAATGTGGATCAGAGGGCTCAACCCTGGGCCTTTTTTCTATAGGAGGTTTGAGAGCCCCTGTCTGGATGAGGCTGAGAGCCCCTAATTAGTGAAATAAGGTCCTCTGCTAGACTAAGAATCTGAGAACCTGAAGTGGGTCCCTGAGGGATAACCCTGGGAGGCATAGATTTTGAGTGTTTAGCAGCTTTAGCCCTAGAGAATGCCTTAATAGACATGGATGCAGGAGGATTGCTGCACCACGTGCTGGAGTAGATTTGTCTAAGGGAATGGTGTCGGAAGTTTCCTGGACACCGGATTCCAAAGGAGATTCAATAACCGATACCGAAGCGGCCTCCGGGGCAGAGGTTGTCGGTTGTACTGTTTCGGTGGACGGAAGTACCAAGGACTCCGTTTCAGCCGAGACAGAGACACTCGCGGTAGGCCTGGCCGTGGTTTCAGCCGAAACCGTGGGCCGCGTGTCAGTCCTTGCCCTTCCGTTTCTTTATTAAATGTGAAGTCGGAGTCTCCGACGGCATATTATAAGCAAAACTAGCCACAAAAAATTCCTCTGCAAACTCCGCCCGAAGTCTAAGGGTGCGTCGGTTGAAGGAAGCACAGGCAGCACATGCCGAGACGTCGTGGTCTGGGCCTAGGCAAGGTAGGCAGTAAGAGTGGAAATCCTTATGAGGTATTTGTTTCCCACAAGTTAAGCAATTATTAATTTTATCTGACATCGGCTGAGGCAAGAAAGAGTCCCCAACGGGGTACTTAGCTTTTGAAGTCTTCGGTTTAGCTGAATTACAGGAGCTGGCCGACCGGCACTTGCGAACTGCTTCTGCTTCGGGCACCACGCGGCAAGAAAGACTGAGGAAGATGGCGTCAGCTGACGCTTTTATACCCCAGGCACTCTGACGTCGGGGAAAGGGCGACATCAGCCGACGCCGGACCCAGACTTTGGAATCCGGCCGACCGAAGGGCTGCCTGAGGCAGGACAACCATATGTGATGACTGCAGATGCATCCTTGAAGGACATCCCTGTAGTATCTGTCTGGCTTAACAGGAGCAGGAGGGAGAGAATCAGGAGAAGCACTCGAATCTGAGTACACATCATCCAATACATCTGGCACTGGAGGGATAGCTAAGGGTCTGTGCTGGGGAAGCTTAAGGAAGGTACAAAGCACTTTCCTGGAGTCGGAGAATTCCTGGCCCTGCCACTGAAAATGCTCTCTCATGGAGTGGAGAATTTCCCCAAAAGAAATATCCTCAGGAGGAGAGGCAGAAGGAATGGATTCCTCAGCATCAGAATCCTCGTAGGCCTGGAAGAACTCTTCCTGGGTATCTGAGTGGTCAGAGTCACCAGAGGCTTCATTTGAGGAAAGGGTATCTGTCTGCTCAACCCTGGGCCTTTTGCCTGAAGGCGACTGAGAACCTCTGTCAGGATGAGCCTGGGAACCTCTGATTAAGGAAATTAGATCTGCAGCTAAAGTCATGATCTGTTTATCAGAAGTGGGACCCTGAGGAAAAGATTTAGGAGGGTGACTTAGCCTGGCTGGCAGCCTTAGCACGTGTGTAGGCCTTGATTGACATGGACACCGGAGGCCTAGCTGCCCCACGTGCTGGAGTAATTTTGTCCACCGGTATGGTCTCAGGCAAATGTTGGGCTCGGCTTCTGGAGAAAAATCAACAACCGGCACCGGAGTAGTCTCCGGGGCCAAAGTGAACGATAAAGCGGTGTCGTCGGTCTGAAGCGGTGGAATGACCGCCTCAGAAGAGACCGATGCACTCGCGGTAGGTTTTGGCGTGGTGTCGGTGGAAGTCGCGGGCCGAGAATGTCGGTCCCGGTCCTTTCGTTTTTTGGAAATGTGTTGTCGGTTGTTCCGACGGCATAATATAGGAGTATTTTTCGCCAAAAAAGTCTTCAGCAAATTCTGCCCGGCGCCTGAGTGTGCGCTTATTGAAGCAAGCACAGGCAGAGACGTCGTGGTCCGGGCCAAGGCAGGGAAGGCAGTAAGAATGGAAGTCCTTATGAGGTATTTGTTTACCACAAGACAAACAGTTATTAACTTTTACAGTTTTATCTGACATCGGCTGAGGCAAGAAAAGGTTCCCCAACGGGGTACTTAGCTTTTTGAAGACTTCGGTTACTGAAAACAGGAGCTGACCGACCGGCACTTGCGAACTGCTTCTGCTTCGGGCACCGCGCGGCAAGAAAGACTGAGGAAGATGGTGTCGGCTGATGCTTTTATACCCCAGCCGCTCTGACGTCGGGGAGGAGTCGACATCAGCCGACGCCGGACCCAGACTTTGGAATCCGGCCGACTGAGGGGCTGCCTGAGGCAGGACAACCCATATGTAAGGACTGCAGTTGCATTCTTGAAGGACATCACCATCATCAATGGATGCAGTACGACATGCCTGATGATGGCAGACAGAATAAAAAAAAAAAACAAGCAATCAGTGCACAACTACAAATGTGATAACCACGGGATGGATGACCAACAGAATCATTTGTACTGGGATGTGCCTGCCAATCAGGACCTGAAGAATTACCACAAGTGTGCAGTGTGACAATTCTGGTTATTAGTCTCAGGAGCAACTAATGACTATACATGCAGCAAGGGAGGCAATACAGGAGTGCAGAATGAAGATAATGCAGGTAGTGTGAAATATGTAGGAATCCGGGACCAAAGCACTATCACGTGTACACAAACATGGCTAGACATGTGCTACTCTTCATAATCTGCTGCTTTTTTGTCTATGTTTCTACACAGTTTGCCTAGTCACCCTGGGTTCATATACTGTCTTTTCATTTCACAAGAAGAGCCAGGATGTTTGCTGGACGGAAAATGTAATCAAAGGCAGCAAACCAGTTTTCCAAAGTGCATACTACAGTGCACCTTGCCTCCAGTGTTTTGAGGCCACATTAGCAGAATTCACTCTTCTAGCCAAGTACACTCACAGCCCAAAGCAAACCATTTAAAAACATTAGTTAACAGTATTACCAGATACCCTATAACTTCTGTAACAATCCTACAGAAACCCCATCAGGCATGGCTAGCTTGTACACCTTTAGTTATTCAAGGGCCTTTTATCAATGAAAGTTTGGTTAACCTCCATACCAAAACCTGTCACTACTGATGTCCTGTAAAACACAAAAGGGAAACCGTAGAGTGAACCAAACAGTTAAAATATCCACAATCCAACACTATCAGTGTAGAATCCACGCCAAAGCAAAAAATCCCAACTTGTATGACAAATTTATTGAAGCGCTTTTCGAATGCCTTCCTAGGCAAACTTCTTCAGAAAATGATAGAGTAACATTACATTTGTTTTAAATAACGTGACATCACTTATTGAATTGATCAAGTGCAACTAATTAAATTAATTGCAGTAAAAAAATTTGCAGTAAAGAATTTTAAAGGCAAAGAAGCCCTTTTAACTTGTTACCCATATGAATATGGTTAAAAACATGTACATTTTTCTAACAAACTACAGTACATATTAAAAATGTGCCAAAAATATATAAATAAATGCACGTTAATGTGAGTAAAAAATAATAATAAAAATTGGTGTAAAATTTGAAATATACAATAGCTACAAGTATGTTTGAGGTACTACCCACCTGTGAAGAAGTAAAAAGAGTCAACCTGAGAAACTCATGTCAACTCAAAAAATCTAATACCATTTTCAGTGCTAATGAAATATAATTACAGAATCTAATAACACAGAAAACCTTAATGCGTACATACTAAATAGTCTTAACCAAGGGAGTAGCAAATGTTAACTCATTAGGTGAGAATAAACCAATGATGTATATAATAAATCTTTTTAGCATATGTTGGAATAACACCATGCTCATCTCCTCAAGCTCAACATAATGTAAGACACATGAGATGGAACAAGCTTCATTCAACCCAGGACTGTGATATGCTTCCAACTTAATCTGCCAGTGTAATTCCCTCTCTAATAATCTAATGTGAGTTGGTCCACCTCTAACGTCATGTGTAACCTGTTCAATGCCTATAAATTTGAAACTGTGCGTAGGGAATTCCTGAATGTGTTTTGCTAAGGCATTAGTCTCTTTACACTTTCTAATCGCATAAGTGTGTTCATAGATGCGCTCCTTGAGCTTACGCTCGGTTTTGCCTACATAAAATCCTAAACAGTTTTGGCATTGAGCCAGGTACACCAACATAGTGGAATTACAGTTCAATCTAGATTTCAACTTAAATTCTAGATTTTGAACATGAAATCGGTTAGACTCAAGAACAAACCGACAATAATTACAATTTTGGCACTTAAACATGCCAGGTGATCTAACGTGGGACAATTTCTGTTCAAAGAACGATCTGAGGTTCTTAGCTTTCCTGTACGTAATTTTGGGAACAGAGCCTAACTTTGAGAAAACTAAGGGGTCAGCTCGAAAGAGTTGCCAATTTTTGTTAATGATGTGACACAACATTGAACTGTCAACAGAGAAGGTGGTAATAAATCTAGGCAATTCTGCAGAAACTGGTTCGGGATTCCTCTCTATATGCTGTGCAACTATACCTAAATTAGTAGGAACAACAGATGGCTTAAATGGTAACAAGGGTTCATAAATATTAACTGACCTCTTCTGTGTTACCTCACTGATGAGGTCATCCAGTAGGTTCAATGGGTAAGCGCGACTTAGGAACATTGATTTCATTAAAGAACATTCTAGAACGAAATCATCATCTTTACTAAGCATTCTTGCAGCTCTCACCAGTTGTCCTTTTACTACTGCCCGCTTTTGTGAAAAGGGATGACAACTGGAGAAGTGCAAGAAGGTATTGGAGTAGGTCGGCTTCTTATGTATACAAGCAACAAAACAATCTGATTCCAGATCTTTCGTCAATGCAATGTCTAAATAGGAAATCTTCGTGGTGCTGAATTGAAACGTGAAGTACAAGAAATTAGTTGTATTGTTCAAAAAACTCACGTATTCTTCTGCTTCCACCTCTTCTCCTTTAAATAAAATGAAAATGTCGTCCAAGAAACGAGTATAAAATCCTACCTGATCAATGTAGGACTGATGGTTTAATACAAATTGATGTTCCCAGTCTGCCATCACCAAGTTGGCAACACTAGCCCCACATGGTGACCCCATAGCTACACCAATGTTCTGCATATAGAAATTGTCCCCAAACATGAAAAAGTTGTTAGTTAAAGCCAAATCCAGGAGTTCACCTACAAGAGCGATGTCATATTTACTAGCTTCATGTGCTCTCATTCTAGCAGAAACCCACTCAATTGCCACATCATGTGGGATACTCGTATATAGATCTCTAACATCGATATTGAATTGACTTTGAAATTCGATGTTATTTAATTTAGTGAGAAATGACCAGGAGTCTTTGCAAATCTGAGACTCTAATTTGACAAATTTCTGTAAGATGTTATCGATTACTTTAGCACATGCATATGCAGGGGAGCCACGGCTGTCGATGAGAGGACGCATAGGAGGGTTGATTAAGTCCTTATGTAACTTTGGTATTCCAAAGAGATAAGGAAACCTAGGGAATGACGTGTATAAGTAATCATAAAGTTCCTGGTTAATCCTACTTTCCAGAAACATTTCTTCAATATTGTCCTTGATGACTTTGTAGGAGTGGTTCACTTCGTTTCTAGAACTTAAAGTGTAGGCTGGTGGTTTTAACATAGATGTCATACGTTCAAAGTAATCATCCTGGTTAAATATCACCACACCTCCTCCCTTATCTGGTTTGCAGACTCGAACATTCTGCGCCCGAAAAGTAGAGAGGAGGTCCATCTCCTTGGCACGTCCTATTATTTGACCCCTACATGGCAAATTCCTAGTACTCCTAATATCCACTTCACATATTTGCTCAAAAGTGGAAAGAAGGGGGTGAAGCGGAGGATTATAAGTACTAGGTACATGAAGCTGGTTAACACCCCCTATATATACATCACCCCCCATCATTAATTGAAAATTGAGTTTCCTAGTGAAAGTTTTAACGTCTAATATAGTCTTAACTATATCAAGGTATTGCTTCGGAACATATGTTTGGCCTTTAGCCAACAAGTCTGCCATTGCAATGGAAACTACCATATGAGAAAAGTTATAAACCTTAAAGTCACCAGATGAGTTTACAATCACCTCTGGTCCTTCCGAAAATCCTGAAGTACCATTGTCTAAATTGGGGGGCACATCAACCGAATAATCAAATGGGCAAGTTGATGTCATATCAAAACTATCACTGTTGAAAGAGGAACACTCGATTAACTGTTGTTCCTCCTTTGATTCAGTCGATTCGACCAGTGGTTCCTCTGTTTCGGTTTGGCCCCTAAAAAATTACTATTGTTGTCATTATTAGAAACTTCTTGTGTTACCCCATTAAACCTCACATTTACATTGTTCCTATTCAGTAGACGTTCACTTCTACGTAGTTCAACTGGCTGGTACTCAATGCTTTCAGATTCCCCCTCCTCACCTATTTGGTCAGGATTATGTAACATTATATCAGGCTGAGTATTAGGTGTTGAGTTCACTTTGGAATTGGGAGGTCTAAAACTACCTTTCCAAACTTGTCCTGAAGGTGGGCTCGGGTAAGCTACCCCATCCCTGTAAGCCTTAGTGTCCCTATCCAGTTTCTTGACCTTAATGGATTTAAGTTTGTTCAAGTGTGCATCTATACTATTGAAAAGTTTAGCATAGTCATATGAGAACTTTCCAAATAGGAGGTCAGTTTTGATTGTGTTATCTAGTGTCGATGCCTCCATGTTTAAATCAGCAATTTGAACAAGATAATGCTTAATCATTAAATTTAAAAGGTCCGCCCCATGCTGGTCAAAGAGACACAAAAGTTCCTGGTGAAACGTGGAGTTAGTGATTAACCCAGTTGGAAACTGATAGTGTCTCAAACCTTTAGGCACAATCCTCCGTGCCAAACATTCATTGAAGTAAGCTACTTCAAGCTGCAGTTTCTTGATTTTCATTAAAATAGAGTCTAGCTGTTTTAAATTATATACAATGTCAGGGTCTCTAGTACTTTGCTGAAGTGAATCACAGAAAACATTAGAACCAAAAGTAGGGTTGTGTGAAACCCAATTATTAAAATCAGGGAACTTCTGGAAAATATTACTCACGGAAACTGGTGGATTATTAACTCCAACAAGTACCCCTGTAGGTTGGGTACCTCCACAATTCTGACCCTGCAGGTTAAAATTAGTTCCAGTAGTGTCAGTAAAGTTAATCGAGAGCGGTGGTGGTTGCTGCCCTCTTGATTGTGTTGTACTTGATGGAAGATGTCGAGAAAAATTGTGGTTCACTAGTTCACTTTGGTGCTGGTGCACTTCAGTCATCGAACCTGCTGCCGGAATTCTCCTCTGCGAGTCAGTAGTTGGAAATGATGGACCCTTCGATGAACCAGTACCATTTTCCGTTGCCGAAATACTCCTCTGTTTAACAATAGAGACCAACGAAGGGCGCCCTGTAGTACAGCCACTGTTCTCAAGCGCTCCTTTATTGCTTGCTGAAACATCAGCTGTACAAAAGTTTGAAACATTCAAAGGGACACCTCGGTTGGAAGTTGTATCTACAGCGGCTTGTTGGTGGCAGAAACCTCCTGTAGTGTTATTCCCCAAAGCAGCTGGTAACACAACTGTTAATGGGGGTGCTGCTGTTGAAACATCGTTTAACACAAACTCTGTCGAAACTCGATTAGCTGCCAAGTTGGACGTTAGAGTAGGTAACGAAGATTTAATTAAGTTTTGTGCGCTGACTTGCTGTTTTTCGAGCAGGTCAATTCTATTTAGCATAACGTCAATTTTTGAAAACAGTAGTTCCAGCGATTTATCGCTGATGTTGTGGATAGAACCATTAACAGGAACAGGACTGTGATTGCTTGGCGGGTCCGGTTTCAATATCTCCAGAGTTACGTTCGGGAAATCACTCACCGGTTCACCTGTACCTTCAGACGCCATAACCAAGAAAACAATAACTGACTAGTAAAACACAAAAGGTAAACCGTAGAGTGAACCAAACAGTTAAAATATCCACAATCCAACACTATCAGTGTAGAATCCACGCCAAAGCAAAAAATCCCAACTTGTATGACAAATTTATTGAAGCGCTTTTCGAATGCCTTCCTAGGCAAACTTCTTCAGAAAATGATAGAGTAACATTACATTTGCTTTAAATAACGTGACATCACTTATTGAATTGATCAAGTGCAACTAATTAAATTAATTGCAGTAAAAGAATTTGCAGTAAAGAATTTTAAAGGCAAAGAAGCCCTTTTAACTTGTTACCCATATGAATATGGTTAAAAACATGTACATTTTTCTAACGAACTACAGTACATATTAAAAATGTGCCAAAAAATATATAAATAAATGCACATTAATGTAAGTAAAAAATAATAATAATAAATAAATGGTGTAAAATTTGAAATATACAATAGCTACAAGTATGTTTGAGGTACTACCCACCTGTGAACAAGTAAAAAGAGTCAACCTGAGAAACTCATGTCAACTCAAAAAATCTAATACCATTTTCAGTGCTTATGAAATATAATTACAGAATCTAATAACACAGAAAACCTTAATGCGTACATACTAAATAGTCTTAACCAAGGGAGTAGCAAATGTTAACTCATTAGGTGAGAATAAACCAATGATGTATATAATAAATCTTTTTAGCATATGTTGGAATAACACCATGCTCATCTCCTCAAGCTCAACATACGTAAGACACATGAGATGGAACAAGCTTCATTCAACCCAGGACTGTGATATGCTTCCAACTTAATCTGCCAGTGTAATTCCCTCTCTAATAATCTAAGGTGAGTTGGTCCACCTCTAACGTCATGTGTAACCTGTTCAATGCCTATAAATTTGAAACTGTGCGTAGGGAATTCCTGAATGTGTTTTGCTAAGGCATTAGTCTCTTTACACTTTCTAATCGCATAAGTCTGTTCATAGATGCGCTCCTTGAGCTTACGCTCGGTTTTGCCTACATAAAATCCTAAACAGTTTTGGCCTGTTTAAACATGCCTTCAAGAGAACTGAGCAAAAATATTCATGAAGCAACCATACTTTTCACAAGTTTTTCTGTCTAAACCTAATTTCTAGAAAAACTGTCACCCTTCTCTTTGCCTAGTTTTACACCTTTACATAGCTACACAAGGTTTTATTTGCATTTTGATGGAATTGGCAATTACTCCCTTTTCTAATTACCTATTCAACATTCCTTTTAAATAACTACTAACATTCCTCACTTTTGTCTTACTTAATACTCTCTAAATGCTAAATGTTATTCTCTTACCCATGAAGCCATTTCATTTGAAAAAAAACAAAACAAAACAAAAAAAAAAAACAGTTGCATTTTTAATCAGTTTGGTCATCTGCAAACAGACTCTCCCGGGCAGGTTCTATGAATGGGTTCCTCTCTCCACCAATCATAAAACATTTTTCTTTAAAGAGCTCTCCTGCATGCTTGCCCAGAATAGACACATGCTATAACATTTCTGCCGAAGACACAAAAGCAGTTAACCCCCGAGCTTGTCAGTTCCCCCTAAAAAGTGAGCACAGCTCATACAAATTAAGAATTAAACAATGACGGTAAGACCCTTACACACAATACGCACACACACACACCTGTCTGTATTATCAGGCACAATAGCACATTAAGCTGGCTAGAACTTCCCCAATCAAAGGGGACAGTAGAGGAGTATTTGTAGCCCTTCAAGTAGGCATTCACACATTAAACAGATGCAGTCATAAAATATAAACTTTATATACGAGAGGGACCCTTGATAAGATGGGCCAAATCTTCAGCAGTAAGCTACGAAGGAGGAAAGAGCCAGACGGCAGTCGGTGGACCAACAATCAAAAGTCCTAAAGTACAGATGCATCAAAGGAATCCCAATTCCTTTTTAAACTTATGCTCCTTTCTCAGATAAGGCCGGAGTTAGCACTGCACATTTAATGTATGAAGGACTCTCCTATCCTGCTTTCTGCTCCTGCAAATAAAGCAAGGAGATGAATAGACCAGTTCAAGGATAGTTCAGAATCCACATTTGGGAGGAAAAGTGAGTTTGTTCTAGGGATCAGTTAATTATGCCACTCAAAAGTCCAGAATTTTGGAGAATATCCAGGTTTTTGTTTCATTGCTTTGGTCTGTTCCTCATAAGATTTATAGTTTTCTGGCAAACTGAGGATTGAACTAGCTTGACAGACATTTAAGTTTCATACTTCACATCTTTCAGAAAATGTATGCTAATTCAAAGCCTGCTATTCTAGCAAATTTCCAAAGTTTATAACAGCAATATTTAAAATCTGCCCCTGATTTTGGGTCTCCACTACAATTATTTTTTTGCATTACCACCATTTCTTGTGCTAACAGGTTAAGATGTATACATTTGTTCCTTGTGAAAAGGCTTGACATGAAGGCCTGTAGTTCACAGATCTTTTGAGTGGAGACTGTCACCAAAGTGCTCTCCAGGATACAAACTTCACCATCGCCACAGGAGGAGGTTTGAAGAGCATCAGCAAGCCTGTTTGTCATGAATTTCAGATATGACAGAGTAGAGGGTCTTCAAGTAGCCCTGTCTGATTAGACAGTGGTGGCCTAAAATCCTGCTCTCCATGTACCATAATAATCAAAAACAGCAGACAAATGCACATTATCCATGGAATGACTAGGGAAAAATCAAGTGTCCGATATGTTATGATCATCTGTAAGCTGACCATTGTGGCAGTGGAAAGCAACATTTCTGCCCAAGCTAAGTTTCTACCTGAAGACATTGGCATGCCAAGCAGAATATTTCCCAACAGCCTCCACCACTTCTTACATATCATTCAGGAGGGTACAGCAGATCAAACTGTCTATATCAGCATACAGACCCTGAGGAGGAGTCAGCTGTCAAGTCAATGCCAAGAGATAACAATAGCTAGGGCCATACCTTTCTCAACCACAATGATGCGAAGACAAGTTCTGGCATTTCTTCTTTGAACTCTGTCAGGTGATAGAGAATCAGTGGGAATTGCAGGCCAGCACATCTCCATGTTGTAAGATAAAAATTGCATCCATTGTCATGGTTTTCATTCCCTTTAGCAATGAGCAGAATTGGAATACATCAGTCACTGTTATAACACTCTTCCAGAAGATCTGCAGCCAGCAAGGCTTCTGAATAAGCAATTCCAGAACAGTGCTACATAAGCAGTTTAGACAGTCTCTAAGCTCACACACTGATACTCCATTCTATGACCTACTGCCAGTCACAAATCACAACCTTGCACAGGGGGTAGAACTTTAACTCCCCCCCCCCCCGGTTAGGTACAAGACAATGTACTAGCTGTATAACTAAATAAGGACAGGCCCTGGAAGGAACTTTGTCTCAAGATTCTCCAGGCCAACAAGGGCGCTTGAAACTCCAAATGTTGAATGTGCATATCATTCTCTCCAGGTGGAACCATGGCTTCTGAACCATGTTGGAGCCGACAAGAGCTCCCCACCCAACCAGTGAAGCACTCATCACTAGCATGAGAGAGAGGCTTGGCTGTAGAAAAAGGAGCCTCAGCAATAAGTGAGGGTAGCTCATCACTGCAGGACCTGTCACCAGAGGCCTGACAGTAGAAGATCAGTACTGCAAAGTATAAAGCAACAGAAGCATAATCAGTTATAAAAATGACATCATAAACCACATGACAGCTCAGAATCCTGGACACATCTTCACCCAGGCCACCAAAGCTATGGCTTCGCTGGCCCTCTCCAGGAAAGAATGACTGTTAATGAAAGTGTCAGCTTTGTGCTGACAAAGGGCAATCCTCCAAGACAGTCTTGGCAACAACGTCACAATTTACAGCAGCTTGCAGGAACTGCAGCCATATGAGTGGTCTAGCCAAGAGACACGAACTGGGGGTCCATAGGCATGGTTAATGAAGGTTTGCACCTAGGTAGGTGCAATACATGGGGGATGTGCTTCCTGTGGACTGCGGAAGGCTTCACCAAACATGGTCAAACCTTGGTGAATTATATGAGAATTGAAGGAAGCCCAAACAGCAACCCTCTGTACTAGATGCTATGCATGCCCTAAAACAAATCTGAGTAACTTGTCTCCAAGCACTTACATGGAGAGGAGTCCTTGGAAAGTCACTTCAGGATTATGTACTGGGTGTGCTGCTAGAAGTGTCTAAGGTCCAGAGTAACATGCAAGTCATCTAATCTCATCAAAACCAGGAAAAAGTAAAAACCCTGCCTTATTCCATATAAGAGATGGTTTTCCAAGGCCCCTTTTAACAGTACAATTTGTATGTGTCCCATGAACTCGCCAAGAGTTATTTCTACAGTTAGGACTGCTTGGCCAGAAAAAAAAAAATGAAGGGAAAAGACTAATATGCTGTCGGCCTTAATCAAAGTCAAAGTAAACTCTGTCATACAGATCAACACACAGGAAAAAGGTGTGCATCACTGCACAACATTTCAATACTCATGCATGTACCATAAAAATGGAAGTTTACAGAAGGAAGATAATTTGTATACTAAAAATAATCCATTATTAATTTAAGATCAAAATAAGCTTAGCTGGGTAACATGAAGTTTTCCTTCTCTTCAGAGGTTGGCCAGGTCTGAAGAAGGGGATGTGGGAGACTGTAAAGTCCCTCCACAGTAATGTGGGAAGATGACATCCACCCACCACGTATTAAAAGGCTTGGCCAAATGCTTTAAGGATGCCATTCTGCATGAAAAAAATGCCTGATGGTGCAGCCTTGGCTAGTGTCAGGAGCAGAATTGGAATAAATCAGTCACTACTATAACACTTCCACAAAATCTGCAGCCAGTAAGGCTTCTGAATAAGCCTACTTGGAAGTTGCAGTCTGAATCGGATCCTTCTTCACTCTGGCCTCAGGCAAGTTTGAAAGCTTTTCCATGGCCTGATCCACTATGAGGAAAGTACAGTTGTGTACACTTACCATAAATGTAGATGTTAAAGTGTATTCACTGTTGCAGTCATTACATTTGGGTTACCTGCTTTGCAGTAGCCCTCAGTCGGCCTGATTAACAAAGTCTTGGACCCTGCGTCGGTTGCTTTCCCTTCTTCCATGACATCAGTTCATTTTGGATATAAAACATGCAGCCGACGCTATTACATCAGTTTTTCTTGCCCCAGATGTCAGGTGCCCCCCTAATGGGAAGCAATTAAATTTATAAATACAAGGATATACCTCCAACAGAAAACCAAACACACCAAAAAGCTTTTAGAGCATAGTAAGTGAAAGTAAAGGTACAGCCACAGGAAGAAAAGGGGGCTGGAGGGAGGGTAACCAGGACTGCAACAGTGAATACACTCGAACATCTACATTTATGGTAAGTGTACACAACTGTACTATGTTCTTCATGTTTCACTGTTGCAGTTATTACATTTGGGTAGATTCCCAAAACTAAAGGTTGGGAGGAGGAATGTAAATGGAATTAGGACCAGCTATAAGGCCCTGCAAGACTGCAGTGGCAAAACCAGCCCTGGATTTAGAGAAACTTGGCAAATGGCAATGCTTGGTGAAAGTATGTACAGAACTCCAGGTAGCAGCTTCTAAGATGTCCCTAGTAGGGACTCCCCTGAGAAAGGCTGTAGAGGTGGATGCAGCCCTGGTTGAATGGGGTCTGATGCCCTGTGGGATAGGTTTTCCATGGTGCTTATAGCAGAAATGAATGCAGTGGCCTATCCATTTTGAAATGGTTTGTTTTGAAATAGCTTTCCCCTCTGTCCCTGCAGCAAATGCCACCAGTAGTTGCTCAAATTTCCTTTGAGGTTTAGTCTTGTCCAAGTAGAAGTTGTCTGTGCACATCTAGAGTGCAGTATCCATTCCCCTTTGTTCTGTGGGTTAGGAAAAAAGGTAGGCAAATGAATGGACTGATTAAGAGCCATACTGGACACCACCTTGGGCATGAAGGAGGGATTGGTTCTGAGGGACACCCTGTCCACATGAAAGAATATGAAAGGTTCCGCTGCCATAAGGGCCTGTAATTCAGATACCCTTCTTGCAGAAGTGATTGCCAAAAGGAAAGCTGTTTCCCAGGAAAGAAATTTTAAATTTGCAGTAGCAGCTGGGTCGTAGGGAGGAAGAGTGAGTTTCTCAAAGACGAAGTTAAGATCCCAGGCAGGAGTTGAAGCTCTCCTGGCTGGCCTTAGATTTTTGGCCCCTCTGAGGAACTGCTACAATGAGCTGAAATGGCTGAGCCATGAATTTTGATGGAGGAAAAAGACAAGCCCTTATGAAGCATCTCAGTTAAGTATTGTAGAATCTGAGGTAAATTGTGCACTGCTGCGTTCATTCCTTCAGATTTGTTCCAAGCACAGAATCTTTTCCATTTTGCAGCATAAGATTTTCTAGTACTAGACCTCCTTGCCTCACATGATATGCATCACGGATTTACTGAGGGATGGTAAAGGAGAGATTAGGTAATTAGCCAGGCTGCTAGGTTCAGGATTTGCAGATGAGGGTGCAGAATCATGTCTCCTGCTGAGACAACAGGGAAGGAATCTGAGGCAGGTGCCATGGAGCCAAGCGTGACACACTGCGCCAACAGTGGGTATCAGTGTTGGCGAGGACAGTCTGGTGCAATTAAAATCGTCCTTGGCTTGTCCTGTTTGATCTTTAGTAGTACCTTGGAGAGCAGAGGCAGAGGTGGAAAGGCATAAACTGATTTTTCCAGCTGAAGGCTAGAGCATCCACTTTCCAAGCTTGTTTGTGGGGAATCCTTGTGCAAAATTTGCCCAGCTGATGGCTCTGGGGGGAGGCAAACGGGTCTATATCTGGACTCCCCCATTTACTTGTCAACATGTTGAAAAACCTTGGCTCCAGTTTCCATTCGTGTGGGTCCATGAGGTTTCTGCTTAGTCTGTCTGCCAGTGTAATTAGTTTCCAGGCAGGAATTGAGCTTGCAGATTCACTTGGTAGCTCAAGGCTGTGTTCCATAATGTCATGGCTAGTCTGCAGAGGGAGTAAGAATGTGTACCCCCTTGCTTGTTTATGTACCACATGACAGTGGTGTTGTCTGTCTTTACCATTAGTTGTCCTGGAAGAATGTGGTCCTTGAAGGCTGTCAGGGCATTCTGTACAGCTAACATTTCCTTTTGATTTGTGTGCAGGTGCATTTGATTTGGGTTCCATTTGCCCTGAATGCACTTCCCTGCCAGGTGAGCCACCCATGCATAGTCTGACACGTCTGTTAAGATTTGTTTGGCAGGGAGTAATGTGAATGGTAGCCCCCTGTTTTGGTGGCAGGCCTCTGCTCACCAAAGGAACTCTAGGCGTAGGCAAGGTATGATAGGAATCCTTGCTTCCAGATCCTGTGAATGTTGAGACCATAGGCTTTTGAGATACCATTGTAGTTTCCTCGTATGCAGCCTTGCATATGGAATTAGAAGAATGCATGAGGCCATGAACCCCAAGGCTTGCAGTATTTGCCTTGCAGATAAGCTGGGTTTTTGTGGCCACTTGTTTGAAGTAAGTTGTCAAATGTATCCGTTTCTCTGGCATGAGGAAAGCCATCTGGGAAGTTGTATTCAAGCTTGCTCCCAGGAATATAATTTGTTGACAGGGTACCAAGTGGGATTTATTTTCGTTTACCCCCAGACAAGTCAGTACCCTCTGAACAAAGGCCAGATGATTGAAGAGAATGTCCTTGCTTTCTGCCTGAATTAGACAATCGTCCAGGTATGGGTATGTTTGAATATTTCTTTGCCTGCAAAATGCAATGACTGGAGCTAGGCATTCTATGAATACCCTGGGCACAGTAGATAAGTCAAAAGGCAGTACAGAGAACTGATAGTACATGTAGCCTGCTTTGAAGCATAGGTATCTTCTGCAAGACTCCCTGATAAAAGAAGCATACCTGCACATCCCTAAGTCCAGTGTTGCCAACCATGCATCCTTGCCTAGCATAGGAAGCAGCTGGTGAAGAGTCAGCATTTTGAATTTTGGAATCACCAGAAATGTGTTTAGAATGGAAAGGTCCAGGATAGGATGCCATGAATTGCCTTTTCTGGGTACCAGGAAAAGTCTTGAATAGAAACCTTGTCCCTTTTCCTCTTCTGGTACCAAATGAATAGCCCCATGTTTAAGAGAGAGAACCTGATTTTGGGCCTCTGCCCACTGATTTGGGGGTAGCTCTGGCCACCCGCTTGGTGGTGGTAACGTGTGAAATTAAATTTGTATCCTTGGGACACTACATTTAGAACCCATTTGTCCTGGGTAACAAGTTCCTAGATTTTGGCCTGCAGACCAATCTTTTTGCCTAAAGGAACATTCAGTTGGGAAGTGCTTAGAAGTCTTAAAAGCAAGTCATTGAGACTTTTTCCATAGGGGGAAGTCTTGCTGCTCCCAGGTTTGGGTGCGGAAACACCCCACTGCCTAGTCTTGTGTGTCCCTTGGGACTGAAACCTGGGGTTTCTGCTGCATCTGGGTTTGGCTTGAGAAGACCTGGAAGGGGCTGGAAAGGACCAATTTTTAGAGGGCCAGTGCCTACTAAATCTAGGAGGCTGAACTTGTAAGAAATCTTTAACAGTTTGCATAGATTTAGCTTTATCTTCCATCTTTTTAAGAACTTCCTCAGCCTTGTTGCCAAACAGGTGATCCCGATTTAAGGGAGCATACAACAATTTAGCTTTAACATGATCTGGCAAAGATTGCTCCTAAAGCCAAGCATGCCTTCTCAGCACAGACCCAGTAACAGCAGCCCTGCAAGAGGCTTCTAATGAATCAAATCCACATTGCAAAGTACGTTTTCCAACCTGTTCAGCAGATGCATTAAATCCTATAATTCTTTATTTTCAGCATAGTCAGGCATTAACATCATTTTCTGTTTAAGCAATCCAATACCATGTTGCTGATATTTTAACATATGAAACTGGCAGTTTAAAGCCCTAATGGCCAAGGCTGCAGAAGTGTAAACTTTCTTACCCCATCTATCCAGCACCCTGGAGTCTCGATCAGAGGGGGTAGGATTTTTAGCAGTAGAAGCCTTAATACCCTTGGATCCCTGTGAAACAGTCTCTGGATCCACAATAGGATTTTTAAAAGGAACTTATGAGAATCAGGAACCCTGTAATATCGGTCAGGTTTTCTGGGAGGCAAAGAATCAGGGGCCAAACTAGATTCTGAAAAGGCATATTCAACAATGTCTAGTATAGGAGGTATAGCTAAAGGCCTATGCTGAGGCAGGAGTAAGAAATCCCCAAGCCTCTTTTTAGAATCAGAAAAATCCTGGCTTTCCCAGTGGAAATGCTCCCTCAGAGTACGTAAAGTTTCACCAAAAGAAAAATCCTCTGGAGGGGAAGCAGAGGGAATAGAGTCCTCTGAATCAGAATCCTCATAAGTAGATAAGGGCAAATCCAGATCATCAGAAGAATCAGAAAAATTAGAATCCTGTTCAGAAGACTTAAACAACTTCAGCCTTAGGTCTCTTCGGGGGAGGTTGGCTTCCCCTGATTAGAGTTATAAGATCTTCAGCCATTGTTGTCAGCCATTGTTGTCATTTGTTTTTTAGGCATAGAGGCCTGAGCATGCAGCCCGAGTGTTGGTTTCTTAGGCATGGTTCAAGATTTTGGCCTAAATGAAGGCGGCGTTGGTTTAATATGCAAGTACACCCTCAGAAGCCAGTGCCTGCACAGCAGCTCCGGACCCATCCAAGGTAGAGACATCCACAGGTTCCACAGTTGAAGCATCTCGCGGCATACCGGACTCCGAATGGGTCTCAGTAGAGGCCTGCGAGTCAGAAGTAGCGGGTATCAGGGGCTGCGAAAGCACCTCACTGGAGTACCAGCGAACTGGCTTAGGAGAAGCATCATCGGCAGCTTTGGACCTCAGCGGCCTGTCTCTGTCTTTGCATTTTTTCGAAATCCCTGTAGTCGGAAAGCTAGCAGACGATATTTCTGGATAATTAAACAGAGAACCGAAATATTTAGAAGCAAAAATATACTGACGACAGATAGTGCACTGTTTAAATAAAGCACAAAACCGACAGCAAGGCATGCTGTGGTCAGGGCCTAGGCAAAGAATATAGTACGAATGAAAATCTTTGTGAGGTATTTGCTTTCCACAAGTAATGCAATTAACTTTTACTGACATCGTTAATGAGCAAGAAAAAGTTTCCCCAACGGGGTACTTAGCTTGAGTTGAAGACTTCAGTTCTGAAACTCGAAAACGAAAATTTCAGGAGTCGGCCGACCGGCACTTGCGAATTGCTTCTGCTTAGGGCATTACACGGCAATAAAGACTGATGTAATGGTGTTGGCTGCATGTTTTATACCCCTGACGACCTGACGTCATGGAAGAAGGGACAGCAACCATCGCAAGACCCAAGACTTTGTTAATCAGGCCGACTGAGGGCTACTGCAAAGCAGATAACCCAAATGTAATGACTGCAAAAGTGAAACACGAAGAACATCTAGAATTTGGACAGATAATAAGAACAACTGATGTGGAGTAAAACTCTCCTGCCACAACTATTCAAGACATTTGAACTCCTTTAGTGGCAACAGGATAGCAAAACATTTTGGTCTCTGAAATCTATAATGGACTGATGAGATCACATCACGGTCAAAAGGCTGCTGGAAGGTGGACACAATACATTCAGTTCATGGACTGGCATAGGGCATTCAGTACAGTTGTGTACACTTAACCATAAATGTAGATATTAGAGTGTATTCACTGTTGCAGTCATCACACTTGGGTTATCCTGCCATGGGTAGCCCTCAGTCAGCCCGAATACCAGAGGCTTAGTATTTTTGCGTCTGTTGCTATCACTCCAGGACTGACGTCAGGTTGTTAGTGGCATCAAATCAGGCAGCTAACGGCATTACATCAGTTTTTATTGCCCTGTCAGAAGCCCCCAAATAGGGAGCTAGGTTATGGTGAAAACACCACCAGCAGAAAGTAAATACCAAAAATTCCCTGTAAGGAGAGAGGAAGAGAGAGAGACAAGGGAGATGGAGGGTGGGAAACCAGGACTGCAACAGTGAATACACTCAAACATCTACATTTATGGTAAGAGTACACAACTGTACTATGTTCTACGTGTTTCACTGTTGCAGTCATCACACTTGGGTTGATTCCCATAGCTGAAGAAAAGGGTGGAGGCAGTCAAGAAGACTGGGGGCTGGCTAGGATGCCCTGCAAGACTGCGGTGGCAAAGCCTGTCCTGGATTTGTAGAAGATAGGCAGGTGGTAATTCTTGGTGAAGGTATGAAAGAAGTCTACGTTGCAGCCTCCAGGATGTCCCTGATGGGGACCCATCTGAGAAAAGCTGCGAAGGTGGAGGTTGCCCTGCTTGAATGCTTCCTGACCCCATTTGGGGGTGGTTTCCCATGCTGTTTGTAGCAGAAATGGATGCAGTGTGCTATCCATTTAAAGATGTTTGTTTGGATATGGCCTTGCCCTCTGGCCCTGCTGCGACGCTGACTAGTAATGGATCATTTTTTCTAAAAGATTTAGTCCTATCCAGATAGAATCTGAGCTGTCTGTGCACATCTAGAGAGTGCAGAATCATCCTTCCCCCCTTGTTTTGTGGTTTAGGGAAAAGGTGGGCAAATGAATGGATTGGTTGGGAGCCACACTAGACACCACTTTAGGCATGAAGAATGGGTTAGTCCTGAGGGAGACCCTGTCAGCATGGAAAGTGATGAAGGGCTCTACAATCATGAGTGTTTGTAGCTCTGAAACTCTTCTAGCTGAAGTGATGGCCAGAAGCAAGGCTGTTTTCCAAGAGAGGAATTTTAACTCTGCTGAAGTTGCAGGCTCAAAGGGGGTAGGGTGAGCTTTTCCAACACAAAGTTTAAGGTCCCAAGCTGGGGTTGGAGCTCTTCTGGGATGGCCATAACTTGTTAGCCCCTCTTAGGAACTGTTTGATGAGAGGGTGTGAAAAGGGAGGCGGCTCTGTGCTGTAATGAGCAGAGATGGCAGAGGCATGAAATTTAATAGAAGAGAAGGCTAGACCCCTGTGTAGTAGGTCTGCTAGGTAATCCAGGATGAGAGGTAGGGAGGGCTGCGCTGTCTTGGCTCCCTTAGCCTGGATCCAGGTGCAAAATCTTTTCCACTTGTCAGCATAGCATTTTCTAGTGCTGGGGCATCTGGCCTCACGTATAACATCCAGGACTTGTTTGCTTAGGCTGGCAGCTTGAGGAGAGGTCAGGGAATAAGCCAGGCTGCCAGGTTCAGGGTCTGCAAGGATACATGAATTCTACATTCTTCTGGGTCAGGAAAGTTGGGATCTGAGGTAGGTGCCATGGTGGCAGGGGTGACAGGCTGCGCAGCAGTGGGTACCAGTGCTAGTGTGGCCAGTCTGGGGCAATCAAGATTGCCCTTGGTTTTTCCTCCCTTATTTTGAGCAGTACCCTTGAAATGAGTGGTAGAGGGGGAAATGCATAGATAGAGAGGTTTACCCATTAGAAGGATAGAGCATCCACTTGCCAGGCCTTGCTGTGAGGTTCCCTGGTGCAGAATATGCTGAACTGACTGGAGTGGGAGGCGAATAGGTCCAACTTTGGGGTGCCCCACTTCTGGGTTACAAGGTTGAAGGTTCTGTGGTCTAGCTGCCACTCGTGTGGGTCTAGCAGGTTTCTGCTTAAGTTGTCTGCCAGAGTTTAGGGAGCCTGGCAGGAATTGTGCTAGCAGGTGTATTTGCATGGTTGAGGCAGTGTGCCAGAGGGTCATGGTGAGCCTGCAGAGAGGATAAGAGTGAGTCCCTCCCTGCTTGTTGATATATCACATCACTGTGGTGTTGTCTGTTTTGATCACTAGAGGCCCCGGGGAGAGTAGGGGTCTGAAAGCTGGCAGGGCATGCTGAACAGCTAGCATATCTTTTTGGTTGATGTGCAGATGTATTTGATTTGGGCTCCAATGGCCCTGAATGCACCTGCCATCCAGGTGTGCACCCCAGGCATAGTCTGACATGTCTGTGGTGATGGTCTGGGCAATGTAGGGCTGTGAAACGGGAAGTCCCTTGTTGTGGTTGCATGCTGCTGCCCACCAAAGAACATCTTTCCTTAGACAGGGTATCATAGGTCTGACAATTTCCAGGTCTTGAGAGTGTTGACACCAAAGGCTTTTTAGGTAGCACTGTAGTTTCCTCATATGAAATGAGTAGAATGCAGGAGGCCATGAACCCTAGAGCTTGCAGGATCTTCCTTGTGGATAACTGGGTTCTGGTGGCTAGTTGAGAAAAGTAGCCTGTCAGGCAGGCTTGTTTTTCTGGAGTAAGGAATGCCATCTGAGATGCTGTGTCCAGGATTGCTGCCAGGAATACAATTTTTTGTGTGGGGACTAGTTTTGATTTCTTTTCGTTGATGGTAAACCCCAGGGAGGTCAGCAGGTCCTTTACAAAAGTCAGGTGCTGTAACAGCTTTTCCCGTCTGCCTGAATCAGGCAATCGTCCAAGTAGGAGTAAATTTCAATATTTCTTTGTCTGCAAAAAGCAATGGCTGGAGCCAGGCATTTTGTGAAAAATCTGGGAGCAGTGGATAAGCCAAAGGGAAGCGCAGAGAACTGAAAGTACATAGACCCTGCCCTGAAACGGAGATATTTCCTGCAAGATTCCCAGACTGGGAGGTGTAGGTAGGCCTCTTTTAGGTCTAGGGTGGCTAACCAAGCATCCTTGGAAAGCATAGGAAAAAGCTGCTGGAGGGTGAGCATTTTGAATTTTGGTATCAACAGAAAGGTGTTTAGGCTGGATAGATTGAGGATTAGGTGCCAGGTGCCCTCTTTTCTGGGTACCAGGAAGAGTCTGGAATAGAAACCTTGGCCTATCTGGTCTGCAAGAACATGTTGTATTGCCCTTATGGAGAGCAGGGAAAGGACTTGCTTTTTGGCCTCTGCAAACTGGTTTGGAGGAAGATCTGGGAACCCTTTTGGGGTTGGCAGAGTGTGGAAATAAAATTTGTATCCCTGGGACACTATGTTGAGGACCCATCAGTTGTTGGTAACAGAGGCCCAGTTGTTTGCATGGAAGGAGAGTTTTCCTCCTAGGGGCATAAGCAGGTGGGCAGAGGTACGGGGTGGAGGTGTAAAGTCATTGTGAGTTCTTACCATAAGGGGGTGGATTAGCACTCCCTGTTCTTGAAGAGGAGGAACTCCATTGCTTAGATCTCTGCATTCCCTGGGACTGCTGTCTGGGGGGTCTGCTTCTCCTGGGTCTGGGAAGAGTTGGCCTGGAGGGGGCCAGAAAGGACCAGTGCTTGGAGGGGCAATGCCTACTGAACCTCGGAGGCTGGACCTGCAAGAAGTCCAACGGTCTGCATACATTTAGCTTTTTCTTCCATCTTTAAGACTTCTGCATTGGCGCCAAACAAATTGTCTTTGTTCAATGGTGTGTCCAATAAGTTTGATTTGACATGGTCCGGCAAGGTCTGTTCCTTAAGCCAAGCATGCCTTCTAAGGACAGAACCAGTGACTGCTGCCCTGCAAGATGTTTCCAGAGCATCAAAGCCACACTGCAAGGTGTGCTTAGTAACTTGGCTTGCAAAATTTTTTTGTTTGAGGAGTTCCATGGTATGCTGCTGATATTTCAGCATGTGGAACTGACAATTTAGTGCTCTAATAACAAGAGTTGCAAAGGTGTATACCTTTTTACCCTATCTAAAGCTTGGGAAGCCCTGTCTGAGGGAGTGGGATTCTTAGCTGCGGTTGCTTTAATTCATTTAGGTCCTTGGGAGATGACCTCTGGGTCAGCAGTAGGATTTTTGAAAAGGAATTTGAGAGAGTCCGGGACTCTGCAGTACCCGTCAGGTTTCCTGGGAGCAGGATGAAGGGTGTCAGGAGTCTAACTGGATTCCATAAAAACATCATCCACAACATCCAGGACAGGTGGAATGGCTAAAGGTCTGTGCTCCGGTAAATCTAAATTACCTGAGTCTCTGTTTTAACTGAGGATAGTCCTGACATTCCCATTGGAAATGCTCCTTTAAAAGTATGTAGGGTTTCACCAAATCAAATCAAAAGAGAGGTAATTGTGCCCCTCTACTCATTCATCAGACCCATCAGAGAGTACAACGCCCCATTTGTGATGTACCTTACAAGACACCTGCAACAGCTGGAAAGACCACAGAAGTACCTCACCAAGAGGATCACTAGCCTCAAACAGATGCCCTATGCAGCCTGACTGAAGAAACTACAGTTGTACTCTGTTGCATACCGCCTACTCAGAGGTGATCTCTGCCTGACATACAAGGCCATGTCCAACCCAGAATTGATGGACATGCTCCATCTAAAGAAAACCTTATCCCCTCGAGCCACATGCTCTAGGGATCTAAACCTCACCACAACAATAAACAGGACGTGCTGGAGGGACAGATCCCTGTCCCAGAGACTTCCCATGCTTTGAAACAGGATGCCAACCTACATTAGGCAGAGCTCCTCAATAACACTCTTCAAAAGAAACCTTGACGAGTGGATGGGAAACAGTTTACCTTGGGGATCACTTCAGTGACTCTGCTGGACAGAGGCACAGGGAACTAATCTTAGGGGGCGGTGAAAGCCAACACATTCTGGCTAGGCTTATAAATGCCTTTGGGCAGATAGCTTAGTACCAACCTATGAACCTAAATGAAAAATCCTCGGGAGTAGAAGGAATGAGTTCCTCTACATCCGAATCCTCATAAGCAGAGAGGGGTTGCATGTCTTCATATTCAGAAACCTCAGTCGGACTCCTGTTCAGATAAACTACTGGGGGCAAGCCTCTTTTTCCTTTGGAAGAGGTAGCCTGGCTTCCCCTAATAAGCATAAAAAGGTCTTCTGCCATTTTAAGCATTTGAGATGGAGGCATGGAAGCAGGTGCCTGAGCTTGGGTCGTCGGGATTTTAGGTGTAGTTCATAACCTTGGCCTTAGAAACTCGGTAGATTTAGAAATAACTCATCAGTTTGTGTTGAGTCAGAGCTCATTCACCTTCTTCCTAAGATCAATGTTCTGATGTGCCTGAAGGAAACTTTCAGATTTAGGTCAGACCATATTAGAACTAATGAGCCTCAAGAATTCTCCACAGGAGAGGCCATCTTGAAAAAGCCAGAGATTTCAATAGTTCTCCCCTTCTTAGAGATAATGGTGCCTGTTTTTTTAGAGGGTGCATATCAGCCTGCCAGGAAGAGACGGTACACCCGTATCAACATCAGATGTAAGCTTGTGCAAATGCATTCCTTATGTCTGTCAATTGCTAGGTGCTGGGTGACAGGGAATCAATATGGAACAATTTGGCTACTAAAACTATGAGTTACCTATACACGTTATCTTATTGATCTGACATTGTATAACCATGTATTTTGCCATACTCTTTAATCACCTTGGTGCATTTTACTTTGTATAACATGCTTATTTTTGCCATTTTATTGGACTCCCTATTGGGATTTGTGGACATGCAACTGTGAGTCCTGGAATTGCATAAAAAGACAGAAAAACTAGAAAACCGCAACAAAAAAAAAACTGAAAATTACTGTCCTCGTCTAAAGTTGCTTTTCTCAGGGCAACAGGTCACCTACACTCCCATTACTCATATGCTAACTCCAAGACTGTTGCACCTTAGAGAAAGGGGAATATTGTTAAAACACGATAATCTTGGACTTGACATATGCAAGTCAGATTTTTGCATGAAAAAGCCTTGCTGTTTTGAAACTTGTACTTCCGAGTCTCCATATTCAAAACAGTTATTTTCCAGTACTTAATGCATTTCTGTTTGCTATTTTATTTAATATTTATTGTACTTTTTGTTAAGCATGTTAAAAAATAGCCTGAAACATGGCATGTGTAAAAGCAGACCTGTATTAACAGGGAGCTGGCATCATACTACATTTCCTAATGGAGAAGTCCTGCCCCAGTGACTCAAGCAAATCAAATATTCAAATTTCACTGTTGCAGTCCTGACTTGTGGGATTTCCTGTTGTGGAAGCCCTTGACCAGTCCGACTACCAGAGTAAAAATCACCATCCTCCCAAGGCTGGCAGGCCCCCCTACCCTGATGTCAGTATGCTTAGTTGTAAAGGAAGCCAGCCAATGACATTACATTTATTTATTTTATTTTACATTTGTTGACCGGGCTAGTCTAGCTGGATATATGTCCATTTTCAGTAGAGGCCCGGGGAGAAAAGCTCCACACAGTTTAAACAATGTTAACATAAACAACAAAAAAGAAAAAAAAAAACATATTTATACATTTTAAACATTTACTAACAGGGAGTCTGTCACTTATGAGTATATAATGAAGGTAACGTATAATTTTAATAGGCTTAGAATAGTTAATAAGAAGGTACATTTACGTGTTGCTAAAGAGTATTAGTTGAAAGAAAGAAGTTAGTAAAAGT
This sequence comes from Protopterus annectens, assembly GCF_019279795.1. Lineage (NCBI taxonomy): Eukaryota > Metazoa > Chordata > Ceratodontiformes > Protopteridae > Protopterus > Protopterus annectens. Next base: position 1,495,888,258 of record NC_056746.1, read on the forward strand.
GTTGATATAGATAATAAAGGAAGATAATGAAAATATATGGAGGGATTGTTAGGTAATGTGTGTAGTAGTGATATGAGTCACTTTAAAGAAAAAAAATGCAGTACTAGTAAGGAGTGTGAGGAGAGGAAGCATGGTAGTATCTAGAAAAAAAATAGAAATAAAGAAATATGGATAAGATAAGTTAGTGAAAGAGTGGGTTCAGAGATGAGAATTTTAGATGAGTAAGTCAACAGTAGATAGGTTGGTCAGTCTGGTTTAGAACAGGGGCACATCCAGTGTGTGTTTTTAGGTGGAGTTTAAGCCTATTTTTAAATAGAGTAATTGAGGGAATTGTGGTTAGTTCAGATGGAAGTTGATTCCATGTTTTTCCAATGGAAACAGAAAATAGAGAGTCTCCTGCTCTATTGTTTGATTTGTTGATGTGTATAAGAGATGTTTGTGATGATCTTAGATAAGATTTGTTAGGATGGGTGTTTTTCAGGTTGATACAGAATTTTGTGGATGATGGTAAGTTGATTATATTTCAGATGCTGTTGAAGTTCACATCCAAGGAGCTTAAGATTAATACAGTGATGAGTTCTGTAAGGGCTGCCTGTTTTCTAGTTTATTAAGGTTATTTTTGACAGATTGGTAAATATGGGTGAAGCATAAAGAAGGGTGGACATGGCAATGGTAATTCTAGTTGCAGGAGTAAGGAAGGATTTGATCCTATAGAGAGCCTATTGTTTTTATTGGTAGTTTTCAGAATGTTGTTGATATGGGCATCAAAGTTTAGGTTATTATCTATGGTGATACCTAGCAGTTTGGTAGTTTGATCTTGGGTTATAAAGCCAAGTATCCCGTTGGGGAACTCTTTTTTGCTTTAACTCATGTAATCTTCACTGTGGTAAGCAAATCCCACACAGAGACTTTCATACATTGTGCGTCACCTGTCTAGGCCCAGATCACGACATCCCTAGCTGCAGTTTTTGTGTCCATTTCAATTGTAGGACTGTCCAGCATAGGGCTGAAATCTTAGCTAGGCATCTTAGTCTGCCATCTTCACATTGTTTGATGGTGACTTTCTGCAGATGAGCTCAAGTGTAAGGAGGATCAGAGAAAAAAGGACCCAAGCTTAGGGACTCGGATGACAACCATTCATCATTCGACAGCCCCCAAAGACTCAATCGCAGAGGAAGCAAGGAGCTTTTCACAGCCCCCTTCTGCAACCTAGGTGGTGGCGCAGGAGACCCTTATGGAGTCAGACATGCTGTTGGGTCCATCGACTTGTACACAGGCCTTGGCTTTCAATTTGTCTGTCAGGTTCGGTGTTGCTCTGCAGTCCTCAGCTTCCGACGAGCTATCTTATACTGGCGACATTCCTTCAAGGGGTCAGCCTGCATCAATTCTGCCTTACAAAGAGAATGGCATCAGGATTGCCGACGTACCTAGACCAAAGGTCAAAGCTACTTCGAAGAAGGGTTCTACCTCAGGTTCTATGCCTAGGCCTACCAGCTCCCACTCAGCAGGTTATCAGCAAGACCTGGTTAGGTTAGCTGAGGACTTTATCTCCTTAGTCAGAGCTAGGCAACCCCCTTAGTCTTCCCCATGGAAGAGGGATCCTACCCCTGAAGTTTTCTCTGAACCTCCTGATTCAGATAAGGATTCTGACTAGAAGTCTGTCTTTTAGCAGGGGACTCTTCCTTACTTCTCTTGAAGGTTCAGATTCCGAGGAAAAACTGCCTTTAGCTTCACCTCTTGAAGATCACTTTTAGGGAAACACTCCATGCCATGAGGGAACACTTCCATTGGGAGCCACAGGAATACTCACAATCAAAAAAGTGGGTTAAGGAGTTCCTTGACCTCTCAGAATACAAACCTTTGGCTATTCCTCCTGTATTGGAGGTGGTAGAGGATGTTTTTATGGACTCTTCCCGGAATCAAGATTCTCCACCTCAAGTGCCTTGAAAAACAGGCAGGTTTTACAGGGTGCTGGACTCGCAAAACTTCAAAAACTTCTCTGCTGATCCAGAGGTTGTCACTCCAGGTGCCAAGGGAGCAAGAGTTAGCTCTTCAAAGAACACTTTACCTACTGACAAAGTAAGCAGGGCCCTTTCTGTGTAAACTTTCCATTAGGGCCCTTAACTGCCAGTTTTGTACAATAAAATGAAGCAAAAGCTATCCTCCCTGGAGGACAAGAACATTTCTAAGGAATTGTTGGACCTTTGCCATTCCAGCTTCCAGGTGGCTTGACACTCATTACACTGCAGCTATGATGCTATGGAGGTGTCTAGCTGGGACTGCTGTTTCTGGCTCTATCATTAGAAGGCATGCTTGGCTCAGGGAACAGACCCTACCAGACCATGTTAAATCCAAACTTCTACATGCACCCCTGGAGGAGGACTTCCTTTTTGGGTCAAAGGTGGAGGCTGTGCTACAAAAAGATGGAAGATGAAACAATATATGCAAACCGTCAGGGACTTCCTCCAAGTTCAGCCTGCTAGGTGTAGCAGGAATTTTCCCACAGAAAAATGGTCTTTTCCCTCACAATCAAAAAGCAGACAGAGGAAGCCTTGGAGGGAAAGGCCTCAAAGGCAGCATCAATCACAAAGGCCCAGGCAGTGGTCCTCAGGAACCCCCCAGGCAGGGGAGTTGTAGGCCACAGGGCCATGGCAGAAAGCAGCAATGACTCTTCCTTTCCCCTACCCCCCCCTCCAGAAAAGCTAGGAGCAAGACTATGACAAACGGCCATCTCTGTTCAAAGAAAATGTGTCCCTCATTACTTCAGACAAGAGGGTTCTGGAAGTCATCTAAGGACAGTTTCAAGCTCACTTTCAAAGAGCTGTTAAGATACACCGGTTACGTGGATGTTTCACAAAAATCAAACAGACGCCCTTTCTTCAAAATCAGTAGTAGTCTTCTTCAATATCCAGAGGACCCCTGAGTGTTTACCCTGCAGGCCCCTTTTTTTCTACCTTTGACCCTTGCTTATCGCTCATCCTGGGGACTCCTACCTTAAGTCATGGAATCAGCTGGCTCCCTTTATACCCAAGCATACTGACATCAGGGGGTAGGGCATCTTTCAGACTTAGGAGGAGGGAGATTTTTACTCTGGTAGTCGGGGTGTCCAAGGACTTTCACAGCAAGAAATCTCACAGCAAGAAATCCCACAAGTCAAGACTGCAACAGTGAATACACTTCTAACATCTACATTTATGGTAAGTATAAACAACTGTATTAGGTTCATAGGTTCATACTAGGCTATCTGCCCTAGGGCATTTATAAGCCTAGCCAGAATGTGTTTGGCTTTCGCCACCCATTTTAAATTTATTTTACTATGCCCTTTTTCGAGGTTAGTATACTGTGCCTCTGTCTAACAGTGACACAGAAGTGATACCCGGGGTAAACCTACGATCTCCCATCCACTCAAGATTCCTCTTAAAGAGAGTCAATGAGGGACTCCGCCTAACCTGGACTGGGATTTTATTCCAGAGTGAAGGGAGCCTCTGGGTTATGAATCTGTCCCTCCAGCATGTCCTATTTATTTCAGTGCTGAGGTTCAAGTCTCTCGAGCGCGTAGCTCGATGGGATTTGGATTTTCTGAGGTGCAGCATGTCCATTAATTCCGGGTTGGACATGGCTTTATACGTCAGGCACAGATCGCCTCTGAACAGGCGGTATGCCACTGAGTAGAGCTGGAGTTTCTTTAACCGGGCAGCATATCGCATCTGTTTGAGCCCTTTGATCCTCTTGGTGAGGTACTTTTGGGGTCTTTCCAGTTGCTGCAGGTGTCTGATAAGGTACATCCCAAAAGGGGCATTGTACTCAATTATGGGCCTGAAGAGGGATGAGTAAAGAGGCACGATGACCTCCCCTGATCTAGATGTGAATCCCTTCATGATTAGGTGGGCTATATAAAATGTTTTTCTAACCACGTTGGCCACGTGGTTGTCAAATGAGAGACTGATGTCAACTTGGGTCCCCAGGTCCCTAATTACTTCTTCTGTACTTAATGGATTACCACCTATGTGGTAATTTGTGGGCACTTTGTTTTTGCCAAAGGGGATGACTATACACTTTTGGCATTTAGCTTGAGGCCATGGCTCTGGCACCAGTTGTCTGTTTCTATGAGGCCCTTTTGGAGGACGCTTGTGTCGGCTGGAGAGTTGATTATGGCGCCCAGTTTGCAGTCATCTGCGAACTTGGTCAGCCACAGTCCTTCCGTGTTGGCCTGTACCTCCGAGAAATATATACCGAACAAGAGAGGTCCCAGGACTGAGCCTTGTGGGACACCACTTGTAACTGGTTTGGAGTCTGACATGGCTCCAGCAATTCTAACCATGTGGGTTCTGTCCTTGAGCCAGTTTGCAATCCATCTAGTGACATAGGGGTTTATATTTAAGCTGGTGAGCTTATCTATACTGCCAGTGGGTATTGTATTGAAGGCTTTTGCGAGGTCCAGGTAGGCTGTGGACCACCTTCCCTCGTCAATGGCCTTGGTGACGGTTTCAAAGAAATCAACCAGGTTTAAGAGGCAGGATCTGCCCTTAAAGCCGAACTGGGTAGGATCCAGTGTTTGTAGGTCCCCAATATCTTTATTTATGAGGTCCATGATGATCCTTTCCATAGCTTTGCAGACCAAGCTAGTCAGGCTTATGGGGCGATAGTTTCCAGGATCCGTTGAGGCACCACCTTTATGGAGACTGACCACTGTTGCTGTACGCCACTCTTTGGGCACATATCCTGTAGTAAGGCTGAGATTGAACAGTAGTTTTATGTTTGGGTTTAGCTCTTCTTGAGTTCATGTAGGGCGAGCCCGGGACACCATCTGGTCCCATTGATGCTGTGTTTTTGCTTTGGAGGGCGGCTCTTACCTGAGCATCTGAGATGTCAGGGGGGCAGCACTCTGCTGGGATAGATATTTGCCCTTTTGGTGGGGAGGGGGGGGGGGGAGTTTGCGCTGAACCTGTCAGCTAGGATGTTGGCAATGTCTGTGGGGTTGGTGTATTTTTTGTCATTTTGGACTAATTCTGAGCATATCTGGGAATTACCACCCAGGTTCCTAACATAACTAAAGAAAGCCTTGTGATTATCCTTAGTGTCCTGTGCAATTTTTCTCTCGAAGCTGGCCTTAGACAATTTTATGTGTGCCCGTAGTTTTTTGCTAATACTGATCAGTGATGCCTTCCCTTTTTGGGATTTTGCTATATCATTGAGTAGCTTCCTCCTTCAATTGTATAGTTTGTTTATGGCTGGGGTCCACCAGACATGACGTCTGCCTTTGGAGGATTGGGTCTTGGTTTTATTTGGGATCGCATGATCCATGCATTCCTGAAGGTGTTCATAGAATGCGTTTAAAGGATTCTGCGGTCTGGGCCGTATTTTCCACAGGCCCGGGGGCTTTGAAGGATTCCACCTCAGTTTTGAGGAGTGTGAAATTTGCTTTAGAGAAGTTTTTCACTGTGGTTTTCTGGGCAGGGGGTGAGGTCGGGATGTGAATATCTAGTGAGATTAGTTTATGGTCTGATCTTACCAGTGAGGGATACACTTCTGGTCTGGAGCATAGAGTCCCCATGTTGGTGATGATCAGGTCCAGTATGTTTTCCCCTCTTGTGGGAGTGGTAACAAGTTGTTCCATAGCATTTGAGTTTATAAATTCTAGGAACCTTTGGGCTAGGGTGTTGGAGCTAGAGTAATGCTCCCAGTTTATGTCTGGGTAGTTGAAGTCGCCCAATATAATATTTTCCAGTGTTCTCAGGAAGGCCGAGTGGGGTTCCTGGGTTTGGGAGGGTGGTCTGTAGCAGGCTATAAACTGGAAGGCAGTTTTACCCACTGTTAGTTGCACATGGATGGTCTCTGATGCTTCGTGCTTTGCCACCAACCTGGAGGTGTGGGTATCTTTGATGAATATTGATACTCCCCCTCCTTTTGTGGTTTGGTCCAAGTTTTGGGGCCGAAAAGCATGGTATGAGGTATAACCTGGTAGTGCTGGGGTGCTCTCGGGAGCCCTGAACCAGGTTTCTGTTACTGCACAGATATCGATGTTCTCCATGCTAAGGAGAGTTTCGAGTGCGTGCATCTTGAGGTTTAGACTTCTGGCGTTGAGTAGCATTACTCTTAGTTTCTTATCCCTTGTGATACCTATGGAGGTGGGTTTGTCTTTTGAGCCTTGCCTAAAAAGGCACTATGGGGTAGCAACAGCCTTTGCCAATATCTCAAAGCCCAGGGGTGACAGGTGCAAGCCGTCCCTAGCGAAGCATCGTGGCTTGCCGAGCATATCATCCCAAGCTGACAGGCATTGGATCCCCTTTGAATGACACCAGTACTTAAGCCAATTGTTGAAATTGATCATCTTGTCTTCATATTGTGGCATCATTCTTGGTGAGGGTAAGATGCTACTCAAGGTCAGGGTCATACCGGCCTGGGCTACATGCTCAGAGAGCTCCTTTATGTCTCTTTTCATGTAGTCCAGGGAGGTACGTCTCAGGTCATTCACACCAGCATGGACAATGACCGAGTCATATTTGTACTTGCCTTGGAGTGACCCGAGTGCTTGTGTTATGTGGCGGATCCTAGCGCCCGACAGGCTGCTCACCGTGACCCTCTCCTTGTTCAGCCTGGTGAGCGGGACGTCAGTGTGCCTGACGATAGAGTCACCTATTACAAGTGTATCAGGTGTGTTGTTTAGTCTTAAGGGCTGTGACTGTTTGGCACACTGGCTTTGTGAGATGTGTTGCACGTGTTTTGTTTTGGGGTAGCGGCTGCTTGGGTGTCTGCTTTGGAGGTCTCTGCTGCTTCGGCAGATCTTTATTTAGAGCCTCCGAGTATGTTTTTTTTGTGATTATGCGTTTGGTTTGCTGTCGTGGTAGGTCTATGTGAGACTGGAATTGTAGTGAGTGTGGTTTCCTTCTCCTCCTGACTGGTTATGCCAGTACTGAGTTGAGAGAGCTTAGCCTCCAGTTTGGCTATATGGTTGCATCTCTCACATGTGTTGGAATTTGCTGGGAGGAGGAGAGGGTTGTCTGTGTACATGAGGCAGTTGTAACATTGCCTCAAGATTCCCAGATTTACCAGCTGGACCGGAGAGGAGATTGACAACTGACCTTTGGACATGCTAGAATAATATTGGGAATTCCTTAATTGAAAACC